>NC_059228.1:28269989-28970839 GCF_020615455.1 Coregonus clupeaformis | reverse complement strand
CCCCTTTGCTATGAAGCCCCTAAATAAGATCTGGTGCAACCAATTACCTTCAGAAGTCACATAATGAGTTAAATAAAGTCCACCTGTGTGCAATCTAAGTGTCACATGATCTGTCAGTATATATACACCTGTTCTGAAAGGCCCCAGAGTCTGCAACACCACTAAGCAAGGGGCATCACCAAGCAAGCGGCACCATGAAGACCAAGGAGCTCTCCAAACAGGTCAGAGACAAAGTTGTGGAGAAGTACAGATCAGGGTTGGGTTATAAAAAAATATCTGTAACTTTGAACATCCCACGGAGCACCATTAAATACATTATTCAAAAATTGAAAGAATATGGCACCACAACAAACCTGCCAAGAGAGGGCCACTTACCAAAATGCACGGACCAAGCAAGGAGGGCATTAATCAGAGAGGCAAAGAGACCAAAGATAACCCTGAAGGAGCTGCAAAGCTCCACAGCGGAGATTGGAGTATCTGTCCATAGGACCACTTTAAGCTGTACACTCCACAGAGCTGGGCTTTACAGAAGAGTGGCCGGAAAAAAGCCATTGCTTAAAGAAAAAAACAAGCAAAAACGTTTGGTGTTCGCCAAAAGGCATGTGGGAGACTCTGTTCAGATGAGACTAAAATCGAGCTTTTTGGCCATCAAGGAAAACGCTATGTCTGGCGCAAACCCAACACCTCTCATCACCCGAGAACACAATCTCCACAGTGAAGCATGGTGGTGGCAGCATCATGCTGTGGGGATGTTTTTCATCGGCGGGGACTGGGAAACTGGTCAGAATTGAAGGAATGATGGATGGCGCTAAATAAAGGGAAATTCTTGAGGGAAACCTGTTTCAGTCTTCCAGAGATTTGAGACTGGGACGGAGGTTCACCTTCCATTAGGACAATGACCCTAAGTATACTGCTAAAGCAACACTTGAGTGGTTTAAGGGAAAACATTTATATGTCTTGGAATGGCCTAGTCAAAGCCCAGACCTCAATCCAATTGAGAATCTGTGGTATGACTTAAAGATTGCTGTACACCAGCGGAACCCCATCCAACTTTTCAGGAGCTGGAGCAGTTTTGTCTTGAAGAATGGGCAAAAATCCCAGTGGCTAGATGTGCCATGCTTATAGAGACATACCCCAAGAGACTTGCAGCTGTAATTGCTGCAAAAGTTGGCTATACAAAGTATTGACTTTAAGGGGGTGAAAAGTTATGCACGCTGAAGTTTTTTTGTCTTATTTGTTGTTTGTTTCACAATAAAAAATATTTTGCATCTTCAAAGTGGTAGGCATGTTGTGTAAATCAAATGATACAAACCCCCCAAAAATCCATTTTAATTCCAGGTTGTAAGGCAACAAAATAGGAAAAATGCCAAGGGGGGTGAATACTTTCGCAAGCCACTGTATCTGCCCGGTACAGTTGAAAACGAGATTCATCCGTAAAGAGCACACGTGCCATTGGCTATTGAAGGTGAGCATTTGCCCACTGAAGTCGGTTACGATGCCGAACTGCAGTCAGGTCAAGACCCTGGTGAGGACGACGAGCATGGAAATGTGCTTCCCTGAGACAGTTTCTGTGCAAACCCACAGTTTAATCAGCTGTCCGGATGGCTGGACTCAGACGATCCTGCAGGTGCAGAAGCTGGATGCGGAGGTCCTGGGCTGGCGTGGTTGCACGTGGTCTGCGGTTGTGAGGCCGATTGGACATGCTGCCAAATTCTCTAAAATTACATTGGAGGCGGCTTATGGTAGGGAAGTGAACATTTAGATTATCTAGCAACAGCTCTGGTGGACATCCCTGCAGTCAGCATGCCAATTGCATGCTCCCTCAAAACTTTAGATAACTGTGGCATTGTTTTTTGACAAAACTGCATGTTTTAGAGTGGCCTTTTATTGTCCCCAGCACAAAGGTGCACCTGTGTAATGATCATGCCGTTTTAATAGTTTCTTGATATGCCACACCAAGGGCTGTGGTGGTCACGACATTTCGTCAGCCGGTGATTGTCAAGCAAATAACTGTCGGTCTCACGGTAATTTACCGTTAATTAACATAAACTAATTTAGCATCTCCTGGCTTCCTCACACAGCCTACAAGCCACTGATGCAGACCTTTGGAACATCTACATTTTAAAAAGTATAATAAATCCATGTAATATAGCCTACACCTTCACAATAAATCCATTATTTTTTTTAGACAGGTCTAAAGAAACATGATAAGAAGAAAATGTAGTCTATTTCAGAAGAACAGAATAGCATACTCTGAGTTATGTTAGGTCCTGATCTGGCTATGTTATATGGCTGTGGGCTACGCATTATTTTATAGTATGAAGAATACAATTGAACAAAGCTGAATAAAATGGAAAGGATATTTTCTCCAAACGATTTGAGGAGTGTGCACATGCAGCTATTCTGTGTTGAGCGCTTAACAAAGAAATAGGTACTCCTATATGCTTAATTTAGAGTTATTAATGTAACTTTAGTTGTTCTACAAACGTTGGGCTATATGTTTTGATTTTTAAGACATTGTAAGGCTGCATGATGCGACTAATGATGATTTGAAAAAAGTATCTTGAAAGGCATGAGCGCTTCGCTTTTTTGCGCAGGCTGTACACACTTCGTCAGTCTCTCATTCACTATTTGAGAAGCACTTGATAATGCCTAGAATTTCACGGCGGCATCTCCTTGGTGTGGCCGTAATGCACCCTAAAAAAATCCATACCTTTTGCAGCCCTTCTCCCTCAGTGCTGCCTGCTCTGAAGCACTTCTACTCACTCACACTGCTCTCCATCACGTGTACGGGTCTTTCTCACAGGCTACAAGTGAAGACAGACACATCGGGGACGCAACTGCGCGCATTCCGAGGTGCATATTGAAGATATTGGAAGAACTGTCCACATTTACTTTTCGTCAGCCAACAAGATGAGTAGTACTAACGAACAGCAAAAGCACTAGGCTATGTCAATCTACTATCCCCCATAGTACAAAAGTTATCCTATTCTGTGCGAGAAATAAATATTCCAAATATAGTCTGGGACAGTTGTGGGATGCGATAGATCTCAAATTAATACAACCACTAGCATCAAAAAAACATTTCTAAGCAATGAGGTTGATGCAACAGATCAGAAAGTTTAGCTTAAAATGTTGATGAACTATTAGCTATTTCTTCACATTATAAGCGCAACAATGCGCACACAGCAGTAGGCTATAAGCGCGAATGTTCCATTAGCGGGAAAACACCATTCTCAAAACTGACCACAAATGTGATTATGTATGTAATGATTTTATTATAAAGGTGCATTTTTATGGTGAAAATTATCTTCCCCAAACTTGAAACTTACCAGTTAGGCTCTATACCCGTTGTAAAGCAGATTCATGTGCTTCATTTTAAGAAGTTATTTGGCCACTTTAGTTGTGATACAAACCTTATCAAAACATATAGGCCTATGGGCTAGGCTACATGAGGTGTGCGACTATGATTTGAAAAAGTCACCAAAAAAAGGCATTGTTTCTTGCCTTAAACTGGGCATCATTATCAAGTGATAATATATAATTCACAAGTGATAGGCTAATATTGTCACCCATCAGACTATTCTTGATTTAATTTTGTCTTTACATACAGTACCAGTCAAAAGTTTGGACACATGCTAATTGATGGGATTTTCTTTATTTTTACTATTTTTTACATTGTACAATAATAGTGAAGACATCAAAACTATGAAATAACACTTATGGAATCATATGGTAACCAGAAAAGTGTTAAAGATTCTTCAAATAGCCACCCTTTGCCTTGATGACAGCTTTGCACACTCTTGGCATTCTCTCAACCAGCTTCATGAGGAATGCTTTTCCAACAGTCTTGAAGGAGTTCCCACATATGCTAAGCACTTGTTGGCTGCTTTTCCTTCACTCTGCCATCCGACTCATCCCAAACCATCTCAATTGGGTTGAGGTCAGGGGATTGTGGAGGCCAGGTCATCTGATGCAGCACTCATCATTACACAGCCTGGAGGTGTGTTGGGTCATTGTCCTGTTGAAAAACAAATGATGGTCCCACTAAGCCCAAACCAGATGGGATGGCGTGTCGCTGCAGAATGCTGTGGTAGCCATGCTGGTTAAGTGTGCCTTGAATTCTAAATAAATCACAGACCGTGTCACCAGCAAAGCACAATAACACCACCTCCTCCATGCTTTACGGTGGGAACTACACATGCGGAGATCATCTGTTCACCCACACCGCGTCTCACAAAGACCAACAATCTCAAATTTGGACTCCAGACCAAAGGACACATTTCCACCGGTCGAATGTCCATTGCTCGTGTTTCTTGGCCCAAGTAGGTCTCTTCTTATTATTAGTGTCCTTTTAGTAGTGGTTTCTTTGCAGCAATTCGACCATAAGGGTCAGATTCACACAGTCCCCTCTGAACAGTTGATGTTGAGATGTGTCTGTTACTTGAACTCTGAAGCATTTATTTGGGCTGCAATTTCTGAGGCTGGTAACTCTAATGAACTTATCCACAGCAGAGGTAACTCTGGGTCTTCCATTCCTGTGGCGGTCCTCATGAGAGCCAGTTTCATCCTAGCGCTTGAAGAAACTTTCAAAGTTCTTGACATTTTCCATATTGACTGACCATGTCTTAACGTAATGATGGACTGTCGTATCTCTTTGCTTATTTGAGCTGTTCTTGCCATAATATGGACTTGGTCTTTTACCAAATATGGCCATCTGTCTACCTTGTCACAACACAACTGATTGTCTCAAATGCATTAAGAAGGAAATAAATTCCACAAATTAACTTTTAAGAAGGAACACCTGTTAATTAAAATGCATTCCAGGTGACTACCTCATGAAGCTGGTTGAGAGAATGCCAAGAGTGTGCAAAGCTGTCATCGAGGCAAAGGGTAGCTATTTGAAGAATCTCAAATCAAAAATATATTTTGATTTGTTTAACTATTTTTTGATTACTACATGATTCCATATGTGTTATTTCATCGTTTTTATGTCTTCACACTTATTCTACAATGTAAAAAATGCTAAAAATAAAGATAAACACTTGAATAAGTAGGTGTGTAAAATTTTGACTGGTAGTGTATGCTAAATAATATGTGTGAAATTCGTTTCGATTTAGAATGGACCATTATCACGCACCTGTCTCGAACATTGGCAGGGGGAAAAATACATGTCATCTCTGCACTTAAATAGCGAATGGAGGACGCTTTTCATGTGGTTCATTTTCATGCCAGCCAGGTACGATCCCATCAGCTTTCTATAGGCTAGGCCTACTATATTTATTTCTCAACTTTCCTAATATTCCTAGGAAAGTTGAGAAATAAATATAGTAGGCCTAGCCTATAGAAAGCTGATAGGATCCTCCTCTTTTTAATAGAGGCCATAACACGGTTTTCTCGCGCAATTGCATAGCCTATAGAAATGTTGCGCAACATGAGCTCATGGGCTCTCATGAAGTGTTTGATTAGATTTTCGATTACAGATTGATGTCAGAGTGATTAGAGGGACAATTAGTTAGTTAGTTAGTAAAAAGTTAGTTAGCAAGTTTGGTAGGCTACTAATGACCATCAGCAGTATCAGCGCTTGGAGAAGCCTAATTACTGTGACTAAACGGTCACATGGAATTTGACTACCTTAATGACTCGTGACCGCCGGTGTGGCGGTAATACGGTCACCGCAACAGCCCTAGCCACACCTGTCAGGTGGATGGATTATCTTGGCAAAGGAGATATGCTCACTAACAGGGATGTAAACACATTTGTCCACAAAATTGAGAGAAATAAGCTTTTTGTATATATGGAACATTTCTGGGAGCTTTTATTTCAGCTCATGAAACATGGGATCAACACTTTACACGTTGCGTTTATATATTTTTTCTGTATAAATTGTAATATTGCAGACAGCTCAGTTAATATACCTCTGTATATTGAAGTATAGTTTACCTGAGGCTGAATGTGACTAGTCTGGACATGCCAGTCAGATGCTCACACCTCTGTCACGGACCACTGATATCTTTGCTCTGGCTCACGTTCCAGGAATGAGCCGAAGAATGGTCTGCAATTTCAAGGGCCGGCTTAGGCTTCACTCTGGGGAAAAATCTCGGAAATCTATTTGGAAAGCCCAAGTCGGTCATAGAGAAAGCAAGAACGGCCACAGAGGTTAATTTATTGCCCTGGAGTTTATGTGGCTGTTCCACCGTAAATCTCCCCCGTCCGCTCCAGGCTGATGTCTTAACCAGAGCTGGCTTTTCATGTATATTCTGAAATGTATTTTAATATAGTTTTAAGTGGTTTTCAAAGTTTATTAGCAGATTAAGTTGTTGGTCTATGAAGCAAGTATATTTGCACATTTCAGTTCTCAAACTTTGGTACCGTTTTCATCAAGAATTTGCATTGGGCTACTCGTTCTCGATATGCAGTAGATACGTTTAAGATGTAACTCACAGTGGTTGACTGTTTTTCCTCTGACACTGTCACTTTTGTCTAATCTGAACACTTTGATATGGCCACAGGATGCATCCGGGAGGTTACATTTCCTCTGTTCTCTCATGTCGCCTTGATTCTGATCACCATGCCCAGCACCTCAAATCAAAATATTCCTCCCCCCTCATCGCCGGGAAATAACTTCAGCAGAACAAAGCGTGTCCCCCTCGGTCTGAGCCAGGGCGTCGTGAGGGTCGTGAGATGCAATTGGAGTGTGACTGCTGCGTTGTCTCTTCAAATTAGAGACTCCAGTTGTGTGGCGGGCGGCTGCTGCCATACCCCAAACTTCCAGACTTAGACAGATACGTCCTCGAGTCAGCACGGCACTGAGGCCATCTCCACCTCTCTGATTTGTCCTCCATTAAACCTGCCCTACAAGTGCCCCCCTCCCCCACTCAACACACACTTTTCTGTAAAGTCATTGAACATAAATCAGAAATGAAAAGCTTTTATTGCTGCTGCCACTTCTAGGCACAGTTTTCCAGCACATTAATGGGACCACCAAATGTTTAGACGAATCAGAGAACTGCAATTTTTGTCTGGCATTGTTGTCAGCCGCTGTCTTCTGATTGTGGAGGTTCCTAGATTGCAGGCCTTTAGGCTGAGATTTGAGCCAAATGTGTTTTAGAAGGTCAAGCTTCACAAAATAGGCTATTTATGTAGTTCGGATCAAGACTGTCCGGATTAGATTGTCATGCCAGGGTATAATCATAGACTTAATAGAGTATCTGTTATTACACCTCTTTTTATATTTTTCCAGAAAAACACATGTCAAAATGGATTTGCATTTTAATGAGGGAAATAAGTATTTGACCCCTCTGCAAAACATGACTTAGTACTTGGTGGCAAAACCCTTGTTGGCAATCACAGAGGTCAGACGTTTCTTGTAGTTGGCCACCAGGTTTGCACACATCTCAGCAGGGATTTTGTCCCACTCCTCTTTGCAGATCTTCTCCAAGTCATTAAGGTTTCGAGGCTGACGTTTTGCCACTCGAACCTTCAGCTCCCTCCACAGATTTTCTATGGGATTAAGGTCTGGAGACTGGCTAGGCCACTCCAGGACCTTAATGTGCTTCTTCTTGAGCCACTCCTTTGTTGCCTTGGCCGTGTGTTTTGGGACATTGTCATGTTGGAATACCCATCCACGACCCATTTTCAATGCCCTGGCTGAGGGAAGGAGGTTCTCACCCAAGATTTGACGGTACATGGCCATTGTCCCTTTGATGTGGTGAAGTTGTCCTGTCCCCTTAGCAGAAAAACACCCCCAAAGCATAATGTTTCCACCTCCATGTTTGACGGTGGGGATGGTGTTCTTGGGGTCATAGGCAGCATTCCTCCTCCTCCAAACACGGCGAGTTGAGTTGATGCCAAAGAGCTCGATTTTGGTCTCATCTGACCACAACACTTTCACCCAGTTCTCCTCTGAATCATTCAGATGTTCATTGGCAAACTTCAGACGGGCCTGTATATGTGCTTTCTTGAGCTTGGGGACCTTGCGGGCGCTGCAGGATTTCAGTCCTTCACGGTGTAGTGTGTTACCAATTGTTTTCTTGGTGACTATGGTCCCAGCTGCCTTGAGATGATTGACAAGATCCTCCCGTGTAGTTCTGGGCTGATTCAACTTTTGTTGTTATTCTGTCTCACACTGTTCAAATAAACCTACCATTAAAATTATAGACTGATCATCTCTTTGTCAGTG
The DNA here is from genome assembly GCF_020615455.1 of Coregonus clupeaformis. Classification (NCBI taxonomy): domain Eukaryota; kingdom Metazoa; phylum Chordata; class Actinopteri; order Salmoniformes; family Salmonidae; genus Coregonus; species Coregonus clupeaformis. Next base: position 28,962,657 of record NC_059228.1, on the reverse strand, counting down.
GGCAAACGTACAAAATCAGCAGGGGATCAAATACCTTTTCCCCTCACTGTAGGCTAGGACATCTATCTCTACCTACCTACATAAATAATATATAAATCTTGAACAGCATGCAATTTGAATGGAATTGATGGAGGGAGAGCGACAGAGAGTATGCACTGATTTAAAACAATGATATTCGAGTGATAGGCAGTTTTTTCCCCAACTCTGCAGCTGCAAATATATATTTTTCTTTACAATGAAAAAGTAAGGTGACCCCGTAAGCCAGATGGAGATGTTTAAATTAGACGCTCATTCAGTCCTTATATTACCCTACTGTAGCATAGTCTATGCTGCAGCAAATGTAGGCCTACCTGTCACAAGAAAAAAAAGTTACCATGATAAGATGATACATGCATTGTGGACTTCTCTCCATAGCCTACTGAGATGCGCTGTCTGTCCCCACCCTGAGCATTGATGGTTGATCATGCAGAGAGAAGGCCGTAGAGAAACCAGATTTAGACATTTCATAATTTAACAGTTCCATTTCACATCATGCTGTTCATAGAAATAATGTATTATAATTTACCGCTTTCTCGCTGTTATTTATCCCGGGAAAAGGGAGTCGATTTTCGGCGGTAAATCTTGCTATTCAACCCTACTGTATGGTCAATTATTTTTCCTTGTTTAAAAAAATACAGAGCAACAACAACAGTAATTTCCCAATTTTCTCATGAAGTCACTGATGTATTGTGGCTTTATTTTATTTGGCGTTTATATAAAGGATTATTAAAGATGTAAGAAATGAGATAGCGGAGAGAGACTGCTACGCTTTGTGGAATGTGTGGGTTGTCGCTCTTGCTGCTGCTGATTTGGAAAGGCACACACCTGTCTATATGAGGTCCCACAGTTGACAGTGCATGTCAGAGCAAAAACCGAGCCATGAGGTCCGAGACAGGATTGTGTCAAGGCACAGATCTGGGGAAGGGTACCCAAAAATGGCTGCAGCATTGAAGGTCCCCAAGAACACTGTGGCCTCCATCATTCTTAAATGGAAGATGTTTGGAACCACCAAGACTCTTCCTACAGCTGGCCGCCCGGCCAAACTGAGCAATCGGGGGAGAAGGGCCTTGGTCAGGGAGGTGACCAAGAACCTGATGGTCACTCTGACAGAGCTCTAGAGTTTCTCTGTGGAGATTGGAGAACCTTCCAGAAGGACAACCATCTCTGCAGCACTCCACCAATCAGGCCTTTATGGTAGAGTGGCCAGACGGATGCCACTCCTCAGTAAAAAGGCACATGACAGCCCGCTTGGAGTTTGCCAAAAGGCACCTAAAGAGTCTCAGACCATGAGAAAGAAGATTGTCTGGTCTGATGAAACCAAGATTGAACTCTTTGGCCTGAATGCCAAGCGTCACGTCTGGAGGAAACCTGGCACCATCCCTACGGTGAAGCATGGTGGTGGCAGCATCATGCTGTGGGGATCTTTTTCAGCGGCAGGGACTGGGAGACTAGTCAGGATCGAGGCAAAGATGAACGGAGCAAAGTACCGAGAGATCCTTGATGAAAACCTGCTCCAGAGTGCTCAGGACCTCAGACTCGGGGCGAAGGTTCACCTTCCAACAGGACAACGACCCTAAGCACACAGCCAAGACAAGGCAGGAGTGGCCACGGGACAAGTCTCTGAATGTCCTTGAGTGGCCCAGCCAGAGCCCGGACTTGAACCCAATCGAACATCTCTGGAGAGACCTGAAAATAGCTGCCACAACGCTCCCCATCCAACCTGACAGAGCTTGAGAGGATCTGCAGAGAAGAATGGGAGAAAATTCCCTAATACAGGTGCGCCAAGCTTGTAGCGTCATACCCAAGAAGACTCAATGCTGTAATCTCTTCCAAAGGTGCTTGAAAGTGCTGAGTAAAGGGTCTGAATACTTATGTAAATGTTATCAGTTTTTTATTTGTATTAAATTAGCAAACATTTCTAAAAACCTGTTTTTGCTTTGTCATTATGGGGTATTGTGTGTAGATTGATGAGGGGAAAAAACGATTTAATCAATTTTAGAGTAAGGCTTTAACGTAACAAAATGTGGATAAAGTGAAGGGGTCTGAATACTTTCCGAAGGCACTGTATATATGCCATCCATCATTGTTATTTTCATTACAGATTAGAAAGCATCTTGGTTACAGTATGTTTGAGACTGCTGAACAGCATCAGGGATAGTATTGAGAAATTTCCCATGCTCATTGTCTGGCCGTTCTCTAGTCTTCTGAGTGTCAAAAGAGTTGGCATTAATGCTAGACTATTATTTCATAAGTCTTCAGGGCCAATACAAGTAGATGAATTTAGGGGAACGTTTGGAATTCCCAGTCAATAGCCAAAAACGGAGCTTTGCCTTTGATGTTTGTATATACTCACAGCGTGTAAGCTTGAATGTGCTGTAGTTGGAGACTTGGAGCTGTCTGTATTTTTGGAGATGTAGCTATCTGGATGACCACTTTGTGTAGCAATTTTTATCTTACTAAATCCCTAAAAACAAATTGGTTGTGTGAGTAAGCTAACTCTGTGCTTCCTCACTAGTCCATTTTCACAGTATACACGGTAATATAATTGCTTGGTCACCTCACCAAATAATAATTTTGGTTGAGTGTGTCACCTGTGTTTGATCTATTCTAAATCATTTCTAAACATTGAATACAAATTACTGAAGACATGAGACGGAAATCAGATAAAGTTTTTATGTTGCTAGTCTAAAGCAGTGCTCTTTGCCAGTCGAAAGCAGTACTTAAAAATGTTTGTGAGATCTGTCTTGCAGCATGTGGAGGGGCGTTGCCACCAAGCGCACAGGTGACCATGGTCTGCTCATTAAGAAGGGACACTCATTACTAATTGGGGTAAAGAGTTTCTGCTCTAGTCCAGATCTTTTAAGTATTATATATATACATTTCTGTATCGTACAGATTGAGTGAACGGAGCTAAACTGTTATTGTAGAATTGTTTACTTTGCTAAGTGTTTATAAAGTACTTTCTATTAAGTGTTTCCTGTCACCTGGTCTTTGCCAGTGACTGGAGGATATAAATGCTCTGGTGTAGAGCTTCATGGGTGTTCAAAATTGACAACTGTCTCTGCAGGAGGGGCTAGTCAGGCTGATCTTCTGTCTTTATATTTCAGTTGTCTAGTTTATCATTTTCATTACTTTACTTTGAGCCTAGTCCAGCATCTTGTTGGATGAGTTTTACATTTAGTAAATACCTGCACCTACTCCAAGAGCCTTAAAATATAAACCATGCACTGGATCTTCTGCTTCCTGGCTCTCCTTGCTCACCATCACCAGCCAGACAGCTCAAACCATCCAGGGCAAGTAGGGGGCCTACCATCCATCCTTACAAGTTCTTTTTATAGTATGCTTTCATTGCTCTCTGTTTGCAATTGGAGGCCATTGAAATTACCCTTTTGACTTTAATGATGCAAAAATGTGATGGACCAATATTAAAATGGACCATGATCTTTTCAACCATTTCTCAAACAGACTGCCTTCTTCCCCTAGACTATGTCTGCATTACTGTCACTCACACCTATAAACTAGGGTCTGTTTGCGTCACCTACCTTACTGCTGCTGGGAGGCACATCAGTACCATGCATCCTGCTGCGGCGTTAGCACACCTTTTGAAAAGGCTTTAATTAAGGTAATAAACAACACGACGCAGGCTGCTGAGCAAGTCGACTCCGTTTAGCGCTCTGGGCTCCTTGGCAGTGTCCCAAATGGGCCTGGGTCTCTGGCCAGTTGTTCCACCATGATTTGCATATTTGGAGGTCACAGATGGGTGATGTAGTGTGAGGCAGTTGGCCAAGCAAGCTCAGCCAATTAAACACGGATGGATCTTCATTTGAAACTGCACTGCCTCACCCCCTAAATCAGTTTGCCATTACTCTTTAACTCAGGACCGATACACACACACCTACACACCTTTTGTATCTTTTGGTCAATTGATTTGATGTACTATTCCGCATTCGTTGTTTGTGAAGATCTCCTAGAATGTTCATGAAGATTGATTTTCATGTTTGTTTTTTTCAAGGCTATTCCTGGACAATACTGACATGCGATTCATAGCCCATGTTGAGAAGATGCTCCAAAGCCCATTGCTTGTTTGTGTGATGGGTTTAATAAATCATGTTCTGCATCCTTATCGTTTAATTGTCCAATGATTAATGTTGTTACTACCTTCTAGCGGAATGACTGCGTAATGATGACGATTTTCTGTTGTGCTAATGTCCCATTTGAATGCCATCGTGACTCATTTACCATTTATAAACGCATTTGGGATCATGTGATTACTGTTGTTCACTTCGTACACAACCTCTTAGTTCATGCTGCTTTATTCCTGCATATTTGTTTATTGCTGCAACTTTATGATATAAATCAAATGCATGCCCATTGCCCAACAAACATACTATTCAGAAAAGTCTATTCTCTACCAATGACCCTGGTAAAACATTTTTATTAGCATTCCAGGCAGCTAATCAGTTTTATAAACAGTACTGTGCAGTTTCACAGGTGTTTCAGATACCGTTACCAAGATGTCATCTTGGTTAAAAAAAATGAGTTGTTTGATCATGTGGGGTTGTGTGATAAGGTCATTGAGGCTTGATGACACTAGTGAAGCAGTGTTGGTGTGGCATATTGGCTGACCTCTCTCTCCCCTCTCCATATTACTGTACTGCTGACTGATGAGCTTAGATGATGGAGATCAGATCGCATAATATATGGGAAGGTGGAAAAAGACCTCTTCATAACGGCCACATTCCACCAGGCTAGCACTAAGATCCCAATCTTACAGTCGTGTCAATGCAAGTCCCCTCCATACTGGAGACCTCAGGATCTTAGGTCTTGATATTAGTTTTAAAGGGGCAGTGCAGTCAAAAATGTGATTTTCCAGGGTTTTTATTTTGGTTCCCACACTGCGGTCGAAATAACACTGAAATTGTGAAAATTATGATAATAATAATATGCCATTTAGCAGACGCTTTTATCCAAAGCGACTTAGTCATGCGTGCATACATTTTTGTGTATGGGTGGTCCCGGGGATCGAACCCACTACCCTGGCGTTAGAAGCGCCGTGCTCTACCAGCTGAGCTACAGAGGACCACTGTAGCTAATGCTCTTTTAGTGTAAGAGCTAACCTATAAGAGCTATCCTATCTGCCAATCAGGGCTGGGTATGTAAATAGATTTAAATTTGTATCAACACGCCCACACGATCAGACTGAGCATTTTAATAACAAAAGCAGGCTCTGGGAAATAAATGATACAAAATATATTTGGACTTATTTTAATGAAATAAACAGTGATGTATTAGACACAGTGATGCTATAAAGCCTTATCTGAGATGAGACATATTGTCTGATCTTGGCTTGAACAACGAAAGGCGAAAAAAACATTATCTCCCGTCCAAGAGGAACTGTTGGCTTAATTAGCTAACTTGGTCCCTTTAATTATCTCAGCTTTTATCAACCGACATAGTCAATGTTAGGGCTTCCTGGGTCACTGAAATTATATTATAGAGTTATTTGGTTATTGTTTGGCAATATATTAAACTTATATACTTGGACATTGTAATATTGCAGCTCAGGCTGTACCAAATAATACAACCCTACATGTCTTTGATCTTGAAATCTCTAAGGCAGCTTTGACACGGGAAGCCCTAACATTGACTATGTCGGTTGATAAAAGCTGAGATAATTAAAGGGACCAAGTTAGCTAATTAAGCCAACAGTTCCTCTTGGACGGGAGATAATGTTTTTTTCGCCTTTCGTTGTTCAAGCCAAGATCAGACAATATGTCTCATCTCAGATAAGGCTTTATAGCATCACTGTGTCTAATACATCACTGTTTATTTCATTAAAATAAGTCCAAATATATTTTGTATCATTTAAAATCATTTGAAATCTCTATGAAAGCTTTAAAAAGGGCCAATCTGATCCATTTCCTGTCTTGGTTTTAGGGTGTTAAATGATGTATAACATTTATGATGTTGTCAATATCCCATTCCACAATAGTGATTCTGCAATGGTAGTGCTTCCTTTTGCCAAATGTTTATTTTTGTCAACTGTTCTTTAGAGCCACACACCCTCAGGTCAGTGTCAAGTGTTTTCCTGATGTCAGCAAACTAGGCCTGGGCGATATGGCCTAAAACTCATATCTCAATTTCTTTTTAAACTTATGGGCAATTCACGATATATATCAATATTTTTATTTTTTTTACGTTTTCTCTAAATAACCATTGTTGTACAATTACAGTTGGTCAAATACACTGCAACAGTCAGCAATAATCTAATGAATTCAGAGCTTGTGAAATTATACCTAGGCTGAATATATGCCTTCAACAACCATAAAACCCACTAATAGTTGTACCTGCTTTTTTGTTGTTGTTGCAATAATCACTGATCTGGCTTTCAGGTCTGTCTATAAAAATGCCATTTTTTGTAACACATTTAACCAGAACCATGCATAATGCACATTCACTAATAATGTAGCAGGCATTATAGAAAATGAACACCGGTCTCATAAACAATATCTCAAGCACAAGCCCACATGCCAGTGAGTAGCCAGCTAATATTTATATTTCAAGTTTAGCCAACTTGGATCTAGGTATAATTTCACAAGCTCTGAATTCAGCTCAAAAGGCAAAACAGTTGAATTGTTATGAACACAACCTTCTCTCCGTCTCGAACTGTTTAAATAGCTTGCTAGCCTGTCCACTTTGTTCAGATGTTTAAATCAAGTGGCCTACCTTATTTCTCAGAATGAGAACGAGTTGCCAATTCCTTATATAATGTTTTAATGCTTATTGCACATTTATAAAACACAGACTAAACAGCTAGTTTAACAATCTTTATTTGACTAAAATGCTGCTAGCGAAACGTGGTACCGTAATGCGCACGCAACAAACTGAGCATTTATTTTTTCCAGAATGAATGTTGGTACACATTGGTACATCTGTTTTAGTAGTGTCTGCTCGGAATTTGAGGAGTTGAAACATAAACAAGGGTATGGTTAGAAAAGTTAACTTCTCTATTACAGTAAAATAATGTCTCCATGTGTTTCGGTGTCCGATTCTGTTGGACCAAACCTCAAATGCAAATAGCGAGTTGAAACTGGTTGTCAGAGAGGAATAAGTGATCTCTCATCTTTGTTGTTGTGAGTGGTAGGGGGAGGGGCTTGGGAGAAAGAGGCGAAGTGAGAAGTTTCACTCTCGCCAGAATCTGTCCAAAATAAGCCCAATGCGTTTCTATGCGCTTATTTTGAACCTAAGCTTGTCACCTGCCTTTCTGCCTTTGGGACAACGACTCCCATTGTTACATGCTGACTAGACCGGGCGCGTGCATGTTGATTTTGTCCAGCCACACCAGACGCGATCAGGACACGCAGGTTGAAATATCAAAACGAACTCTGAACCAACTATATTAATTTGGGGATATGTCGAAACAAATGAAACATTCATGGAAATTTAGCTAGCTTGCTGTTGCTAGCTAATTTGTCCTGGGATATAAACATTGGGTTGTTATTTTACCTGAAATGCACAAGGTCCTCTACTCTGACAATTAATCCACAGATAAAAGGGTAAACCAAGTTGGTTTCTAGTAATCTCTCCTCCTTGTCTTTTTCTTCTTCTTTGGACTTTATATGGCGGTTGGCAACCAACTTTAAGGTGCATTACCACCGCCAACTGGACTGGAGTGTGGACCTCAGTTCATCTTTCAATCACCCACGTGGGTATATGCTCCTAAAAACCAATGAGGAGATGGGAGAGGCGGGACTTGTAGCGTGTCACGCGTCAAAAATAGAACCAAGTTCTATTTTAGAACCAATTTCTATTTTAGCGCCTGGCTACGCAGACGCTCGTTTACACACGCGAGCGGTTTGGATTAAATGATTGAATAACATGTATGTGTTCATTTATTTTGCAACGCTCGCGCACGTAATGTGTAAAGTGGTTTTCTTATATCTACACAGATGTGGCAGCCTGACTTATTACATCACTTAACTCTGTGCTGGGACCTGGGGTAGGATAGGGTTTGCTGTGTTCTGCTAAATGCCGATCTCCAATCCACCCTCTGCCTCCCATTGAGGGCTTCTGGGAAGGGTTTCGGGAAGGGCGCTGAGTGATTGAACTGGAAGTGTTGCCATAGCTACATGGATATGATGCGAGTGGAGGCGGGAACGATGTGGGAGGAGGGTGACTACATCTTATATTGTTATTTCTCTGGCCCCGTAGGAGGAAGTCACTTTGTGATAATCATCTCGCAACTTGGCACGGAAGTTGGGGGGAAAAATAGAGGAAAGGCATCCCATGGGGGTTCTGTTCTAACTATCGTCATTAAAGCATTCACTATCCCCCTGTCTGTACACCACCATACTGATGGTGTTATTATTGTATTTCTTACCTTCTGTTTTCCATACATCATACTGCTGTTCTGTTCAACCCATGGGCTCTGGTGATATGTCTAGTGGAAGGTTGGATATCTTGCCTTGTTTTTCTATCCCAGGCCTCAGCATTAGTTTGCTACTAATTTGGCTGATTTCTATCAGGTCTCATGTTCTGACATGGCGCAGAGGCCAGACACAGGATAGCCAGGGGAAAACACGTGTTGACTCTGCTCAGAGGAAGTGAGCTCATGAGAGACAAAATATCCATTGCCTTTGTGGCTAAATATGTCACACAATGTTTCTGTGTGAAACTTTACTGATCTGCTCCTTCCCTAACAGGTTATTATTATACTGAACAAAAATATAAATGCAACATGCAACAATTTCAAATATTTGACTGAGTTACAGTTCATGTAAGGAAATCAATAAATTGAAATAAATTAATTAGGCTCTAATCTATGGATTTCACATGACTGGGAATACAGATATGCATCCGTTGGTCACAGATACCTTAAATAGAAGGTAGGGGCGTGGATCAGAAAACCAGTCAGTATCTGGTGTGCCCACCATTTGCCTCATGCAGCGCAACATATCTCCTTCGCATAGAGTTGATCAGGCTGTTGATTGTGGCCTGTGGAATGTTGTCCCACTCCTCTTCAATGGCTGTTGCTGGATATTGGCGGGAACTGGAACACGCTGTCGTACACGTCGATCCAGAGCATCCCAAACATGCTCAATGAGTGACATGTCTGGTGAGTATGCAGGACATGGAAGAACTGGGACATTTTCAGCTTCCAGGAATTTTGTACAGATCCTTGCGACATGGGGCCATGCATTATCATGCTGAAACATGAGGTGATGGCGGTGGATGAATGGCACGACAATGGGCATCAGGATCTCGTCACAGTGTCTCTGTGCATTCAAATTGCCATCAATATAATGCAATTGTGTTCATTGTTCGTAGCTTATGCCTGCCCATACCATAACCGCACCGCCACCATGCGGCACTCTGTTAAAAATGTTGACATCAGAAACCGCTCGCCCACACAACGCCAAACACGTGGTCTGCGGTTGTGAGGCCGGTTAGACGTACTGCCAAATTTTCTAAAACGACGTTGGAGGCGGCTTATGGTAGAGAAATGAACATCCAATTCTCTGGCAAGAGCTCTGGTGGAAATTCCTGCAATCAGCATGCCAATTGCATGCTCCCTCAACTTGAGACATCTGTGGCATTGTGTTGTGTGACACAACTGCACATTTTAGAGTGGCCTTTTATTGTCCCCCGCACAAGGTGCACCTGTGTAATGATCATGCTATTTAATCAGCTGTCTTGGCAAAGGAGAAATGCTCACTAACAGGGATTTAAACAAATTTGTGCTCCAAATTTGAGAGAAATAAGCTTTTTGTGCATATGGAACATTTCTGGGATAATTTATTTCAGCTCATGAAACATGGGACAAACACTATACTTGTTGCGTTTTATATTTTTGTTGTAGAGTTGAGCACTGAATTTTGAAAGTTCTCTAAATAGTTACCCTTAAAATTGTCAAGCAAAGACATAGGAATGTATTGGAAAAGCAACATACCCTTAACAGCTTTCTCTTTCATTATCTTTTGAGCTCTGACTTGTGCTCATCTTGGCGTCCTCCCTAAACTCTTTGTCTTGAGTCTCACAAAGGTCCCTGCTAGGGAAGGGGGGACAGGGCTCTAATAATATAATATAGACATTTCAAAACTCCCCAGGAAGCAGAAATCAATGGCAACAAATGCATTTTTTCATTTTTTTTATTGAATTGGTCGATTGTTGTCAATTTGTTCCCCATATGATGAATTGTTACCAGCGATAGTATTTGATATTTCACATACACGACCTCCTTATAAAACAAACTATATTATAGTGTTCTCAGCTATTTCTTTGTCAACGTTTGTTAGGATGGCTTTGCTTGAATAAACTGCAAGGTAAGGCAGCCTTGTACTATAGCTGAAGTCATTGTAAAGAAATGGGATCGGGTCGTGTTTGTTTTTATAGCAGAATAGCGCTTTCCTTGGGGTTTTAATTTTCCTAAATGGCTTGTCATTGGAACAGTCTCGACCACTCCAATGTCTCCAGTCAGACCCAAACCATACAGGTGTCTATAAACCAGTCATCATAGAGGACAAAGTGACCAGAGGTCTCAGTAGCACCTCCTGCCTCACTTGTCCCTAAGAAGAGGGCCCCTTCCCTGAGGGACATGTGCAAACACTACCTTCTGAGGTTCCAGTGGCGTCAATGTACAGTATGGGACACACCCAGACTGTCTGCCAGCTCCCCTCCCATCTCTCCTCTACTGGGTGGAGCGGAACATCGGCTGGGCAAACATCACCGGGACATGCTCTCTAAATTTACACTCCGCCTCCCACTGAGGCAGCCGCTAGCCACTGGCGGTGACACATTCCTACTGCATGTGTATCCTACACAGCGCAGTATGGAACCAAGTCCATCTATAGTGTGAAAGGTCAAGTAATGTTGAAACACCCTCTCCCACCACCTCCCCGGTCTCAGACATGACCTCAGTCCTGTGAGACAAGATGTACTGTCGCTGTGGCAGGAAGGGGTCGACACTGACTCCACAGTGAGTAATGTGCTTCCTGCCCCAGACAGGAAGTGGGACCCACCTCGCCTACATCTCCGTCCTTGCTCACACCGAACAGACCCCCCCCCCGTGGACCAGAGGGGTATACTATGTACCGGGTTTGACGAGTTAGTGGGGTAACTTTGGTCAACTTGGAATTCAACTCGGAATAACCGGTCATACAAAAGTGGCTCATCTTTTAGCCAGGTAAATTTCTATGGCAACGAATCCTTCAGAACTTATAACTCTGGGCTGACTCCATTTATCCTGAATGAAGTGTCTAAGCCATGAGTTGAGGACCAATGAAATCAAATACATCACCCTCTCACAAAGAGGTTCAAGTCAAGACTGGCAGCCATTGCTAGTGTACCCTTGAGTTTAACAGTCAAATTGCCAGGTTTAGAGGTTCCAAAACCCTTCTTTGGATTATATTTTTATGGCCACAATTCAACAAGCTGTTCCACAGATAGAAAAAGGAGCATAGGAGTGGGGAAGAAGTGCTCATGCATTGATAAGCACACCAAAGTCGGCATTAGCGAAAAGTTATAAAATAAAGACGGCATTTCTAAAAGCCTATTTCACACCATAGCCTGCAGAATTTGTAAGATAACCGTTCATTCATTTTGATTTCGGCACAAATGAAAATGTGGCACTGACTCGCCCATGGATTGCTGTTTCAGCATTGTCTCAATAAAGAGTTTGGCACAGTTACAAGCCTGCTAGAGTTAGTGGCAGGCGGACGAGCAATATCCACCGTCATAGTACGGATGAAGCCTGACCTGGAATGTGACGCTAAATGAAGCTGGCTAGCTTTATAAAACCCTGAGTAGTATCTAGCTTGCTTCGTAGTATACCACTCGGGTTGGAGTTAGCGGGCCTAATCAAGTTTACCTGCTCCACTGTACTGGGTTTCCTGTACCTACCTTGATTCCCATGGGAACTCCTGATTATGTCATAAGAGCTTCCTAAGTTACTGGTTCTTATGCTTTGGTCAGATCTATATAGTAGATTACGGTTTTCTAGAAACAAACTATGTAAAAGGTTAATTTTAAATTTCCATGAAGAATGTTGAAGATGTCAAACACATAGCTACATATTTCTGTACTGTATTATGCCAACTTTTTCATGTATGCCTGTGTGTGTGCCATCACTATCTGAGAGACCTGACTATCCCTTTAATCTGAGATTGAAGTCCCTAAAAGTCCATGATGAAATGAAAGTGAATGTCTTGAATCTCCATGTCCTTACGGGTCTTTCTTCCCTCTCCCTGCAGTGCATATTGTCTCAGCCCAAGTTCTGGGCGGTGGAAGTGACAGCACTGTGTCTAAGGACCAAGCTGGAGAAGGGCAGCTCTCGGCGGGTGGAGAGGGCCATGATGCAGACACAGGTAAGAGAGATGAGGGGTCACACGAGGTAGGGTTCAACGAGCTCACATCTCAAGTCTCTGATACTGTGCATAAATGCACAGAGTAAGCCTATAATATTTCTTAGGCCAGTAATGCTGGTCTTTCTTGAAGTGAAGGCACTTGCACTTGGCGTCATACCATTTCAAGGGCTTACGTGCAAAATTAGATCAATTCCAAACCTGGATTTACATAATCTGCTACACATGTCTTGCCATATGTTACATCATTAGCACAACAGTCTGCAAGCAGACATAAGCTGCATGCCTACTGAAATCCACACAGCCAAACTCTTTAAATCAGTATTTCCACTGTGAGCGGTCTGTGAAAGCAGAAGGGACATGTGAATAACCTAGCGGAGGACAGACATGCTCCCCCTGTGCCGGGTTCCTGTCCCCTGCAGGATGTTTGTCATGGGTGTCTCTGTGAAACCAGCCCATCCTCCTCCTCCTCTCTCCCCCCTTCTCCCTCACCGTCAAAGTAGAGGGGCACTGGCAACCTGGGAATATACAGTCTCTGCTCCCTGTGATAACATTGGAAACTGAGCGAGAGCTTCCTTCTTTTGTGATGGGCTGTGTAGGGGGATGGGGTGAGGTTTAGACATACTACGGTACCATTCACAAGAACGCAAGTCCTTTACCAATGTTTCCACATACCTTTTCCCAGCTAAAGTGCAGACAATCTCTCTCACACACATACTTATACTTGCCCATGCATAGAGGTATGATCTGGGAATAATTTATACTCAGGGTTGCTTCAAACTGCGCTGGGATGACATTATGGTGTGTGTGTGCTTGTTGCTCTCCAGCCCCATTGAGCTGTCAGTCGTAGACAGACGAGGTCAAAGTCATAAAGCAGGAGGTTGGGGCCTGGGATATGATGGTCTGACGTCGGGTATAGAACAGGAGACTCTTAAAGAAGCCAGACACTGTACAGCTGCTCCATGGTTTTGTGACATAAAGCAAAGAGAAAAAGTCTGGTTTCAATCTCTCTAGCTTGCCCTCCTCAAATGTTTGCACACGGAGCTCTGCAGTCTTATCCCAAACCTGATTTGACAGACAGCGCCTGGAGGGGGGCCGAAATGGATGAGGGGGTCCTCCAGGGGGAGCCGTGTGACAGGCAGGGTTGGTTCAAGTAATCTAGAGGGGTGGGGGAGGCTCATGGGGGGACAGGAGCCACCCGTCTGTCCATCACAGTGCGAGGAAGACATCAAGCACCCACTGATCCCACCGTCTGACACCAACCCCTTCGCCACCCTGCCCCATTCCCCTGTGAGACAGACATGCTCAATCACCGTTTCCCCCAGAACGCCAAAACCCAATGAGAACTGCATCAGAGCGAGGATTGACAGGCGGCTCACACGCACTGATGACTGAGAGTTGGAGGAATTGAGAAAAGAAAAAAGTTTGCCCTCTGCTTTGTTTCAAATTCTTTCTCCCTCACGTCAATGTGTTTTGACTTCTAATCTTCTTGGCTGCTGAAGGAAACAAAGGGGGAAAAAGTGGAGGAAATATGTCGTGGGGGGGGGGGCTATTTTAATATGAGAGGTTCCTTGTTTACTAATTCTATTACAGCCAGATTTGGGGGACATAATTGTTGCATTTTTACTTGGCTGCTAGTTATTGTTCTCGTGAATGTATAAATATTATCAAAGACACTTGTAGACATTGAAAAGTACAGTGTCTTTAACAGACAACCTTTTACTGTTATTAGTCCAATCAAGTTATTTATTGTTATTATTAAGGCAATAGTGGTGTAAATGCTGGGATATAAAATACAATCATTTACTGTCATTTCCTTGGCATGCCATAATTAGGTGTTCGTTTTCAGAAACGTCATTGGGTATAACACAAACAGGGCTGAGTTTCTGATTAATGAAATCAATAGCCAAGCCAACACCAGTAGTGAGTAGTTTATGACATACAGCGCATTCGGAAAGTATTCAGACTTTTACACATTTGTTACGTTTCAGCCTTATTCTAAAATTCTACACACAATACCCCATAATGACAAAGCGAAAACAGGTTTTTAGACATTTTTGCAAATGTATTAAAAATGAAAAACAGATACCTTATTTACCTAAGTATTCAGACCCTTTGCTATGAGACTCGAAATTGAGCTCAGGTGCATCCTGTTTCCATTGAACATCCTTGAGATGTTTCTAGAACTTCATTGGAGTCCACCTGTGGCAAATTAAATTGATTGGCCATGATTTGGAAAGGCACACACCTGTCTATAAGGTCCCACAGTTGACAGTGCATGTCAGAGCAAAAACCAAGCCATGAGGTTGAAGGAATTGTCCGTAGAGCTCCGAGACAGGATTGTGTCGAGGCACAGATCTGGGGACGGGTCCCAGAAAATGTCTGCAGCATTGAAGGTCCCCATCGCTGCAGCACTCCACAAATCAGGACTTTATGGTAGAGTGGCCAGACGGAAGCCAATCCTCAGTAAAATGCACATGACAGCCCGCTTGGAGTTTGCCAAAAGGCACCTAAAGGACTCTCAGACCATGAGAAACAAGATTCTCTGGTCTGATCAAACCAAGATTGAACTCTTTGGCCTGAATGCCAAGCGTCACGTCTGGAGGAAACCTTGCACCATCCCTACGGTGAAGCATGGTGGTGGCAGAATCATGCTGTGGGGATCTTTTTCAGCGGCAGGGACTGGGAGTCTAGTCAGGATCGAGGGAAAGATGAATGGAGCAAAGTACAGAGAGATCCTTGATGAAAACCTGCTCCAGAGCACTCAGGACCTCAGACTGGGGAGAAGGTTCACCTTCCAACAGGACAACGACCCTAAGCACACAGCCAAGACAATGCAGGAGTGGCTTCGGGACAAGTCTCTGAATGTCCTTGAGTGGCCCAGCCAGAGACCGGACTTGAACACGATCGAACATCTCTGGAAAGACCTGAAAATAGCTGTGCAGCGACATTCCCCATCCAACCTGACAGAGATTGAGAGGATCTGCATAGAAGAATGGGAGAAACTCCCCAAATACAGGTGTGCCAAGCTTGTAGTGTCATACCCAAGAAGACTCAAGGCTGTAATCGCCGCCAAAGGTGCTTCAACAAAGTACTGAGTAAAGGGTCTGAATAGTTATGTAAATGTGATATTTCAGTTTTTTTGATTGTTTATACATTTGACTTTTTTTGGAAAAACCTGTTTTTGCTTTGTCATTATGGGGTATTGTGTGTAGATTGATGAGGGGAAAAAGCTATTTAATCAATTTTAGAATATGGCTGTAACGTAACAACATTTGGGAAAAGTCAAGGGATCTGAATACTTTCCGAAGGCACTGTATGTAGCTGGAGAACATTTCTAGCAATTGACCCTTCGCTAAGCCCCGCCCCCCTTGATTACTGTTGCAACCTCGGACAACATTTTCCCGGGAAGCCCAATTCCCCTTTCAATCACTTTTAGAGCTAACTAGTGTTCTCAAATCATATCCTGATGTTGACAGCAGATGGGAGTTGTATTCTTGAAATTGCTAACTTAGCTAGCTAACATACATTTCGAGAAAACAAGTTCTATTAAGTAGCTAGCTAGCGTTAGCAACATTTGGTGGTCAATGAGACTGAGAGCTAGCTAACCAGCTGAGCTAGCAAACAATGTAACAAAAGTTTAGGCTCTGAATTTCAGGAATCACAGTAGCAAGTACTCCTGGTACACTGTTCAATTTAGCCATTAAAATAATTTATTGCCATAGCCCTCACTGGGTTTCATGCAATTGAAATGTGAGCTTGTCCGAGGTGTCAGACTCGACAACAGTTGCTATCCTCTGTGATTGGTTGCCCAAAAGTTTGGGGCGGGGCTTAGCGAAGGGTCAATTGTCCTTAGTTAAACAGCTTACATTTTTGGAACTTAGCAGAAAATGCATGACACATTCAAGGCTCTCCAGATATGGTACATTTTGTTCAATTTAAACATGGGTATCAAATGTGTACGGGTCTTATTCTGAATGCAAACTTCATATTTCTGCAACCTGTCAGATGGGGTGTTTTCCTTCCTTGTGCAGTTGTATAAAATCAATACTTTCTGGTTTACTCATTTAATATACTTTACATTACTATCACCATCTGCTATAATTGTGTTCACAGAGCAACTTGTAACTCAGTTCAGTGAATGGGGATGTTTTTACTCACCAATCTCCCACCTCTCATCTTCTCTGAACTACACCCCAGTAGCCTGTGGCTCGCTCTCTGCAGGGCCTCTGGTCTACCAGAGCTCACCACATGCCAACTGCTGTTTGTGCTTTGAATATATACACTGGCCGTGGAGAAACACCATTTATTAGTCATCCGCAGTCTGCTTTTGAACAAACCTTGCTTGCCATTAAGGGAAACCGATTGCACCAAGCCAACTGGAAATGTCATTCCCTAAGACCCGATCACTCTCCTTCCATCCTCCTTTTTAAACTGCAACTGGAAATGCCCTCCAATTGCTGGTTGTGTTGTGAGATTAGTTACCAGTAGTTCGCACACCTTTATTTTTTATTCTGTACAATTTAACCGCAAAAGTAATTTTTACGTTCACTACCTCCTCATGCACAGCCTTTTCTCTGGTGGGAAAATATGCATATTGTTTTTATGCGGATTTTAGAATATTTGTATGTCGCCAATTGGATGGAAACCTTGCCGTTTTTTGCAACAGCCATGTAAGTCACTTTGACGTACTACCCTTTCCATCTTAGAAACTCTTTGTGGGGAGGGTACAAAAGTCCTCAGGAATTTAACTTCAGGTTTATAAAGGACAGAACCCAACTGCATGCATTATCAAATTAGAGCACCATTAAGAAAAAATGTAATTTTATCAAGGTCTAGTTGGTTTTGTGCAATGTTTCGCTTTAACCAAAGAGAACACTTACATCGACCTGGAAGACCGAAAGTTTGCACTCAAACACAAGTGCAAAGGCTGTTTGTTTTGGCATGAATAGACAGCCCTATTAAATTCCTCATTCTGTTGAATTCTTACAGCTTTCGTCTTGCACTTGCTGTGTGCCCGCTCCCACTCTGCAGGCTACCTGTTTTGACACACAGCGTCACTCACAGACTTGTGTTTTAAATTGAAAGATTTATTCTTAATATTTTACTGGGCACTCTCATTTGTAGACGAGGTTTGTTTAGATGTTACCGGTTGCCAGAGAGGATCTGCTGTTGCTTGTTGACAGGATTTAGATATTGGTAAAGACAACTTCGCCAACCACCCATTAAACTGACAGAGACAAAAGATTAACATTGATGACAATCATGTGGGCAGAGTAGTAATGGTCTTTGAGGGAGCTAGATCAGTATTCATCTGAAGCAGTCTGTTTGACATCAACACTTTATGGCAGGACATTGGATTTGTCTTTGAATTAAAAAAGTAAGGAAAGCTTTTTATCCCCCGCCTCCCTGATTGTGTTGGTGTCTGTCTGTTTCTGTCTATTTGTTAGTGTTTTTGCTTGTGTCATTCTGCATTTTGTTTGAGTATGTGTGTCTAGGTGTCTGTGTCTAGGTGTCTGTGTCTAGGTGTCTGTGTCTAGGTGTCTGTGTCTAGGTGTCTGTGTCTAGGTGTCTGTGTCTAGGTGTCGGTGTTTTCGTCTGGCCTCGTCACCAGAAAATTGAATCACTGTGACTCACCTCTCTGGATTTTCTCCATCCCAGGCTGTAAAATATGTCCTGTTACACTTTTCCCCATTTTCCTCTTAATTTCCTATACAAGGAACCCAATCACGTCCAAGCTGCCCAACTCCATCCACTGTTTATAATTAACTTTATCCTGGGCTGTCGGGATCCAAATCTCATTACAGGAAACTGGGCCCTGTCCAGGTCCCACTGATAGCACCACCCAACCCAGCCATAACGAGAGGACTGAGTCCAAGTCTGGGATTTGCTGTTAGGTTGAGGTGTATGAGCCATGGTATTGGATCATCGTTGTTAAAGACATAACTGTGAGTCAAGCCCAATTTTAGGCACAGACAAATATCTCCTCTCAGATAGAAGGCAGAATGTGAGTTGTTGCTCTGCATGACGGCCCGCTGATAAAATGAGACTGAGAATGAGACAATAACAATTGGATAGCATCCAGCAGTGGCTCATTTGGCATGGCTGTGAGAGTTGTTTACTGTTTATACCTTGTCTTCCTGGATGCCCTCAGCCAGTGTTCATTGAGTACCTAACAACCCGTACAACGCCGATTGAGACAAAACACAGAGAACTAAACCAGATATCGGGGTTGGACACTGTCAATCAATGGGCTTTTAGACCTGCTGCACTCACATCTCAATCAGTACATTACAATTTGCTCTTGACTTGCTCTACCAACTTTGCAGTTTAAATCTGTAATTTTGGGTATGACTGTCTAGTTGATGCTGGATGTCTCTCCTCTCTTCCAGACTATAGTGGATTACTTTGAGGAGAAGAGCTGTCCTGTGACGGAGCGTCTGAAACTCTTCTACTGCTGCCAGGCTCCTCCCAGATGGGCCGTCCAGGTAACACCCTCTCATTACCCCGTCACTGCTGATTGGGTTTCTGATTAATGAATTGGTTTCGCTCCATTGTGATTGTGAACTTCATTTTAAGGGCAGACTCACTGTAACTGAAGTACCACACAGAGCAATGTCTTCCATCAAAGCTTTGACTTATGACTTGACCCATTGGAAGTCATGGTCATGATTAAACAATTATTTACATCAGGGTTATATGAGTGAACACTAATTCAGGAGAAAAGGATGGGACCCATCCACTTGGCCGACTCTCTTTGAACTCCCATACCTTTGACGGTAGTCCTAGAATTGAACAAGGATGCTTTCCTTGCTCCAGCGTTGTGACTGTGTCTTCTAGACCTCCTGCCCGAGGTCCACTAACGCATTGTCCCCAGAGGACTCTCATCTATCACCACAGGTCTGGTGATATGTGATTATCAAGTGCGTCAGAGCCCTGATCTAATCTGGACTTGGCATTCAGACAATATATCTGTCAGGCTGAAGCTCCCTGTTAGCACCAGCTGCTTTCAAGCCAAAGGCCACCTAATGGCCTCTTCCACTGCAGGATGGCCACTAAAACAGTACGTCTTTGTCCTCCATCAACTACCAGACAGTTAGTGCCCCTCAGGTTAGAAGCTGCATCAACCTGGTAGTCTTTATATGGTGTTACATGTAAGGCTTGTCTGTTTTTTCTCTGTCTGTGTATATATTCCTGGGAGATGAAGAGTGAGTGATTAGCCTTTTTGTTATTCTGTATTTGTAGCAAGCAGAAAGATGGTTTGTCGACCATGGATGTGTTTATTTGTGGTGTTGTAGCACCTGTCTTGGCACTGTCAGTTTCTCCTTCCTTGTATCAGCTAAGGCGTTTGAGCGGTCTAATTTGCTCACATTTTCAGCTGGTGGGAAATGTTTCCTTGGCTTTGAATTAACTCTTTGCTGTTGTCCAAAACCACTGCTTCTCAATAAAATCAGTCAATACAATTGATGTTCACGTAGGTAGAGTGTGAGGCCCACACACAGACAGGCACAGGCCTGGTCAACAGATGAGGGAGAAGAGCGGAGATGGTGAGATAGCAAGGTAGAAGTAGGGAGAAAGGGAGCGGGAGATTGTGGGGTTTTAAGAAAGGGAGGGAGGAGGAGATATGGCAAAGAAGAGGTAGCGAGATTGAGAGGGAGGGGGTGTAAAAGACAGGGAAAGAGAGAAATCAGTGGGCTCCATGTAATAACGGCGAACAGCAATAAAGCTGGAATTGAAGGCACCATATTGCTGCCTGGGGAATTGAAAGTGCAAGCAAGGCAGAGAATTGTGTGGGTTGTGGTGATGCATTTTCTCATCAGTGAGAGGTGTGACCGGCATGTAACGATGGCCGTGCCTGCGCTCAGAGAAGCTGTGTGGGGAGAGGAGGGACAGGAAGATGGGTTGAAATAGCATATGTTGTAAGATGTGCTTACAGAATGAATAAATCCCCATATAATTAAACAATGTCTTGTCTGTCTCAGCCCTTCCTGTTTTCAGGGAGATTCTGAAACCACAATGTCAGGAGTTTTCCTGGAAATGGGGAAAGAGGCACAAATGGCATGTGCGCTGCCGTATGTCCTATTAGTGTAAATGTCTGCCGTTTTGCCATTGGTGTCACGTCCTGGCTCCCCATGTCTCCCTGGGGGGGTGTAAATTCAGATTTATGGGGTCCATCATCCCAGTGGGACGTGATATGTCGCCCCTGAGACAGGATGGGTGGCGATCACAGGAGAGGACAAGAGGTGATAAAAACCAGAAACCTAGGCTCCAGGTTCGGCTCCCACTCTTTAAGTGGACCGACAGACAGGTTACGGCCTATGTTGCCTAGTGTGAAGATGACAAGATAATGAAAATAGATGTGAGGTCATAATGGTGGAGATGGAAAGATAAAAGATGAAGATACTACCCTGGGTGAAAATACTACCCTGGGTGAAGACACTAGCCTGGGTGAAGACACTAGCCTGGGTGAAGACACTAGCCTGGGTGAAGACACTACCCTGGGTGAAGACACTAGCCTGGGTGAAGACACTAGCCTGGGTGAAGACACTAGCCTGGGTGAAGACACTACCCTGGGTGAAGATACTACCCTGGGTGAAGACACTAGCCTGGGTGAAGACACTAGCCTGGATGAAGACACTAGCCTGGGTGAAGACACTAGCCTGCATATGGCACCACAGCTTGGAATGAATACAACTGGTGATGGCTGCAGCCTAAATACTGCTAAACGGCAGTACATATTTGCATTCTTGAACATGCCAACCACCTGAATACAGCAGCCAGGGAAGACAAAACTCTCCCAAGCATCCTGTGACAGAAAAATGACTTTTATTGCTATGAATGTGATAAGGGTCATTACCACCAGAGACTGAGCTGTGATGGTTCATGGAGTGTATGCATATGCAGTGTTTCCCCTAGGATTTTTTTCAGCAGCGGTGGCAGAGCTAGGAGGGGGTCTTCTTGCGGGGGGCTGTGGATGGGGTCTTCCTGGGGCATACATCTGTACATCAACATTATATATTTTTTAAACTGTTTAAATAAAAAACGAGTTGTGCTATCCCATGTCTGAAACTCTCTCACATTTACAGAAGCAGCTGGCCAGCCTGCTGACAGACCTGGGCTGCACGAGCTCAGCCCTGCTAATCTATGAGAAACTGGAGCTGTGGGAGGATGCTGTCATCTGCCTGGAGAGGATGGGCCAGCATGGCAAGGTACAACACAGCCATTACAACCACCAGAAAAACTGACTGCCCTTCTCAGGGACAATTCAATACCCATTGCTTTACACAACAGACAAGGTTATTCTTCATACTAAACATGGGCACCACACTGGAAGAACAGTGAATATCGGCACTCTGTCCATTCATCCTGTTACCTAGCTATCTCGCTGTGCTCCCTACTCCCTCCATCTCTCCATCCGTCTGTCTATCCGTCTGTCTGTCTGTGGTGTGCACCTGTTTATGCACTCGTTTGTGTTCTCTGGCGTTCCAGCTGTCAGACTCATCATTCCCAGGGAGATCTGGCACTGTTTCCCTGGCGTTATTATTAACCTGTCTGGCCCCCAGGGCCCCCCTGGGAAACACACTCCCAGATAGACAGAAATATAGCATGTTTGGGTTGGATCACGCTCTTACAGATCCCCCCATCCCTCAGTCAATGTCCTCTTGGTGGCGCTGATTGAATGTTCACTTTGGTCTCTTAATGGTGGAACAACAGGAGTTGGAAGTACAGGTCACAGGGGTAGCCAACAGCAACCAATGGCATTGGTTTTAGAGTCTGATTCCCACAGTGCGGCAGAGAATAAAGAATCAAAGATTTGGACGTATGGCAGCTGTTTGTTTTTGTTGGTCCTCCTTTTTGATAGCGGATCGTTTTCCTCTTTTTTTGGGCGGAAAAGTTTCAAATGTTTACACAGGTGTTTTTTTCTCGCCCGACCTACAAGTGCTCTCGGTCAGAATTGACTGAGGTAATGAAGCAGCGAAAAAAGGAAGAGCCAGTGGTAAGGCAACCTCCTCTCTCGCTCTCTTGCACCTGTCAGACGATGTTCTGTCAAGTCCTAACAGAATTGTGGAGTGCCACACCAGGCCAAGTAGAGAACCCTGTAACACCGTCCGCCATCTTGCTGTGGTTCTGAAAGTCATTGATGAAACTGGTGCCAGATTTGTCACAACCGCTCTGAGGATGTTCTCCCAAACCGTTACGCAATGGACATCTGGTTCATTCTTGGTCCGATTTTTCTGTCCATTTCTCACCCCTTGTCCTTTCAGTCATCAACCTTTTTAAGTGACATCTCTGCATGATTCACAGGGTTCTCATAAATTCTCTGTAGCATCACCACATCCATCTCTCTGGATCAACAAAGCTTGGCTGGGACAGATTGAGCAGAAATGAGTATTCCACAAGCATGCACACACACACACACACACACACACACACACCATACTCCCTCCAGGTGGGCAGGGCTGACCCGCATTCACTCCCAACCCTGAATGCAAGGCCTGCGGGCCTTTGTGCTCTGTTATTGACTTACAGCTTGTTTTGTCTTCCAATCTGATTACAGGGGTGCATTCTGGTCAATAAAATAAGTCCTTCATTCTAAAACCATGCGCTTTGGCCCAAGCCAGCGCGCCATGTAACATGATAAAAAATGCTAGGCAATCCATTTGTCTGGAGAAGACAAGGGTGGATTTCTGCCGGTAGTCTCTTTGTACTAAACGTGCTGTTCCTGCTCTCAGTGTCTGAATGCATGCTTAATGTGAATGAGCCATACCTGGCCGCACCCTGAGAAAAAGAAAGAAGCTCAAATAGAGAAACAGAGGAAAGCGGAGAGGGGATGGGAGCTTTGATAGCTTCTGCCAGTCTTGAGTACATAATATAGGTTTATCCACTAGAGTTTTGAAGGTAATTGTCGTATTACACCAGCCTTATGGATGAGCCATCCGTGTAAACCTTTCAGCAAATAAACAAGACGAAATATTGAACAAAACTGTTATGGTATAACCCAGTCCAAAATATCAGCTTTTGAAATAAATGTATGTTATTGGCAAATGTTTAAAGCACCTCTGTTGCACAAATGGGGCAGTAAATCGCATATGAATATCCCGGTACATGTAATTCAGCCAGAGAACCAATTCAGAGAGTATATATTCTCGCATTCACAACACATGAATGTTGTTCAGTTTTTAAAAATATTCCAAGCCTGATTGGATTCCTTTCGATGTGCAACTGCACCGTGGTAAATTACTCTCCCCTCACTAAAATGGGTCATGGCTCCCATAGTAAGACAGTGCCTATTTACACAAGCAACAGATCTAGCCAAAGGGTGATTCCACTCTACCCTTAAGCAAGGGTCAGTGAGTTCAGAGAACTCTGTATGTGATTTTCCCAACACAATAAGGGTGTCTCTCCCTCTACCTCTCCTCCCGCTCTCACTCTCTCTCTTTATGGAGGAGCACACTGGGGGTTCGAAATGGTGGCCATGCTCTGAGGTTATTCACAATCACCCTTTACCATTTCCCCAGAAGGTCTACTGAAGTACTACTTTAGATTCAAGTCATTCTCCAGTGAGAAGCACATAGTCTCAGTCTGTCTTATTGCCTGGAGAGAGCATGTCAAGGCGCAATATCATAAGAGAGATTTCTCATCAGTTAATTAGTTGCCAGCAGTTGGCTGTAGGGGTGCCCTATTGATCTTGTGAATATAAACTCCCTAACATGCATTTTTTATGGTAATAAATATTTCCATTCTTTCTGGGAAACAGTCTTTCCTGGGTGTGCAGCACCCTTCCAAATAACTGAATGGCGGCAACTACAGGATTAAATGCAATACGTATAACTGTAAAACGGACTTGTTGAAACAAAATACTTGTTGAAGGCCAGGACTTGGAAGGGATCAGGATCCAGCAGCAGCGGTTGGTGTGTGGTCTGGAAAAGGCCATGGAAGCCCAGTTCTTTGTTTTGATCAGCAGCACTAGTGTGCTGATGTGATGGCAATTTGTAACCCTGAAGGACGATATTGATATTTGAAGGAAAATCCAATGGAAATTGTTTTATAATGGGCTGTAAATTGTTGGCCAGCTCCGTCAGTAGAGGAAAAGGGGTTTAATTCTAATGTGGATGCACATGTCCTCTAAGATGAGTTTGTCTGTTGTTAAACTCTACTATAGTATGTGTGGTCAGGGTAAATACAAATATGTGAAATATGAGTGAAAGAGATCACCAACGTAATCAGAAAACAGTCATTATGATATTTGTACTCTGTGGTTAAATGATTGGAAAAGAAAAGCTGAGAGAAATGGACGACTTACTGATAATATATGTCAGTCTCCTGTAATTTCCTGTCATTGATAGAGTTACTGAACTCCCCTCACTTTTCTGTGGTACTATTCCCCTATTCTCAACCCAATCTGTTATTTGCAATATTGCAGAGGTCCATGCTCATCTACTGTTCAAGCTGATACGAAAAACACGTTTTTGTCAAAAAATAATTCACTTTGCCAGCCGTATTGTTTTTACATTGTAATTCCATGTGTTGGAGGTGAGTTCAGGGTCTTGTGGTGTGGTAGAGAGGGTTACGGTTACAAGGTGCTCCATGGGGGCCGAGTGTGTGCCAGTGGACTTGGCCCAGGTTCAGCCTTCAGAATGGGATCCAGTAAAGGAACACAATGAAAACCCAGAGACTCTTGCGCCCAAAAACACTCAGGCTGTGGGTAGATTTGCACCCTTCAACATGAACCAAGCAACATCTTAAAGTGAAGGGAAAGCCGATCATTATTCTTCAAATTAAAACGTTTTTACATTGTATTTAGTCAGTTGGCAGCTGAGGGGGAGACAGGCAAGTGGGGCAACAGTAGGAAGGGTGGACACGGGGATTGAACCCTGGTCTCCATTGGGGAGCAGTATGTGACTGGCCATGAGCGTTACCGCTAGACAACGGGCTCTTCACAACCCGATCATTATTCTACCCACAACTGTGTAGAATAATGAGGGAATACAGTACTCAAATCAGCTCTTTTGAGAGGTTCAGTGTCTGTTGGCTTTTATTCTGGGCAGGCTGGAGAACATAATGTAGTTGAGGCTACAGTAGAAGGACCCCCAGTTTCAACATCTTGATTGAGCTTCCTTCCCCAGTGAGTGGATTGTTGCAATCCCAGACCAAATCAAAGCCTGATTATTGTTAGCAGGGAATTGTAAGTGTCTTGGCTCTGAGGGTCGTCAAGAACAAATGCCTGTTGAAAGACATTTTGACTAACCACCTCCTTCTCTGTCCCCCTCTTATCTCACCTTTCTTCCCCTTTCCCTCATGACCAATTCTTACTTTCTCTTCCTGTATTCTTGCGCTTCCTTCTCTCCCTCCCTCAGGCGGAGGAGATCCTGCGTAGGGAGCTGGAGAAGAAGGAGACCTCCAGTCTGTACTGCCTGCTGGGGGACGTGCTGCGGGACCACCAATACTACGACCAGGCCTGGGAGCTGTCCAACCATCGCAGCGCCCGCGCCATGCGCTCCAAGGCTCTGCTGCACCTCCGGGCCAAGGACTTCCAGCAGTGTGTGGAGTGCTTCGAGAAGTCACTCCGCATCAACACCATGCAGGTAAACTAACCTCTGAAATGGCTAGCTATAGGTAGGATATTGAAAAAAGTATTCTTGTCATCTCAGGGCTAGAGGGTAGAACTCACAGGGTGAAACTTAACTACCTGACCTGTAGGTAACCTCCCTACAAGTGATATGACAGATTTTGTATTTATTTTTATGAATAGATGAATTAAATAATTCAACAACTTTAAAGAGTAGGTTGGCATCGTGCACAATAGAGCTGGAATGAATCTGCGCCTTTTCCCCCACCCACCCACACTTTCCCATTTCCCTGAGGAAGTAGTGTCGGGACAGTGGTGTCTGGGACCTGTCCTGTTGGCTCCCAGCACACAGAGGGCAGCCAGCTCACCCTATAACCACACCTCTAGATAGAGGAGAGGAAGAGTGGAGGAGATGTGAGGGTAAAGAGGAGAAATAAGGAGTCTGTTTCACCCAGGCCCCATGGGAACAGAGGAAAGGGAAATTATTTCCTGTTTTCCTTCACTCTTCTGCCCTTTGTCCTTATTTAATTCAGCAGGTCAGCAACCAATAGGATGTTTTAATTTAGCTTGTTTTGCCATAATGACCTTCACCCTCCATTTTTCAAGGGGTTGTTGAAGTATTGCCAAGGAGATATGAGGGCTCTTGTAAACGATCGCTCTGGCCCCTACATCTTTGGAGAATGAAGATAAACAGAATAGAGGGGAATATACCTCTGTTTCCCACCTCCCTCTGATATGAGCAATGAGATGTTGTAGTGTGCTGTGGTGAGAGGGGAAAGACACTCGAGTGTGGCTCAGATCTCAGATCTGGGAGGAAAGAGAGAGTGAGAGGGAGGGAGAGAAAAATAAAGTGGAGAGAGAAAGGGAAATGGAGGGAGAAGAGGGAGAGAGTCCGGGGGACTGACGCCACAGCTGATTTGCGTAGACGGGGCCTGCCTGTCAGTCACAGAGTGGGGCCTCCCGCAGCCTGCCTGACAGGTGGGCTTTCCTCCAAAACAAACACAGGCACAGGAGGGCTGCAACATGAGCCAACATGGCGTTTGCATTTCTTTTTTTCCGCTTCCTTTTTTTGCACACGTCTCCTGTGTGGCACCTGCCAGTGAGCGTGGCGGGATGGTTTGAAAGCAGGGCTGAGAAAGTGGGGCAGGCTCAGCACATTGTTCGTTTATGCCGTGGATCAATGGGGTGAGTTAGCGTTTGCACTAAGATAATATCGGATTCTCACCTTGAATAGATAAGACTATAAAATGATATTCCACTCAACATTTCACAGTTTAGGATTCCTGAACTCACTGCTCATGTTTGACTCGGTTTGTCTTGTTTCTGCAGCTTGGGGTGTGGTTCTCCCTAGGCTGTGCCTACTTTGCCCTGGAGGGCTATGAGGGAGCTGCCAAGGCCTTCCAGAGGTGTGTGGGACTGGAGCCAGATGTAAGTGCATTACTACTCTACCTTCCTCCCAATGTCAGGCGTCATCGCATATAGGAGGGCAGAGTCAATCACATGAATGCACAGTGGGACCATCACAATACCATTCATCTCTCATTTTGTCACTCCCCCTTCTCTTTTTCCATTACTCTCACAAATACACAAACATTCCAACACAACCCCCCACACACACACACAAACACAAACACACTTAGACAAACGGAAAACACTCCCTGCCCATAACCCGAGCTATAACACGCTTGTCCTCCAGCAGTCTTTCCAATTCAACTTAATGACCCATACAGCACCCGTGTGCCCACTGCATTGAGAGGGAATGTGCTCATGTAAAACTCAGCAAAACAGATTTAGGCTCGGGGGGAGTCAGTCTTGTGCCACAGCTTCTAAACAACCCTGTGCTTACTTGTGTGTAAACTGTAAATCTTTATTTTTCCTTCTTCAGAACGCGGAAGCGTGGAACAACCTCTCCACAGCCTACATCCGCCTGAGACAGAAGTGAGTACTGTATAGTCGCTCCACCTGGACCATTAACCTGTCAATGATTGAACAGAGTTAGGACTCTGGAAGATGTACAATTCAGTCATACGTATTCCAATTGACAGGCTCAATGTCTTTATCGAGAGCCTCCTCTCCCCAGCTCACACACAATTGACTGGACTGAGATTAGCTTTAGGGTGAGGAATTCTATTATTGAGCCAACTGGTTTTGGTGGCTCAGCTGAGCCTTGAGAAGACCCATGTATCTCAGACCCATGTATCTCAGACCTATGAATCTCAGACCCATGTATCTCAGACCCATGTATTGGTCACTCACTCACCCGCCCTTCCATCCACCCACCACCCTTGTGCCGGCTGACACATAGGGCCACAACAAAGACCGAGGAATCAGACTTTAATGTTCTCTCTCAGCCCTGATATCCCTGAGGTTCTCCAGCCACTACCCCTAATGATGCAGGACCTGTCACTCTCACAGAGAGAGGGACTCACACTGCCAGCCAGGAGCCATCCATTCAGCCTGACAGTATTGATTTTTGGCTGGAGAGAGGTATCAAAGAGTAGCACTGATTTACACGCCAATGAAACAGATTGATGTTACAATGCTTTTTTCACCCCACTCCAACTCCTCTGGTCATTGGTTTAGTCTCGTAACTGACCTCGAGGCTTTTCAATTACATCAAAATCTCACTGGGCAGTCGTGATGGGAAAGATAACATCTCAGCACCCTCCTGATTTTACCACAGGACCTAGATACAGCCCTGCTGACCCTGATGCGGGCATCAGCCAGATTTGTTAGGCTTAAGTCAATTAGTACATTCCCACCACTGCAAGATGGGCAGGTTCTCTTATTTCCCCTAAAAACCACAATCTCTTACTGGCAGAACTCTGTCTGGGAACCAGGAAGCTCCACGGTTTCTTTCTGAGGAAACTTTCCCCCTCAGCCCCTGATCAAATAAGCCCTGTGCTTTCAGGCCTGAAATTAAAAAGCGGGGAGACTTCTACCTGTTTAGCGCCGCTGCTAAATCAGCTGAAGTGGCTCTGTTAAAGAGCCTGGAGCCTGTGGTGTGTGTGAGTGCAGGTGGATCAGAGAGAGAGTATCAGGGCGGTTGTCACGGTGAACTGCTAACTTATGTAGCCTGCGTCTCACTGAGGTGTCAGACACAGGGGGCAGGCAGCCATGTCAGTCAGGCTTGGCTATGCTCCACTTCTGGACAGCTGCTGAGGTTACAGAGATGCAGGCACCTCACCTGAAATAGTGACTCATTACTGAACTATAGAAATTACAGGTAGGACCGACTCCTAACTTAAGTAACTCAAATTTGCACATTGACGGTAGTGCATGACTTACTCCGAAGTCTGTGCGCATCTCAACTTAGTATTCATCCCATAAGACTTTGTAAGCTGCCCCTGAAAAGATTGTGAGCACCAGCCATGTAAAAATACTTTCCATGGCACCACTAATTCCAGCGCCTGTCTGTCCCACTGTTTGTCAGGACGAAGGCTTTCCGCACCCTACAGGAGGCTCTGAAGTGTAACTACGAACACTGGCAGATCTGGGAGAACTTCATTGCTGTCTGCACCGACGTGGGAGAGTTCGCAGAGGCCATCAAGGCCTACCACCGCCTTATGGACCTGAGAGACAAATTCAAGGATGTGCAGGTAATGATAGTGCCCACAGGCGCAGATCTAGGATCAGTTTACCATATCCTGAAATCACAACCATAGCCATTTAGGGGAAACTGACCTTAGGTTAGTGTCAAGGGGCAACTTCATCCTACTTGGTTTAGAACAGAACTATATATTCCCTTGTTTACAGGATTATTTCTAAAATGGAAATGTGCTGTGCTACAGTAACCCAGCTAACTTTCCACCCACGCTGGTTCCTGTCGCAGATAAGTCCCATGTCATAGCTTGTTCACATCTAGGAGCAGTACGTGTAAAGCAACCTGGGATTTGAACACGCCAGGCCCCATATGCCACCAGGAGCGTGCCTTTAATGGCACCATACGCCTCTCATCTCCTCGTTCCACAGCGCTGCCCCGCTAACAACCAGTCGTTAACAGCAGCCACGTCTCCCTTAAGGAGCGGGGGGAGCCGGGGTGGGCTTTCTTAGCCGCGTCATTTGGGATTCAGGCTCCATATGTTTGAGCCCCCCCCCATCACAGAACCAAGGGCCTTCCAGAGGGTGAACCCTTGGGAATGAAGAAATATGCAAGAGGTTGCAGTCTGTTTGAGAAGAGCCCTCTGCCACCGCCACCTGCTACCACCTCTTTAATACTGAAACCACTTGGGTCAGAGAGCTCGCTTAAAGGATCACTCTGAGACCTGAACCTTCTGGACCTCCTTGACTACACACCACTTGACCACCAGTCTATCATTTTGCTGAGGCGTTCACGATATCTAATGGAATGTCATGTGTCGATATTGCAATGGGATCCACGCCAATAGTTATACCCTGCCTGCTAGGCTTATCAAACACTTTCATTTGGTTTCATTTGAAAAGATCTACGTGAAAAATCTGTGAATCATCGCTTGCTAATTGAAAACCCACCAACGCTTACTAAATAGAAAATTAACTGTCGACTTTGAATAAACGAGTCCAAACATCGCTACTGAGCAGAACGGCAATATAAGTCCTCTGCCTCGGAATACATACGTTCTGTCTTCAGAGCAATTAACTTTAAAGAAGATGTTTCAGCACGGATGTGAATGCTCTAAATTACAAACAGAACTTTAGATCTCTGGAGGTTGGGGCTGGGTGCTCCTGGGGGTACAGTCATAATCCCCAGCCCTCGCCTCGTCCCGCGCCACCAGTGTAGCGCCACTTAACATGCACAGCCCTGTTTGGATCTGTTTCATTGCCTTTTCTAATTAGCTTGGCAAAGTCAGTGGGGGTTTGCTCAAAATGTGTTATTTTCCTTTCCTCCCTGCCCTCCCTCTCTCTTTTGCTCTTCTCTCGCTCAATGGATTCATTTTTGCTTGGCAAGATGCTAGCGCCTCATCAATTAGGATTGGAGATGTAAAAGCACACAAGTTGAAAAGGTCGCAACCAGCCACCCGCTGCTGTAAAAGATATGTCCCAGTAATTGGGATGTGGATTCACATTCTTTAACTCTGTTTTCCAACAGTCTTCCTTCTCTCTTTTTCTCCTTCTGCACTTTACTCTGTGTTGTGTAAGAAGGATTGGTCAGTTCCTTAGGCCCCATCTTATTTGGCCTTTGAGCATCAAATTAAAATATGTTCCCATCCGGTTTATGAGTGCTTAATGTGGTCGTCTGATACACTAGCCTCTCCCCACACGTAGTTTGGTGGCACTATTTTGGTTGCGACATTGTGAAGTCCCCATCCGTTTCTTCTACCTGCCCCTCCTCCCTCCTCCACCAAACGTATCCTTGACGTAGTACTGTTTCATTTAAAAGTGCTCATATTTGAAGAGAGTAGGCTATATTTGGCATGCCTGACTCACGTCTTTTAATTGTATTTTGAATTGTGTGACGAGGCGACATTTAACGTCATACCTTCTTAACCTACTTCATCAAATCTTTTCCTGGAAGTGCTTGTTTTGTCACCAACATATCTTATAATAATAATAATAATATGCCATTTAGCAGACGCTTTTATCCAAAGCGACTTACAGTCATGCGTGCATACATTTTTGTGTATGGGTGGTCCCGGGGATCGAACCCACTACCTTGGCGTTACAAGCGCCGTGCTCTACCAGCTGAGCTACAGAGGACCACCTTCCTTTCCCCTCCTTCACTCGTTCTGACCTTATATTTTGTGCTTATTTTCTTCTGTCTTGTTTGCTTCCTGAGACAGTTTTTAGTTTATACAGTACTGCATGGCTGAGGGGGAGAGAGTACTTTACAACTGTACTCCTTATGGGCCATGATGCATTCCTCTTCTATGGAATGTAGAGGGGAAGCAACTAGAGTGGCCTGAGTGACTTATGAGGACCTCTGTCACATGCCCTCTATATTCTCTGTATCCAATGGGTCCTAGTGATGAATTATGGGTTAAGTTGAACACACACACATTCCTTTGAGACAGAAAATAATTTAGTTGTTTCTTTCCCCTGTTAAAAATAAAGAAGGTCTCATTCAAAATGGATCAAATCTCACTTTACTGTGCTCTCGTTACTCTGGATACATCAAACCTTTACTGTTTTCCATCTTGCTCTCTCTCCGTGGGAGGATATTACTTTTCCTCTTAATTTCACACTATAAGCGCATACAGCAGGAATCTGGGAGAGTGATCCATTAAATTTCCCCTTTAACTTGAATCAAAAAGTTCCATGTAGTGATTTAATTTGTTACACATTTTCATCATCATCGACAGTCATATCAGATTAATTCTGTCTGAGACCTTCCAGGCTGAAATTACCTTCAGATGCTGAGGTGCCCCAGTGGCAGAAGAGAGCTATCAATCAACATTAACACCCATTTACCCAGCACCTCCCCTCCCCTGATTTCCCTCCAACACACAGACTTCTACCAGCTACTGCACCAGTATAACAGCTACCTGATCGGTCAGACCAACCCCTTCTCAGAGCCAGTAGGCAGAGGGCCTCTGCTGTTACCCACTCAACCCCCATCTCAAATACACACTGATATTATTATTACATGTTTTATCCGGTATGGAGACACAGGATCTCTCTCTGGACCACACACACATACACCGGCACCTTATCTGAAGGTCAGGAGAGGGGTGTGTGTGTGTGTGTAGCGAGATACTTGCAGCACCGGTATGGTATGCAGAATTACATTTGTTCCAGCAACTGAGAACGTTTACATTTTAAACAGAGATGGAGAAGTGGTACACTTACAGTGTGAAAACTAGGAGCTCGCTAAAGAGCATCTGAAGACAAGTAATTTGTTACATGTGAGTGGTGAGAAGGATAAATAATTGAAATTAGAACTCCCGTGGAAATGCACTTGGGGGACTGTAAAAAAGGGTGCGGTAGAAAGAGTGATGTAGTGAAAGAGGGAGAAGGGAGAGACGCTCCCGGATTCCCTAGAGAGACGGCTGATGTTTTAAAGGCTGAGACGACAGCCAGATGTGAGGATTCATCCTCGCCTTACCAACTGTCCTACAGTAGACCACACGCACACATTCTGGAACAGCCCTTACAGAAGTGCTCTTGTTTCAACAGGTCTCATTTATGATCTTCTCTTACACAGAGACACCGATAACATTTTTTTTTCTTAAAATGAATTAACTTTACTGGATTGTTTAGTACTGCATTGCACTTTTAATGGCCTTTTGTAGTCTCATTCAAGAACATTGCATGGCTGCTGGGAGGCTAGGGAATGCCAGTATTCAGTGGAAAAGCCAGCTGGAAGGTTTAGACCCAGATATAGATACAGAACAGTTGTCTGTGTAGCCTGGATATAAGGTGTTTGATTGTCTGGTTTGGACCAGATTTATTGTGAAGGGGGCCTTTCCTCTCCCTCATGCCTGTTGAAATTCAAACCACTTAAAGCTTTCAGATCTGCTTCCTCACAGATTCTCTTCCTCCTCCACCGGCGGGGCACGCCACAGTCAACTGGAGACAAATCAATAATCTAGTCGAGCTAGAGGCAGTGTGCCAGCCTGCCTGCAGCTGAACTTGCAGCCCATTAACTAAGAGCTGGGTCATTTGGTAACTCTGTGTCAAGACTCTTTGGGATGGGGTCTTTAAACAGCGTCTTTAGACATGCAGATTTTCAAACACACAATCATACTATAAGAAATGCATTGGCTCCTCTGGTGATTCAGTCACTGTGAATGTGAAATCCCTCCCTGTGAGTGGTTGTATGGATATGTGCAGTAGGCTAGAGGTCTCATTCACCTTTGGCTACATTTTTACTGTGAACAATCAAAAGTGGGATAAAGTAAAAACCTTGGCTCAGCGAACACCTGGGTTTCAAGCTGTTCACTAACAGGCTTTCTGCTAGTGCCATGACTTCAAAGGGAGCTGGCCTAGCTGACTTCTGGGAAACCAGGCCCCCCACACTCACCTTGGTACGCGCATGGTAGACATACACACAAACTCAAAGACTAGCATGGGGAGACCCACTCACTCTCACACAGACGCGTGAGGAGATGCACACATCTTGCAGTTTACACCCTCAGACTACCCACACACAAACCCCTCCAATCCAGACCACACATTCCCACACACACACTGCCATGGGGAGATACACACACACTCCCCACAGACTACACAAACCCAGGGGAGACATCTCCAACCCTTAGGTCCCACCTTTCATCCGTTCGAGGTCTCTCTCTCCTTTCCCCTGCCTTTACTCAGCTTGCTCAGACTGGAGTGTTGGTATTCGGAGCGGTGCATGAGGGCTTCACAAATAACATTCCCCTGGACAGACAGGATGAGGCCCGGAACGCTGCTGCACTTCCTGGCTTTTAGTGGAGCACATGGACGGACCTTTTGAGATTTTTCCCATTGATATCATAATCTACTGTCTCTCCTGCTTGTTGCTTATGGAACATGTCTGTGTATATATAGCTAGGACTATGACATGCCCGTGTGTGTGAGTGTTGTGTATTGCGTTCTAACTTAATTATTTGTTTTCAATGTGCTGATGATACCGTTTTATTATTCATATGGGAAAGTATTTAATTAATGTAAACAAAGAGGGTGAGGTCATGTTTTGAAATCCAGCATTGCTCTGCCCTCTAGGCTATTTATTCAAAGGCTTCTAATTGTACTGCATGATGAGTGTGACTGTGCATACATTTCCATTTTTTTTGTTACAATAGAAAACAAGTCCCATGAATTCTTGGCAGTTTTATTCCATTCTATATTCCACTCTCAATGCCAAGCATATTGCATTTGAGCGGGGGGCAGTCACCAAACTAGAAACGGAGGATGACACAGCTACGCGATATTGAGGCAACCCAACTGGTCTATGTTGAGAGAGGACATATGTAATTCAAGCCAGTGTGGTCAGGTTCACACACCAAACCACCCACCCGCTTTAGACAAGCAGTCACTACTCTTTCCGACTCCTCCCTCCCACTTCAAACCAGAGGAGCGCTGCGTTCACATTCTCACTCTTCCCTGTTCTCTGTGTTCCAGATTCTAGAGATCCTGGTGCGAGCGGTGGTGGAGGACATGACAGATAACCATGGCGACCAGGCCTCGTCTCTGCGGGCCAAGGTCCAGGAGCTCATGGGGCGCGTCACGTCCCGTCACAGCACTGATGCTGAGATCTGGCGTCACTATGCCCTGCTCTATGGAGACGGCCACAGCACCAGGCCTGAGGACAACGAGAAAGTAAGTCCCCCTAACATTCCTCTAACGTCCCCGTGACATTTCACTGTGCAAACACCACACATTAAATATACTGTATGTGCTCGGAAGGGGAGGTGAAAAAGTAATTATTGTAATGGACTTGGAGCCTGTTAATAAGCTATTTATAGGCTCATTGATAACTGGTAGGCGATGGTAACTAATGGTGAGTAAATTGCACGTGGCCACACAGTGACAGATGGCTCTGTGTATTAATGTCATACGCAGTGGGCCGTTGATAAAACTGTTCCTTAATCATGTCCTAAGCGTGACTTTTGAGTTATGATCCTTAGTCCTGGTATGTAATTTGTCTTTCCAATGCCATTTCCCCCCTCCCATAGGCCAGTCACGCCACAGCGATGATTTCTGTTAATTTTCTATTCATTAAGTGTGTTTACCTAGTGTGTTCATTATAACCCTGATGGTGTGGCCAACAGCTTGGTAAGGGTTTATGGCTTCATGGGAAGTTAATATTTAATAAAAATGGTAGCCCACAACATGCTGTGTGTTGGGGGTAATTGTTTTTAATGGATTTTCTTGTGTGTGCTCGTGTCTATTTGTGTGTGTCAGGCTTTGCAGTTCCTGTCCAAGGCCCATCGCTGTGAGGTGCAGGCCAGCGGCTGGGAGAAAGACACTGGGACCTTCAAGGAGGTGATAAGGAGAGCCATAGATCTGGCCAACGGTGAGTGTCGCACTCCCTGCCCCTACACACACACACCTCATCCCACACCAGGGCCTAAAACTAACTTTTTTGTATACCAGCCACTGTGGCAGGTAGATGAAAAAAATCTACCAGACACTCAGATTCTTTACCAGCCAAATATTATTTGCGCCATAATTACACAACACACAAAAATAACAGATGCGCATGCTTAGTAATGTTTCTAAAACAATAAATGTAATACTAGTAAGAAGTAATGTGGTATATTGCTCGATTTAATTTGATATTCTGTGACCCGTGTAGCTCAGTTGGTTGAGCATGGCATTTGCAAAACGCAAGGGTTGTGGGTTCGGTTCCCGCGGCGGATTGGATGAAAATAGTATGAAAGTGTATGCACTCACTACTGTAAGTCGCTCTGGATAAGAGCGTCTGCTAAATGACTAAAACATTTATTAAAAAAAAAAAAAGTTTTCAGAGACTGCCCCTTTAAGGTTACCTTGGTAACAGGGTCACACCAATCTTCACATGCCTGTGAGAATCTCACTAGTAGAGGCCGACAATGTTTCCAAAGACAAACTCTGTGATATCTCTTTTTGCTAGCAGTGGAAGAAAACTCTAACATTGAAAAGCAACCTAGCTTGTGAACAAAACATTGTAAATAGCCAAGAAACACGAGGACAAAATCTCACTTTAGTAGACTTTCGAGTGAATTAGACCAACTTTTATGCCTGTGTGCATTGCTTCTAAAAACGAATCTTTCAGCACTTCACTCACAGCCCCCTAGACAGGCAGTGTTGCCGCGCGAGGTGGGATAGCTATAACATTAGGATTCCAATTGCTTTGCGCATTACCAGATATGAAACAAAATGGCAGAAATACTTTGAAAACAGCTACTGCAGCATTTATTTTGCTATAAATCATGACTCGCAGCTGTGGCCATACTTTACTATTTTTATTAAATGCTCACACTGTAGAGCCCTGAGTGTTACCATGCAGCAACGTGTCTGGTGAATTAGACATTCTTACCCAACAATGCCAAAATCTACTCGCATTTGGCGGGTGTTCATTTTAGGCCCTGTCCCACACACACACACGTTTCTTCGACACACACGAGCCACACGTGACCGCCGCATGTTGGCGGAGACACGTGGAACACTCCATCATGCTTAATGTCACGTCTCCTACAGGCCTTTGCGTCAGGCCGCGCGGGGAGAAGACATGATGGATGGTATGAGAAGAGTAAACAAGCTGCTTACCCCACTGCCCTCCGCGAGACGCAATCCTGATCCAAACAATTGCTCTGCGTGTTAGTGGCGAGGGGGATGGAGTGGAGATGGAGACAGCAGGCAAAGGAAGGAGAGTGTCCTATAGGAGAGAACTCCATTAAAGGTGTTAATCTCGAGAATCCCCAGGGTTTTCATTACAGCTGGATGCTGTGTTGAATTAAACATTAGAGGGAGTCAGGGCGCCGGGGCAACACGGTAGGAATAGCAATGTGGAAGGACGCAGCCCTGCCTTCCCCAACACATCTCTGGGGTTGATGTTGTCGCTAGGGCTCATCGTCACTCAGGTCACACACCTTGTCCCTCACACGCACGCACATGCACACACACACACACCTTACACCACTTTGTAACCTCTATGATGGGCCTGGGCCTGGACACTGCATCCACAGAGCTCGGAAGAGAGGGATGAGAAAAAAGTAGTGTGATGAGAACGACTAGGGAGGAGGTTAGAGCAGAAGAGGTCCTCATCCATAAATCACGACGTTTTGACCTTTCGCGCTGTCGCGGCTGAAGGGGACCAGACAGGGAAAAGGTGTCGCGCAGATAGAGAAGAGACCGGCGCTTAGTTTCTCTTCCTCATGCGCGAGAGAAAGATAAAAGGTGTCGGGTAAACACCAAGACAAAAGACTCTGCGACGCAGGGGAAATAGCCCATCAATATCCTCACTTGTCTCAGGAACAGAGCTTTGTTTAGGTATGTTTCTCAAAGCAGCACAGAATAACACCGGTTCTTCTGAGCTTTAGTCATCACTTTCTGGGAGTCATGAATAGTGTTTGTGTGGATGGTGTTTCATCCTGCTGAATGCAGATTCACTGTGAAGCGTTCCAGAGGACATTTTGATTATGTTATCTCGGACAGTGATCACAGGAGTGATTAAACAGGCATTGTGGAAAAAGGTCTCGTCTAATTATTAATTTGCGAGCTGCCAGGCCACTCGCGGCGGGGTTTAGCGGTGAAGTGTCTTCGGCGTAACGAGATGAGGCCAACTGAAGTGTCACTGACTGCAGGCCTGAGAAATCTCCCTGAGGGAGGTGGAGCGCCCATTAACCAGTCCCAGGAGAAATGACTCATCTCCTCCACCTCTCCACACGTGCAGTATAACCCACAGTCCTGTGTCTATATGAGACCTGTTAATCATGCATAGGTCAATGGTGCCACAGTGTCTCACCAGGGCAGGTAGGGCCATGGCCCCTGGACCCCGACCCAGAAACCCCTCATCTCTCTCCTCCTGACCCTTCCATGGTACCCCATGCGTGATGGGTAGTTGTCTCTCCTTCCAACAATCACTCATTTTAATACACATACCTAAGGTGCTCTGTCTCTTAATCACACATATTTACGTGCTAATAGGTATTTTCTGTCTCTCTTTCTCACATTTATGGGTTCACAGTGACCCTCAGCTGTAGTAAAAAGAAGAGTAACCCCCAGGAGGCATTGCAGATGTTGTCCTCCACTCGTCTCAGCCTGAGAAGCCTGGCCACCAAAGCCAAGGTACAGTACAGTTGGCCTTCATGCCACCACCCCACCACATCATACAGATGTATCGGACTGCTCACATCAAGTCATTACTGAGCTACTTCACCGACCTCACGTTGTTTTTTGCGATAACGTTTAACCAAATGTAGTAATTTAATTTCTTTACACCGTTTCTCCTCAGCAACTGCACACAGATGTTGCTTCTGGGGAGATCCATGGCGACCTGAGTGATGAAGTCAAAGAGCTAGAGCAGCTTATCACGGAGCTGCAGGACCAAAGTGGCCAGCAGCGCAGCGAATCAGCATGAATGCCTCACTATAGACACACCTCTAAGGACTCTAAGGACCTCCTACAGTAAACTTGTCCCAGAGCAGACATGGCTACAAGGGACACTGTCAGGTGACCCTGCACCCCTCACCCTGATCCTTACCAAGAGGACTTTACACAGTTTTACAGGCAAGAAGAGATGTGACTGTAACTGTAAAGGACTGCCAAAGGAATGACTTCAAACTTGATACACTCGTATGTACAAAGTGTAATTTGGTATAATTCCCCCCTTGAGGCGTGTGCTGTTTATGTTGTATAAAGCATGGTTAAGGAATGCTAGCTCAACCCCATAGGTCATCAAAAAGACACCTTCTCTGTGGAATCTATAGAAATCAGGAAATGTATACATTCATACATTTTACAAAGATGAAGCCTTATGATCATAGAACCACGCTTGCCTTGTTAGAATGTACTAGTCATAACCCCCCCCTCAAAGCTGGACTCCCCCAGGCGCAGTGAGAGCTCTGCAGATGAGAAGTGTAAGAATGTGAGGCAGGACAGGAAAGTGTGGACGTTCATCACCAGGGAAGTAGTGGGCCATGAAAGTATCATCCCACCTCGCCTCACTCACACAGGACAGACAGCATGGAGGCAGCCCCTGCACAGTACAGCTATCTCATTATCGTCATGCCTGGGGGCCCCGGGGGCTACAGACAGAGATCCTACCATCTTCTCCTCATGGGTTTTCTCTCCCAAAGGAAAATGACCTTGACATTGCCTTTGTTTTATCATACTTGTTGTTTTATTGCTATCGTAGAAATGTTGTTTTTCTTTGCCTGTGCCTCTTTGTCATGGACTGTGTCTCTGCCTTGCAGTTCGCTTTCATTAAATTTGATTTGATTTGATGTTATTGACTCCCTGTCAAAATAAAGGTTATAAATAAAAATGGCACATTATCTTTTCCTTCTGGTGACAATTTATGGATTGGGAAGGAAGTGTGCATCACCCATAAGTATAATGTATGTATACATTCCATATATTCAACAGGTCTTGATTACACAATTTGTTTGCATACCAAAACACTCGATCATAACCAGATTTTGTCCCAAAATGTCAGTCATTTAATACAATGTGAAATAATGGTCATTACAAGTGTTGTCATTATTTACTATCATACACCATTACATCATATATCCAGCAGACACAGGGAAAATATAGTCATATCTGCCTGCTAATTGTAATATAACTCTTCCAAATGGTATTCACGGACAAACATCATTACACTGATTTGCTGCCATGACGTCATATGTTTGGAGAGGCCTCCCTTTGAAGCAGGGAAACAGAGGATGCTTGTTCAGCCTCCTGTTTCTTCTCCTCAACATTCCTGGTGTTTCTCAGTGACAACTTGACAACATCCTCATAAAGTTCCAACTGCAGCTGAAATACAATGGCGAGGTCATTGCCTACGAGCAACACCAAAATGACATCACGTTTCATGATATACATTAAGTGGTATGAATGAATAAGGAATCAATCATCAGGATGGGCAGTTTTTGGTCAGGATGTCCTAGAGCAAGGACTCTATTACAAAATAAGATTTATCAGGAGTGTAACATTCTCTATAGAAACGTGACCTGAAAGCTCACTGACTGAATGACTCAAACATTCACATTTTACATACAACTTGTGCATATCTATGTTGATACCTTCCCACAGACTTGCTATGACTTAAATGTTTTCCAGAAGCATCTTGAGACTTCATTTCAGACTCTGATCATCTTGGATGGCTGTGTTTCCTGGGCAGATGTACAGTTATGGCACATGAGACTGACCTAGATTGAATCAGTGACTG
The DNA here is from genome assembly GCF_020615455.1 of Coregonus clupeaformis. NCBI lineage: Eukaryota > Metazoa > Chordata > Actinopteri > Salmoniformes > Salmonidae > Coregonus > Coregonus clupeaformis. The sequence continues at coordinate 28,921,916 of NC_059228.1, read as the reverse complement.
GAGGATTGCATTTCTGCCCAGCTACACTACATGACCAAAAGTATGTGGACACCTGCTTGTCGACACATCTCATTCCAAAATCATGGTCATTAATATGGAGTTGGTCCCCCTTTGTTGCTATAACAGCCTCCACTCTTCTGGGAAGGCTTTCCAGTAGATGTTGGAACATTGCTGCGGGGACTTGCTTCCATTCAGCCACAAGAGTATTAGTGAGGTCGGGCACTGATGTTGGGCGATTAGGCCTGGCTCGCAGTCGGCGTTCCATTCATCATAAAGGTGTTCACCGATCTCAATAAACCATTTCTGTATGGACCTCGCTTTGTGCACGGGGGCATTGTCATGCTGAAACAGGAAAGGGCCTTCTCCAAACTGTTGCCACAAAGTTGGAAGCACAGAGTCGTCTAGAATGCCATTGTATGCTGTAGCGTTAAGATTTCCCTTCACTGGTGCTAAGGGGCCTAGCCCGAACCATGAAAAACAGCCCCAGACCATTATTCCTCCTCCACCAAACTTTACAGCTGGCACTATGCATTGGGGCAGGTAGCGTTTTCCAGGCATCCGCCAAACCCAGATTAGTCTGTCGGACTGCCAGATGGTGAAGCGTGATTCATCACTCCAGAGAACGAGTTTCCACTGCTCCAGAGTCCAATGGCGGAGAGCTTTACACCACTCCAGCCAACGCTTGGCATTGCGCATGGTGATCTTAGGCTGCTCGGCCATGGAAACCCCTTTCATGAAGCTCCCGACAAACCATTCTTGTGCTGACGTTTCGAACTCGGTAGTGAGTGTTGCAACTGAGGACAGACGATTTTTATGCGTTATGCGCTTCAGCACTCTATGGTCCCGTTCTGTGAGCTTGTGTGGTCGATCACTTCGCGGCTGAGCCGTTGTTGCTCCTAGACGTTTCCACTTCACAATAACAGCACTTACAGTTGACCGGGGCAGCTCTAGCATGGCAGAAATTTGACAAACTGACTTGTTGGAAAGGTGGCATCCTATGATGGTGACACGTTGAAAGTCACTGAGCTCTTCAGGGAGGCCATTCTACTGCCAATGTTTGTCTGTGGAGTTTCCATGGCTGATTGCTCGATGTTATACACCTGTAAGCAACGAGTGTGGCTGAAATAGCCGAATCCACTAATTTGAAGGGGTGTCAACATACTTTTGTGTATATATAGTGTATTTCAAGTTGCATCATTGGTGATGACATGTGCCTCACCTGGTCTTTCTCCACAGATCTGTCCCCTTCTCCGAGGATGCTGCTGCACAGGCACTGGGTTCTGGTTACCATCACCTCTTGTGTGTCAAATTCAGAGCAACATTTCCCAAACCCCCTCCTTTCCTCTCCCTCACATTCTGGAGGGAAGAGTCTTGTGGCTTTCTTTTTTTCATCTATGTATGACACCACTGTAACCAGTATCCACCACAGGAGGTTGATAGCACCTTTAATTGAGGAGGACGGGCTTGTGGTAATGGCTGGAGCGGAATAAGTTGAATGGTATCAAATACATCAAACACATGGTTTCCATGTTTGATGCCATTCCATTTGCTCCGTTACGGCCAGTATTATGAGCCGTCCTCCCCACAGCAGCCTCCTGTGGTGTCCACCCACTTCAAACCTCAGTGGGGGACATAGAGGTTTTAAGACAACAATTAGATATCCCTCACTCAAGAGAACCAACTTCATAAGACTTAATGGTACTTTGTATGTTTTCCAAAGCGCACACGATGACTCAATGGGGCTCATGTTCATCTGGGTGTAGGCCCTTAAAACCACTGTGTGCGCTCAATAGTGCATGTCTTCAATGAACTTACTCCAGTACTGGAATATCCCCTGCAGTCTTCAATGAAATAATGAGTCAATGTTGAACAATTTACACAGGGGTTGCTGGTAACCCTGCAGTGTAGGAGGACAGCAACTAGGGATAACCATGGGAAATTAGAAGCGCACCAGAAATGGCCCCAGCGCAACTGTTGGCAAGTAACTCATGTGGGTTGTTGGATGAATAATGGTGCACACATGGCTTTATAAATACTTGCCTATAGTTTATGACGCATGGTAGTTCCTATATGATTTATGCAGGAGTTTATGGGACCGAAGTAACAATGAGATGAAGGACTATGACAGCATATAGCCTACATACATATCCATGTTATTTATACATATGAATTAAGAACTGTTACATGATTTAGTTTTACACATTACACTTAGCTTATTAGGTGTGTAATTTTATAACTGGTCATTCTTATAAGCATGTTGCTATACTCTTATCACTCATTAACTTGCTGTACAACAAGGTTTATGCCTGCTGTCACTTTGGTGAGCGCGCGCTCTTGCCGACAGCAGGTAGAAAGTGCATGCGTCTTGAGGAATGGATTTCCTTTTGATATTTGGGGACTAGGAACCTTTACAGTCTATGCTAGGAACCCTACGCACTCCAAACTTTTTTTTTAGGGTTCAGCCCCACAAGTGTGTTCCAATAAGCGTCCCACTCCTGACGTCATGTCTGCTGGAGATTGGCTGTTCAGTTCTGACACTAACTCCTTTACACAGTGAAACTTTTTAAAGAGTTTTCAATCTCATTTGCAGGGTAAAGTATTGCACAGACATAGCCATAGCAGCCGTAACATCTGCTGTACAGCTCCCCCCAACCCTGCGCAGGGATAAAGCAGTGTTTTATTCTGTTTTAGACCCATAGTCACGTTTTTACATTTATTATTCACAATTTTATTTTTAACTTTTTAAAGTGAAGCCTACGTTTTTAGTTATTGTTTTTAAATTCGGGTTGGAAGGCGAACCATAGACGAATATGTTCAGGGATATAGAACTGTTTTACTTGCGTTAAAGTCAGAGGAGTTTTTATTTTCCAGACACGGACCGCGCAAAGAAACATCCGACCTTCAAGGAATTTGTTATAAAGTTTTCAGAAAGTATTCTGTCTTTACGCGGATACTGAGTGGATATGGCTTGGATCAGATGGGACCTCTTATTTTCTATAGGTTTATTCATTTCACCGGCATTTGTGTCCACGGATCAGAGTGGCTTTAGGAGATACTACGTGTTGCAGCCAGGTCCGAGCGGGACAGACAGGGTACATGTGAGTTCCATTTCTTCGCGCTCCAGTGCCACAGGACAGCCCCATGCCTACAATGTGGAGCTCACGGCCAGTTACGGTGGCCAGGGCCGAACCCGTAGGATGGGTAACCAAGCGAACCCGATCTCGCATCGCCAGGATACACAGTTTGCGCTGCACCAGCAAGTCATTCCGCAGACCAGTCACAACGTTCACCAGAGTCACCAAATGAAAATGTCAGGGTAAGTATACCTGTGGGTGTCTGAAAATACTTCCTGTTACAGAAGAGTGCATCTGTCTGTCTATAGGCTACTTATCCTCTTGGATAGCAAGGTGGTCTGGTATAAAAATGTATTGCCTATGTTGGGTCACCTAACTGTACAGTAGTCATGCACCTGGTAAAGGAACTCGCTATTAGACTGGCCAACTTATTCACTGTAATAATTAACATAAACATGGTTGTTAAATATACATGATTAAGTAAATATTCTGCAAGACCAACTTAAATGATACAGTGCATTTGTTTCATGTAGCTTTTTGATATTTCTGACAAATCAACACGTACAATACTGTAGACTACTTGTTTGAGACATTTAACCAAATTAATTTCACGTTCAATGTATCACTTCTGAACTTTTTTTTTTACAACTTTCAAGTTGATACGAAATAAAGATATGTATTAACATCCACTCAGTAGAGACAGAAAGAAAAACAGCTCATTTCAAGTAATGTTCTGAAAGAATATAGTGTGCTCAAAGGAAGCGAAATGGCCCAGATCCTGTTGTATTCAGGAGCATGGCCCCAAGTCGCAGCACTCTCAGATGTATGATTAGTGGGGACATTCCCACAGTCTCAGCACCAGGCTAAGGGCGCCCAGCTTCACCTCCCATAAAAGGAAACCCCTAAAACCAGATCTGGCCCAGTTTTACTGGTTAATCTCGACACAGGTGGGTCACTAGGCCCACCAGCAAGTGAGTTTTAGGCTAAATGAGTTTGTCTTGTGTGTGTGTGACAATGCTCTCTATCTCTGTCTCTGGGTGTTGTTGCAGGGTGAATGTCTGTGGAGGGCAGTGCTGTCACGGATGGAGTAAGGCCACTGGATCGCAGCGGTGCACCAAGCGTGAGTATACACTACACTACCACAGCCGAGCCTCTGCTGCAGGCAGGCCAACAAGTTGCAGTGGTTCAAAATGTTCTTCCAAATTCTTGATGACAGTCTTGGATTGACTGTATGTTGTACATGGCACCTCATAACTTCTTCCTTTGGAAAATGTACACAATCATCTTTACTCCCGTTGTTCATCAGGCAGATCTGTGCCAGAATACCAGCATCACACCGTATATATAATCCATCCAGTATACCTACCTCCCCTACTCCACTTGGAAACTCACCCAAGCATACATACATATGTTTTGAAGGCGCCTTTAGATGATTAGTAGTGACAGATTGGAGAACAGCACCTTTGTATTCTGTTCTTTATAAATACCTGGCATTGCTGACAGTGACTCTGCCCACCTGGGAACAATGACAGGACTGTCAGTGTGTTGGGGCCCGTGTTGCAGAGTCATGAGAACACTGTTATTGCATAGGAGTAGGCACGCAGGGTCGGCCCGAAAGAGAAACAGGTTTGGAGTGTTTTATACCTCTTGGCTCAGCCCCACCAGCTGGATCTTTCGTATTTGACTGTGAGGCTTTGCCGGCTGGTTATATAAGAGACAGACAGCTCTCTTCGCCGAGTCTGGTGGACCTCCTGGGGAAACCAGGGGTTACGTTTTAGTCTAGGACCCCTGATTCATACGTTTAATAGGCCCAGCGTGCCTGCACTACTCTACTCTGGTCTGCTCACACTTAAGACTGGGCTCCACTTTGTAGAATGGCATGGTCTCCTTGGCATGGTCTGAGGCAGCAGAGGTTAGGTGGGGGAGTGGGTGCAGTCATGCAATGTACCATGGGGGAATGCTTCTGTTTAGATGGGAATGGGAAATGCTGTGCAAGGTCTCTGGAGGAGAACCAATAGTGGACCTTCCTACAGTACCGATGGCTTTAATTGGTCCTTTTGATGTCAGGATCAGAGTCCAGTACGCCCTACTGTAGCCAGATACTGGAATCGGGGTGGACAGGATGGAGGAAAGATGAAATGTTATAGGGAGTTTCAATGACTGCTTTTTAAAAACCTCAAAAGATCTTTGTGTCACTAGATTTATATTACTGTACAGTTGCTCTTTCTGGGAAAATGGCTTTATGTTCTTGAAATCTTTTTATTTTCTAAGCTTATTCTCAGGTCATCCGGTGTTCACCGCTCATTTCTATGATTTTTCACTGGCCGTGATATTAATATGTACAGTAGTATAGCACCAGGGAAGCACTGTGAGGAGAAGTTCCATTCATCTATAGCAATGAATTGCTGTAGACAACCCTAATAAATATGATGAATAATGCAACTATGATTGATGATATAGTGTAAGCGACCAACGCGTATGCTTGGCTTTTCTTCCTTTTCATTCTGCTTGTTTTTTCCTACATGGAAAAATATTATAATAACTCACTCCTGGGCTATAGTCAGTCATATCTTTTATGGATCGCTCTCTATATCTTTTGCTCAATTAGTTTTTCAGGATCATCTCTTTTTTTTCTCTTCTACCTACCTTGTCACAGAAGATAGACTAGGTTGTAAATCCACCCGCTAAATGTTTAATGGAGTTTGATTTCCAGGACACCCCAGCCCCCCCACCCACTACCCTTACCGAAAATGCTAACAAAAGGGTTTCTTAATATAAATTAATTTTGTTTGTTCTGGCAACGCCTTACACGTGGCCTGCTAGCATGCTGCATAAAGTGCTCTTTCAGGTTGTCACGCCAACAACCTCCCAACCTCCCACCAAGGCAAGCCCAGATTTTAATTTTCTCCGGGTAGCTAGTAGAAGCTGTGAAAATCTTACCATACATTACCACTAGGATATTTAATCCATGATATTTTCCATGCAAAGCCACTCACAATACATACTCAAGAATTGATGTGCATTTAAGAGTGAGTGTAGCTCATTTTAAAACGTTCCTTAAACAGTGACACAGAGAGCTGAAAACCTGGCCTATTTAATACATGGCAAATGGACCAAGCATGTTTAATCATGAAGCTGTTATTGCCATTCCTTATTACATGACATCATGCTGTAACCATGACACTAATGTTGAAAATATGTTATACATGTTTTGCACCTTAGAATATTTCAGTTGTTTGTTTGTTTATTTGTTTGTCTTAATGGCATCCAGACAGTTTCAAGCATGTGATGCAGATGCTACAAACACCTCTCTGTCCTCTTAATGGACTGTAATCTAATAGAGATTATGAGCAAACATCCCAAGGATTTATTCAGTCTATTCCTGACGCAAAGAAGGTAGTCTAACGACATGTGATGATTGAATTGCAGAGCAGAATAGCACTCTGTTGTTTTTTCTGCTAGATTCAAGACTATCCGCAACAGAAAATAGCTTGTAGTATTAATAGGCCTTTAATATAATAACAAATGCCACTTAGCATTCACTTTTATACAAATGACTTACAGTACAGTGAGTGCATTCATTTTTAGAATGTGTAGGCCTACAGTGTGTGATCCCTGTGGGTATTCAATACACGACCTTGGCGTTGCCAGCTCTACTAATAAAGATTAGTTAGACTTTTGTTTGTCTGAGAGAGAACCGTGTTGGATGGTCTTCCAGATCCCTCTGGGGTTCAGGCAGCAGCATCTCCATCAGGCTCTCTCCCTCCGCTTCCACTGGAGTCTGGCGGAGCTATGTACAATGTGGAGCCGCATGGTAATCTCACGCTTTGAAAAGCTGCCCAGCCCATTTCTCCCTTAACCGAGTGCAACCCAAAAGTAAGCAGACCGGGCCAGACAAAACAGAACATGAAAATATTTCACTTCTGCGTAGCTGCACGGCACAGCGGAGGAGCAGTCTTCATTTTTCAAGAAGGATTGCTCATGAAGAGGCTACTTGAAAGTCCCCCAAAGTTAAGAGAATGTGACAGGTTCAACCATTTCATATATTTAAAGGCCCAATGCAGCCGTTTTTATATAAATTAAGTACCTTACTAACAGATTTCCATAAAAATGGGCATATGTAGCTTTTCAGCAACACATTTTTTCCTCAAGAAATAATTTTGCAAGGACTGTCTGGGAGTGGTCTGAGTGGGGAGGGGAAAACTCAAAACTAGCTGTTATTGGCAGAGAGGTTTGGAACACTCTTTGTTATTGGTCTATTAACCAATTTACCACATGGTGATGTCACCATGGAAATCTGAAACTCCCGCCCATGCAAACCTGTAGAAGGTCCTGTGCAGATTGTATTTTTAACCATGAACTATCAGAAAATAAAACAGAAAATTCACACTTTTACAGTGTTAATTTCATCAGCTGTTGTAGAATATGATATAAAAAAAACAGTAAAAAAATAATTTTTACTGCGCTGTGCCTTTAAGCGGTCTCATGCTTTGCCTTGCGTGTCCCTAAAAGACAGCACAGGATGTTGAAAGCAAATGAGGCAGCCAGATACTGCAGTGGATGGGATGGACTCACAAAGGTGTTTTTGTACACTTGTTCCTCATCCTTAGTTGAGGGTAATTTAAAGATGCTGTAGCACTCACAGGCTAGTCCAAGAGGAGAATTAGAACTATAGCCTATTGGAAGAGGCAGAGAAACTCTTTTGAAAATGAACAAGGAAAAGCTGCATAATAAATCAGGGAAATCAGTCCATTCTTAGACAATGGAAATGTGTGACAAGAGAGATGGAGGAAATAGAGCAGTTTTCATCTCAGCCCAGCACCTGGTGATTTATGATTAGTCTGCTGATTGAGGGGAACGTCTGTGGCTGCTGTCATTATACAGTGCCTATTCAGAGGCCCTGGATCTGGAGCAGCAGTTAAGTGGGGTGAGGACCAAGTATGGGCACAATACCATGGCAACAGGAATGTCTTAATCGACTTGGCTCTCCACATGCTTTAGTGAACCACAATGTCAGACACTTGGCTGGAAGTTTACAATGCTGCTGCTCATTCAATGGACAGCAACAGAATTCAGTGTGGTCTTGTGTCAACTCCAGCGATAAACACAATGATTAGCTGTAATTGATAGAAATGGCCATTGAGGCCCAGACTGCTTGAGTCAGCAATGTAGCCAGGTGCTCTGTCTCTGTCCTACATATTGTACAGGAGGTGGGTAGACAGACACAGTTTATATTGAGTAAAAGCATGAGTGAGGAAAAAGACATCAATCAAAAAGTAATCTTTTATTTCTTGTCAAACACAGTATTCACACAACTGCAACACTATTTCAGACCCAATTTAACTTTGTGTGTGAGAAATAGATCACGTAATAAAAACTTTTGGTCATCTGCTGCCTTGGGAATAAGTGAGGCTTTAGGGATTGGTGTGGACAGGCTGTAGGATGGGTGGTTATTCAACTAATGGTACATCCCGTAACACCTGCACTAGAACATTATTTCCTGAGAGAGGGAGTAGTCCCTCCCTCCCTCCCTAACTCCCGCCCTCCCTCCCTCCCTCCCTAACTCCCGCCCCCCTCCCTCCTTTTTTAAATATAGGCACACACAAAGTTATTATAAGGGTACACATCAATCGAGAACCCCCTCCCCTCCAAACACAGACACACATTTTAGTATTCCATGACAGACCCTTGCAGATTCCAGCAGCGCTCCCAATGAGTCCACCAAGGTGTAGTTTCATCAGTGGAATGTCACTTTGAATGATTTATTTTCCCTCCCCAGCTAACACTTAAATCGGCATCACTTATACTGTGCCCTTGTCACAGAACAGTGTTCTTGTGTAGCCCTACCTCTGCTTGAGAGGAACTATTCACAAACAGATGGCAGCCTTACTCAGGTCCTGCAAAGGTACATCGGCGAAAAAAGAAAACAATTTCCGTTACTCGGAAAAGAAAGCAAAAAAGCCGCCCCAGAGTGGAAAATTATAGTGTGGGGTATGTAGAAACCAAAACGTAACTCAGCAGGAGTGATGTAATCTGTGATGTGATTGCCCCCTGATGCTTCTAAGGGGGGTTGCTTGTTGCACAGCATGTGTTCATTAGGTTTCCTGTGTCTGAATAGCTCAGTGGGGTGGAGAAAGTGTTGAGCCAGTGGTGAACCAGTTGTAGATGCCCATCGAGAGAGAGGGATTTTTTTTTTTCAAGGTCTTGGGTGGTGCATGACTTGCTTTTTGATGCAGTTTGCTCTCACTCTCGTTAATCACTTTCACAAATCAAAAGGAGCTAATGAGGAGTGTGGAGCAGGAACCCCATCTCAGGGACCCTGTGGGGCCGGGGAGAGAGAGACCCCTCACTTTCCTTTCACACTTCACACGTGTAGCCCACTGGAATTTTGGCTCAGCTGAAAGCAAGTGTGTGTGTGTGTGGTTGAAAAATGCTTTGTAGTTGAAAGATTACAGTCCCAGTCCTGTGCCTTTAGAGAAAAGAGCCCAGTGTAATTACAGGCGACCTGCAAGTCTCCTGTAACAACTCTAAGAAAAACCCAAATACATACATACACACACACAGTCCCTCTCTCTGATGCCCCAAACCACAACACATGATGTTATTGCGCCAGGGACTCCAGTCATTGATTGCAGGGCCTCTGCTGGAGTAAAGCACCACGAAACTCTCAGCTTTGGGATGGGTGGGGGTATATTCACAGTGTGAGGAACCATGGAGGTGGTATTTACATTGGCTGCTAATAACGACAGAGAGAGAGGCATGGGAACACTTTTCTCCGACTATGATTGTGAGGCATTTAGATTCTGTCACTGTTTTCTATTCCTGTCCCTCTTCCTTAAGCAGGACAGAAAGCTTATTATGAATGCTCAGTACTGTAGAGAATTCATTTGTTAACCAGGAAAAAAACAACTCCATGTTTGGTAATGCATTATTCATGATACTTTTTTCCAAATTTGTGCATTACTTCTGGTTTGAGTAATGACTCTATGGCACCTAAATGAACCCCCCTAACTGAGTTTCCTCAATCAATGTCTTAATATACACTGAGTGTACAAAACATTAGCTCTTTCCATGACATAGACTCACCAGGTGAAAGCTATGATCCCTTAATGGTGTCACCTGTTAAATCCACTTCAATCAGTGTAGATGAAGGGGAGGAGACCGGTTAAAGAATGATTTCTGAGCCTTGAGACATGGATTGTGTATGTGTGCCATTCAGAGGGTGAATGGGCAAGACAAAAGATTGTGCCTTTGAATGGGGTATGGTAGTAGGTGCCAGGCCCCGGTTTGAGTGTGTCAAGAACTGCAACGCTGCAGGTTTTTCACATTTAACAGTTTCCCATGTGTATCAAGAATGGTCCACCACCCAAAAGACATCCAGCCAACTTGACACAACTGTGGAACGAATTGGAGTCAACATGGGCCAGCATCCCTGTGGAACACTTTCGACACTGTGTAAAGTCCCCATGCCCTGACGAATTGAGACTGTTCTGAGGGCAAAAGGGGGTGCAACTCAATATTAGGAAGTTGTTCCTAATGTTTTTTACACTCAGTGTAGCTACCAAAGGGCTCCCTGAGACGACATCATAGAAGTGGCATTTAACATGGGATATGTCTGCTTCTAGAGTGTGCGTGTGTGTGAATATGTACACATTGCCCTCTTACTCTCTCTCTTTCTCTCTCTTTTCCCCCTATGTTTTGTGCTGCAGCCAACTGCCTGCCCCAGTGCCAGAATGGAGGAATGTGTCTGAGGCCCCTGCTCTGTGTCTGCAAGCCGGGCTCCAATGGCAAGGCATGTGAACAGAAGACCATGCCCACCTCTTCCAACCCAGCGCAGCCAGGGAACGGCCACACCAATGGACACACCAATGGCCGTAGCATAGTGCCCCAGAGGCCCATTCCCCAGCAGGTGCCCATCCCCCAGCAGGGTTATGCCCCTGCCCCAGTCCCTGTCAGCAACATGGCTCAGATGACCCTGACCGTCAAGCAGTCCCCCCACCTTGTCCGGCCCCAGCAGTGAGTATTCTCTCTTCAGCTGCAGCATGTGGTTGACAACCCACACTGGTGTCAATTTATTGTATATTGATGTTATGAGAATGCTTGAAATGGTTTGGTTAAGCCATCCCTCTCTTCCAATCTGTTTTTGTTTCACGCTCCTCACAGTTTATTAGTAGTGGAGTCGAAGTGGTGCATACTGTCAAACAAAGCCTGAGTTGGTCGGAGGGCTCATCTGTAAATAATCATACAGGCACTCTGCTGGTGGCCCACACTGTGCCAGAGAGGACAGCGAGGCCTCAGCCCATTCTTCATAGCAATTAGGGTCATGTGAAAACAACTGTTTCTCTGTGAGAGTTTTCCCAGCGCTCTTAAGACTGGACTCCCTCCTACTGGTTTGACTGTGTTATTGTTGTTTATCAACTGAATATAGTTTCATTATCACCATCCATCAGTGTAATGGGTTGAATCACTTAGAGCATTTTAATATAATATATTTGAAACGGTGCAGTTGGCTGTTGGTTTGTTTTGCCTGTCTCTACAGTAGACTGCGGGAAAATGTGCAATCACATCAGACGTGGCGCAAGGCCCTCGCCTTGTCAAGAGTAATCGGAGTGAATGCAGACTTTGAGTAAATCTCTGTTTTCACTCGAATGTGGGGCAATGTGTTGATAGAAATGTCCAGAATTGCCTCACATCGGGTCCAAGAAGTGTTGGCATGGGTTGTCTAGTTCTGATATTGATGACTGATATTTAAAATGTTAATGAATCCATTTTATGTGCAGTGTTTTACGTGTGTTCGCTGTAAAACGTCTGAGGTTTTATGCGTTTCTCAGGCGGTGGAATTGCTCCCAGATCTGTGTGCTCGAAAGCTGCTCTCAATTTCCACTGGGGATTATTTCTCACAGAGAGCTATTCCACCATCACTCATTAGAGAGATTGAACATGTCATCTGATATGTCGAAGAAAATAATAATCTCAAGGTCAATCATTCATAATCAGATCAGTTAGATATGCAGGGCAAGAGTAATAAAGGCTTACTTTTATACTATTAAAACATGTATTTTTACTAATTATGACATTCTCCCAATCCTCTTCTGGATCATCCAAATGCACTCTAGCAAACTTCAGACGGGCCTGGACATGTACTGGCTTAAGCAGGGGGACACGTCTGGCACTGCAGGATTTGAGTCCCTGGCGGCGTAGTGTGTTACTGATGGTAGGCTTTGTTACTTTGGTCCCAGCTCTCTGCAGGTCGTTCACTAGGTCCCCCCCGTGTGGTTCTGGGATTTTTGCTCACCCTTCTTGTGATCATTTTGACCCCACGGGGTGAGATCTTGCGTGGAGCCCCAGATCGAGGGAGATTATCAGTGGTCTTGTATGTCTTCCATTTCCTAATAATTGCTCCCACAGTTGATTTCTTCAAACCAAGCTGCTTACCTATTGCAGATTCAGTCTTCCCAGCCTGGTGTAGGTCTACAATTTTGTTTCTGGTGTCCTTTGACAGCTCTTTGGTCTTGGCCATAGTGGAGTTTGTAGTGTGACTGTTTGAGGTTGTGGACAAGTGTCTTTTATACTGATAACAAGTTCAAACAGGTGCCATTAATACAGGTAACGAGTGGAGGACAGAGGAGCCACTTAAAGAAGAAGTTACAGGTCTGTGAGAGCCAGAAATCTTTGTTGTTTGTAGGTGACCAAATACTTATTTTCCACCATAATTTGCTAATAAATTCATTAAAAATCCTACAATGTGATTTTCTGGATTTTTTTTCTCAATTTGTCTGTCATAGTTGACATGTACCTATGATGAAAATTACAGGCCTCTCTCATCTTTCTAAGTGGGAGAACTTGCACAATTGGTGGCTGACTAAATACTTTTTTCCCCCACTGTATAATGGCTAGTATAGGATCTTTGTACCACTGTTTTGTTTGTGTCTGGTGTGTCCGCATTGGTTGACGGATTGCAAGAGATATCAATGGCACTTAGGGTGTGTAGTATCATGCAGCTGTAGGTTCAGTCATTTAGGCTAAGTATAAGACCATGCTGTGCTGTGAAGAGTCTCGCCCCATCATTTTAGTCAAACATAAATCATGGGAGACAGGTTAATGTTAACATAATGGCTGATCGTATGGTTAAATTGTAAGGGTCAATTGGTATCGAGAGCCTGGCGATAGAAAGCTTTGGTTAAACGTTAATCTTTGAATAGCTAAAGTAGTGGGTGAATGTGCCATTGTGCTGATGCATTTTCATACAGGAAAAAAGATACACATCAGTTCCATTTTCTATTTGTTCTAGAGAAAGCCTATTATGAGTGCAGGACCTCAATGGTTGACCTCATAGAATCCCCAGACTAGCCTTTCAGAGACACTTGCAAACAGATTGTGATTTGTTGGTAGTGAGTGCTGATTTCCCAGGAAATATCAAAGTGCGGCTTAAGAGGTCTGGACTGGGCTCTGGCATTACTGGAGTTGTTGGTTTACAGGGAGAAGACGAGATTTAGAGCTAAGAAAATTGTGTGTATATGCGTGGCGTGCATGCGTGTGTGTTGCCAGCGGCTGCAGGAGTAGAGAACCTGGTCCATTCCAGACAGGAGAACTTTGAGGAACAATACTGGTCATGCCTGAGGGGCCAAGACCTGCTGTGCAGTCAGAGGGAAATTACGTGCCCTTTTTACTTCATTCACTCAGGGGAAGTAAAAAGACCTAAATGAGAGGAGTGAAGCCGAGGTGGGCAGCACAGGTGGCTCTATAGCCTCCTTTCTTCCTGAAGCTGCTGGCTTTAACAAGTCAATGTGACACCCGTCCGCCTGTATCCTATTCATGCCCACATTACAGTAGAGCAGGAAGGTTTAAGGATATTCACAGACATTCATACTGTAAACTGTGAGGGCAATTAGGCTCTACATGTACACTACCAGTCAAAAGTTTGGACACACCTACTCATTCAAGGGTTTTTCTTTATTTTTACTATTTTTTACATTGTAGAATAATAGTGAAGACATCAAAACTATGAAATAACACATATGGAATTATCTAGTAACCAAAAAAGTGTTAAACAAATCAAAATATATGTTATATTTGAGATTCTTGAAATAGCCACCCTTTGCCTTGATGACAGCTTTGCACACTCTTGGCATTCTCTCAACCAACTTCATGAGGTAGTCACCTGGAATGCATTTCAATTAACAAGCATGCCTTCTTAAAAGTTAATTTGTGGTATGCGTTTGAGCCAATCAGTTTTGTTGTGACAAGGTAGGGGGAGTATACAGAAGATAGCCCTGTTTGGTAAAAGACCAAGTCCATATTATGGCAAGAACAGCTCAAATAAGCAAAGAGAAACGACAGTCCATCATTACTTTAAGACATGAAGGTCAGTCAATACGGAACAGTTCAAGAACTTTGAAAGTTTCTTCAAGTGCAGTCGCAAAAACCATCAAGCGCTATGATGAAACTGGTTCTCATGAGGACCGCCACAGGAATGGAAGACCCAGAGTTACCTCTGCTGCAGAGGATAAGTTCATTAGGGTTACCAGCCTCAGAAATTGCAGCCCAAATAAATGCTTCAGAGTTCAAGTCACAGACACATCTCAACATCAACTGTTCAGAGGGGACTGTGTGAATCAGTCCTTCATGGTCGAATTAATAATATATAATATAATATGCCATTTAGCAGACGCTTTTATCCAAAGCGACTTACAGTCATGTGTGCATACATATTTTTTTTTTGTATGGGTGGTCCCGGGGATCGAACCCACTACCTTGGCGTTACAAGCGCCGTGCTCTACCAGCTGAGCTAAAGGACACCAATAAGAAGAAGAGACCTGCTTGGGCCAAGAAACACAAGCAATGGACATTAGACCGGTGGAAATTTGTTTTTTGGTCTGATGAGTCCAAATTGGACATTTTTGGTTCCAACCGCCGTGTCTTTGTGAGACGCGGTGTGGGTGAACGGATGATCTCCGCATGTGTAGTTCCCACCGTAAAGCATGAAGGAGGAGGTGTTACGCTGGTGACACTGTCTGTGATTTATTTAGAATTCAAGGCACACTTAACCAGCATGGCTACCACAGCATTCTGCAGCTGGTTTGGGCTTAGTGGGACTATCATTTGTTTTTCAACAGGACAATGACCTAACACACCTCCAGGCTGTGTAAGGGTTATTTTACCAAGGAGAGTGATGGAGTGCTGCATCAGATGACCTGGCCTTCACAACCCAATTGAGATGGTTTGGGATGAGTCGGACGGCAGAGTGAAGGAAAAGCAGCCAACAAGTGCTCAGCATATGTGGGAACTCCTTAAGACAGTTGGAAAAGCATTCCAGGTGAAGCTGGTTGTGAGAATGCCAAGAGTGTGCAAAGCTGTCATCAAGGCAAAGGGTGGCTATTTGAAGAATCTGAATTTGTTTAACACTTTTTTGGTTACTACATGATTCCATATGTGTTATTTCATAGTTTTGATGTCTTCACTATTATTCTACAATGTAGAAAATAGTACAAATAAAGAAAAACCCTTGAATGAGTAGGTGTGTCCAAACCTTTGACTGGTACTGTATATCTCTGCTACTCTAATGGGACCTCAATGGTCAATACTGTTATTCAGTGGTACTGTACAATGTGTCCCAGGAGTAGGCCAGGCTGTGCTCTATTTGAACTCCTGCCCTGACCCTTTGACAGGCCTTGAAAAACATGTAAAGTGCTGGATACTCTGAGTGTGTGAGAATGACATGCTCGGTATTGGAGTGGGTCAAGTGATGACTCACCCCCCCCTCCCCCTCCGAGGAAACCCCTGCAGAGCCATGTGTCATCCACGCCCACATCAGTTTTAAGTAACATTCCCCATTTCAAACATGAGTCAAGTCCTGTAGTCATATCTGCCATTATTAATCATTTCCTACCGGTCATACACTAACCCTTAACACGAATTCCCCTCCCTGTTCCTCAAAGGCAAAGCTTGTATTGACCTGTTGGGGGAGTTAGGGTGAGGGCTGGGTGGATGAGGAATGAATGACCTCGGCACCTGTGGGGAGAGTGGCTGACACAGAGGGAGAAGTTTGGACAGATGGCACACTCCTTTCTCCTCCCCCTCCTCCTCTCTCTCTCTCTTGCAATGTGAGCCACAGACTTGTTGTGAGTGTGCTGATGTTTCCAGGTCCTTTTTACGATGTGTGTGTAACGCAGGAATTTATTTGTGGTGCCAATATGTTCCTAGTTACACCCAGGAAGTTGGCTATTTCTCCTCTCTCTGGTTTTTCATTGTATGAAAGGAAAAATGGGAACTGTATCCAAGCAGCAGTTGAGTAGAATCCCACTGGAACCAAATGAATCAAATGGGATGAGCTCCAAATTCCAAGTGTGCAAGGTGCTGGGTCTTGTTATTGAGTCAATCAAGGAATCAGAGAATCAACTAACCGCAACAGAGCACTGACATATGTGGATATCCTCCTCTGTCTCGCTCTCTCTCCTTCACGCTCTCTCATCTGACACAGTCGTGCAGATAGACTATGAGCGCGCTCTGTTGAAGTTCACTGGGTTCATTACGGTAGAGCGGAGTGTACCGGTTCTCGTGGGGAGGACTTGGAATGGTAGCAGGGGCCGGTGGTGGCGTGTGTGAGCGTGGCCAGAGAATTTGAGTGCTGAAGGCCGAGACTGCACAGGTTCACCCCCTGTCAATGATCTGTTTATATAGAAATAAGCAAGATCTTCACTCTGATATTTCAGACTACCATGCTCTTGTAACTATTCCTTGGATACTGTGAAAAGAAATAGTATTTTTTTCTATTTAATTACACAGCCTTTCCCAGCACACCCAGTCTTGCCAAATATTTTGTTGAGACTGGAATAAGATCTTATGTTTATAACTTCTCCCTTTCCCTCTCTGTCTACCCTGACTTTTCAGCTCTCTCTTGCTGGCATATTTAAAGTTTAGCTGCAGTAGACACCATTGTATTTATTTGACGGAGTAACAACATTTCATGCATGCCATCATGGTAGAAATCCTTTAAATCCCTGCCTGAAGCCAGATTCTGATTGGACTGTGCCTTTCTACAAATTTTAAAGCCCCCACCCCCAAATAACCCCAAACATATTATTAGTGTTTATGTTGTGTCTGCTCCAGTCACAACAAGGCATTGACCTCCCATTGACCTCACACAGTCCATGTGATAATCCTCTTCCTTTTGTCCCTGTTTTGTAAACCATCCTTGTACTACTTGTGTTTGTTTGGTCTGACTGTAGACATCAAATGGCTTTAATAGACACCTGTTCAGATTAGAGCCAGCCTCGTAGATTAAGTCAAAGAGATGAGAAGAGCAACAAAGAAAGAGTGGATGAGGCCCCTGTGTCACTGAAACCTTAGCTATGCCCATGAGAGAAGACCAGCTTAAATAGATATACTGTGTAAATGGCAATCTGCACCCATTCTTCTCAGACCCATCTCCACCGCTGAGCTTCTAATGTAAGCACGGGACCAGCTGGTTTCTATCTCCCAAGCAGCAGGCTATAGTGTCCGAGAACAGATCTGTCCAATCTCTTTCTCTCTACCTCCCTCTCTCTCTCTACCTCTGCTGCTGATGATGGAATTGCAGTGGCTGGGAAGAATAGTCTACAGTGGGGCACTCTTACTACAAAAGAGGGCTTCCCTCTGTGGCTGGTCAAAGTCTCCTGAGAAGGAGCCTTTTAAGTAGGTAGCTTTGCCGTGTGTCGGCGAGTATTTAGAGTCAGCAGAGCTGGGCAAGGGAGAGACCAGTCCAGCCCTGACCTCTCGTCGTCGGGGAGGAGGTAAAGAGATACCCCCTTCTATTCTAGGAATGGGGAGTGATGAGTGGTAGGGGTTGAAGCATTTTCATCACTGATGCACACACACACACACGCACATACACATTTACTGTACGGTACATAATATTCACTCACATACACACACACATTCACCTTCATAAAGCACTAACACATACACATCAAACATACTTTCTCTGTCACCCTCATACACAGACATGCACACGTATTCACATACGAAAACAGAATGGCTATTTAAGAAGCAATGCTGGAAAGAGGGGGCTATTTACAAGGCTATCACATTCTGTTTATTTCTACTGTGCCAGAGGGCCTGTGGATGGGGTATGATATGAGCTGTGTGCAGAGTGACTGTTCCTCCTGTCTCTCACCTCACCCTGCAGCCCTCTCTCTGTTCCCACGCACTGTGACCTGGCTGGGGCCCGGTGATGACTGGGATCCCAGCACATGGACTGTCAATCAGACAGGAAGAGCATTGCCCTTTACTTTCAACCTTCAACCCCACATGAATCCTCCACTGAGCTCCCGGACGGAACATCAACAGAAACCTGCTCTTCCTGTGACCTGGCCCTCCTAGAGGACTCTGGGCTTCCTCATACATGTCCTGGCTCTCATTAGACTACCAGTATAAATATTTGGTCTCTTAGGCAGGGTGAACTTTGGCCTGATTTCATTTTTTTTTTTCATGGGTGGGACTCGGTTTTGACTAGGTGGTATACAGCTACGACCGGAAGTGTCTTGTTCGTAGCAGGTTAGGCTACGAAAAGTCATTTCCGGCCATAGCTGTACTCCATCTAGTCACAACTTTGGGATTCCCCCTCCAGTCCCAGTGGTATGCATTCACAGTTCCATGTGAAATCGCCCTCTTATAGGCAGCCATTGGGTTGCGGTAGTGGAGTGCTTTCTCCTTCTCCCTAGCCATGGCTTCCTACTGTAAGAGGAAAGAGACTGCCCATGTGACAGATTGTTCCCTCTTAGATTTCCCAGCGCATGATTGTTGGAAGCCTGGTAATCTCTCCTGGTGTTCCTTAAACAATAATTATTCTTGGAGAGGCCAGGCCTTCTCTCTGGCCTTTGAAATGTATCAGTCATGCCTTGTAAAGATGAAAATAGCCTCTCTCATTTAATTTCCCCTCAATTTAAAATGCAGATTAGCTGCTTGTGCCCTGCCATGTTTCTGTAGTCGAGATTGACGTAAGAAATTATTAGGGGATTTTATAGTCGATTTGAATCTAGACCGAAATGCCTTAATTTTTTTTGGCGTTCCCCCATTTCAAATAATTTTCAAAGAGTCATTCCGCCCTCAGATATCCTTTTTTCCTGATATGAAGTGCTTTCAGGGTATTTTCCGAGTTTGTGTGGAGCCATTGACAATGTAAAAGCTATTTCAGATGACTTACGCAGTGGCAGCTACCTTTCATTTAGCATTGAATTGATGTGTTTGTAAAGAGATAAATGATCATTAGTCATTATGTTGTGCATTGTTAACACCGGAGAATCCTCTAGATTCATTTGAACAATCTCCCTGCTATCTCTGAGTATGTTTCCATCCCTGGGACTAAGCAGCGATAAGCTGCTTATCTTTAATAAAGTCATACTGCGTGATCAGAATTCAGAGCACATGCCCCATGTGACTGCAAGCAAGCTCTGGCATTTACACACTCAGTAGATGGGCGCACTGTATATAACTGACCTATTTGGAAAGATAAATGATGTGAAATATGCCTCTAACCAGCCCTTGGGCAATCATATCCCGTTTGGAGTTTAAATATTAGACGATGGAATTGCCAGTCGTTTCCTAAGCTAGCAGCTGGCCAAACAGAGGAAATCTATTCAGATTGACTTTTATTTTTACCTCCACACTTGCCAGAAGAGCCGGCTCAAATAGATTTACTGCCTATTTTCACCACACTTCAACGCAAAGCGACATGAGGCCCATGCTGGCTAGAGGTCACAATGCATGCAACCTCAGTCTCACCAAAGAAAAAAACTTGAGTCAGTAGAAAAGCTATTTGGATAGCCGCCTATGCCGTCTATTGCGTCTATGCTCCAAACCCCATTTTTGAATTTGACTGCTACAATGAATAATTCCCCCAGTGTGTCTGGGGCTGCTGAGCAATGCTGCAGTCCCTTTATTGTGGTATTTAATGAGGCGTTAAATTCAGACCTCACAGTGAGCCATTTCACTGTAGCCCACTTTTTACCTGCTGGCACTGAGCCCAGAGGGACGGGGACTCTCAGTAATGTATTTATTTTTAAACGGCAGCAGCCCTCTGACGCACACTTTGGCTGCAACAAAATCACTTTAAAATAATCCAGTCTAAAATGACTCCACCAGAGGTGGACGGACCATCATTGTTGAACCGTCCTAATCTGGTCACTTTAATAATGGAACACTGGTCACTTTAATAATGTTTACATACTGTTTTACTCATTTCATATTTATAATACTGTATTCTAGTCAAGGCCATCCTATTCAACTGTTGCTGTACATATTCTATTCTATCCTACGTATTCTACAGATATACCACATTCTATCCACATACTGTCCATAATGTCTATACATCCCATCACATATACAGTACCAGTCAAAAGTCTGGACACACCTACTCATTCCAGGGTTTTTCTTTATTTTGACTATTTTCTACATTGTAGAATAATAGTGAAGACGTCAAAACTATGAAATAACACATATGGAATCATGTAGTAACCAAAAAAGTGTTCAACAAATCAAATTATATTTTATATTTGAGATTCTTCAAAGTAGCCACCCTTTGCCTTGATTGCAGCCCAAATAAATGCTTCACAGAGTTCAAGTAACAGATACATCTCAACATCAACTGTTCAGAGGACACTGTGTGAATCAGGCCTTCATGGTCGAATTGCTGTAAAGAAACCACTACTAAAGGACACCAATAAGAAGAAGAGACCTGCTTGGGCCAAGAAACACGAGCAATGGACATTAGACCGGTGGAAATCTGTCCTTTGGTCTGATGAGTCCAAATTTTAGATTTTTGGTTCCAACCACCGTGTCTTTGTGAGACGCAGAGTAGGTGAACGGATTATCTCCGCATGTGTGGTTTCCACCGTGAAACATGGAGGAGGAGGTGATGGTGTGGGGGTTCTTTGCTGGTGACACTGTCAGTGATTTATTTAGAATTCAAGGCACACTTAACCAGCATGGCTACCACAGCATTCTGAAGCGATACGCCATCCCATATGGTTTGCGCTTAGTGGGACTATCATTTGTTTTTCAACAGGACAATGTCCCAAAACTCACTTCCAGGCTGTGTAAAGGCTATTTGACCAAGAAGGAGAGTGATGCATCAGATTACCTGGCCTCCACAATCACCCGACATCAACCCAATTGAGATGGTATGGGATGAGCTCCTCCTGAGTGGCGCAGTGGTCTAAGGCTGTGCCACTAGAGATCCTGGTTCGAATCCAGGCTCTGTCGTAGCCGGCGGTGACCGGAAGACCCATGGGGCGGCGCACAATTGGCCCAGCGTCGTCCAGGGTAGGGGAGGGAATGGCCGGCAGGGATGTAGCTCAGTTCGTAGAGCATGGCATTTGCAAAGCCAGGGTTGTGGGTTCGTTTCCCACGGGGGGCCAGTATGAAAAAAAAATGTATGCACTCACTAACTGTAAGTCGCGCTGGATAAGAGCATCTGCTAAATGACTAAAATGTAAATGTAATGAGTTGGACCGCAGAGTGAAGGAAAAGCAGCCAACAAGTGCTCAGCATATGTGGGAACTCCTTCAAGACTGTTGGAAAAGCATTCCAGGTGAAGCTGGTTGAGAGAATGCCAAGAGTGTACAAAGCTGTCATCAAGGCAAAGGGTGGCTACTTTGAAGAATCACTTTTTTGGTTACCTCATGATTCCATATGTGTTATTTCATAGTTTTGATGTCTTCACTATTATTCTACAATGTAAAAAATAGTAAAAATGAAGAAAAACCCTTGAATGAGTAGGTGTGTCCAAACTTTTGACTGGTAGTGTACATGTAGAGCCTAATTGCCCTCTTTGTTTACAGTATGAATGTCTGTGAATATCCTTAAAGCTAGGAACATAAGCATTTCGCTTCACCCGCAATAACATCTGCTAAATAAGTGTATGTGACCAATACAATTTTATTTGATTTAATCAATTTGAGAGTTTACAGTTCACCTTGTAAACTGACCGTGAGTGGTTGTACCTCTGTTTACAACCACGAGTCACCTGTTGAGATTGTGGTGTCCTTATGTTACTCACTGGGAAGCTGTCATTATGCAAACTGAAAGATGTCCTCCAGTGATTTTTGAACTTTTACTGTTGAAAAGCGATATCCCAAGTATAAACAGTAAAGTACACACACTAAAGGGTAAAAAAATATGCTTTGAGCAAAATAATGTTTTTTTTAGACACAACTGCAAACTGCAAGGAGTAGGCCATTCAAGGAGTTAATCTGATGGAAATCTATGATGTCAACGGCCTCCCCTCTTGCTTGAGGGACAAAGAGGAGCAACAGAGAACAAAAGAGGAAAGGCCCACCCCCCCCACTTGTGTTATGTCATGACTTGGACCACCTATTGAGATGTTAAGTAAATCAGGTTTTAAATGAGGTGAAGGGGAGACTGGAGTGCCACTTAAAGCTCAATAGCAACTCAACAGGCTGGAGTTGCCACTACAGCGGGGGACAGACAGGGATAGACGGAAGGGCTTCCTCACTGGAGGTGCTGCAGCTTCATCTTAGAGAATATGAATGCCCTTTGTTCTTTCGATGCCCTAACCTAATCGTCCCTGAACATGAAAGTAACAATGGCCTACCTAATGGCACCTGTTAGCAGGCTATTGTTACTTGATGTTCACATTCGAATTACAATTCCTTTCATGTACACACCTTTTGCTGTATGCCAAGAGTCATAATAATGTTACTCTCGCAGGTATTTCTGGATCGAAGGGTGTCTTTCGGTGACAATGGCGCCTATTTTCACATTCTCCCCCTCCAGGAAACGCAGATTTCTTACCAGTCCTTCCTTCTCGATGCGGATGCTGTTGCCAACTTCATTGCTCTAGAGGAGAAAAGGTTATGAAACTACTACAAAGCTGTATATCTACAGCTTTAGAATATAGATAATAAAATATGATTATTTCACCTGAACAAGTCGGAGGCCCAGTACTTTGCCAGTTGTAAAGCCCCTTGATGTATAGCTTCCATATTTTGCACTATAGAGGTGATATGGTACACTGAGTTTACTTTACAAAGGCAAATCATAAAGACCTTGTCATACAGTGCCTTCAGAAAGTATTCGATACCCCTTGACTTATTCCACGTTGTGTCACAGCCTGAATTCAAAATTGATTAAATATTTGTTTCTAACCCATCTACACACAATACCACATAATGCCAACGTACATTTTTTGTTGTTGAGATTTTAGCAAATTTATTGAAAATGAAATACAGAAATATCTCATTTACATAAGTATTCACACCCCTGAGTCAATACTTTGTAGAAGCACCTTCGGCAGTGATTACAGCTGTGAGTCTTTCTAGGTAAATCTCTAAAGAGCTTTGCACACCTACATTTCGCAACATTTGGCAATTATTATTTTCAGAATTCTTCAAGCTCTGTCCAATTGGTTGTTGATCATTGCTAGACAACCATTTCCAGGTCTTGCAATGGATTTTTAAGTAGATTTAAGTCAAAACTGTAACTCGGCCACTCAGGAACATTCGCTGTCTTCTTGGTAAGCAACTCCAGTGTAGATTTTGCCATGTGTTTTAGGTTATTGTCCTGCTGAAAGGTGAATTAATCTCCCAGTGACTGGTGGAAAGCAGACTAAACTAGGTTTTCCTCTAGGATTTTGCCTGTGCTTAGCTCCATTCCGTTTATTTTTTATCCTGAAAAACTCCCCAGTCCTTAACGATTACAAGGATACACATAACATGATGCAGCCACCACTATGCTTGAAAATATGGAGAGTGGTACTCAGTAATGTGTTGTATTGGATTTGCACCCAACATAACACTTTGTATTCAGGACACAAAGTTAATTGCTTTGCCAAATTTTTTGCAGTATTACTTTAGTGCTTTGTTGCAAACAGGATGCATGTTTTGGAATATTTTTATTCTGTACCGGTTTCCTTCTTTTCACTGTGTCAGTTAAGTTAGTATTGTGTTGTAATTACAATATTGTTGATCCATCCTCAGTTTTCTCCTATCACAGCCATTAAACTCTAACTGTTTTAAAGTCATCATTGGCCTCATGGTGAAATTCCTGAGCAGTTTCTTTCCTCTCCGGCAACTGAGTTATGAAGGACTTCTGTATCTTTGTATTGACTGGGTGTATTGATACACCACCCAAAGTGCAATGAATAACTTCACCATGCTCAAAGGGATATTCAATGTTTGCTTTTAAAACATTTTACCCATCTACCAATATGTGCCGACCTTTGCGAGGCATTAGAAAACATCCCTGGTCTTTGTGGTTGAATCTGTGTTTGAAATTCACTGCTCGACTGAGGGACCTTACAGATAATTGTATTTGTGGGGTACAGAGATGGGGTAGTCATAAAAAAAAACATGTTAAACACTATTATTGAGTCCATGTAACTTATGAGACTTGTTAAGCACATTTTGACTCCTGAACTTATTTAGGCTTGCCATAACAAAGGGGTTGAATACTTATTGACTCAAGACATTTCAGCTTTTCATTGTTTTATTCATTTATAAAAAATTTGAAAAACTTAATTCCACTTTGATATTATGGGGTATTGGGTGTAGGCAAGTGACAAAAAATCTCAATTTCATCCATATTAAATTCAGGCTGAAACACAACAAAATGTGGAAAAGGTCAAGGGGCGTGAATGCTTTCTGAATGCACAGTATATAGTAGTGTGGTGCATGTGGTGTCTACCTGGTGTGTCAGCTCTCATGTCCCCACCAAGTGTAATAGAAGTTTGCTTTGTATCCAGCTGAATGAGGGCCCTTTAGTCAGTCTTCCACTGCCAATAGATGGTAAGATTTAGCAGTTTGCTGAGATGGTCGTAGTGTGCAGCTAGTCTTCACCTGCAGCGCTGAGAGGAACTGGGACAAGGCAGGCCATCAGAAACCAATGAAATCTAGATTACATAAACACCAAGTTGAATACTGGTAAGTGAGTAAATATGTCCCTTATTGATTTTGACAAAGGATCCACCACTGAATGCTGTGGCTGCTGACACACACAATGACTAGGGTGCCTACTGTGGGTTGATCTAGGCTACAGGTGGGGGAGCATACAGGTCAAGAACGGAATAACTGCAGAGGACCAGTCTTCATAGATTATGTACTTAGTAGCCAAGTGCAAAATGGTGACCTGAAATAAAAGCAAAAAACGACATAAAGCCAAAGATTTTTTAGAACTAACCCTTGTTCTGTGATAAAGCCTAACTAGTAGGTTCAGGTCTACTACACATCATGTGATCAGGCATCATGACACAACAGGTAAATGGGGTTAGTTAGCATAATCTTTGGACAATAGGTATTGTATCTAGTACATGCCAGACAAACACCTTGCAGGTCGTTGTGTGTGTATAGCTAGCTACCTAGCTTGCCCATTTGCGAGGCAATGTTGTTTTGCATTGTTTTGCAATGGACCACAATTATGCAGGTATTTTGCAAACGCGTATCCATTATCATGCTTTGTTTAGCGAGCAAAGGCAACTACAGCAAGCCTAGGTATAACCAACTAAAAGACAGCTTTTAGCTGTAAAACTTGCTAGCAAGCTAAATATCCAAAAGTTTTTAGATGACCAGGGCAAAACATTTACACCAAGGCAAACATATTCCTCATCACAACAGCAAGGTTGAGCTAGCGTACCTTTCTTGTCCGTCCTCAGCGTCTGTGATGGTTTCATCCAGATGAAAAGTACTATCAGATCCTTCGTCTACGCGTGGCCTTTTTAGGTCCGACGTCTTTCATAGCCTTTCCACCCATCTTCGCTGGCGTTCTGGACTTATTGGGAAGATTTTTTTTAATCGCCGGAGGACGTCTTTCAGTTTCTGTAATGACAGCTTCCCAGATAGTAAGATGAGGACACCACAATGTCAACCGGTGACTCGTGGTGGTAAACAGAGGTACAGCCAATTCAAATATCGCTGGAGTCCATCTTTAATGGCTCTCTAGTCAATGTTATTAGTTAGTTCTTGTTATGAATTGCTGAGCATATACTGAAATGTTTTTTGTTTTTGTTGTGACATACACCCCGGATAGGTGCAGTGAAATGTGTTGTTTTACAGGGTCATAGTAGTATGGCGTCCCTGGAGCAAATTAGGGTTAAGTGCCTTGCTCAAGGGCACATCAACAGTTTTTTTCACCTTGTCGGTTCGTGTATTTCAACCAGCGACTTTTCGGTTACTGGCCCAACGCTCTAACCGCTAGTCTACCTGTGTTCCATGCCAACAGTAAAATGGCATTGTCACATTACTAATTATTTGGTAGGTTGTTTTCAAGTTGTTTTTACAGACTTGCTGGATACTGTATCTAAATTGCCAGTAATCCATGGAAAAATATACTCTTATATATTTTATTATTTCCAAACTTCAGGTATGCAAAAGCATGGTTTTCCCCTGTGTATTTGCATCCTTACAGCCCCAGACACAATGTTTCTGCATATGTTGTCTTCATTGATAATTTTTATGAGGGGCGATGTCTTGAAGCAGTCCTGCACACGTGCTGAACTCTTTAGGTTCCCTAACTTGTTGGTTTTGTCTTGAAATACAACCCAGTGTCCATTTTTTAAGCTGGAGCTGTAGAAACTTGTGAGAAGTGAGCCTCCATTTGGGTGGGTTGGCCTGTCTGTCTCCAGACTCCTGTCAGAGGTCACAGGTATCACCTCACCAATCACAGTCGAGAGAGAGAGGCTGAGACCAGCAGTCCCCTCAATCGGGATAACATGACAAATCTCTGCTTTGATGGATGTCGTCTGCGAGACGCTCATGTCCTGCCAACTGGCCTCAGCACTTGTTCCACACCAGCATTCCTCACTTCTCAAGTCTTCATGTGCAGGAAAACCACATTGCTAGAAAAAAATTAAAATAAATGGCAAGCAACCATCAGTCCCTCTCCCTACATGGAAATCATTTGTCCTGCAAATTGTTTGAAACTGTGATTTGTATCAGGTTTTCAACACCCCAGTGTTTTGATATTGTCTCAAGGCCAAGAGTCCCCTCCATGCTCCTTGGGGTTGGTGAAGTTAGTGAGCGGGAACTTTACAAGAACAGTAGCCCATCATTACTTTCTGTACAGTAAGTATGCATTTTATTCATGGGTCTGGTAAACGGACAACCTTGACTGTAAAAACGTTCCCCTGTTTTTTTATATGTTCTGTATGTTTTCACTGTTGTTTTTCTTCTATTTCAATCCAACTGAAGCTTGGCCAGCTGGCCTAAGTGAGTTATGATCTTGTAAATTAGGAATGATAAAACAGAATCTTTACACCTGGGGTAGAGCAGAAAGGATGGTGGGTGGTATTCTATAGGTCTAAATCGTCCATATAGTTGACATGTCCCTTAAAAAGAGGTACATTAAGCAACCAATGCAGAAACCATTGAACATCTTTTGAGAATAGGTGGGACTATCAGTTCACAGCTGCTGATCAGGTTTACTGTTAAAGGAGTAGTTCACTATTTTACAACCTGATGTTAGATGGTTCCTCACCCTGAAAGTAGCCTATGGGCCAGGATAAACTGTGATCCATGGTTCAGTTTTCTTAAAGAGCCACTACAAACTTCAGCTAAGTTTAGCCACCACAAGCTAAGAATCAATGGAAATGACCATGTCATTTTTTTTTAAATGGCCAAATCACCTTTAAGTAACATCAAACCAAATATGGAGTTGATTTGAATTGCTTTCAGGTGATTTTGACATTCTTTTTGGACACATGCCCCCATCACTTCCATTGGAGAAAAAAAAACTGAAACATGGATTGTAGTTTCTCTTGGCCCATAGACTACTTTTAGGGTGAGGAACCATTTAACATCAAGTTGTAAAATAGTGAACTACTCCTTTAAAGTAGAACAGTTTAATCAAGCTCAATGTTTTCTTTATCAAAATATATTTAGCTTGTGTCGAGATCGACTAAGGTGACCTTGTACTGCACCCAAACTTTTTAAATTGCATTCTTAAAACAATTCCAATTGAATTAATCTAATCCTCTGTGTTTTTCTGTGGAGGTAATTGCCATGTTGGAGACGGTTTGGGTAAGAGCTGCACCTTTTGCCAAAGTCAATGGGCCAAATAGGAGCATGTGGAAGAGCTTAACACATAGCTCCCAGTACTTACTGCATGTGTTCCCGTCTCATTTAAATCAGGGGAAAGAAAGACACTGAGTTTTATTGATGAAGAAATAAACGTAAAGGTTTTTTTGTCTGTGTTGAGGGTAACCCTGGGAAAAGTCTCTCTTGGCCCATCTGGGCCCTGGGTGGCACAGAATCTGGTTGATGGGTGACCCGTAAAATGTCTCTCACAGACAACTTTGATTATTAGGCAAGTGCACATTTACCTCATAGTCTGTCCTCTCTCTCCTTCTGAACTCCAGTGAAACAAAACTATAAGTATCAACAAGACACTAGAGGATACAATACAGGTTGTCCATTCTGAATGGAGATAGACTCTCCAATGTGTGGCATTGCTGGCTCTTGCACTGTTCTTTAAGTAAATCTGTTTTTATAAAAATGTTGGTGGAAATTGTGCATAGACTTATTTGTTTAACTTTGCAATCATTGGTTTTTGTTTGACATACAGTGCATTCGGAAAATATTCAGACCCCTTGACCTTTTCCACATTTTGTTATGTTACAGCCTTATTCTAAAATGTATTATTTTATTTTTTTTCCCTCATCAATCTACAAACAATTCCCCATAATGTCAACAAAAAAAAACAAAAACAGGTTTTTAGAAATGTTTGCAAATGTATAAATAAAAAACAACTGAAATATTACATTTACATAAGTATTCAGACCCTTTACTCTGTACTTTGCTGAAGCACCTTTTGCAGTAATTACAGCCTCGAGTCTTCAGTACAAGAAAGTACTGAGTAAAGGGTCTGAATACTTATGTAAATGTCATGCTAGTGGTTGTATTAATTTGGGATCTATCGCATCCCACAATTGTCCCAGACTATGTTTGGAATATTTATTTCTCGCACAGAATAGAATAGGTCAACTTTTGTACTATGGGGGATAGTAGATTGACATAGGCTAGTGCTTTTGCTGTTCGTTAAGCCTACACATCTTGTTGGCTGACAAAGTACATGTGGACAGTTCTTCCAATATCTTCAATATGCACCTCGGAATTGGATAAGGATGTGCGTAGTTGTGTCCCCGATGTGTCGGTCTTCACTTGTAACCTGTGAGAAAGACCTTATCATGTGATGGAGAGCTATGTGAGTGAGAGGTGCTTCGGAGCGCGCAGCACTCAGAGAGAAGGGCACAACGCAGCACTCCGGGCCAACGGCACAACGGCCACTGGCTGCAAAAGTTATGGATTTTTTTAGGGTGCATTACGGCCACACAAAGGGGATGCCACCGTGAAATTCGAGGCATTATCAAGTGCTTGTCAAATTGTGAATGAGAGACTGATAAAGTGTGTACTGCCTGCGCAAAAAACAAAGCAGAGCTCATGCTTTTCAAGCAACTTTTTTCAAATCATAATTTGAGTCGCATCATGCAGCCTTACAATGTATTAAAAATCAAAACATATAGCCCAACGTTTGTAGAACAACTAAAGTTACATTAATAACTCTAAATTAAGCATGTAGGAGTACCTACAGTGGGGAAAAAAAGTATTTAGTCAGCCACCAATTGTGCAAGTTCGCTCACTTAAAAAGATGAGAGAGGCCTGTAATTTTCATCATAGGTACACGTCAACTATGACAGAAAAATTGAGAGAAAAAAATCCAGAAAATCACATTGTAGGATTTTTAATGAATTTATTTGCAAATTATGGTGGAAAATAAGTATTTGGTCACCTACAAACAAGCAAGATTTCTGGCTCTCACAGACCTGTAACTTCTTCTTTAATAGGCTCCTCTGTCCTCCACTCGTTACCTGTATTAATGGCACCTGTTTGAACTTGTTATCAGTATAAAAGACACCTGTCCACAACCTCAAACAGTCACACTCCAAACTCCACTATGGCCAAGACCAAAGAGCTGTCAAAGGACACCAGAAACAAAATTGTAGACCTGCACCAGGCTGGGAAGACTGAATCTGCAATAGGTAAGCAACTGTGGGAGCAATTATTAGGAAATGGAAGACATACAAGACCACTGATAATCTCCCTCGATTATTACGCAAGATCTCACCCCGTGGGGTCAAAATGATCACAAGAACGGTGAGCAAAAATCCCAGAACCACACGGGGGGACCTAGTGAATGACCTGCAGAGAGCTGGGACCAAAGTAACAAAGCCTACCATCAGTAACACACTACGCCGCCAGGGACTCAAATCCTGCAGTGCCAGACGTGTCCCCCTGCTTAAGCCAGTACATGTCCAGGCCCGTCTGAAGTTTGCTAGAGTGCATTTGGATGATCCAGAAGAGGATTGGGAGAATGTCATATGGTGAGATGAAACCAAAATAGAACTTTTTGGTAAAAACTCAACTCGTCGTGTTTGGAGGACAAAGAATGCTGAGTTGCATCCAAAGAACACCATACCTACTGTGAAGCATGGGGGTGGAAGCATCATGCTTTGGGGCTGTTTTTCTGCAAAGGGACCAGGACGACTGATCCGTGTAAAGGAAAGAATGAATGGGGCCATGTATCGTGAGATTTTGAGTGAAAACCTCCTTCCATCAGCAAGGGCATTGAAGATGAAACGTGGCTGGGTCTTTCAGCATGACAATGATCCCAAACACACCTCCCGGGCAACGAAGGAGTGGCTTCGTAAGAAGCATTTCAAGGTCCTGGAGTGGCCTAGCCAGTCTCCAGATCTCAATAGAACATCTTTGGAGGGAGTTGAAAGTCTGTGTTGCCCAGCGACAGCCCCAAAACATCACTGCTCTAGAGGAGATCTGCATGGAGGAATGGGCCAAAATTGTCACGGTTTACTATGCCAGAACCCAGAAGCAGACCAGGACAAGGTACGTAGAGAGAAAGGTGAGTGTTTATTTAATAGATTCCGAGTGAGGCTGAATAATCCAGGAACAGAGCGGGTGGCGTGGATGGGTTGTTGAGGGTGCAGTGGTTGGTCGGTACTGGCTCGGCAGCCGCCGACCATCAGGCAGAGGTTGGGTGAAGGTTCCGGGTGAAAGACTGCAGACAGAACAAAACGGAGGTCAGTACACAGCAAGTCACAAGGTGCAAAACAACAAAACTAACACTAATGGCTCAGAGGCTGATACGCTGACAAACATACTGTTCATAGCTAACGATCCGGCAGGAACTGGATGTTAGGCCAGAGCCTAAGAAGGGTGATGATCAGGACCAGGTGTGCAGATTGCTGATGGGATGCAGGTGCGGAAAACAAGAGCGCTCCCCGGAGCGTTCCCGAACCCTCGGGAAACTGGAGATTACGAACCGGAACACTAGTCACCAGACAGGACCCGACTCAGACAGCCGGGATCGTTACAGTACCCCCCTCCGGCAACGCCACCGGGCGGACTCCCGGAGCGCCAGGATGGAGGCGGTAGAAGTCACTGATGAGGTCCGCATCTAGGACCTGTCGCCGCGGAATCCAACTCCTCTCTTCAGGGCCATACCTCCCAGTCCACGAGATACTGGAAACCCCGGCCCCGCCGTCTGGAATCCATGATGCGACGCACCGTGTAGGCAGGACCACCTCCGATCATCCGAGGAGGAGGAGGAGGAGGCGGAGGAGGCAACAGAGGACTGAGGAAGACAGGCTTGAGGCAGGAGACATGAAAGGTGGGATGGACTCTGAGCGTCCTCGGTAGTTTGAGTCGAACTGCCACTGGATTGATCACCTTCTCCACCACAAACGGACCAATGAACTTCGGTAACAACTTCCTAGACTCAGTCCGTAACGGAAGATCCCGTGTGGCCAACCAAACCCTATCTCCGATGGTATAGGTGGGAGCGGGGATCCGGCGACGATCGCCTGGAGCTGATACCGGTCCGAACTCTAAGGAGTGCCCTTCTGGCCCGATGCCAGGTCCGGTGGCAACGCGAATATGGGCCTGAACAGAAGGCACTGAGAGCTCCTTCTCCTGAGAAGGAAACAGGGGAGGTTGGTAGCCATACAGGCACTGGAAGGGGAGACATCCCAGTGGCAGATGTAGGAAGAGTATTGTGGGCATACTCAACCCAAGGCAACTGAGAGACCCAGGAGGTGGGGTTGGAAGAGACCAGACAGCGTAGCGTGGATTCCATCTTCTGGTTGGCTCTCTCCGCCTGACCATTGGATTGGGGGTGAAAACCAGATGTGAGACTGACTGTAGCTCCAATGGCCAAACAGAAGGACTTCCAGACAGCAGAGGTAAACTGAGGGCCACGGTCGGAAACGATATCACTGGGCAAACCGTGGACCCTGAAAACCTCCCTAACCAGGATCTCGGACGTCTCCGAGGCAGAGGGAAAGCTTGGCAATAGGCACAAAGTGGGCGAACTTGCTGAATCTGTCCACGATAGTCAGAACGACCGTGTTCCCCTTAGAAGCCGGGCAACCCAGTGACGAAGTCCAGGGCCAGATGCGACCATGGTCGCGGGGAATAGGAAGGGGGTGAAGTAGTCCAGAGCTGGGCCGATTGGTACTCTTATTCTGCGCACACACTGGACAGGCAGCAACAAAACCCCGAGTATCCTCGGCCATGGCAGGCCACCAAAAACGTCTGCGAAGAAACGCCATTGTCCGAGCCACGCCAGGGTGACAAGCCATCTTGCTGGCGTGGGACCATTTGAGGACAGCAGGACGAACCGACTCAGGCACAAACAACCGACCGGGTGGACCGTTACCGGGACCGGGCTGAGTCCGAAGGGCCGCCAGCACCTCCTCCTCAATCTTCCACATAACTGCTCCCACGACGCAGTTCGGGGAGGATTGTCTCGGTCTTGGACCCACTCTCCTCCGTCTTGGAGAACATCCGGGACAAGGCGTCCGCCTTGCCGTTCTTAGATCCAGGTCGAACGTCAGGCAAACTTGAATCGTCCGAAAAACAACGCCCACCTGGCCTGACGGGAGTTGAGACGTTTAGCCGATTGCACGTAAGCAAGATTCTTGTGGTCAGTCCAGACAATAAGCGGTTGCTCCGCCCCCTCCAACCAGTGGCGCCACTCCTCCAAGGCAAGTTTCACCGCGAGAAGCTCCCCGGTTACCCACATCGTAATTCCTCTCCGCAGGCGAAAGGCGACGAGAGTAGTAGGCGCAGGGATGGAGTTTACTGTCCGTGGAGCATCGCTGCGACAGGATGGCGCCAACTCCCACATCAGGCGCGTCCACTTCAACGGCGAACTGACGGGCCGTGTCCGGTTGAGAGAGAATCGGTGCGTTGGTGAATCGCCTCTTCAAATCCAGAAACGCTCGATCCGCCTCCGGATTCCACTTGAAGGTCCTGATACTGGAAGTCAAGGCAGTTAACGGAGCGGCCACACGGCTGTAATCCCGGATGAATCTGCGGTAGAAATTCGCAAACCCCAAAAATCTCTGGAGCTGCAATCTCGTACCGGGCTGGGCCCATTCCAGAACCGCTCTAACCTTCTCCTGGTCCATCCTAATCTCTCCCCTGGAGATGATGTACCCAGAAATGATGTCGTGTGGGCGTGAAACTCGCACTTCTCGGCCTTCACGAACAGGCGATTCTCCAACAATCGCTGCAGAACCTGCCGGACATGCTGGACGTGGTCGGAAGGTTCCTTCGAGAAGATCAGAATGTCATCCAGGTAAACAAACACAAAGAGACCGATCATATCTCTCAGGACGTCGTTCACCATACTCTGGAATACCGCTGGAGCATTGGTCAGTCCAAACGGCATCACCTGATACTCGAGTGACCCATCGGTGTATTGAAACCCCGTCAACCACTCGTCCCCCTCTCTGATCCGGACCAGGTGATACGCATTGCGTAGGGTCTAGCTTGGTGAACACCGTAGCACCCTGTAAGGAGTCGAAGGCAGAACTCATCAAGGGCAGGGGATACTTGTTCTTGACCGTGATGTCATTCAACCCCCGATAATCAATACACGGTCGAAGAGAGCCATCCTTCTTACCCACAAAGAAGAATCCTGCCCCCAGGGGGTGATGACGAGGGACGAACGAGACCAGCAGCTAGGGACTCCTTGATGTAGGTCTCCAACGCCTCACGTTCAGGTCGGGAGATACTGTATAACCTTCCCTTGGGGTAGACAGCTCCAGGGACCAGGTTGATGGCACAATCATATGGTCGGTGGGGAGGGAGTGACAGAGCCTTCTGCTTACTGAAAACTTCCCCCAAATCGTGATATGTCTCGGGAACAAGGGACAAATCTGGGGGTTTAGCCTCAATCACCTGACTGGGAACCGAATGGGGGCAGGCAGTCTTGAGACAGTTAGCATGACAATCAAGGCTCCAACTCGTTACCTTGCCCGTCACCCAATCGAACGTGGGATTGTGTTCCTTCAGCCAGGGGTATCCAAGGACCAGAGGAACATGGGAAGACGGCAGAATGAAGAATGAAATCATCTCAGAATGATTCCCCGACAACCGCATCTTAACCGGTTCAGTCCTCATCGTGATACGTGCCAGACTACTGCCGTTCAGAGTGGTCGCTTCAATGGCTTCCGGCAATTGCTCCTTGGAAAGCCCCAGCTGTTCCACCAACTTCGGCATCAAGAAAGCTTCCATCGGCACCTGAATCGATAAAAGCGTTAAGCGCTAAGCTCTGATTCCTGTTCACAAGGGTAGCCGGGAAACGGGGTCTGACAGAGGTACTGAGAGGTTGAAACTGGCTCGCTAAAAGTCCTCCCAACTTTAGCGAGCCGGGCAGTTTGACGACCGCCGGGAACAAGTGGAGATGTAATGTCCCGAGCTACCACAGTAGAGGCAGCAGTTGGTCTTACGTCTATGTTGACGCTCCTCCTTGGTTAACCCGTGCCGCCCCACTTGCATGGGTTCAGAATCGGGAGAGAGGACCTCTCCACTAATCCATTGTGGTGGAGAATGATCGGCGTGTTCTGGTCCACCACCCGACCCGACTGGGAACTGAGAAGCTGATCGATTGGACGGACCCCATTGCTTCTCCCTCCTTCGCTCTCGGACACGATTATCCACCCGAATAGACAAGGCTACCAAGCTGTCCAGGTCACTAGGCTCCGGATAGGAGATCAACTCATCCTTGAGCTGCTCCGACAGACCCTGGTAAAGGCCGCTTGCAGAGACTCCTCGTTCCACCCACTCTCCACAGCCAACGTCTTGAACTCGATCACGAAGTCGGCCACGCTGCGAGTTCCTTGGCGAGCGAAAACAGGCGCCTAGCTGCGTCCCTCCCTCGGACGGAATGGTCGAAGAGCTTCCTCATCTCGGCCGTGAACCCCTGGTATGAAGCCATGCAGGGATCCTGTCGTTCCCCAAACGGCTGAAGCCCACTCCAGCGCTCGACCACGCAGCAACTCAATCACAAAGGCTATCCTAGCCTTGTCTGTGGCATAAGAGTAGGGCTGTAGATCGAACACTAATCCACACTGCATAAGGAAGGAACGGCATCTTCCCAGCTCCCCCTCATATTTATCCGGCCGGAACCTTGGGCTCACGGATGGACACAGCTTCAGAAGCGGCAGGCGAGATGGGTGAAACCGGTAGTGGATCCTCCACCGGACACTTACGTTGGTTCTGGACCTCCGTCAGACCGGTAGAAAGGTTCCGAACTGACAACGCGATCTCCTGTAGTACCGTGCTATGATGGCCCAACATCTTCTCCTGATGGGTAATAGCATGGCGAACAGAGTCCAGGTCCGCTGGGTTCATACTGGCCGGATCGTTCTGTCACGGTTTACTATGCCAGAACCCAGAAGCAGACCAGGACAAGGTACG
Organism: Coregonus clupeaformis; assembly: GCF_020615455.1. NCBI lineage: Eukaryota > Metazoa > Chordata > Actinopteri > Salmoniformes > Salmonidae > Coregonus > Coregonus clupeaformis. The sequence goes on along the minus strand of NC_059228.1, from coordinate 28,886,074 downwards.
TAGAGAGAAAGGTGAGTGTTTATTTAATAGATTCCGAGTGAGGCTGAATAATCCAGGGAACAGAGCGGGTGGCGTGGATGGGTTGTTGAGGGTGCAGTGGTTGGTCCGGTACTGGCTCGGCAGCCGCCGACCATCAGGCAGAGGTTGGGTGAAGGTTCCGGGTGAAAGACTGCAGACAGAACAAAACGGAGGTCAGTACACAGCAAGTCACAAGGTGCAAAACAACAAAACTAACACTAATGGCTCAGAGGCTGATACGCTGACAAACATACTGTTCATAGCTAACGATCCGGCAGGAACTGGATGTTAGGCCAGAGCCTAAGAAGGGTGATGATCAGGACCAGGTGTGCAGATTGCTGATGGGATGCAGGTGCGGAAAACAAGAGCGCTCCCCGGAGCGTTCCCGAACCCTCGGGAAACTGGAGATTACGAACCGGAACACTAGTCACCAGACAGGACCCGACTCAGACAGCCGGGATCGTTACAAAAATACCAGCAACAGTGTGTGAAAACCTTGTGAAGACTTACAGAAAACGTTTGACCTGTGTCATTGCCAACAAAGGGTATATAACAAAGTATTGAGAAACTTTTGTTATTGAACAAATACTTATTTTCCACAATAATTTGCAAATAAATTCATTAAAAATCCTACAATGTGATTTTCTAGATTTTTTTTTCTCATTTTGTCTGTCATAGTTGACGTGTACCTATGATGAAAATTACAGGCCTCTCTCATCTTTTTAAGTGGGAGAACTTGCACAATTGGTGGCTGACTAAATACTTTTTTCCCCCACTGTATTTCTTTGTGAACCGCTCAACACAGAATAGCCGCATTTGCGCACTCCCACAAATCGTTTGGAGAAAATATCCTTTCTATTTTATTCAGCTTTGTTCAATTGTATTCTTCATGCTATAAAATAATATAAAATAATGCCACGGAATTCTAAGCAAATCTTGTCTGCTAAATGAACTAGTGTAGCCCACAGCCATTTGGCATAGCTAGATCAGGACCTAACATAAGGACAACTCAGAGTATGCTATTCTGTTCTTTTGAAATAGAAAACATTTTCTTCATATCATGTTTCTTTAGACCTGTCTAAAATAAATAATGGATTTATTGTGAAGGTGTAGGCTATATTACATGGATTTATTAGACTTTTTTTAAATGTAGATGTTCCAAAGGTCTGCATCAGTAGCTTGTAGGCTATGTGTGGAAGCCAGGAGATGCTAAATGTGTTTGTTAATTAATGGTCAATTACCGTGAGACCGACAGTTATTTGCTTGACAATCACCGGCTGACGAAATTTCGTGACCTCCACAGCCCTAGGTCTCTCCAGAGATGTTAGATTGGGTTCAAGTCCGGGCTCTGGCTGGGCCACTCAAGGACATTCAGAGACTTGTTCTGAAGCCACTCCTGCGTTGTCTTGGCTGTGTGCTTAGGGTCATTGTCCTGTTGGAAGGTGAACCTTCGTCCCAGTCTGAGGTCCTGAGTGCTCTGGAGCAGGTTTTCATCAAGGATCTCTCTGTACTTTGCTCTGTTTATCTTTCCCTCGATCCTGACTAGTCTCCCAGTCCCTGCCGCTGAAAAACATCCCCACAGCATGATGCTGCCACCACCATACATCACCGTAGCGATGATGCCAGGTTTCCTCCAAACGTGACACTTGGCATTCAGGCCAAAGAGTTCAATCTTGGTTTCATCAGACCAGAGAATCTTGTTTCTCATGGTCAGTCCTTTAGGTGCCTTTTTGGCTAACTCCAAGCGGGCGGTCATGTGCCTTTTTTACTGAGGATTGGCTTCTGTCTGGCCACTCTACTATAAAGGCCTGATTGGTGAAGTGCTGCAGAGATGGTTGTCCTTCTGGAATGTTCTCCCATCTCCACAGAGGAACTCTGGAGCTCTGTCAGAGTGACCATCAGGTTCTTGGTCACCTCCCTGACCAATGCCTTTCACCCCCGATTGCTCAGTTTGGCCGGGTGGCCAGCTCAAGGAAGAGTCTTTGTGGTTCCAAACTTCTTCCATTTAAGAATGATGGAGGCCACTGTGTTCTTGGTTTTTGCTCTGACATGCACTGTCAACTGTGGGACCTTATATAGACAGGTGTGTGCCTTTCCAAATCATGTCCAATCAATTTAATTTACCACAGGTGGACTCCAATCAAGTTGTAAAAACATCTCAAGGATGATCAATGGAAACAGGCTGCACCTGAGCTCAATGTATTTAGAGTCTCATAGCAAAGGGTCTGAATACTTATGTAAATAAGGTATTTATGTTTTTAATTTTTGTATAAATTTGCAAAGATTTCAGAACCTGATTTCGCTTTGTCATTATGGGGTATTGTGTGTAGATTGATGTGGGAAAAAAAAGAATTTAATCCATTTTAGAATAAGGCTGTAACGTAACAAAATTTGGAAAAAGTCAAGGGGTCTGAATACTTTCCGAATGCACTGTACATTTTAAAGTGAAAAATCTGTTTCTGTGCCAGTCAGTGGTTAACAAAAATAGGTGGGTAAGTTTTGATCGCCGGTCGCGGTGGGAAAAGTAATGCTCCCTATACTTTTAATGTGTTTTTCTGCAAAAGGTGGGTAAACTGTTGTGCAATGAAAAAAAGTGGGGAAATTGTGTTTACTTGTGTTTACCCTCCACTACACCACTGGTGCCGTTGTCTGAGGGTTGTTGTGGCAATGTTCCCTCTAAAAAAAGGGGAGAATTACTGTCACTTTTTAGTCTGCTCTCCAAGTAGGGCTTTGATGTGACCGGGGGGCTGGAATATGTTTCTCCTTTGTTCAAACACATTACATCAGACAGGCATTTGAGCATGGCAGACGCTGCAGATTAGATCGCCACAGGGCATTTGGAAAGAGAGACAGAAGAGAAAGACAACTGAGTAGTACTGTTGTGAAATACTCTCTCTCTCAATTCAATTTAGTTTTGCTCCTACGTAAAACCAACCTTATCCTATCTAATCCACATAGATACAGTAGCAAGCATACCAAATATTGTGTATATATAGGCCTACAATTATGTTATAAAGGGAGGTATGTACTGTATGAGCATAAAAGTGTTTGATTTTGTCAGCAACTGAAATTACAGCCAATCAAACGCCATCACATAGAAACCCATAATCAGTGAATAACAGAACAAAATATAATCAAAGTTTATTGGTCGCATACACAGACTTGCAGGCACAGTGAAATCCTTGTGTTTCTAGCTCCAACAGTGCAGTAATACCTAGCAATAAAAAATAAACAATACACACATAATCCAGAAAATGTTTAATAAAAGGTTATATAGGATGATCCATGACTAGAATACAGTATATACATATAAAGTGGGTGAAACAGTATGTAAACATTATTAAAGTTACTAGTGCTCAATGACTCTATGTACATAGGGCAGCAGTCTCTATTGTGGAGGGTTGAGGACTGGGTGGTAGCCAGCTAGAACAGTGACTAAGGTTCAGGACAGGGTACTGGGCGGAGGCCGGCTAGTGATGACTGTTTAACTGTCTGATGGCCTGGAGATAGAAGCTGTTTCTCAGTCTCTTGGTCCCGACTTTGATGCACCTGTACTGTCTCTGCCTTCTAGATGGTAGCGGGGTGAATAGGCCGTGGCAAGGCAAATAGCTACCAGTTATGCATACTGTAGCCTATGGCCCATGCTTTGTTTTACAACTCACGGTCTAGTAACAAAGAAACCCAAATATTGGTTTGTTGTGACGGTCTACCCCACCATGATTGTATTGGTGGTGGGGGAATGGGTGGTGGGGGATGAAAGCAGGCACATGAGAAGCCGTGCCAAGTGTTAGTGCTGCTGTGTTCAGCCCCTGATGCCACCCCCCCAACCCCCCTGCCACACTCCACCCCTTAGTATAAAACAAAAGATGAGATCCATTCAGATTCCTTGAAGTCCCAGTGTTTGATAGTGTGTGAGTGTGCATGAGAGAGAGGGAGGAATGAACATGAAGAAGAGGAAAGGGAGGAGTCAACTATGGAGATGAACTCACATGAGATGAGATGATCACATAGGGGTTAACAGTCAAGGTCAAGCCCACAGCCATGGGTGGCCTGGAGAGACAACCTCACTGTCTGTCTGTCTGTCTGTTGCTAGGACTTGAATGTGGGACTGGAGGGCATAGTACGAGTCTGTCACAAGTGTGTTTATTTCATGTTAGATGTGTATACATTATTATTATTATTATTATTTTTTTTTTTAAATTCTGGGGGTAGATCAGCTTAATATTGCAGATAGATTGTAACTTCTATCAATGTAATTGCCTGCATCACTTCCAATCCCCCATGTTTTTTATATATATACTCCCCTTTAATATTTTTCAACCCCGCCATCCTTTCCCTACTTGGGGTAAATTAGTGAACAACAATGCCCAGGCCTCTACTTCCAGCCTATACTTACTATCTACACCTTATGGACACAGTACATTTTACAATAATTCTATTTTAGTTGTTTTTGCTCCTGAACTTCTTCTACTATCAACCTCTCCGATCATCTTCATGATGTCCATCCGGTTTGCCTCTAAATGCCATATCTTTCTAACTGTGCTCTTTCCCAAAAGCTCCCAACATACAACCTATATACTTATTATGGACACAGTATGCTTACATTATTAGTTATCTTGTTATTATTAGTTGTTATTTGTTATTAGTCCCATCCTTCAACTCCATTCAATACCTCCCATCTATCTCTTAACACCATCCATATAGGATTTCTATTTGCCATATATATTTCAACCGTACTGTGATGTTTTACAAAGGTTCTGAACCTTTCTATTCTCATTGCTTCTACAGATTGTGAATTAAAATTAAACATTTTTGCTAAAATTATTATTATATTATTGATCAATTGACTATGACTTTTCAGATCACCCAGTAATGCTATCTGCAAGGTTAGCTCCAGGTAAATATTGCAATCCTTTAGCCATTCCTGGACCTGTGTCCAAAAACAAGCTACAAATGGACAGAACCAAAACAAATGATCTAATGATTCTGTCTCTTCACAGCAAAATCTGCAGAGCTGGGAAGATTGTATCCCCCAAATAAATAACATTCTATTGGTAGCAAGAATTTTATATAATAATTTAAATTGAAAGATTCTAATTTTTGAATCCGGTGTCGTTTTGCGTGTCAGTTCATAAACACTATACCATGGGATCGGTACGTCAAAAATCTCTTCCCAACTATTTTGCAATCTATATGGGACGGCTGTCAATCCTTTGGTCCTTAAGTGAAACCTATACATTACTTATTGCAGTAGCTTGAAGGAGGCAATTTAAATGAAATACATCGTTTTTTAATGGAAACAGGGACTTGACTTTGCCTCTGCTACTGATAAGCTATTTCTTGGCCAGTACATTGTCTCCTGTAGGCATATGAAGATTGTTCAGACCTCTGATAAGTCTGTACATCTCCAATGTTTTGTCTCATTATCCTCCCCCTTTATGACCTATTAGAAACGGCTCTCAACACCACCCATGTTGTTGTGCTCTGTTCTCCCCTAACACAAATAATAGTATTTTTGTCCCTTGACCTCTGTTTCCATGACCCAGACCTGTCTGAGTGGTTTTAGTGTGGCAGCTGACAATTTGATACGTTATGCTGTAAAGGAAAAACAACTCTACTACTGCTGTCTCTGGCAATATTGCTCAGCACCAGATTACCAGATTTCTCTTCCTCTCGTGTAAACCAGTCACAGGGACATTTACAGAGTGGTTAGGAGTAGAGGCTTTGCACGGCTGTGTTTGGAGGGTTTTGTCCTTCTTCAATCCTATATTATCCTCACCCTCCTCTTCTAGCCCACTCACCCCCCACTCTACTCTCCATACTCCCCTGTTGTTCTTTTACTCTGTGTGTCATGTTTGATTGGGCCTTGTCAGGGGGACTACAGGGCCGTCTTGTTGTTTTGGAACAGCCCCCCCTCCCTCCCACAGTGTTGAGGATGTGTCTGTGTTTCCTCACCCGTCTCACCAGGGCAGTGCTCTTGTCTCATGTCCCTCTCTCTGAGTGGAAGGACATGAGACGACTGACGACATGATTTAAGCCCCGTAGCCCCCCATCATCTTCACATAGGAGGTGTGGGCCTTGGGATTGCTCATAAAGGTCAAAGCGTTGATACAGTCATCAAGTATAGTTCCTGCAAAATATTTATTTCACCCTTTGCTTTTGTTCATTTTGCAGATTTAACCCTATGATTGTATGTTACAAGTTTCAGAACTCACTACATAGATGAAATTGTTCTTTACAGTGTTTGACAGTGTTTTTTTTCTCCCTTTCCAGAATCCGACCTGGTAGCCAGCAGTTTGTCTTGAAGCCCAAGTACTACCACACACACACCACACACTCCCAGACGCATTTCCAACACCAGCCTGACAGACCCATTCCGCTGACGGTGAGACACAACCCCATCCACGGTGAGTAGCACTCCTCCTTTACCCTTTAAAAAAAAAAATTATTTCACCTTTTTTAACCAGGTAAACCAGTTGAGAACAAGTTCTCATTTACAACTGCGACCTGGCCAAGATAAAGCAAAGCAGTGCGATAAAAACAACAACACAGAGTTACATATGGGGTAAAACAAAACAAAGTCAAAAATACAACAGAAATACATATATATACAGTGTGTGCAAATTTAGCAAGTTATGGAGGTAAGGCAATAAAATAGGCTATAGTGCAAAATAATTACAATTAGTATTAACACTGGAATGATAGATGTGCAAGAGATGATGTGCAAATAGAGATACTGGGGTACAAATGAGCAAAATAAATAACAATATAGGGATGAGGTAGTTGGGCGGGCTAATTTCAGATGGGCTGTGTACAGGTGCAGTGATCGGTAAGGTGCTCTGACAACTGATGCTTAAAGTTAGTGAGTGAGATAAGAGTCTCCAGCTTCAGAGATTTTTGCAATTTGTTCCAGTCATTGGCAGCAGAGAACTGGAAGGAATTGCGGCCAAAGGAGGTGTTGGCTTTGGGGATGACCAGTGAGATATACCCGCTGGAGCGCAGACTTCGGGTGGGTGTTGCTATGGTGACCAATGAGCTAAGATAAGGCGGGATTTGCCTAGCAGTGATTTATAGATGGCCTGGAGCCAGTGGGTTTGGCGACGAATATGTAGTGAGGACCAGCCAACAAGAGCGTACAGGTCACAGTGGTGGGTATTATATGGGGCTTTGGAGACAAAACGGATGGCACTGTGATAGACTACATCCAATTTGCTGAGTAGAGTGTTGGAGGCTATTTTGTAAATGACATCGCCGAAGTCAAGGATCGGTAGGATAGTCAGTTTTACGAGGGCATGTTTGGCAGCATGAGTGAAGGAGGCTTTGTTGCGAAATAGGAGGCCGATTCTAGATTTAACTTTGGATTGGAGATTCTTAATGTGAGTCTGGAAGGAGAGTTTACAGTCTAACCAGACACCTAGATATTTGTAGTTGTCCACATACTCTAGGTCAGACCCGTCGAGAGTAGTGATTCTAGTCGGGTGGGCGGGTGCCAGCAGCGTTCGGTTGAAGAGCATGCATTTAGTTTTACTAGTGTTTAAGAGCAGTTGGAGGCTACTGAAGGAGTGTTGTATGGAATTGAAGCTCGTTTGGAGGTTTGTTAACACAGTGTCCAATGAAGGGCCAGATGTATACAAAATGGTGTCGTCTGCGTAGAGGTGGATCTGAGAGTCACCAGCAGCAAGAGCGACGTCATTGATATACACAGAGAAAAGAGTCGGCCCAAGAATTGAACCCTCCGATTTGACACATTGAACTTTATCTGAGAAGTAGTTGGTGAACCAGGCGAGGCAGTCATTTGAGAAACCAAGGCTATTTAGTCTGCCAATAAGAATGCGGTGGTTGACAGAGTCGAAAGCCTTGGCCAGGTCAATGAAAACGGCTGCACAGTACTGTCTATTATCGATCGCGGTTATAATATCGTTTAGGACCTTGAGCGTGGCTGAAGTGCACCCATGACCAGCTCGGAAACCGGATTGCATAGCGGAGAAGGTACGGTGGGATTCGAAATGGTCGGTGATCTGTTTGTTGACTTGGCTTTCAAAAACTTTTGAAAGGCAGGGCAGGATGGATATGGGTCTGTAACAGTTTGGATCTAGAGTGTCACCCCCTTTGAAGAGGGGGATGACCGCGGCAGCTTTCAATCTCTGGGGATCTCAGGCGTTACGAAAGAGAGGTTGAACAGGCTAGTAATAGGGGTTGCGACAATTTGCGGCTAGTTTTAGAAAGAAAGGGTCCAGATTGTCTAGCCCAGATGATTTGTAGGGGTCCAGATTTTGCAGCTCTTTTAGAACATCAGCTGTCTGGATTTGTGTGAAGGAGAAGCGGGGGGGGCATGGGCAAGTTGCAGCGGAGGGTGCAGAGCTGGTGGCCGGGGTAGTGGTAGCCAGGTGGAAAGCATGGCCAGCCGTAGCAAAATGCTTGTTGAAATTCTCGATTATTGTAGATTTATCGGTGGTGATAGTGTTTCCCAGCCTCAGTGCAGTGGGCAGCTGGGAGGAAGTGCTCTTATTTTCCATGGACTTTACAGTGTCCCAAAACTTTTTGGAGTTAGTGCTACAGGATGCAAATTTCTGTTTGAAAAAGTTAGCCTTTGCTTTCCTAACTGCTTGTGTATATTGGTTCCTAACTTCCCTGAAAAGTTGCATATCGCGGGGCTATTTGATGCTAATGCAGTACGCCACAGGATGTTTTTGTGCTGGTCAAGGGCAGTCAAGTCTGAGGAGAACCAGGGGCTATATCTGTTCTTAGTTCTGTATTTTTTGAATGGGGCATGTCTATTTAAGATTGAGAGGAAATTACTTTTAAAGAACAACCAGGCATCCTCTACTGACGGAATGAGATCTATATCCATCCAGGATACCTGGGCCAGGTCAATTAGGAAGGCCTGCTCGCTGAAGTGTTTTTGGGAGCGTTTGACAGTGATGAGGGGTGGTCGTTTGACCGCGGACCCGTTACGGACGCAGGCAATAAAGCACGTGATCGCTGAGATCCTGGTTGAAGACAGCGGAGGTGTATTTAGAGGGTAAGTTAGTCAGGATGATATCTATGAGGGTACCCATGTTTACGGATGTAGGGTTGTACCTGGTAGGTTCGTTGATAATTTGTGTGAGATTGAGGGCATCTAGTTTAGATTGTAGGATGGCCGGGGTGTTAAGCATATCCCAATTTAGGTCACCAAGCAGTACGAACTCTGAGGATAGATGGGGGGCAATCAATTCACATATGGTGTCCAGGGCACAGCTGGGGGCTGAGGGGGGTCTGTAGCAAGCGGCAACAGTGAGAGATTTATTTCTGGAAAGGTACCCCATCCTGTTACTGTATTAACTCATCCTAAGCTTCATAGGAACACATTCCTCCCTTTAGGAAGGTTAGCTACTGGACTGACAGATGACTTTATTGAAACTCTACCCACAGATATTCACATCATACTAAATTAAAGCCTTTGGAGGCTTGGATGTGTACCTGAAACACCAGGTGACTTTATGATGTGTCAAGAGAAGCTGAAAAACAGTCATCTTAACTCATAGGGCAGAACTATATTGTCCCAAACCTCTGCTCTCAAATCAGCTAGTATTTACTAAGTGATGATTTTGTGAGTCTGAGGCCTTTCCAGCACTTTGCCAGCCATTGATTCTGTGGTGGGAAGCAAAGTCCTCAAACACATTAAAGATGTTATTTCACAAATTAATTTTATTTTTTAATGAAAGTGTCGTCGGCTCGTTATTAAGATTTCTGAGCTCTCCCAGGCATGGCTTTGCTGGCACGGGGCAGACTGGGGACGATTTAACCCGGGGTTTGGAAAGTTCTGTGACAGTCTCTCTCTACTTTCTCTCTCTACTCATTGAGTGGACCGCACGACATCAGCTAGTGTCAGCGGATCCAGCTGAGCCAATTACACTGGTCTGTTTGTTATTTCAGGGCTGGTGATTGATCGGGTCGACCATTAATCACTGCCAAACAGACACGGTAGCGGCGCTTTAGTTAGGTCAGCCTGTCATTATTTTTGCATGGGGTTTGGGCTGCACCCATTTCTCACGTTATGGGAGCCAATGTGATTTCAGCACTATGCAGTGGCCTGCTCTCCCCCTGTGGAATAGGCTCCTTCTGTACTCCGTGTCAACAGAGTCATATGAAAACACACGTGTGGAAGATTCATTCAAGTTTATATGTTCTTTATTGTCCCCCACGATGAAAATGGAAGGGAGGACTACAGATATCTCAGACACCAATTGCCCAATTGTGACGTAATTTGGGTGAATGACGCATCTTGCCAGAGAGCTGCCATTTACAAAATTACACTGATTGGCCCAAAGGGGGGCGCTATAGTAATCACTTGAAATTCCAAACTTTGAACAAGCATATCTCCTGTCCCATTTGAGCTTGAATTATTGTCACTAATTGGCCCAAGGGTGGGGTGATGCATCATTCGTGGGGGACCACATGTTTACTATTGCCTTGTTAGTTTGAGAAAATATCTGTCATTTTGAGCAAAGGATACGCTATGGTTGAAGCCAGATTTGGTTATGGTAATTGGAGATTTAGCTTATGGCGAGGAAGAGAACATGAAATGGTATGTTAGTCCTTAGATGGGTTCTCTAAATAACCATATTTCACATTGTCAGCTGCCTCAAGTCAGATAAGTCACTGAATGTTAAATACGTTCTTACTCTTCAGTTATTTTATCTCAATGGATAAAAGGCAGCAATTGTTCCTTATGGGCATATACAGTACACATACACATCTGCTGTACGGGTGTGGGGAATGCGGAGCTTGGAGTTGGGCAGCAATTGGATTGTTCAAATTGCAGCCACAGCAGTAATGGCATAAAGAGTTAAGCATTGCCTGCTGCTCGGCGCTGTCTAAAATGAATTATTAGCCTCATTTTCAGAGGGCAATTTCAGATAAAGGCAGGGAGTGGGAGAGAAAATGAAATGACAGAGCAAGGCGATAGACTGTCACACAACGGAGAACCCTTCAATTGCTGAAACAACAAGTGCCACAGACGGGAGAGGCCATCTACAGTGTGCTGAGCTGTTGAATACCTGTTATCTGGTCCTCTTAATGTTCCCCCACTGAATAGCCTCGCAGCCCTCGCCATGGAAGACACATGATCTTCCATTTACACTTTACAATGGGGCTGAACAGTTAATTAATTTGGAAAGTGAGACCTATGAATAGTGCATGGCATGATGATTACCCTTCTCATAGTATGTATTTAAAGTAACTGCCCAGTGATAATCTCACTTTTAAAAGTTCATATTCTGTTAACTCATACCCAAATAATGTTGTTGACTATACTCGTACCCTTCAAAACCCCCACCATAAAATGTTATATACAGTGGGGGAAAAAAGTATTTAGTCAGCCACCAATTGTGCAAGTTCTCCCACTTAAAAAGATGAGAGAGGCCTGTAATTTTCATCATAGGTACACGTCAACTATGACAGAGAAAATGAGAAAAATTCTTCCAGAAAATCACATTGTAGGATTTTTAATGAATTTATTTGCAAATTATGGAGGAAAATAAGTATTTGGTCAATTACAAAAGTTTCTCAATACTTTGTTATATACCCTTTGTTGGCAATGACACAGGTCAAACGTTTTCTGTAAGTCTTCACAAGGTTTTCACACACTGTTGCTGGTATTTTGGCCCATTCCTCCATGCAGATCTCTTCTAGAGCAGTGATGTTTTGGGGCTGTCGCTGGGCAACACAGACTTTCAACTCCCTCCAAACATTTTCTATGGGGTTGAGATCTGGAGACTGGCTAGGCCACTCCAGGACCTTGAAATGATTCTTACGAAGCCACTCCTTTGTTGCCCGGGCGGTGTGTTTGGGATCATTGTCATGCTGAAAGACCCAGCCACGTTTCATCTTCAATACCCTTGCTGATGGAAGGAGGTTTTCACTCAAAATCTCACGATACATGGCCCCATTCATTCTTTCCTTTACACGGATCAGTCGTCCTGGTCCCTTTGCAGAAAAACAGCCCCAAAGCATGATGTTTCCACCCCCATGCTTCACAGTAGGTATGGTGTTCTTTGGATGCAACTCAGCATTCTTTGTCCTCCAAACACGACGAGTTGAGTTTTTACCAAAAAGTTCTATTTTGGTTTCATCTGACCATATGACATTCTCCCAATCCTCTTCTGGATCATCCAAATGCACTCTAGCAAACTTCAGACGGGCCTGGACATGTACTGGCTTAAGCAGGGGGACACGTCTGGCACTGCAGGATTTGAGTCCCTGGCGGCGTAGTGTGTTACTGATGGTAGGCTTTGTTACTTTGGTCAAAGCTCTCTGCAGGTCATTTTTGCTCACCGTTCTTGTGATCATTTTGACCCCACGGGGTGAGATCTTGCGTGGAGCCCCAGATCGAGGGAGATTATCAGTGGTCTTGTATGTCTTCCATTTCCTAATAATTGCTCCCACAGTTGATTTCTTCAAACCAAGCTGCTTACCTATTGCAGATTCAGTCTTCCCAGCCTGGTGCAGGTCTACAATTTTGTTTCTGGTGTCCTTTGACAGCTCTTTGGTCTTGGCCATAGTGGAGTTTGGAGTGTGACTGTTTGAGGTTGTGGACAGGTGTCTTTTATACTGATAACAAGTTCAAACAGGTGCCATTAATACAGGTAACGAGTGGAGGACAGAGGAGCCTCTTAAAGAAGAAGTTACAGGTCTGTGAGAGCCAGAAATCTTGCTTGTTTGTAGATGACCAAATACTTATTTTCCACCATAATTTGCAAATACATTCATAAAAAATCCTACAATGTGATTTTCTGGAATTTTTTTCTCAATTTGTCTGTCATAGTTGACGTGTACCTATGATGAAAATTACAGGCCTCTCTCATCTTTTTAAGTGGTAGAACTTGCACAATTGGTGGCTGACTAAATACTTTTCCCCCCCACTGTATACATTTTTTAAAATAACATGCTTGCTATTTCCTCATAGAAAATGATGCCATCTCCCTGAGGAGGATGAGCTGGCCAATCAGCGGTCTAGAGGAGGATGAGCTGGCCAATCAGTGGTCTACTTGCATTAATATCTTTAATGACCTGTAAACGCCCACACCATTTTGTTGTTGGGGTACGCCCACACCATTCCAACACAAAAAAGCTGCTTTTTAACATACTTAACATTTCTTGGAAGGAAAACTATTTCACTCATATTGTAAGTAATTATAGGTCATATTTCATTTAAACACTGGGCAGTTACTTTAATGTTATGCATCTGATATGCTGTACACCTGAAGGTATACTCTACTGTGTTGGCAGAGAATATACATCTTTTAACCTCCTGTTAGACTTTCCAGTGGGCGTCTGCTTAGGTAAATAAGGGTAGATGAACTAGCTGACCTGAAAGTGAATGGCTTCATGTCTGTCTGAGCAGACAGTCTCTGTGCTATTAATGGAGAAGTATGTAGACACAACAGACTCTGCAGGTCTCTGTGAGTCTGTCTGCATTTTCCTCCCACTCCCCTCTGGGGCCCTTGTGCCTGAAGTCCTCAGGCAGCCCCAGCCTGGCCACACAACTACAAATAAACCCAGTCCACTTTGATATAGCTCCAGTGTGGGACCACCAGGGATATGGCCAGACATCAGAGAGATAGAGACGCAGAGGAGGGAGGGGAGACAGAAAGCGAGAAGGGACGAAAGGGAAGATACAGTAGAGGTCATAAAAAGGAAAAGGAATGCATCTGTACAAGGGCACAATAGAACCATGCCCCCCTCCCCCCTCTGCCTTCTGCCCATTAAAAAAATAGTCAAGCCACACAAAGCTTTTCTCCATATTGCGAAACACTTACAGTAGATACCCATGTCACAGTGAATGGCCTCTCAGGCCTTCGGCTCCAAATTAGTAGGGACGTCACTGTTGGTTTTAGCCCAGTATGCGGTGGTGTCGGTGTGCTGCCTGCCTGCTTGAGTAGCAGACAGGGGAGAATGTTTGTACTCATAAATCGCCCGCAGCCTTCCTGTCAGCCCTCACCCACGTGACAGACAGCCTGTCAGCAGCTTGCTATGGTGCCGTGTCTGGGAAAGCCATTCTTCCTGCCCGTTCCTCAGCTCTACCACACAGACAGACAAACTAGGCTCCCGCTCTGAGCTGTATATCGTCGCGCTGGAAGGCTACACTTGGCCTCGGAGACTGCTGTCTTTCCCCCATACGGGGACCCATTGGACTCCTAGAGGTCCACCAGGGGGCTCAATAGAAGACCCTCTTTTCCCTTGCAGACTCGCTCTCTCCATACCCCCCTCCCCATCCCTCCAGTCTAGCCCCCCTGTGTCCCCATGTGTTCCCTGCTGAATGATGTCTGTGTTCTCTCTAAGGCGCCCATCCAGCTTCTCTCTCCATATGCTCCACAGAGCTGGGGATGTCTGCAGAGTAGGGATGGAGGGAGGGCTGCTGGGGGTTTGAAGGCGGACATGTTTCATCATTGCTGAGGCCAGGGACTCTGTGCTCCGAGCCGTGTCAGAGTGGTTAAGGCTTGTGTTGAACAGGGGGCAGGGGAAGACCCCTCTACAGATCCCTCTATAGATCTCCATGTGCTGGGGAATGTGATGTGTTTCCAAGGCCTCTCCTGTCCGTACATCTCCATACCCCCTGTCAGTGGTGATACCCAGGCCTTCACTGAATGAAAGTGCTTGTGGTAGTAGCATAAGCACCCAGAAACCCCAGAACGTAAAGAGCTACAAACTACTGGAAGGTAATGGCCGAATGATGCTCAGCCCCCAGAGAGAAGCCAGAACGTTTTTGGGTCACGGTGAAACGAGGTGATGGATTGAAACCGCCATAATACGGCGAATGCCAGAGCCAGAGTGCAGAGAGACTGGCAAAATATACTTTCTAAACTCTTTTAAATACTATGTCTATTATGTACAGTTGAAGTCGGAAGTTTACATACACCTTAGCCAAATACATTCAAACTCAGTTTTTCACAATTCCTGACATTTAATCCTAGTATAAGTTCCCTGTTTTAGGTCAGTTAGGATCACCACTTTATTTTAAGAATGTGAAATATCCGAATAATAATAGAGAGAATTATTTATTTTAGCTTTTATTTCTTTCATCACATTCGCGGTGGGTCAGAAGTTAACATACACTCAATTAGTATTTGGTAGCATCGCCTTTAAATAGTTTAACTTGGGTCAAATGTTTCGGGTAGCCTTCCACAAGCTTCCCACAATAAGTTGGGTGAATTTTTGGCCCATTCCTCCTGACAGAGCTGGTGTAACTGACTCAGGTTTGTAGGCCTCCTTGCTCGCACACCCTTTTTCAGTTCTGCCCACAAATTTCTATAGGATTGAGGTCAGGGCTTTGTGATGGCCACTCCAATACCTTAACTTTGTTGTCCTTAAGTCATTTTGCCACAACTTTGGAAGTATGCTTGGGGTCATTGTCCATTTGGAAGACCCATTTGCGACCAAGCTTTAACTTCCTGACTGATGTCTTGAGATGTTGCTTCAATATATCCACATCATTTTCCTTCCTCATGATCCCATCTATTTTGTGAAGTGCACCAGTCCCTCCTGCAGCAAAGCACCCCCACAGCATGATGCTGCCACCCCCGTGCTTCACGGCTGGGATGGTGTTCTTCGCTTGCAAGTAACCCCCTTTTTCCTCCAAACATAACGATGGTCATTATGGCCAAACAGTTCTATTTTTGTTTCTTCAGACCAGAGGACATTTCTCCAAAAAGTACGATCTTTGTCCCCATGTGCAGTTGCAAACCGTAGTCTGGCTTTTTTATGGCGGTTTTGGAGCAGTGGCTTCTTCCTTGCTGAGCGGCCTTTCAGGTTATGTCGATATAGGACTCGTTTTACTGTGGATATAGATACTTTTGTACCTGTTTCCTCCAGCATCTTCACAAGGTCCTTTGCTGTTGTTCTGGGATTGATTTGCACTTTTCGCACCAAGGTACGTTCATCTTTAGGAGACAGAACGCGTCTCCTTCCTGAGCGGTATGACGGCTGTGTGGTCCCATGGTGTTTATACTTGCGTACTATTGTTTGTACAGATGAACGTGGTACCTTCGGGCGTTTGGAAATTGCTCCCAAGGATGAACCAGACTTGTGGAGGTCTGCAATTTGTTTTCTGATGTCTTGGCTGATTTCTTTTGATTTTTCCATGATGTCAAGCAAAGAGGCACTGAGTTTGAAGGTAGGCCTTGAAATACATCCACAGGTACACCTCCAATTGACTCAAATGCCATGACATCATTTTCTGGAATTTTCCAAGCTGTTTAAAGGCACAGTCAACTTAGTGTATGTAAACTTCTGACCCACTGGAATTGTGATACAGTGAATTATAAGTGAAGTAATCTGTCTGTGAACAATTGTTGGAAAAAATACTTGTGTCATGCACAAAGTAGATGTCCTAACCGACTTGCCAAAACTATAGTTTGTTAACAAGACATTTGTGGAGTGGTTGAAAAAGAAGTTTTAATGACTCCAACCTAAGTGTATGTAAACTTCTGACTTCAACTGTATATGATACAGTTGGCTCACGTTTAAAACCAACTGTCTATTAGTCTTTGGTTTTTGACTACATCATATTAGTTCCCCTTTATATCTACATATTTTTTTTCACCTTATAGCAATTATTAAGACAGCCCAAAGCCTCTAATTCAGTGGTTTAGCCTGCTCTCTGGTTTAGAGAAAAAGCCCTCTCTCCCCTTGGCAATGCTCGCTGCATCTCTGCTCTGTCTGGTGTGAACAGCTGACAGCCGCAGACGAAACGTTGAGCTCAGGAGTCTGGGGTTTGGGGGAAGTTTGGACCGGTGGGGGGGGCTGCCAAAAAATAAAGAGAAGACGTAGAGAGAGACGTTGGTGCAGGGAAAAGGAAGAAGTGAATGGGAGAAAACAGGAAGGGGAGCTGAGGTACTTTCTATAGAGACTTGTGTCACTGGTTACAGAAAAGGTAAAAGGGTAAAGTTGGAGGAGGATAGACTGGGAAGGGATGTGGTAGACCCAGGACAGATGTTTGTGGTCAATGCTCTTCTCTCTGTCTTGCTAGTCTCTCTCTCTTTCTCTGTCTGTATCTGTATCTGTGCCTGTCTGTCTGTTTCATATGAGGGCTGGGTTTGGTGTTGAGGGAGAGGAATGGGCGGGCGGACAGGCGGGTAGACTCTTTTTTTTCTTCTCAGTAACGTGGGCAGGCGTGACTTCATCCTAAAGTGAAGAGCGAGAAAGCGAGAGAGAGGAGGTGATCTCAGGAGGACACACAGCAAAGCATTTTGGGAGGGCTTTCTTTCAAACAGAGGTGCCAAAGTCCTTGAAAATGTGCTAGATGGGAGATAGAAGAGAAAGGGGGATGAGCAGAGAAGCCTGGGCCGACTAGGCTGCCATGCCCACTCTTTGTCCGTCTTGGAAAAAAACATTGCATTGTGATCTGCCAATACCCACCTCTCAGGGAACTTGACTTTTGATGAAGAATTGGAGTGCATCCCAGAGTTTTGTTTGCTGAGCTTTCTCCCTCTGTTTTTTCTCTTTCCCTCCTCATGTTTCAGAGTCGCCACCGGATTTAGGAGCAGTTGGAGAGAGAGGGGGAATTAAAGAGAAAGATAGAGGGAAAAGAGAGACACAACAGGAGTATATGTGAATAGAGGACAACAGTCGTTTCAGTTATTGTTTTGACTGAAACTCTTTGTTCGTGATCGTTCGTGACAGGTACACAGGGTGATACTAACTAACCAATGGATACGAGACTGACGAGACTCTCCCTTCTCTCCCTCTCCTTTCTGCTGCTGTGCTGTGCTTCCCGGCTGGCAGTGGGGAACCACACGGGCCGGATCAAGGTGGTCTTCACACCCACCATCTGCAAGGTGACCTGCACGGGGGGCCAGTGCCAGAACAACTGTGAGCTGGGCAACACCACCACCATTATCAGTGAGAATGGCCGTGCCGCAGACACCCTCACCGCCCCCAACTTCAGAGTAGGTGAGTGATCTCCGGTTCACCTTATCATCACCCCTCCCCATCTGTTTCCGTCTTGTGCTCATCCGATGTGGTTGCTGCCTTGTGCCTGGTGCATGATGGGATATAAGGCATCTGAATTTAGGGTGGTTATTGTGCTGTGTGTGTGTGTGTGTGTGTGTGTGTGTGTGCACGCGTTTAGGGCAATACAATGAGATCTGTCATGTACGTTCTATGTCTCACACTCTCTGCATTCTGGATGAGGTGTTAAACTATTTTGATGATTAATGTTTACATTACTGCATTTTCCTGCATAACAGTATAGTATCTGACACACATAGTATATAAAATATAAAAATGACTGTTCAATACAGGAGCACAATAGGTGGGTGTTGCACAGACCCTGGAAAAGTCTGCCTCAGTCCTTATAAGGAGCTCACCACTGTCTGCTGTATCCTGTTCTTGACACAGACATCTGGGAAGACCCAAAGAAGATGAATTCCTGTCTGACTCAGCAGCAGACACAGATATGAGAGCTCTGACTCTGGTTCTGTGACTCACGGTCAATGTGGCTATCCCTATAGAGTCAGCATTCATGATGCATATTGTACAGTTTGACGTTATTGATTGGGCCATAGTAAAAACCTAATTATAACTCTTCACTATGTATTGTGTTACTAATTTTATGGTTGAAGATACTTATTTGAATCATCACTAAATACCTATATATTGGAATGCAAAATGTGCAGTATAGCGTAGCAAATGTAGCAGTCTTTTCCTGCTCTTTTGTGCAGATCTGCAGCCTAGGGTGCTGCTCTGTCTGTGTGACTGTCTCTTTAAATGAGAGCACCTGGTGTAGTGTCAGCCTAATGTACCTGTCGAGACACGCAATCTGTTCCAGGCCTGCTCTTCCCTCCCTGCTGAGAGCCAAGAGAGCTATGAAGTAGCACAAGTCCTGAGCCTAGAAAGTGGAGAGCTGAGTTTTATTTACAGTGTGCAGGCCATCTCGTGTAGTCCCGTGTAGCTCAGTTGGTAGAGCATGGCGTTTGCAACGCCAGGGTTGTGGGTTCGTTTCCCACGGGGGACCAGTATAAAACATTTTTTACAAAAATGTATGCACTCACTAACTGTAAGTCGCTCTGGATAAGAGCGTCTGCTAAATGTAAATGTACATCTCCAGCAGCAGAAATTGAATAAATCCCATGTTTGTTTATCATACCTGAGTGATGAAGGGAGAGTGTTGCTTCATTATAAGAAAAGGGGGGATGTGTCCCTGCTTGCAACATGGTGTTGGCCAAATAACACGCTTACCAAGCCCATAACAAGCTTTAGTTGATTTGTGACTCATTTATCCAGGGCGAGGTGTAACTGTACTTTTTACCCACTTAACACTGTACTAAATGCCACTCTGCTGTTGAAGGCTCTGCAAAGGAACATTTTACTTTACAGTCCTGTGGAAAGAGGTTTATTAATCGTGGTGGATTGTGCTGCACTGTTATTACCACATTTTGTGCAATTAAAACACAATACATCCATTGAGAATATGAATGTGAACATTTCTTCTGGGCTTCTGTCCTGCCTAGTCAGCGCTTAGGGCTGGAGGCCTGGTGGTTTTGGGCTGCCACATTACCCTCCGTTGCCGATGGAGACAGCCCCTCTCCTCTCCTGCAGTCCAACTCCGCTAGACATGCATCTGGAAAGAGAGAAGGACACAGCTGCACAGTTTACTACTGTACAGTCTACTGGCTGGCAGATTATATAACGGTCTCATTTGGTTTCCATATCAGCTCCATACTGATAAGGGAATAAAGTTTATCCCTCCCTTTCTCTCTCTCTCTCGCTCTCTCTCTCGCTCTCGCTCTCGCTCTCGCTCTCGCTCTCGCTCTCGCTCTCGCTCTCGCTCTCGCTCGCTCTCTCTCTCTCTCTCTCTCTCTCTGTCTCTCTCTCTCTCTCCCACTCTTTTCGACCCCTCTTCTCTGTCTCTCTACTGTCACAGTATTCTATGGGGGACAAGGAACCCTTTTAGAGTGTTGTTTTTCCATACCTCAGTGGTCTGTCTCAGGCCCAGACTTTTGGGCGTATTGGGTCCTAGGTGTGTGCAGTGCCTGTCTAAGTATTGTGAGCCTCCTGGATCAGCCCAGGCTTCCTTATTAAAGATGGCCATGGCTGTCAGTTCATTTTGTGTGTCAGCTGAGCTGTAGACAATATCACCACATTTAGGGTCAGATTAAACTAAATTGATTTTTGGGGAAGTCAAGATGGAGGGAAGTATATTCAACATTATTCTACCCGTTCTCTTCATATAGCACCTATACAAATATGTCCCATTTTGGGAGAGAGGTAAAGAAAGAAGCTGACCGATTTTCTTGGCTCTCGGGCCAATTCCATTAAATTTCTAATTCCTCTGGTAACCTGTTCAGTTTTTACAGAGGTGATGAGGGCTGTTGACTTTGGGTGGAGGTAGTTGTCTGGAGGCCTATGTGTCTGGAGTCCTGTATGAGACTTGATTAATGAGCATTACACACTAATAGTTCATTTAGGCTTTCACTGGGCCAAAGGAGTGTAATCAGGTGTTTGGTCAGTGCCTAATTGGAAGCATGTGGCTCCCGAGGAGGAAAAAAGTCTGCAGCCGTCTCTCTCTCTCTGTCTGCCCTGTAAAGGAGAGTGCCAGGTATTTCACCGAAACACTTTCACTGATTTTATAGGCTCCCTTCACTCCCACGTACGCAAGTTGTGGCTGGGGGATCATCTGGTGGAGAATAAAACCTGTAGCTATAGAGGAAAGGGAGAGTCCAGAGGTTGCCAGTGAGGGACCATGCTGGGGAGTTTATGAGCTGTGCAGCGCCAGCCTTAGATGGAGTTGGAGATGGCTGGAGTCGACTAATCCTCTTGTAGCTGTCATTTCCTCCTTGTCAGATTTCATTAGCTTATATTTTCATTAGCTGCACTGTCATTTTTTCCTCCCTACATGTTTTTTTCTTCTTCGTAGATTTCTTTTTTTGTCATCCCTACCTGGCAGTCAGGAAAGCGTGGCACTGTATTTACAGTCTCAGTAGACGGGCTGCCTGTGGTGGAGGGGGGAAGCGATGGGGGCTTCTCCTGCTGCCAGAGCCTGTGCCCTCAGTAAACACCAGGCGCTAGCCTCTACCGTGAGTCTAGGGTTGCCTTGTCTGGGCCAACCTGCCTTTCTGCTCTATCAACTAAGTGGGATTTTTCTGTGAAGTGCCAGACGCCGCGTCTTAAAATCTCATTAGACACCCAGGGGCCATGCACTGTGCTGCTGCTGACCCAGCCTCCTCTAATCACATTGCCTAGGCCCGTGGAGGGAGCATGGCAGCCTGCCTTAATGAACAACCTCCAGGGCTTCGGTCCTCACTCTCTTTCACTCTCTCACGCTCCACTCCTCAGTGGATGAGGAGGAAATGAGTCAGTGTGGTTGTGTATGTGCTTGTTTCTGTTTGTGCATGGGTGTTCACTGTATCTGTGTGTGTGTGTGTGTGTCCACTGTCCACCAGGTGAAGTAGTCTCATTAAACTATTTTATTCTGTGTGGTAGTCAGAGGAAACATCTGGAGCGCATAAGACTGGGGACTGAGGTACGGTCAGTCACTCTTTCTGACTCAGCTGATTAAACGCAGGTTAGCGTTTTTTGTCATGAATCTTGTTCTGGTCACTAGCTGTCACAGCCACAAAGTCATAAAATCTTATTTTAAACCTAACCTTAACCCGAACCATACTGGTAACCCTAATGCCTAACCCTAACCTTAAATTAGGACCAAAAAGCACATTTTTGTTTTCATGAATTTTTACAATAGCCAATTTTGACTTTGCAGCTGGCCTATCTAAAGAGAAATTGCTCAGTCCTCATAATAAATGCATGTGTTCCCAGTGCTACCTGAGGTTGGATGAGGTAACTGTCAGCAAATATTGAATATCTTACGAGTCGTGGATTTGAGTGTGTGGATTTAGTTTCCCTTGAATTCTATTACTTTGATTTCCCTTAAGTGTCTGTCTATCAGAGGTGAATCAGATTAGGTCTGATAAAGTTAATAGCCGTTTGAAACAGTGGCATTTCCCTTCCCATCCTGTCATGTTTTGCCACACAGCTTCAGTAGCTTGTTTCCTGCCCACAACAAGATGAGTATGTAACCATTGTGTCTGAGTGCCTTTAGAGGTGTTCGGGGGGCTGTTCTGGGGCGCCATTCGCCCCAGTAATCAGTCCATGGTGTGATGATTTCATTAGCCTCTGGGAACCACAGCTATGGCTTCTGGTTAGACCTCTGACATCACACTGTGAGGGCTACAGAGGAGGAGGGCAAACCTGATGTCTGTCAGCAAGAAACACTTATTAGTTACTCATCACATTAGGCGTTGTGATGGACATTTCTAATGCACGGATAAACTACTAAATTACTAGTAAATTACTATTTATTATACACTGCTCAAAAAAATAAAGGGAACACTAAAATAACACATCCTAGATCTGAATGAATGAAATAATCTTATTAAATACTTTTTTCTTTACATAGTTGAATGTGCTGACAACAAAATCACACAAATTATCAATGGAAATCAAAGTTATCAACCCATGGAGGTCTGGATTTGGAGTCACCCTCAAAATTAAAGTGGAAAACCACACTACAGGCTGATCCAACTTTGATGTAATGTCCTTAAAACAAGTCAAAATGAGGCTCAGTAGTGTGTGTGGCCTCCACGTGCCTGTATGACCTCCCTACAACGCCTGGGCATGCTCCTGATAAGGTGGTGGATGGTTTCCTGAGGGATCTCCTCCCAGACCTGGACTAAAGCATCCGCCAACTCCTGGACAGTCTGTGGTGCAACGTGGCGTTGGTGGATGGAGCGAGACATGATGTCCCAGATGTGCTCAATTGGATTCAGGTCTGGGGAACGGGCGGGCCAGTCCATAGCATCAATGCCTTCCTCTTGCAGGAACTGCTGACACACTCCAGCCACATGAGGTCTAGCATTGTCTTGCATTAGGAGGAACTCAGGGCCAACCGCACCAGCATATGGTCTCACAAGGGGTCTGAGGATCTCATCTCGGTACCTAATGGCAGTCAGGCTACCTCTGGCGAGCACATGGAGGGCTGTGCGGCCCCCCAAAGAAATGCCACCCCACACCATGACTGACCCACCGCCAAACCGGTCATGCTGGAGGATGCTGCAGGCAGCAGAACGTTCTCCACGGCGTCTCCAGACTCTGTCACGTGCTCAGTGTGAACCTGCTTTCATCTGTGAAGAGCACAGGGCGCCAGTGGCGAATTTGCCAATCTTGGTGTTCTCTGGCAAATGCCAAACGTCCTGCACGGTGTTGGGCTTTAAGCACAACCCCCACCTGTGGATGTCGGGCCCTCATACCACCCTCATGGAGTCTGTTTCTGACCGTTTGAGCAGACACATGCACATTTGTGGCCTGCTGGAGGTCATTTTGCAGGGCTCTGGCAGTGCTCCTCCTGCTCCTCCTTGCACAAAGGTGGAGGTAGCAGTCCTGCTGCTGGGTTGTTGCCCTCCTACGGCCTCCTCCACGTCTCCTGATGTACTGGCCTGTCTCCTGGTAGCGCCTCCATGCTCTGGACACTACGCTGACAGACACAGCAAACCTTCTTGCCACAGCTCGCATTGATGTGCCATCCTGGATGAGCTGCACTACCTGAGCCACTTGTGTGGGTTGTAGACTCCGTCTCATGCTACCACTAGAGTGAAAGCACCGCCAGCATTCAAAAGTGACCAAAACATCAGCCAGGAAGCATAGGAACTGAGAAGTGGTCTGTGGTCACCACCTGCAAAACCAGTCCTTTATTGGGGGTGTCTTGCTAATTGCCTATAATTTCCACCTGTTGTCTATTCCATTTGCACAACAGCATGTGAAATGTATTGTCAATCAGTGTTGCTTCCTAAGTGGACAGTTTGATTTCACAAAAGTGTGATTGACTTGGAGTTACATTGTGTTGTTTAAGTGTTCCCTTTATTTTTTTGAGCAGTGTATTTCATTGAGCTTTCATTGAGCTTTATTTTGTATTGCTCTTTGTATTCACTTACTTCGTTTTTCTGTTGATGCATTGTCGAGAGGGGAACCTGCAAGTAAGCATTTCATTGCACTGTGTACTCCATGTACACAATAAAGTGGTAAGTTTATTATTGCCTCCAGAACATCCAGAATTCTTTGGGGCATGGAAACGTTGCTCAGTTGGTATCAAGGGACCTAACGTGTGCCAGGAAAACATTCCCCACACCACCGCCACCAGCCTGTACCGTTGACACCAACAGGAACCGGGATTCGTAAGACCAGGCAATATTTTTCCACTCCTCAATTGTCCAATGTTGGTGATCACGTGCCAACTGGAGCCGCTTCTTCTTGTTTTTCGCTGATAGGAGTTTAACCCAGTATAGTAATCTGCTGCAATAGCCCATCCGTGACAAGGATGGACGAGTTGTGCGTTCCGAAATGCCGATCTGCACTTCATGAGAGCCCATGAACTCATGTTCCGCAACATTTCTATAGGCTATGCAATTGCGTGAGAAAACAGAGTGATGGCCTCTATTAAAAAGAGGAGGATCCCATCAGCTTTCTATAGGCTAGGCCTACTGTATCTATTTCTCAACTTTCCTAATATTAAGCACATTGCTTCTCTTTATAACGGGAGTGTAGCCTACCTGGCTGGCATGAAAATGAACCACGGGAAAAGTGTCCTCCATTTGCTATTTAAGTCCATAAATTACATGTATTTTTTTTCCCCTGCCCCTGTTTTGAGACAGGTGCATGATAATGGTCCATTCTAAAACAAATTTCACACATATTATTTTATTTTAATTTGGGATCTATCGCATCCCACAACTGTCCCAGACTATGTTTGGAATATTTATTTCGCACACAGAATAGAATAGGTCAACTTTGTGTGCCTCGGAATTGTATAAGGACGCGCGCAGTTGTGTCCTATGTGTCTGTCTTCACTTGTAGCCTGTGAGAAAGACCTTATCACGTGACGTGCATTGGCAATAAGAATTGAGCTATCTGAGAGAGCCGTGTGAGTGAGAGGTGCTTCACCGCACGCAGCCGGGAGAAGGGAATTATAATTATTATATATCAGCCCAAAGGCACAACGGCCACTGGCCGCAAAAGGCGTGGATTTTTTTACGGGGCATTACGGCCACACAAGGGGATGCCACTGGGAAATTCGAGGCATTATCAAGTGCTTGTCAAATTGTGAATGAGAGACTGATGAAATGTGTGCAGCCTGTGCAAATAACAAAGCAAAGCTCATGCCTTTCATGCATCATGCAGCCTTAGAATGTATAAAAAATTTAAATGTTGGGCAATATGTTTTGATCACAACTAAAGTTGCATAAATAACTCTAAATTAAGCATATAGGAAGACCTGTTTCTTTGTTAATCGCTCAACACAGATTAGCCGCATGTGCGCACTCCCTCAGAAATCTTTAGGAGAAAACATCCATTCTATTTTATTCAGCTATGTTCAATTGTATTCTTCATACTATAAAATAAGCCACGGACTTCTAAGCAAATCTTGTCTGCTAAATGAACTAGTGTAGCCCACAGCCATATGGCATAGCCAGATCAGAGCCTAACATAAGGACAAGGACTATGCTATTCTGTTATAGACAGTTCTGAAATAGACAGTATTTTCTTTCATATCATGTTTCTTTAGACCTGTATAAAATACATAATGGTTTTATTGTGATGGTGTAGGCTATGGATTTATTAGACTTTTTAAAATGTAGGTGTTCCAAAGGTCTGTATTAGTGGCTTGTAGGCTATGCGTGGAAGCCAGGAGATGCTAAATATGTTTATGTTAATTAACGGTCAATTACCTTGAGACCAGCAGTTATTTGCTTGACGATCACCAGCTGACAAAATGTTATGACTGCCACTGCCGTAATCATACCACGCTCAAAGTCACTTAGGTCACTCGTTTTACCCATTCTAATGTTCAATCGAACAGTAACTGAATGCCTCGATGCCTGTCTGTCTGCTTTATAGTATATAGCAAACCACGGCCACGTGACTCACTGTCTGTAGGAGCGAACCATTTTCATGAACGGGGTGGTGTACCTAATAAACTGTGTATATCATGTGTATATGACAAATAAACTAACTTGAACAAGATAAACCTCATCCATAGAGCCCGGAGTTGTTCCTGGTCAGGTCACGTGGTCAGGAAAAATGTATGGCCATACATACTCATCCAATATGGTTTGATGTGGGTTCCACCAAACCAATGATTATCATGTATAGCTTCTCTCTGTTTAAATAACCAGTCTTGCTACGTTTGTCAACCAGTTTGATTGGCCAAATACACCCTCTCAAAGCACATTTTACATGGATCCTGTCTCTTCTAGACATCCCAAATGTAAACAATAACCCGTAGTCCCTGAGATGTCTTTGTATATCAAACAGGAAATCACCTGATGCTCCTAATGCCACAGGCTGCATGGTAATGTCATGGGCCAGGCCTGGCAGGGGGTTGGCTGGGGCTGGGCAGAGTCAGAGAGGACTTCAAACAGCAGTGTGTAGCAGGAGCCTGCATGGGCCAGAGAGAATCCGAGGCAGCAAGGATGTGAGGTTTGGGAGCGGTGTTGTTGTCACCATAATGAGAGGGTTGGGGAGAGGCATATCCTACCAAACTGTGCTTGTCCTTTTCTAGGGAAAACACACTCAATTAAACAAAAGACATGAATGCTATTTGTTTACAGTACAGTAGTGACTGGGATGCACTGAACACAAGGCCTATAGGCCACAGGACAAAGAATCAGCCTCTTTCTTTGTAGCTACAGTAGGAATGTTGTTATTATAGATGGAACATGTTTAACTTTCTCTACAATGAATTTGAAACACCCTTTCAACTTGAAACACTAGGCTAAGATTGCCTCCTAAGGCCTGAAAAGCATGTGATTAAATTACCTGTATGTGTGGAACATTATAACACATTACACCTTCCAGGAATTTCAGCTGTGCTTGACATGCTTTCCTACAACTTGTAATGGAGTGCCAGAAGAGAGTGATTACTAGTTCCCTCTCGCTCAATTGAGCAATTGACTCATGGTTTGCTGAGGAGATTCCTGCACTGGTAGAAAGGACGACAGACCCAGGCAGCCAAGATATTCCTCATAGGCAGCAGGTATTCCCATTGGGGGGAACTGAGGCAGACAGGGTGGTTGAGTGTCAGTAGTATCTCCACCCCACCCCCAACCAACTGCGTATATGTCTGGGTGACTCTGGGGAGACAAAACTGAGGACTAGGCAGCAGAGTCCAATACAAACACGCACGCGCTCCACACTCTGTCCCCTCCCAGTCTCTGTCTGCTAGCCGGCTCCTGGCTGGGCTGACAGCTTGATTCATGCCGCCGACCCACACGCCATTGACACATATTTCAAATACACTGGGGGGATTCGGTTCCTTCAGCTCTTTTCCAGAAGACGCCTCGGCAAACTAACCCTCCACAGAATGTCCTTCAGCTTCGCAATTATTGAAAATTACTGCCTGAATGGAGCAGTTAATGTTCTAATTTAAATTCTATATTTTTCATTCGTTTTTTTCTGGCTTGTGGTGCATGGTTAGTGGAGGTGAGTGGTGTGGTGGCGTGTGCGGTGCTTGTGGAGACTAGCTGGAGCTATGAAGGAAATTCCTTTGTGGATGAATAAGCATTGGGTGACTGACAACTCTGAGAGAGAGAGAGAAAAGTGAGAATGGCACACTTACTCAATTTCTAGTATGAACAGCAAGGTATTTACAGTAAAGACCTTGAATTCCCAGTGTAATACTTTCCTGGGCATACCTCTGTCATGTGGTTTGGGTCTTAGCCTCAAGTAGCCTTATCTGGGCATGAGGTCTCCCTCAGAACCGGGCTGAGGAATTGATGACTGTCAGAGTCAGGATGGAAAACAAACCCTAGGGCTGAATAGCTGAATACATTACAGGCTCCTCAATTATGCCAGATTTGCTGAGGAATTATGCAGTCGCCAAGCGTAATGGATCATTTGGCATCCATCTCCTTGTGCCTTTGTGATGAATATTGATGGTGGGGGAGTCGGGCAGTGTTTGGACACTGAGCTGAATGCGTAAAGTCGTGGAACTCTGGAAGACAACGACAAAGATGTAAACGATGGCTGAACAACACAGGCTTTGTTCTCCTGGGTATGGATGGATCCATCATGCCTCTTAATGTTGCAGCTCGAGATTCCTGCTTCATATCTTGTTGTGCTAAAGCACAAACTTCCTCGATGAGGTCCTTGGCATATGGAGGCTTGAGTGGGAGAGAGCGAGAAAGCGCAATCAGAGAAAAAATAATATTGGAAGGTAACTCATCATGAAATGTCAAACACAGTTCGTAAACAGTGGTTGTTTTGTCTACTTGCTGTTTATTTAAAGGTTGATCAGTCTCCGAGTTAAACATTTTCCAAAAATAAACTGCTGTAAAGAGTTTGTGTGTGGCTGTGTGTGGGGAATGTCATTGGGTTCGCTGTCATCTGTGGGCACAGCTGGCTAAACTTCACGTTCTTTGTGTTTTTTTAGTGGTATGCCATCTGCCCTGCATGAATGGAGGAAAGTGCAGTGCCAGGGACAAGTGTCAGTGCCCGGCTACCTATACGGGGAAGTTCTGCCAGATGCCTGTTCAAAATGGGAATGGGCAGCAGCGCCAGAATGGGAAGCAGCAGACGTCCCAGATTCACTCCACTCACACTCTGCCCCTCACGTTCAGCAATGGACAGAACCCTGGTAAGATGGAGGGACTGAGTTCAAATACATGTACAGTTCTTCCAGGAATTTGTATTTTTTGAAAATTGGGTTAATTTTTTATCCGAAGGCATATAGGTAGAAATACGAAGGAGTATCCAATAAGTGTACATCTAAAGTGCGGTCGTAGAACATTAACTTGCTCTTTTCAATAACTTTGACCCCATGTATCCTCTTTTACCTTGTCTCCCCCAGTGAAATATGCCCCCAGCATCGTGAACATCCACGTGAAGCATCCTCCAGAGGCCTCGGTGCAGATCCATCAGGTCTCCCAGCTGGATGCCAATGGGCAGAAGGTGAAAGGCAATGGGCAGAATGGCCAATCGCAGACCCAGACCCAGACCCAGTCTCACTACACCTACCACCACTCAGACAGCAGACAGACGATCCAGGGACACAATATAATCTACC
This sequence comes from Coregonus clupeaformis, assembly GCF_020615455.1. Lineage (NCBI taxonomy): Eukaryota > Metazoa > Chordata > Actinopteri > Salmoniformes > Salmonidae > Coregonus > Coregonus clupeaformis. The sequence continues at coordinate 28,856,961 of NC_059228.1, read as the reverse complement.
CCAACCAGCAGAGCTACGTCCCCCAGTACCAGCCCATCTCCTCCAAGAGCCAGTTGGGACGCTGCTTCCAGGAGACCACCGGCACACAGGTCAGAGAGGGACAGGGGGGAGGGCAGTGATGGAGAAAGAGGAGGGATAGAGGAGAAGAGGAAGAGAGGAAATCTGGAAGTGTTGAGAGTGCAGAGTGAGAATATTGGAAGACAGATCAGAGAAGGACAGAGGGAAAGGTGGGGGTTGGAGAAAGAGAGTGGAAATAAGAGGGAGAGAGAGAGAAAGAGCTATTGGTAGGCTTTGTGGATAAAGAAGGTAATGAGTTCTGCTTCAATGCCAGCCATTGATAACTCTTTGCATTTGAAAAAACACAATCAAAGGAGCTGTTTGTCCATCAAACTAATCTATGCTAATCGAAATTGATGTGTGTTTAGAGGACAAAAACAACCGTGACTCAAGTTAAATCAATCCAGGTGTGTAGAGCCTCTCATTTTTCAGTCTGCTGGCCTTTATACTCCGAGAATAAAGATGCTATCAACACCAAACAACTTTTCCCATTTAGAAATAGCTCCATAACTCATGTCAGTGCTTTAATGCATCCAAAGTTATTAGCAGTATTGGCACCTCGCCCGTCTTATCCACTTCAATTTGGTTTACATTTTGCAGTCAGATTGACATTATGGTGATAAGGCTCCATCAGCAGGCGAGGCGCTGAGGACTGTTCCCTTATCAGTGTGTGTCGATCTGAGGGAAGCTGGACGACAGGATGTGTTTTATAATAGAGCTGTTCTGTCTGAGAGTTGGAGTTGGAGTGACAGATGGGCGTATGTGGCAGAGGCTTCTAACGACCACGGATTACAAAAAGAAAGCCAGTCATGTTGCGGACACCAATGCTGCCCTACCCGACGAGCTAAACACCTTTTTCTCACACTTCGAGCCAAAAGACTCTGAGCTGCCGAGGAGAGCCCCTGAGGACAACGAGGGCTACGTGCTTACGGTCTCCACGGAAGACGTACAGTTGAAGTCGGAAGTTTACATACACTTAGGTTGGAGTCATTAAAACTCATTTTTCAACCACTCCACACATTTCTTGTTAACAAACTATCATTTTGGCAAGTCGGTTTGGACATCTACCTTGTGCATGACACAAGTAATTTTTCCAACAATTGTTTACAGACAGATTATTTCACTTATAATTCACTGTATCACAATTCCAGTGGGTCAGAAGTTTACATACACTAAGTTGACTGTGCCTTTAAACAGCTTGGAAAATTCCAGAAAATGATGTCATGGCATTTGAGTCAATTGGAGGTGTACCTGTGGATGTATTTCAAGGCCTACCTTCAAACTCAGTGCCTCTTTGCTTGACATCATGGGAAAATCAAAAGAAATCAGGCAAGACCTCAGAAAACAAATTGCAGACCTCCACAAGTCTGGTTCATCCTTGGGAGCAATTTCCAAATGCCTGAAGGTACCACGTTCATCTATACAAAACAATAGTACGCAAGTATAAACACCATGGGACCACGCAGCCGTCATACCGCTCAGGAAGGAGACGCGTTCTGTCTCCTAGAGATGAACGTACTTTGGTGCAAAAAGTGCAAATCAATCCCAGAACAACAGCAAAGGACCTTGTTAAGATGCTGGAGGAAACAGGTACAAAAGTATCTATATCCGAGTCCTATATCGACATAACCTGAAAGGCCACTCAGCAAGGAAGAAGCCACGGCTCCAAAACCACCTTAAAAAAGCCAGACTACGGTTTGCAACTGCACATGGGGACAAAGATCGTACTTTTTGGAGAAATGTCCTCTGGTCTGATGAAACAAAAATAGAACTGTTTGGCCATAATGACCATCGTTATGTTTGGAGGAAAAAGGGGGTATCTTGCAAGCCGAAGAACTCCATCCCAACCGTGAAGCACATGGGTGGCAGCATCATGCTGTGAGGGTGCTTTGCTGCAGGAGGGACTGGTGCACTTCACAAAATAGATGGCATCATGAGGAAGGAAAATGATGTGAATATATTGAAGCAACATCTCAAGACATCAGTCAGGAAGTTAAAGATTGGTCACAAATGGGTCTTCCAAATGGACAATGACCCCAAGCATACTGCCAAAGTTGTGGCAAAATGGCTTAAGGACAACAAAGTCAAGGTATTGGAGTGGCCATCACAAAGCCCTGACCTCAATCCTACAGAAAATGTGTGGGCAGAACTGAAAAAGCATGTGCGAGCAAGGAGGCCTACAAACCTGACTCAGTTACACCAGCTCCGTCAGGAGGAATGGGCCAAAATTTACCCAACTTATTGTGGGAAGCTTGTGGAAGGCTACCCGAAACGTTTGACCCAAGTTAAACAATTTAAAGGCAATGCTTCTGAATACTAATTGAGTGTATGTAATCTTCTGACCCACTGGGAATGTGATGAAAGAAATAAAAGCTGAAATAAATCATTCTCTCTACTATTATTCTGACATTTCACATTCTTAAAATAAAGTGGTGATCCTAACTGACCTAAAACAGGGAATCTGTACTAGGATTAAATGTCAGGAATTGTGAAAAACTGAGTTTAAATGTATTTGGCTAAGGTGTATGTAAACTTCCGACTTCAACTTCAAGTCATTCAAACGTGTTAACCCTCGCAAGGCTGCCGGCCCAGACGGCATCCCTAGCCGCGCCCTCCGAGCATGTGCAGAGCAACTAGCTGTAGTGTTTTTGGACATTTTCAATCTCTCTCTAACTCAGGCCGTTATCCCCACCTGCTTCAAGATGTCAACTATCATCACCATGCCCAAGAAAGGGAAAGTAACTGAACTGAATGACTACTGACCCGTAGCACTCACTACGGGTCATTATGAAGTGCTTCGAGAGGCTTGTCAAAGACTACATCACCTCCTCCCTCCCCGACACACCCGACCCTCTCCAATTCACTTACCGCCCAACAGATCCACGGACGACTCAATCGCCATTGCACTGCACACTGCACTCACCCATCTGGACAAGAGGAATGCATATGTGAGGATGCTGTTCGACTACAGCTCACAGCCCTGGGACTGAACCACACCGTCAGAGAGCCTAACTCCTCCCTATGCAACTGGGTCCTGGACTTCCTGACAGGCCGCTGACGACACGACAGTAGTAGGCCTGATTACCAACAACGACGAGACGGCCTACAGGGAGGAGGTAGGCACTCTGACGGTGTGGTGCCAGGTAAACAACCTCTCCCTTAACGTCAGCAAAACAAAGGAGCTGATTGTGGACTCATCAATGGGGCCGCTGTGGAGACGGTCAAAAGCGTAAACTTAACTTCCTGTACGTACACATCTCCGAGGAGCTGAAATGGTCAAACCACACGGACCCCGTGGTGAAGAAGGCACGACAGCGACTCTTTAACCTCAGGAGGCTGAAGAAATTAGTCCTGTCCCCGAGGGCATTCACAGTGTTCTACAGGAGCACCATCGAGAGCATACTGTCGGGCTGGATCACAGCCTGGTACGGCAACTCCACCGCCGCTGACCGCAAGGCACTACAGAAGGTGGTACGCTCAGCCGAACGCAACATTGGGTGCACACTGCCTGCCCTCCAGGACACTTACAACACCAGGTGTTGCAGGAAGGCAAAGAAGATCATCAGGGATCTCAGCCACCCGAGCAATGGCCTGTTCTCCCCACTTCTATCACTCAGATGTGGGCAGTACAGGAGCATCAAGGCTAAAACTATCAGACTGGCCAATAGCTTCTACCCCCAGACCATCAGGCTGTTGACTAGCCACCACCAGTCAGCTACCTGCTCCCCCCCCCCTCCCATCTGCGACCCTCTGCATGTGACTAAATACAAATCTATTTTTATTTTTTAAATAAGAAAGGACACTTCCCTTCTGAAAATACTGAACTCACTCTCTGAATCTCTCCTACTGCTGTTCCTTTCTCTCTGTGTTTCTCTCTACTCTCTTCCTCATTCTCATTCTCCTACACACTCTCTTCTAAATGCCAGTGTGGCAAGGCCCTCCCTGGTCTCAGCAAGCAGGAAGAATGCTGTCAGAGCATCGGAACATCCTGGGGGTTCCACAAATGCCAGAAGTGCCCAAAACCATGTAAGTACCAGCGTAATACAAGTAACACTCTTTGACTGGTGTAGATTATAGTGGTTGAACTTTGTCATATGAGAAATGGGGAGTGAGAGAGACTGTCATGGGATAGACAGGGAGCGAGACAGAGATAGATGAACTGTACACCCAAATAAGGACATCTCAGCCCATTTGAAATTTGTCTCAGCTATGTGAATACTGTGTGGCTATTTGCTGCCGAGACACAGTAGTTGAAGATAAATCAGGTAATACACTTTACTGGCACTGTAGAAGCAGTTTACTGGCATGTGCAGTTACTCAATTCTTAACTGCATCCAAGAAAGGGAGTTTTTGTGTCGAGACAATCAACACATTGGAACCCAGCTTCTGCCAAAAAAGGGCAAAAATTGTTTTTCACAGCTTGAGAATGACAAAGGAGGGGGATGAAGGAAGGGATGGGTGGGGGGGGAGTTGGAGAAACAGATGAATTTTGTGAAGACATGCGAGTGTGAATGTGCTGAACAGACCCAGACCCACAGTAATGTTCCAATAACCGGACCCCTGGGTCTAGTCCACTGACTCACCTCATGGTAATCCTCTAATAACTTTATTTTAAGAGTGGTGAAAACTGTTCACTCTCTTACCCCCAGACAAGCATTACAACATTGCCGTGCTTCATCCATATTTGGAAATAACGTCATTTGTACAGACCCAGACTGAAACCTAGACACATTATCTTGATCTTTCCCTTTTTTGTGTTTATAGTTCGGGAACATTAGAACTATGCTAGAATGCTAACAAAAATGCTAGGACAGAAATGTGGAGGTCTGGTTTCAAAAACATGACACAGGCTTTCTCTCAACACCATAGGCACGTTACATAATGTAGCCAAGCTACTGCAAGTAACAGAATGTCCAGCCCAGTAATTTCAGAGCAGCTGCTCTTTAGGCACTGCTAGCCTATCTTCAGTACGAATCCTACATTTGTATTTCAGGAACACTGTATTAAGTTGGGAACATTATATGACCCTTGTGTTTATCCAGATAAAAAAAGGTGGGCGGCTTTTGGCCCTGTGGATTTATTTTGAGAAGAGATCTGTTAAAGAAACAAGCCTGGATGTCTCCATGCCAGTAGTCTGTGTTCCCACGTGGCTGTCCTGTCTTTCTCTTCCTGGGCTATTTTAGCTGGTTGTTACCCAGTGGAGACGGCTAGGGAAGGTTTAGGCCCTTGTGAGCATTAGAACATTCCAACAACCTCCCCAGAATGCTGCTTAAAGAACTCTCTAGAATGATCTTTATTGCCTTCATGCCAAAGCAATGGGATCTATGAGAGAGAGGGGATGGTGGGAGGAGACGGGGGTGGGATGTGGTTGGAAATATGTGTTTTCATCATTTAACTGGAGGGAGATCGGAATCTTCACGTGAATAGCTTGTACTCCAGGGATCACCTGTATTTGGGGAGTTTCTCCCATTCTTCTATGCAGATCCTCTCAAGCTCTGTCAGGTTGGATGGGGAGTGTTGCTGCACAGCTATTTTCAGTTCTCTCCAGAGATTTTCGATCGGGTTCAAGTCCGGGCTCTGGCTGGGCCACTCAAGGACATTTAGAGACTTGTCCCGAAGCCACTCCTGCGTTGTCTTGGCTGTGTGCTTAGGTTCGTTGTCCTGTTGGAAGGTGAACCTTCGCCCCAGTCTGAGGTCCTGAGCACTCTAGAGCAGGTTTTCGTCAAGGATCTCTCTGTACTTTGCTCTGTTCATCTTTGCCTCGATACTGACTAGTCTCCCAGTCCCTGCCGCTGAAAAACATCCCCACAGCATGATGATGCCACCACCATGCTTCACCGTAGGGATGGTGCCAGGTTTCCTCCAGATGTGACGCTTGGCATTCAGGCCAAAGAGTTCTTCAATCTTGGTTTCATCAGACCAGAGAATCTTGTTTCACATGGTCTGAGAGTCTTTAGGTGCCTTTTGGCTAACTCCAAGCGGGCGGTTATGCGCCTTTTACTGAGGAGTGGCTTCCGTCTGGCCACTCTACCATAAAGGCCTGATTTGTGGAGTGCTGCAGAGAGGGTTGTCATTCTGAAAGGTTCTCCCATCTCCACAGAGGAAATCTAGAGCTCTGTCAGAGTGACCATCGGGTTCTTGGTCACCTCCCTGACCAAGGCCCTTCTCCCCCGGTTGCTCAGTTTGGCCTGGCGGCCAGCTCTAGGAAAAGTCTTGGTGGTTCCAAACTTCTTCCATTTAAGAATGATGGAGGCCACTGTGTTCTTGGGGACCTTCAATGCTGCAGACATTTTTTGGTACCCTTCCCCAGATCTGTGCCTCGACACAATCCTGTCTCGGAGCTCTACAGACAATTCCTTCGACATCATGGCAAGGTTTTTGCTGTGACATGCACTGTCAACTGTGGGACCTTATATAGACAGGTGTGTGCCTTTTCAAATCATGTCCAATCATTTGAATTTACCTCAGGTGGACTCCAATCAAGTTGTAGAAACATCTCAAGGATGATCAATGGAAACAGAATGCACCTGACCTCAATTTCGAGTCAGATAGGCAAGGGTCTGAATACTTATGTAAATAAGGTATTTCTGTTTTGTGTTTTTAATACATTTGGCAAAATTCCTAAAAATCTGTTTTCTTTTTGTCATAATGGAGTATTGTGTGTAGATTGCTGAGATTTTTTTTATATTTAATACATTTTAGAATAAGGCTGTAACGTAACAAAATGTGGAAAAAGTCAAGGGGTCTGAATACTTTCCGAAGGCACTGGATAACTAACTGTCTATTATGCGTTGGGAATACTTTGGAAAATATTTCCAAAATTAAAATACCCCCCCCTCTCCTTGTACTCAGAAAACTTGAGAGGCCAAATCAAATCCCCTGCAGGCCGGCAGTTGGGGAACCCTATTGTACTCAATAAGAGTTCATAATAACCTAATTTGTAGCCCAGAAAAAGACTATTAGATTAGTCTGCCTCAATCAGACAGGCATCAAAGTACTCCGCACCCTCACAGCACTTTGGAGATTAAATCATTATGCTTTGATCATTATCAAATAATCTTATGACAGCTTATGTAGTTAATCAGTTGTGTTATCCCTCTTTTTCATCAACTCATTTTCTGTCAGGGAGCCTTTTCCCTGTTGGGCCTGAGAATCGAGATTAACTTGGTTAGTTTGTACTCCTGTCTTACCTAACAGGCTATTTGAAGTTCAGAAATCACCACACATCCAGTCACATTTTCTTTTCCCAATGGTTCCCTGGTTTCCACATGGAACAAAACCTATAGTTCTTCACCAGTTTGTTCCCAAAGGCTGAGTCTCCTGTTATTGGAAGGTACAACGGCACAGTGTAATGTCTGGCTGTGTTGGGAGTCAGGAATGGCAGGGGAGTGAGGTTAGCATTTATGTGCGGGCGCCGTGTGAACTGCCCCATTGTGCCCCGGAGACAGTTGTAGCTGGTAAATAAGTTGGCTTACAGGCAAACAAACATAGCCTTGTTCCCTTTTAAGCAAGCTAGCAATCTGCTTTCAGGTATTTGGGTGCCACCCTGGTACGGGGCCTGAAAAGCCCTCCAACAGTACTTCCGTCTGCCACAGTAGATCTAGATCCCCCCTTCTTACCTTAAGCAGGGTGGAATCATTAGTCCAATCATTAGTCCTCTGCCAGCCCTCAGTCAGATGTTGGCTCCATTCATTGAGTTTTTACAATGAAAGCAATTAATGTCAACCTTTGGAAACGAAATACACAAAAGTATGTGGACACCCCTTCAAATTAGTGGATTTGGCTATTTCAGCCACACCCGTTGCTGACAGGTCTATAAAATTGAGCACACAGCCATGCAATCTCCATAGACAAACATTGGCAGTAGAATGGGCCATACTGAAGAGCTCAGTGACTTTCAAAGTTTTACCGTCATAGGATGCCACCTTTCCAACAAGTCAGTTTGTCAAATATCTGCCGTGCTAGAGCTGCCCCGGTCAACTGTAAGTGCTGTTATTGTGAAGTGGAAACGTCTAGGAGCAACAACGGCTCAACCGCGAAGTGGTAGGCCACACAAGCTCATAGAACAGGACCTGGGTATGGCGGATACCAGGAGAACGCTACCTGCCAGAATGTATAGTGCCAACTGTATAGTTTGGTGGAGGAGGAATAATGGTCTGGGGCTGTTTTTCATGGTTCAGGCTAGGCCCTTTTCTGTTTCAGCATGACAATGCCCCCGTGCACAAACAGAGGTCCATACAGAAATGGTTTGTCGAGATCGTTGTGGAAGAACTTCACTGGCCTGCACAGAGCCATGACCTCAACCCCATCAAACACCTTTGGGATAAATTGGAACGCCGACTGCGAGCCAGGCCTAATCGCCCAACATCAGTGCCCAAACTCACTAATACTGTTGTGGCTGAATGGAAGCAAGTCCCTGCAGCAATGTTCCAACATCTAGTGGAAAGCCTTCCCAGAAGAGTGGAGGCTGTTATAGCAGCAAAGGGGGGACCAACTCCATATTAATGCCCATAATTTTGGAATGAGATAGTCGACGAGCAGGTTTCCACATACTTTTGGCTATGTAGTGTTGAATGGTTACATGATGTTTGGCATTTGGAAGCGGAGGTAAGCGGGTGTTTTTGCACAGTGTTTTGTCCTTGAGGTTTGTGTGGCCAGGGATAAGAAAGTTGAATGCATGAGAGGAGGTGTTTGTTCATGGGTTCATGTGAGAGATGGGTTTTTTTTACCATTATTTTCCTCTTTTATTTTGTTCTTCATAATAATGGTTGCTTGTGCTGGAATGCAACTAAAATCCAAATGGGAACAAATAATGTTTCCTATTTTATTCAATGTTTTATTTTGCCATGAATCTCATTTTCCTTCAAGGTAAGCTTGAGATCGCTATTCTAGTCCTCAAACAGCTATCAGACAATGCCAGTAAGTTGAGAGGCTTGCGTCAGGAGGACAGTACCGTGAATTAGTGATGGAGATCAAAGAAGGATTCAAGCACCCTGTCATCAATCCCCAAAAAGCGTGATGGTTTTATCCGTGGCAGGTTTCCTGACGTCACCTGAAGTTAGGATAAACTCTGCGACTGTAATAGATGGCACTTATCCTGAATGTGTTCAACTCAATTGTGTGTTGTGTGCATGCATGCGCGTGTGTGTGTTGGTGAAACACTGGTTCTTACTAGGTGTTGATGGATCATGTTCTTGATGAACAGGGCAGAGTAGAGATACTGTCAGAGTGGGCTTCCTCCTTCTTAAACAATTCTGGATCAGTCATCAAATGCTGTCTACTCCCATAAAGTCAGGGGGAATCCCCAAAGTATCAGTAGAAATGCTTTTTAAAAACCTGTAGCCAATTAAACATAGCCAATTAAATGCGTTCTTATGAGATAATGAAGCGTACATACTCTATATTGTTCTGAGTCATGTAAAAGTCTCAGAGATGGATTGATGGAAGTAAAAAAAAAAAAATATCTCTCTCTTTTCCAGCTATTCCTCTGACAGCAGGAGGATCCAGACATGCGATGGACTGCCCCCAGGGATACAAGCGCATCAACAACTCCCACTGCCAAGGTAAGCGCTGTGGCCCACCTCTTGTTCAACGTCTCTGCGACTACCACTGCCATTGTTTGGCTTGTGCTTTCTCACACGGAGAGAATTCTATTGTTTTCTCAGCGTGGCGGAGGGCTTCGCCAGGAGAAATTAGCCTTAAAGAAATGATTTGTCACCAGCCACATAAAACCCTGCGAGAGAGCAGGGCTACCATCCAGAGACGAGGAATGAATATGCTTCATTTTGACAAGGAGATCATTCTCACCCTTCCTTGGGTGGTATGGGCCTGTCTACCTGTACACAGCACCCTCTGCTGGTCCCTCGTGCTCCAATCCTCCACAGATACACTGACTCAGCCCACTCTGAGTCATTTATGACACTGGTTTGCCAGCTGCCATTTGTTGTCTCCCCAGAGCTGCCTGAAATCTATCAAAGATGAAAGTTTTTTCTTCTCTTTCTACTCTTGACTTGCTCCACTTGGTCGTCAGTGATCAATCCTGCTTTAACAGGACCTCAAACACCATAACAGCCATGCGGGGGAGAGAGTGAAAAGAGGCAGGTGCCATATTTGATAGATTTCCCTAATCTAATCTGAATTGAATTGGGATATGATAGCGAACGATGACTACAATACATCAGGGCTGGCAGGCCTGACCGTATTCAGAGGAGTCACACTAAATCAAGCCTGCTCTGCCCCAGCGACTTTTGAACCTACTGTGGCCCATTCACTCAGCACTCCACTCAAGGGGAGGGAGGAAGGGAGGTAGAGGGACCAGTGTCTGTGTATACGCCACAGGCCTGCTCAGGGACTTTACTGACTGCTCATTTTTTAAACAAAAAAATATAACCCCTACTGCTCTCCTCTAATCAGCAGGAAACCCAAACCTCTCCTTCTCTCTATGGTAGCTGGCTGTTTGAACTGTCAGATCTTACAGAGAGGGGTTATGAAATAGTGAAGGCTTATCCTTTAAATTGAGCTTGTGGCGTCTCTACTACAATAACAACTGCCCAACACTAAACACACTACATTATTCTACATCATTGAGAATTCTATTGGAACAGTGGACGGTACATTGAAAACATCAGGGGACACCCCTACTCACTTCAAAGGGATCCCATTAATTGACAGCACTGGTAGTGTAGTGCATGGCACAACCAACAGAGGGCATATGCCTGGGTTCCACTGGTTCTACATGAGGCAGAGTGCCACCGCGCCAAGGCGCTTGCCAGAACTGTGGTTAGGCAGAGAAGGGCTCTGAAAGGGGAGCCGAGGCCTGACTGCTGCCTATTCGGAGTGCTGCCAGGCTGAGGAGAGCAGAGTGGTGGCCCAGACTTGGTTATTCCTGTGGAGGTGCTGTGACTCTTTACCCTGTAATCCACCACTTCCTGTTCCCCTTAATATTACCCCTTTTTTACAGGGCTGATTTGGATTTAATCTCCATTTAGTTTTTCTTGGAGCTAGGTATGTGTGTTTACTAATTGCTGAATATGGTGTGACTGTGTCCAATATAAAAAATGGAGGGGAAAAAGACACGATAGAGGCTTGCTCGGCTGGTTTCAAGTCGTGTGGAGTCGGCGGGTCTGGTTCTGATCCAGTTCTGATTAAATTCCCCAGTGAGCCATTTGAGTTCTGAAGCGGTGAGGGTAGGAGGTGTTAGGCTGGGTCATGTTCAGTATGACTTCTCTTGGACAAGCCAATCTCCCTCCCACATACTCTCGTTTAGCACTTCTCAGGCACTGCTGAATGTTGTGGTGACTAATGCGCAGGTGTGTCCCAGCCCAGGCAGCGGATCTGAGTCCAAAGTGATTAAGGTGATGAGTGAGCAGTGATCTTCTCACCCCAGCAGCACACTCCTCTCAGTGTGTCATCACAGGCAGTGGGCCGCGCTCTGTGGGGCCCCGGGGGGACAGAAATAGTGAGTGTATATTGAATTCACCTCTCCTCCACTCGGTTCACCGCTGAGCCGTTTTATGGCCTTGTGGGTAATTATTCTGTCAGTGCAGTGATTGACAGCGCATGTGGGCGGGGCTTGAAGGAGCGGTGCAGGTGTTAAAACCGTGAAAGTGCCAGTGGAGACGCGTCCCATAGATGATAATTGCCATTCATTGATATTCCTTGCAGAGGGTGTTGTAGTAAAGAATGTTAACGCAAACATCTTTATCCTCCTGAGATCTGCCTGAGAAAGAAAAGTGATTTGGATCATCTGTCCTGTGAGACAAGAAGGAACACCCTCATTCACCCACCCCAGGGGAAACATGTCACTGGGAATGACGTCTCTTCCCCTATTTGTTGATTCTATTACAGTTTAACAGAACACAGTAGAGCCTCCTGTGATATGAACCTGGTCAAGATGTATCCTCTGAAATATTCATGACTTACATTACATGGAAGGATATCCACATGCTGTCACCTGGTGTTAGAGTACCACAGGATGATGTGATGCTGCTCTTGTCAAGTACTGTGTGCTCTGCAAACTCTGTGCATGAGTGATGATCCTGTACTGGTATATCTTTTCACTTTTGAAACAGAAAGAACAACATGTAAAGTGATAATATTAATCAATTTGAACAGAATTAAAGGGGAACAAATCACATGGAAATATGGATGGAACAAAGCTCCCTTTTGGATACATAACTCAAAAACATGCTTCATATTTAGCCCTCTCAATAACAAACTACACTTGTAAACTGGATACCAAAACAAATGAACAAGATATATGTAAACAGCTAAGAGGCAGCCGAGTTGGAAAGGGGATACAAAGTCTGCTTGTCTCTTGTTATAAGGAGTATACGGGGAAATCATTCTATTGACCTTCTTCCAGCTGGACATGTTATGTCTACCCAGCTGTTGTTTCCAATAAGTTAGTCTCTAGTGACTGGCTGACATGTCCACTCTGCAGTGAACCAGTGAACCCCCAAAGCTGTTAGTCCCACGTTCAGCCTCATAAGCCAGACTTTGAACTAAGGAAATCAACCTGCTCTTTTATCAGGTTACTCCATAACCGGGAGACCTGAAACTGTCTCCTCCACTTCATATGAATAACCTCAAACTACGGGAGCTGCCTTGGACCATAACAGTTATGTCGGGGCTACACCAAGGTTATGATATGAATGCGGTTGTTGTGAGCTATTATACGAACTCATGTATAGAAACAAACAAAATGATGGTAATTGGTGGAGTTACCAGCATACACATCTCTATTCTATGCACGTTCAGTTCATGTTCCTTTCTGTACTGTGTAATACACACTAATATGTATATCAACAGTGTATTACTTTGTTCCTCTCCTTGGTTTTCTGTTGCAGATCTTAATGAGTGCCAGCTGCAGGGTGTGTGTCCCAACGGAGACTGTCTGAACACCATGGGCAGCTACAGGTGCAGCTGTAAGGTCGGCTATATCCCTGACCCCACCCTCTCCACCTGTATCCGTAAGTCCTCCATACCTCTCTCTCTCTGTCGGTCTCTCCCCTCTCTCTCGCCCTCTCTCTCGCTGTATCTCCCTCTCTCTCTCTCTCTCTCGCCCTCTCTCTCTGTCTCGCCCTCTCTTCCTCGCTCTCTCGCTGTATCTCCCTCCCTCTCTCTCTCTCTCTCGCTCTCTTTCTTTCTCAGTGCCTGTACAGTCAGGATTGCAGTGTGTAGAAGAATGTTGCGAATGCCGCAAAGCGTACTGCAAAGGCTGTGTTTTGATGATATGCATATGAATGTGGGAACAGATGGGAATGCATGGATGAAAAGCATGATGTTTATCATATTAATCATATTCCCCTCAGAGCATGGAGCAAAAGGAACAGCATATTGCCAAACACAACAGATCTTATTTCTCTCCACTGAAAGTGGGAAGGAAGGAGTGTTGGGTTGAGGGATTAAAATCCAATTGACTTGATTCTCAGTTCTCTGGGTTGTTGGTTGGAGAGCGATTGATCAGTGATGGCCTTTAATGATGTGGTCTTGTTCAGCATGCGTTTCCCTGCCAGTTGTTGTCTCTCCCAGTCCGACCAGTGTGTGTGTGTATATGTGTGTGTTTTGACTCTTGGTTTGTGTCTTCTGCTGGTTCCCTTCTATATATCTCATTGCTATTGAAACCTGAGTGGCCATTCATCAACATCACTGGCTATGGCAAGGAGCCTTGCTACAGTTTTGTCCTTAAATGGAAAAAGGAAGCATTGGAAATTCATCAGTGACATCATCCATTGTGTTTCCCCCCTCCCCTGCATGTGTTGCCTGTCATTGAACCGCCAACGTCGCATCCAGACTTCTCCCCTCATTGTGTGTGTTGAGTTACTGAGCTCTCTGCTGGCATTAAAGCACAGTGGAGTTTGGAGAGAAACATATTGGTGTTGATGAAGGACCAAATACAGCCTGACCCTCCTATGTACTGCCTTTGTGTGTTGATTGGCTTATAATAGGCATGACAGCAACAGTAACCAACCAAAACGGACCTTCCCATTGTGAGAGCCACTAATAATGCCCTATTGTACCATGGAATGAGACTTTACACATACACGTACATCCTGTGTCCACCTAGATTTAACAAAAATAAACCAATGCATTCCATGCGTAGCACTTACAATAACTGTGACTCAATTTTCTTTTGGGATTCTGACACGTCATCAAACATTCCACTGGTGCGAGACAATATTCTTGACCAAAAGGTTAAAAATACATCAGTAATGACTGCTTGAAATGCACATACCACGCGTGATTAACCCTTTACACTCATGGGAATTGGCCTGTATGGATAGGGCTAAAAATAAATGTTTCTTACAGAAGAGATATGAAATGCATAAGCATGGTAGCAATTTAAAGGGAACAGTTTGGAGATTATGGGAAAATTATTATACCAAAGTTGAGAACACAACAGTTCACCTGACACAAGACTGAATCCAAACATTACACTGTTGATTTTATGTGCATTTTACATTTACTGTACTTTTTGCCACATTTGTTGATAATGAAATCTGAAAATACTCGGGATACATTCAGTAACATGATAAGAATATTCCTGGAAAATGTGGGGTAGATGCAACATAAGACAAAAGAATTACAAGGGTTTGAGTGAGAGGACTAACTGGTGTCTCCAAGTGGCTACACACCTCTCCAGAGTGTGCACAGTTCCTAAGTCATTTCAATGCACTTTTATGGCTCAAAGAAGAGTCTTCAACTATAAGCTCTCCTAGCTGTGCCTTTGAGGAACTAGATCAAGCACACTTGTAGTTGCTTTGTTTGGAACACAGCCCTGCATCCCTGCCATAACACCGTTACTGTTGTTGTTTACACAATCCAAAAACAGGCAATTTTTTTTCTTTCGCTATCTGAGTCAGGTGGGCATCATTTGAAAGCTTGTTTTATTGCCAACATGACTAGCTAAGTTATAAAATACAAAGGCTTTCATAGGGCAATTCAGAGAAAATATCATCATTTTGGTGTGCATAGAAAGGAGTCATGCGTGCATTTAGGTGCGTGTTCCGTGGTTAAATGTTCTTTACAGAACAACCCAGGATATGACACCATGTCGTGTTGTCACTGTACATCAAACTTAGTGATCATAAACGTTGACACTGTACAGTTGAAGTCGGAAGTTTACATACACCTTAGCCAAATACATTTAAACTCAGTTTTTCACAATTCCTGACATTTAATCCTGTCTTAGGTCAGTTAGGATCACCACTTTATTTTAAGAATGTGAAATGTCAGAATAATAGTAGAGAGAATGATTTATTTCAGTTTTTATTTCTTTCATCACATTCCCAGTGGGTCAGAAGTTTACATACACTCAATTAGTATTTGGTAGCATTGCCTTTAAATTGTTTAACTTGGGTCAAACGTTTCGGGTAGCCTTCCACAAGCTTCCCACAATAAGTTGGGTGAATTTTGGCCCATTCCTCCTGACAGAGCTGGTGTAACTGAGTAAGGTTTGTAGGCCTCCTTGCTCGCACACGCTTTTTCAGTTCTGCCCACAAATGTTCTATAGGATTGAGATCAGGGCTTTGTGATGGCCACTCCAATACCTTGACTTTGTTTTCCTTAAGCCATTTTTCCACAACTTTGGAAGTATGCTTGGGGTCATTGTCCATTTGGAAGACCCATTTGCGACCAAGCTTTAACTTCCTTACTGATGTCTTGAGATGTTGCTTCAATATAGCCACATAATTTTCCTTCCTCAGGATGCCATCTATATTGTGAAGTGCACCAGTCCCTCCTGCAGCAAAGCACCCGCACAGCATGATGCTGCCACCCCCGTGCTGCACAGTTGGATGGTGTTCTTCGGCTTGCAAGCCTTCCCCTTTTTCCTCCAAACATAACAATGGTCATTATGGCCAAACAGTTATATTTTTGTTCCATCAGACCAGAGGAAATTTCTCCAAAAAGTACTGTCTTTGTCCCCATGTGCAGTTGCAAACCGTAGTCTGTCTTTTTTATGGTGGTTTTGGAGCAGTGGCTTCTTCCTTGCTGAGCGGCCTTTCAGGTTATGTCAATATAGGACTCGTTTTACTGTGGAAATACTTTTGTACCTGTTTCCTCCAGCATCTTAACAAGGTCCTTTGCTGTTGTTCTGGGATTGATTTGCACTTTTCGCACCAAAGTACGTTCATCTCTAGGAGACAGAATGGGTCTCCTTCCTGAGCGGTATGACGGCTGCGTGGTCCCATGGTGTTTATACTTGCGTACTATTGTTTGTACAGATGAACGTGTTACCTTCAGGCGTTTGGAAATTGCTCCCAAGGATGAACCAGACTTGTGGAGGTCTACAATAATTTTTCTGAGGTCTTGGCTGATTTCTTTTGATTTTCCCGTGATGTCAAGCAAAGAGGCACTGAGTTTGAAGGTAGGCCTTGAAATACATCCACAGCTACACCTCCAATTGACTCAAATTATGTCAATTAGCCTATCAGAAGCTTCTAAAGCCATGACACAATTTTCTGGAATTTTCCAAGCTGTTAAAGGCACCGTCAATTTAGTGTATGTAAACTTCTGACCCACTGGAATTGTGATACAGTGAATTATTATAAGTGAAATAATCTGTCAGTAAACAATTGTTGGAAAGATTACTTGTGTCATGCACAAAGTAGATGTCCTAATCGACTTGCCAAAACTATAGTTTGTTAACAAGAAATTTGTGGAGTGGTTGAAAAACAAGTTTTAATGAC
The DNA here is from genome assembly GCF_020615455.1 of Coregonus clupeaformis. Classification (NCBI taxonomy): domain Eukaryota; kingdom Metazoa; phylum Chordata; class Actinopteri; order Salmoniformes; family Salmonidae; genus Coregonus; species Coregonus clupeaformis. The sequence continues at coordinate 28,840,213 of NC_059228.1, read as the reverse complement.
TCCAACCTAAGTGTATGTAAACCTCCGACTTCAACTGTATATGACATGAGTTTTATGATATGGAAATGTGAAGTGCACATTTGGACTCACAGTGTTTGGCTTGCTTGTATGACATCAAAGCAGTATTTATTATAATCCTCAACGTCTCATCTTTCAAAACACATTGAGTCATCTTAATTTACAAAACATTTGCAACAACAAAACATTTGCAAAAGTACCCAATTACCGGGAGGGATGGGGGCTACTTCTTGTCGCGTGCCGTGTTCAAGTTCAGAACGGCTGTCAGTCAAAACCTATACAGCGCTGTGAAGCGCAGAGCCTGAGCTCTGACATAATTTATAGCATTTACAGCCACTGCATTACAATGTAGGTGCTTATCAGTGCCCAAATCTGCAATTTTCAACCCGTATACGGGTACTAGTGTAAAGGGCTATGCTCCAAATAGGGTTACATGGGAGACAAATGCAGAAACTGTCTAGCTAACTAACTTATCCGCTAACATCAAGGCGGTGACCCGATCCTGCAGGTTCATGCTCTACAACATTCGGAGAGTACGACCCTGCCTTACACAGGAAGCGGCACAGGTCCTAATCCAGGCACTTGTCATCTCCCGTCTGGATTACTGCAACTCGCTGTTGGCTGGGCTCCCTGCCTGTGCCATTAAACCCCTACAACTCATCCAGAATGCCGCAGCCCGTCTGGTGTTCAACCTTCCCAAGTTCTCTCACGTCACCCCGCTCCTCCGCACACTCCACTGGCTTCCAGTTGAAGCTCGCATCTGTTACAAGACCATGGTGCTTGCCTATGGAGCTGTGAGGGGAACGGCACCTCCGTACCTTCAGGCTCTGATCAGTCCCTACACCCAAACGAGGGCACTGCGTTCATCCACCTCTGGCCTGCTGGCTCCCCTTCCTCTGCGGAAGCATAGCATTAATTTTTTATTTTTTTTTGTCAAGTGGTTATCCCACTGGCTATAGGGTGAATGCACCAATTTGTAAGTCGCTCTGGATAAGAGCATCTGCTAAATGACGTAAATGTAAAAAAATGTAATGTCTAGAAATTAAGGGAGGGCCACCAAGGGCAATCTAACAGAACCCCAGCACCCTCATCTCTCTCTATCCCTCCATCTCCCCTTCCCTCCCCCACTCCCCTCTAATGTGCTGCCTCTCAACGTCCGACAAAGGGAGAGATCCCATCATTGGGGCATTCACTGACCTATTCATGGGTCATGCTGCTCTAGTGTACTTTGAGACGTGTTTAGCAACAGAACCCCACAGTCACCCCATAGCCCTATTAGCTAGACAGTTTCTGAGACTCAAGAAAAGACTCAAGCGTGTTTAACACAGTGGTGCTGCCACGTCAGTGAGTAGGAGTCACTGGCAGGGGCGCAACTTTGGTTTTAGAAGTGGGGGGGACATATAATAAAATATATATATATATTTTTTAGTCGGATAAACACTCCAAACAGCCTACCCGACCGCTCAGAGGCGTCCGCATGGTTCTAAAGCACACCGTTGCCTCGTTTTGTATCACATTCCAATGATAAAACTGGGGGGAACAAAAATGCAATTTCACATGTCCCCAGTGAAAGTTGCACCCCTGGTCACTGGTATTAATTGGTGGCTTTGGCCAGGCCTTAGAGCAACTTGAATGTGGGTGGTAGGGAGGAGGGGGGTGGATGGAATTTGGCCACGATTTCCCCCATACACGATTTCCCCCATGTGTCCGAGCTGTGAAGTGTGAGACTCTGAGGCGGATTCACAATTTTTGTAGAGGGTTTGGAGGGACAGTGGTTCAGCCGTTTGAGCCCCTCTTTCCAACAGTTACACACACACATAAACACACGCTCGCCCACATACCCTCTCTGTCAATAATAACTGGAAACCTGAGAACTTTTTCAGTCTGTGTTGACGAATATCAATGCACCACACAAACTGCCTAAAGGGGAAAATGTTCGAAGAATAAAAACTCTTTGTGACCTTTTGTACAGGATTGGTAAAGAAAAAGCTATTACCTTTCACTGTTCTTTGAATTATGTCTTGTAAATTCCAGTACTTCTAATTTGAAGTTCATGTGCATTAACCCATTGTCGTGACGTGACTTTAAAATTCATCTGAAGACTGTTATTTCTCTAATTAACTCACTATGTTTAATTGTTACCCGATTAAATTAATCATGTAACAATTAACTCATTAGGATCTGGGGCACCACTAGAGCGGATTAAACTCTAAAAGGTCTTTATCTATCGCATCTATAAACAGTCAACTTATTAATCATAACCTCGTATCATATCATCATTCTGAACAGTCGTAACCTCCTTGCATCTGCAAAAAACCCAGCATTACGTATGATTCAGTACTACACAAATTGGTTTAATTATTTATTTACTAGCTAATTAAATGGGAACACAGGATAAACATACACACTCTGCACCGGTTATTGACTGGAGAAAACAGGTCCCTAGCGGAATGACAACAACATGGCTGCTTGTTAAAAAGAAGAGATGGCGAGGGAGAGAGAGGGACAGAGACACTTAACCTTGATACATTCAGAAACTACGCTCACCTACAGTACCCATATACGTTGCACACGAACCGCCGCCCGCTTTGAGTAAGAAATCATGAATGTATTTACGTGAATAATGTTGTCTTTCTTCGTAGTTGTCCGTTCTCCGATAACTTGTCATGTAGTCCTGAACAGAACCACAGAATTGATTTTCCTTCCATTCGCTCTTGAAGTTGCTTCTTTGAAGATAGGATAGCCAGCCGTATCGATGGTTCCCAAGTGGGGTGATGAGAGTAGCGTAATACGATGGTTTGAGCATAGTAGCAGATGGCCCTACTTAAATTCACTTTCGAAGATACCTTACTTAGGACAGCAAATCAGCCGTACCAGTGATTGTCCGGGAGATTAGTTTATTTTCTTCACCTCGTGTTGAGATTCAAAGTTCCAACCATTTTAAACGTGTAGCTACCGCTTCACGCTTTTCTGGTCTAATGTGTTTTTTCTGAACTCATAATTTATACACTTTGGTCGAAAGGGGCGGTTCCAGCAGGCTGGCACGCTTTCTGACCTCACTTCGGGGCGGTGACTATTCACTGTGCAAGTTATGTAAAACAATTATCTCTTATAACTTCTCAAATCACATCCCTCTCTTAACAAAAACACTTTCATCATTTTTCATATTACATGCACAACGTATAGTATGGCAACGTCATATACAGTACCAGTCAAAGGTTTGGACACACCTACTCATTCAAGGGTTTTTATTTATTTTGTACTATTTTCTACATTGTAGAATAATAGTGAAGACATAAAAACTATGAAATAGCACATCTGGAATCATGTAGTAACCAAAAAAGTGTAAAACAAATCAAAATATATTTTATATTTGAGATTCTTCAAATAGCCACCCTTTGCCTTGATGACAGCTTTGCACACTCTTGGCATTCTCTCAACCAGCTTCACCTGGAATGTTTTTCCAACAGTCTTGAAGGAGCACTTGTTGTCTGCTTTTCCACACTCTGCCGTCCGACTCATCCCAAACCATCTCAATTGGGTTGAGGTCGGGGGATTGTGGAGGCCAGGTCATCTGATGCAGCACTCCATCACTCTCCTTCTTGGTAAAATAGCCTTTGCCCAGCCTGGAGGTGTGTTGGGTCATTGTCCTGTTGAAAAACAAATGATAGTCCAACTAAACCCAAACCAGATGGTATGGCGTATCGCTGCAGAATGCTGTGGTAGCCATGCTAGTTAAGTGTGCCTTAAATTCTAAATAAATCACAGACAGTGTCACCAGCAAAGCACCCCCACACCATAACACCTCCTCCTCCATGCTTTACGGTGGGAACTACACATGCGGAGATCATCCGTTCACCCACACCGCGTCTCACAAGGCCACGGCGTTTGGAACCAAAAATCTCAAATTCGGACTCCAGACCAGAGGACAAATATCCACCGGTCTAATGTCCATTGCTCGTGTTTCTTGGCCCAAGCAGGTCTCTTCTTCTTATTGGTGTCCTTTAGTAGTGGTTTCTTTGCAGCAGTTCGACCATGAAGGCCTGATTCACGCAGTCTCCTCTGAACAGTTGATGTTGATGTGTCTGTGACTTGAACTCTGTGAAGCATTTATTTGGGCTTAAATTTCTGAGGCTGGTAACTCTAATGAACTTATCCTCTGCAGCAGAGGTAAATCTGGGTATTCCATTCCTGTGGCGGTCCTCATGAGAGCCAGTTTCATCATAGCGCTTGATGGTTTTTGCGACTGCACTTGAAGAAACTTTCAAAGTTCTTGAAATGTTCCGTATTCACTGACCTTCATATCTTAAAGTAATGATGGACTGTCATTTCTCTTTGCTTATTTGAGCTGTTCTTGCCATAGTATGGACTTGGTCTTTTACCAAATAGGGCTGTCTTCTGTATACCCCCCCCCCCCCTACCTTGTCACAACACAACTGATTGGCTGAAACGCATAAAGAAGGAAAGAAATTCCACAAATTAACTTTTAAGAAAATATCAAATATATTTTGATTTGTTTAACACTTTTTTGTTTACTCCATGATTCCATATGTGTTATTTCATAGTTTTGATGTCTTCACTATTATTCTACAATGTAGAAAATAGAAAAATAAATGTGTAGGTGTGTCCAAACTTTTGACTGGTAGTGTATGTAGTGGGTATACTTTCCAAGTTACACTGTTTCCTTTATACAATTTTTAATGCCATCACAAAATAACAAACAAAATGACCTTAGTGTCCTATAGATCGCCTCTGACCATTCCCCACGTTCTACGTTAGAAATATTGTTCCAGTATTCGCTTTTGTTTCAGCAGAAAAAAAGTATGTTGAGACAAAGAACATTCCTTTGGTGAATCTTGAGAGGGAGAGCCTGGATCGTCTCCCTTGATTTACGACAGGACGTAAGTTGTTAATACCCACTAGTTCTTTCCTTCCCCCTCTACGGGTGAGAGGGGGTCTGATTTAAGTTATTCATTGCAATCCTGATCTGACCTATTTGGATTCTCGTGGATAGTCATGACACCATTTAGCCCTCCTTTTGGCCTCAGCAGTTCAGCATTGTCACATTTTGGGTTTTGGAGACTGTTGTGAGACGGGGGAAAAAAGCACTGATTTTAATGTTGATAGGATAGCTTACCCATTGAAAAATGAAGAAATACTGGAAGAACATGATATGGTTCTAGCTCTACTTGGAAGTCAAATCCTTAGAGAGTCTTTGTTCCGTTGGTGCCTTGCCATACCACAGTTTCCACTCCTACACTTCAGGATTTGAGCTGCCTAAACCCCTCATGATGTGCATCATTCAGAAACACTCAACCAACCCTACTGCATGCTTTTATTTGGGTCAGCATTTGACTTTGTTCAGTAGTGCATGACACATTGGCATGAAGTGCTCAATGTTTGTACACCCAGAGAGCTTTTGATGTTGTATGTGCTGTGCTTGTGGGTGTTTTGCGTTTGAGCTTTTAGTTTAGTCTAGTTGACACTTTCTTCATAGCTCAAAAATCCTGTGATGAAGATATGACATTTCTCAGTGGTAGCAGGCAACAAAGCTAACTACCCCTGAGATGTTTCACATTTTTCTTGGTATTTTTGATGTCGTTGTTATAAATGTGTGAGTACTGTACTCTGTGTTGGGCGGGGGGATTCCGGTGAAGGGGGACTTCTTTATTTTCTCTTTTTCTCTTTTCTCTCCCCCATGTCTGTGTCTCCTCCCACTGTGGCACACCTCCCCTCGCCCTTCTCCCTCCGCACCTCTTCAGCCGACACCCCTGCCGTCCACGAGGAGAAAGGGGCTTGTTTCCGATTGGTCAGTTCGGGGAAGCAGTGTTTGCACCCAGTGTCTGCTCAGCTGAGCAAACAGCTGTGCTGCTGCAGTGTGGGCAAGGCCTGGGGCCCGAGCTGCGACAAGTGCCCCCTGCCAGGAACAGGTAAGGTCCCCAACGCCAGCAACTCTGAGTCCCAGACACTTCTACCCATCCACCCATTCCACTACTCTCACATTGAGAGATTGAAATGTGGGACCAGTGGCATCCATCCCCCACCCACACTCAATGTGTCTCCCTCTCTGTGCATGTGTTTCATTGCTTTGCCAAGTAGATGGTTTTAGATGCAGTTATATCTCCACTCCACCACCACCAGCACTCTCCTGCTGTCTCCCCTTATTCCACCATGGTTGCCCATCCGTCAGTGCCGTCTGTACGGGTATCATGGTCAGTGTTGGCTGGGGTGACACAATAGCTGACACCTGCAGATCATGTGCAGCACAGGCACACTAAATAGATAGAAGCTGTTTGCTGAGTCCTCACACTTCCACTCGAAAAGGTCGGTCTTAATTAATTGATGACATTGAGTCAAACATTCCATTAGACCTGGGAGGTTAGTCTGGGAACATGTGTAAGCCTTTTCTCTGTCTGTGCCTGTATTGTCTGTCTAGGCTCCGAGAGACATTACTGGATGGCCTCGTTTGGCCTAATTAACAACACCTGTTAAAATCATCCGGGTTGCCAGATTATTTCGGTTGCCAGGTCTTCAAAATTCCCAGTGTAGTACAGTAGGTTATTATGCAGAGTGTAATAGAGTTAGGGGATGATTGCTTGGAACAGGGCCCATTTTTCCCAATGTGAGAACGTCTCTGTGGGGAAGGTTAAGAGCTGTTATAAGAGTAAATAAGATACGTGCTCCTTTATCTGGAAATAAACTTGAGCAGACAGATAGGATTAGTGTAATAATTGCAGGACTTACCTTGGTATGAAGGGCAGCGTTTTAAGGTCTCTAATGTTTGCAGAGGCGCTTGTAGCTGGATTAGTAGCTGATTATTCTGATATATTTTTTTACTGACATGGTTCTTTCAATTGAGATAGAGATGGAGACAGTTTATTTTGGTACATTCTAACTTCTTGCAAATGCTTGTTGCTTAAAATGGGAAACTGCAGAGATAGCATGTGCTATTCTTATATGAAACTGGATTGGTGGATACTACACTGTGTAACAATGGTTGGTACTTTGTTTTTCATTCATTGGGACATAAATGAAAGCCTTGACATTTGAATCTTCCCCAACACATCTAGTCAAGTCCTTTCAAAATGCTAGTTGCACAAAGACATTCAAGAATGAGACAAGTGTGTGACTCTCAGCTTAGTGTCTTTATCACCAGTGACATGATCCACTGTGACTCCTTGGTTTCCAATGGGAGCACATAAGTCCTGCAGAGAGGACACATTATGAAGGCTATGTGGAGCTCAGAAAGAACTCAGAAGGATCGTTCCATGAAATGAGTGCCTTTGCGTCCCTTTGATATATTAAGTAGAAATTGTGCACCAATATTTAATTTTAAAAGCCTGTTATATTAAATGAAGTGCCCTTTTTAATATAGACCAACTGGAAAATAATATTGAACATTTTGACATGTCCCTCTGTGTACCCTCTGTGACTTATAGGAAGATTTTAACCAACTTAAACCCAACATTTCTCCAAGTTTTAACCATCATGACAGTCATTTCTGAAGATTATTATTTATTTCATGTGATTAGGGATACATTTTTATGTAAAACCAAAAACTCTCCCTCATTTTAAGGTCAACCCTGTTACATGAACTGAACTCTCATTTTAATATGGTGAAACTATTCCTTAGAAAAAAAAAAAAAAAAACATTTAACAATCATAGTGTAAAAGCAGGTGAGCAGGTTCTACTATTTTGGGCCATTTTCTGGTGTTTTGTGATGGTAAACTGAGTGGGTTGAGCATAACACGTCATTTTTATTTTTGGGGGGTAGATCAGCTTTAATATTGCAGATAGATTGTAACTTCCATCAATGTAATTGTCTGCATCACTTCCAATCCCCCATATGTTTTATTTCTCTCGCAAATATATATATATATATATACATATATATATATATATATATATATATATATATATATATATATATATATATATATATATATATATATATATATATATATCTATAACACAGTGGGGGAAAATAGTATTTAGTCAACCACCAATTGTGCAAGTTCTCCCACTTAAAAAGATGAGAGAGGCCTGTAATTTTCATCATAGGTACATGTCAACTATGACAGACAAATTGAGAAAAAAAATTCCTGAAAATCACATTGTAGGATTTTTAATGAATTTATTAGCAAATTATGGTGGAAAATAAGTATTTGGTCACCTACAAACAAGCAATATTTCTGGCTCTCACAGACCTGTAACTTCTTCTTTAAGAGGCTCCTCTGTCCTCCACTCGTTACCTGTATTAATGGCACCTGTTTGAACTTGTTATCAGTATAAAAGACACCGGTCCACAACCTCAAACAGTCACACTCCAAACCCCACTATGGCCAAGACCAAAGAGCTGTCAAAGGACACCAGAAACAAAATTGTAGACCTGCACCAGGCTGAGAAGACTGAATCTGCAATAGGTAAGCAGCTTGGTTTGAAGAAATCAACTGTGGGAGCAATTATTAGGAAATGGAAGACATACAAGAACACTGATAATCTCCCTCGATCTGGGGCTCCACGCAAGATCTCACCCCGTGGGGTCAAAATGATCACAAGAACGGTGAGCAAAAATCCCAGAACCACACGGGGGGACCTAGTGAATGTCCTGCAGAGAGCTGGGACCAAAGTAACAAAGCCTACCATCAGTAACACACTACGCCGCCAGGGACTCAAATCCTGCAGTGCCAGACGTGTCCCCCTGCTTAAGCCAGTACATGTCCAGGCCCGTCTGAAGTTTGCTAGAGTGCATTTGGATGATCCAGAAGAGGATTGGGAGAATGTCATATGGTCAGATGAAACCAAAATAGAACTTTTTGGTAAAAACGCAACTCGTCGTGTTTGGAGGACAAAGAATGCTGAGTTGCATCCAAAGAACACCATACCTACTGTGAAGCATGGGGGTGGAAACATCATGCTTTGGGGCTGTTTTTCTGCAAAGGGACCAGGACGACTGATCCGTGTAAAGGAAAGAATGAATGGGGCCATGCATCGTGAGATTTTGAGTGAAAACATCCTTCCATCAGCAAGGGCATTGAAGATGAAACGTGGCTGGTGCTTTCAGCATGTCAATGATCCCAAACACACCGCCCGGGCAACGAAGGAGTGGCTTCGTAAGAAGCATTTCAAGGTCCTGGAGTGGCCTAGCCAGTCTCCAGATCTCAACCCCATAGAAAATCTTTGGAGGGAGTTGAAAGTGTGTGTTGCCCAGCGACAGCCCCAAAACATCACTGCTCTAGAGGAGATCTGCATGGAGGAATGGGCCAAAATACCAGCAACAGTGTGTGAAAACCTTGTGAAGACTTACAGAAAACGTTTGACCTGTGTCATTGCCAACAAAGGGTATATAACAAAGTATTGAGAAACTTTTGTTATTGACCAAATACTTATTTTGCACCATCATTTGCAAATAAATTCATTAAAAATCCTACAATGTGATTTTCTGGATATTTTCTTTCTCATTTTGTCTGTCATAGTTGACGTGTACCTATGATGAAAATTACAGGCCTCTCTCATCTTTTTAAGTGGGAGAACGTGCACAATTGGTGGCTGACTAAATACTTTTTTTCCCCCACTATATATATACATACATATACACATACATATATAAATACATATACAGTGGGGAGAACAAGTATTTGAAACACTGCCGATTTTGCAGGTTTTCCTACTTACAAAGCATGTAGAGGTCTGCAATCTTTATCATAGGTACACTTCAACTGTGAGAGACGGAAACTAAAACAAAAATCCAGAAAATCACATTGTATGAATTTTAAGTAATTAATTTGCATTTTATTGCATGACATAAGTATTTGATACATCAGAAAAGCAGAACTTAATATTTGGTACAATTACAGAGATCATACGTTTCCTGTAGGTCTTGACCAGGTTTGCACACACTGCAGCAGGGATTTCGGCCCACTCCTCCATACAGACCTTCTCCAGATCCTTCAGGTTTCGGGGCTGTCGCTGGGCAATACGGACTTTCAGCTCCCTCCAAAGATTTTATATTGGGTTCAGGTCTGGAGACTGGCTAGGCCACTCCAGGACCTTGAGATGCTTCTTACGGAGCCACTCCTTAGTTGTTTCGGGTCGTTGTCATGCTGGAAGACCCAGCCACGACCCATCTTCAATGCTCTTACTGAGGGAAGGAGGTTGTTGGCCAAGATCTCACGATACATGGCCCCATCCATCCTCCCCTCAATACGGTGCAGTCGTCCTGTCCCCTTTGCAGAAAAGCATCCCCAAAGAATGATGTTTCCACCTCCATGCTTCACGGTTGGGATGGTGTTCTTGGGGTTGTACTCATCCTTCTTCTTCCTCCAAACACAGCGAGTGGAGTTTAGACCAAAAGCTATATTTTGTCTCATCAGACCACATGACCTTCTCCCATTCCTCCTCTGGATCATCCAGATGGTCATTGGCAAACTTCATACGGGCCTGGACATGCGCTGGCTTGAGCAGGGGGACCTTGCGTGCGCTGCAGGATTTTAATCCATGACGGCGTAGTGTGTTACTAATGGTTTTCTTTGAGACTGTGGTCCCAGCTCTCTTCAGGTCATTGACCAGGTCCTGCCGTGTAGTTCTGGGCTGATCCCTCACCTTCCTCATGGACATTGATGCCCCACGAGGTGAGATCTTGCATGGAGCCCCAGACCGAGGTTGATTGACCGTCATCTTGAACTTCTTCCATTTTCTAATAATTGCACCAACAGTTGTTGCCTTCTCACCAAGCTGCTTGCCTATTGTCCTGTAGCCCATCCCAGCCTTGTGCAGGTCTACAATTTTATCCCTGATGTCCTTACACAGCTCTCTGGTCTTGGCCATTGTGGAGAGGTTGGAGTCTGTTTGATTGAGTGTGTGGACAGGTGTCTTTTATACAGGTAACGAGTTCAAACAGGTGCAGTTAATACAGGTAATGAGTGGAGAACAGGAGGGCTTCTTAAAGAAAAACTAACAGGTCTGTGAGAGCCAGAATTCTTACTGGTTGGTAGGTGATCAAATACCTATGTCATGCAATAAAATGCAAATTAATTACTTAAAAATCATACAATGTGATTTTCTGGATTTTGTTTTAGATTCCGTCTCTCACAGTTGAAGTGTACCTATGATAAAAATTACAGACCTCTACATGCTTTGTAAGTAGGAAAACCTGCAAAATGGCAGTGTATCAAATACTTGTTCTCCCCACTGTACATACATATACAGTACAGTGAGGGAAAAAAGTATTTGATCCCCTGCTGATTTTGTACGTTTGCCCACTGACAAAGAAATATCAGTCTATAATTTTAATGGTAGGTTTATTTGAACAGTGAGAGACAGAATAAAAACAAAAAAATCCAGAAAAACGTATGTCAAAAATGTTATAAATTGATTTGCATTTTAATGAGGGAAATATGTATTTGACCCCCTCTCAATCAGAAAGATTTCTGGCTCCCAGGTGTCTTTTATACAGGTAACGAGCTGAGATTAGGAGCACACTCCTAATCTCAGCTTGTTACCTGTATAAAAGACACCTGTCCACAAAAGTAATCAATCAATCAGATTCCAAACTCTCCACCATGGCCAAGACCAAAGAGCTCTCCAAGGATGTCAGGGACAAGATTGTAGACTTACACAAGGCTGGAATGGGCTACAAGACCATCGCCAAGCAGCTTGGTGAGAAGGCGACAACAGTTGGTGCGATTATTCGCAAATGGAAGAAACACAAAAGAACTGTCAATCTCCCTCGGCCTGGGGCTCCATGCAAGATCTCACCTTGTGGAGTTGCAATGATCATGAGAATGGTGAGGAATCAGCCCAGAACTACACGGGAGGATCTTGTCAATGATCTCAAGGCAGCTGGGACCATAGTCACCAAGAAAACAATTGGTAACATACTACGCTGTGAAGGAGTGCAAGGTCCCCCTGCTCAAGAAAGCACATATACAGGCCCGTCTGAAGTTTGCCAATGAACATCTGAATGATTCAGAGGAGAACTGGATGAAAGTGTTGTGTTCAGATGAGACCAAAATCGAGCTCTTTGGCATCAACTCAACTCGCCGTGTTTGGAGGAGGAGGAATGCTGCCTATGACCCCAAGAACACCATCCCCACCGTCAAACATGGAGGTGGAAACATTATGCTTTGGGGGTGTTTTTCTGCTAAGGGGACAGGACAACTTCACCGCATCAAAGGGACGATGGACGGGGCCATGTACCGTCAAATCTTGGGTGAGAACCTCCTTCCCTCAGCCAGGGCATTGAAAATGGGTCGTAGATGGGTATTCCAGCATGACAATGACCCAAAACACACGGCCAAGGCAACAAAGGAGTGGCTCAAGAGAAGCACATTAAGATCCTGGAGTGGCCTAGCCAGTCTCCAGACCTTAATCCTATAGAAAATCTGTGGAGGGAGCTGAAGGTTAGAGTTGCCAAACGTCAGCCTCGAAACCTTAATGACTTGGAGAAGATCTGCAAAGAGGAGTGGGACAAAATCCCTCCTGAGATGTGTGCAAACCTGGTGGCCAACTACAAGAAATGTCTGACCTCTGTGATTGCCAACAAGGGTTTTGCCACCAAGTACTAAGTCATGTTTTGCAGAGGGGTCAAATACTTATTTCCCTCATTAAAATGCAAATCATCCTTTAAAAAAATATATTTCCCTTTATTACTTTCCAACCCCACCACACATCAACCCTGTTACCCATAGATAGAAAAGCTAGACAATTCTTTACAATTTCAATTTTTTTGTAAAGCATGCATTCAATTGCCCCTCCCTGTTGCACACAACAAGCTTCCATTCCTCCTGTCACAAGGGGATTCATGGCTGATTTAAGATCGTCAACCATTTTACTTTATTTGGCACATTATAGACACTTACTATAGTTCTTTTTTTATTTAACCTCGAGATGGAAACACGTTTTTTATTAAGTTGAACATGTGCTGTTTATGACAGAATGTTAAAATAGGGTGAAATTCTATGTTTTTTTTCACCAATGTATACTACTCAAAAGGCACCCAATTTGTGGAATGACCCAGAGACTGATATACACAAATTTGTTACAACAACAAAATACAAACAGCATGTAACCTATTGTACGTTACATTGGAGTTAAATGTATAAATATCATATTTCATGTGGCCAGTTCTTTGGGACCGAAATGGATGTATATATTTTTTGCCTTACATAAAGAATGTATGTGCTTACTGTATTTTTCTTTTTTTTAATGTAGCTAAATTCAAGGAGATATGCCCTGGTGGGATGGGCTACACTGTCACGGGATCTTACAAGCCCAAAGCACCCAATCAACTACCCAAACTACCCATCAACATGCCAATGATCACCCACCAAGAGCCTGTGGCCCCGCCTCTGCCCCTCCCGACACCTGAGAAACCAGTGGAGGCCTTGAGCGTAGCTGAGAGACAGCTTCCCTCTGTACCAGGTAAGTCGTCAACATGCAATTCCCTCTGTACCAGGCGAGTCAACACTACACCACACAGCAAGCAACAGTAGAGGAGAAGCCATCTTTACTAATGTACTATGGAAAGACAGAACATTGGGCTGAGCTGGGACTTAGTGTGACTCATAGATAGGAGTTGCATGGTCTTTTAGAATCCAAGTGCAGTGCTCTATGGAATTTGGCGTCATACACTAAAACACATGGGCCCTGGGGCCATGCTCTTGTCTTTTCACTACGTGGGGCTGTTTTGATATGTGGAATTCCGTGTACAACTTTTTGATCCAAATAAGGAGTAATCCACCCGTTCAACAAAAGGCAGCACATACACTACCAGTCAAAAGTTTTGACACACCTACTCATTGAAGGGTTTTTCTTAAGAGTGTGCAAAGCTGTCATCAAGGCAAAGGGTGGCTATTTGAAGAATCTCAAATATAAAATATATTTTGATTTGTGTAAGACTTTATTGGTTACTACATGATTCCATATGTGTTCTTTCATAGTTTTGATGTCTTCACTATTATTCCACAATGTAGAAAATAGTAAAAATAAAGAAAAACCCTTGAATGAATAGGTGTGTCCAAACTTTTGACTGTTACTGTAAGTGAAACTAAACACAAAACAGATTTGTATTTGTATGCGTGTGTGAGTGTGTGGGGGGTCTTTAAAAAGATCTCTCAACCAGACATCAATTCAGTTCCACCCTGGACAGGATGATGAGGATTCACATGCTTTGGCTTGCCCTCGCCTCTCAAACTCCTGGATCCTTTGAGAGAGGAGAGATGGAGCTCCTCTTTCTTATTATTCAGGACATGCTTGGGAGCCGGCGAGGGAAAGAGAAACTTGGCAGCATTAGAGCGCACAGACTTGTCCAAATTACTGCTAAGCTTCTCTTGAGCTCCGAGTACAGAGGATTCCAATGCCGAGGACAGACTCAGACAAACAATAAGAGAGAGAGCCACTGCCCAAACCTGTGTAGATGAGTGTTTGCATGCCACAAGGGGCTAAAGCTGGCACCACTGAGCTAAAGATCCTGGTGGAGGGGATTTATTTACGCCCAATGTTATGCTACATTCATTGCAATCCGGTTTGTTTTTATGACCTCAAGATCTGAATACCAGAAAAACGCCAGAGGGTTGAGTTATGACATGGCATTTGTCCAGTGTTTAAAATAAGGTGTTAGTGGAACGACCTTGTAACTGATTAACATTTGTCCGTTGCTATGAAAAAGATCATGTTTCGACGCGGTCATGAACAGCTAAAAGTACTCCAGAGCCTGTAAAGTTGACAGTCTTATGAATTGCAAATGATTGGTCCTCTGGCACCAGCCGGAAAGGTTTATTGATTTATTCAAAAGCCTGAATATATTTAATGGAGAAATATAATGTAAATTGTGTCCTAAAAATCTAAGTATATGATGTACTTGCCTCTGACAAACCTTGGTAGTCAAGGGCAGGTATATCCAGCCTTGTGCTTCCAAATGGTCCCACTCTTTTTTGATCTCACTCTTGTTTTTTTTGTTTTTTGTTTGTTTTTATGGCCAGTAGCCACAGATGCACCTGAGCAGGTAGGTTGGGTTTCTTCTGCAACAAAAAAAACGGAAAAGAAAAAAGCTTTCTTGCATGCGACAAGAAGTATTCATCCCTTTAGACTCTATGGCAACGACCTGCAGAAGCAGCCTGCAGCATCACCTCTGCATGAAGTCAGCATCGCCACTGCATGACTTTGAGCCAATCACTGCTCCATGCTTTCAGCCTAAGAACACTTCACAGTGGAACATCTATGTCAATGCCAATCACAGCTGCTAAGACTTTGCTCTTTGCACTTTGTCCAGCCTCATACTGTATGGATGCGTTTACACAGGCAGCCCAATTCTGATATTTTTCCACTAATTGGTCTTTTGACCAATCAGATCAGCTCTTTTGCCAATAATTGGGCAAATGATCAGAATCGGGCTGCCTGTGTAAACGCAGCCTAAGAGTCTCCAAAACGGAACAGTCCTGAAACCTTTCTGTAATGGATTTAGTATTGTATTATTACGTAAATATAGAAGCTCTCTTTTACAATATCCGGTCTTGGTTCTTTCAGAGGAACAGTGGACTCAGCTGCTTGAAACTCTTTAAAGCGCTTTGATAAGGGCAGAGTAAGTAAACACTATTGCACAATCCATTTTGACATCCTAGAGAAACTCCAAAGGTAAAAAAAAAAGCTGAAGTCAAGTTGGAGTCCACACAACTGACAACTATAGACCCTGTCTACTCAATGAAAACCCATGTTTCGCTTCCCACCATCTTGCGCTACAAGCCCTTCAAGCTTTTTCCTTCCTTCAGCTGTCATGCAAGCGGATCTCCAATTAGTTTACTGCTTATATGACGAGCGCACGCATGACAGCGGTGCATGAACGGCGCTTGCTCACTGAAACCTCATGTCTATATGGATCAGTCCATTGACCCTGAGGTCCATATTGTGTTTGTCTTGTGTTCTGTCCTTTAAGGAGCTGGTTATTCTGGAGGCTACTAGTAGTAGTCCAATAGTTGAGGCCGAGGCTGGGCAGCCACAGCTCTCTCCCGGTGTCTCTACCATGAGGATGGAGCCGGCCTACAAAGGTGTCTCATCCATTTCCTTCTCCTCTACTCTCTCTGCTGCTATTTCAGTCTCACTGGGCTGGGCTCACTCTCACAGGGGAAAGTCCGCAAGTTATTTAATTATGATGGTTGTTTTGGCACTGTACTGTATTCTATGTAAGTGGGTATCCGCTGGTGCTTTTCAGTCAATTTTACCTGACAGAATAAAAATGAAAATGTGTTGGTTTGAAAAATATCTTGTGGTCTTTCCCCTGTAACAGGACTAATTGTCATACGGAAAAGAGCACCTGCCATTTGTGATGGGTCTTACATTTTACATTTTAGTCATTTAGCAGACGCTCTTATCCAGAGCGACTTACAGGAGCAATTAGGGTTAAGTGCCTTGCTCAAGGGCACTTCGACAGATTTTTCACCTAGTCGGCTCGGGGATTAGAACCAGCGACCTTTCGGTTACTGGCACAACGCTCTTAACCACTAAGCCACCTGCCGCCTGTGATGGGTCTTCTCCAGACTCAAGTCTAGGGTTATCTTAATTGAAACGCAAGGTTTCAATTAAAAAGGGTTGTTTTATTGTTCCATTCAATACATATCCAAGCTGGAAAAATCTTTAAACAACTGTCAGCTCAGCACTTGATGGTGAAGAGTGATTTGTCTCTGTCCACTGGGATTGTTGATTTCTACAGCGCTCTGTATTACAGTTTTACACATTGAAGCACTCATTTTAAAGATCACAGAAAGTTTGACTGCACTGTTCTCTCCCCTGGCTCTATCTGTCCTGGTCTCTCAGAAGTTGTGGAGAAAACGTCCCCCCCTGCTCCAGCCCTGATCCTCCCCACCAATGCTGGCCAGGACATCGCCCCTACTCAGTCCGCAGGTAAGAGCTCACACTGACATACAGTAACACACAGTAACACCGTGACATTTGGACGTAGTTTAGTGTTAGGTCAATGTGCAGCTGACGGGTTGATACCTACTATCCCTGCTACATTCTCTATCTAAGCTATCCCAAGCTGATTGTGTAGAAATCATGAATGAATAGAGGCATGAAGGGGACACATGATTAGTTCATAAATACACCCAGTGTTATCTCCCACACTCGCCCAGTGTTATCTCCCACACTCGCCCAGTGTTATCTCCCACACTCGCCCAGTGTTATCTCCCACACTCGCCCAGTGTTATCTCCCACACTCGCCCAGTGTTATCTCCCACACTCGCCCATTAACTGACCCTTTATTTGTGTTTAACCCTGTATCTGAATTCCTCACAGGTCATGGGCAAAAAATAGGCCGATAAGAGGAATTTGCGCAGACTGGGAACATGGCACTTTCTAATTCTCCATGACCTCCTTTCTTTGTCCTTGGGGTTCTCCCCCGTTGTGAGAATATTTCGCTCTCTTCTATATTTAGGAAGCATGTGTTGTTGTTAAGGGGCCACAGCAACATGAAGTCTCTCTCTCCACTAGATGTGAATAGTCTAACAACATCATTATGGCTTCAAATCACTCCAATGAAAATGCTGAGAAACGTTTTCTTTCTCAGCTGACCCTCACAGAAATGTATTTGGGTCCTGTATTGTTTTATTTAAGAGATTCCAATTTTAGATTTTGTTGCCGTGGTTCTTCAAATGAGAAGGGGAAGGACAGTGATTGGTGCCATTGCTAGGCAACCACTTGTGCGAAACCCACCTGTTTTTATTTTGATACCCTGGACGAGGAAGACGGGAATTTTCAGAGCAGTAGAGGAGAGAGAGTGTCGGCACGGAGATGAGTGTGGAGGGAAGGGAGTGGAACTATCTGGTGCCAGGCCCACATAAACCTATTGGACTAATCAGGGGACCGCAGGGGTATTTTGGTTTATTTTTGCTAGGCGGATATCCAAACCCCCAGACCTCTCTCATCTCAGCGTTTTACGTCCTGGTGTCCCAGAAAGGTGACACTATATTAAGAGACCACAGAAATGTTATGAGGCTTCCTGATGACAGACACTCAGTAAACTGGGCAGCATAATTGCCTCCCTCTTTTCTTAATCATCCTTACTGTGATTAGACTCTGGTCTCTGTGCCTCAATGCTTGCTAATCATTCTGGACGTGATGTTTCTTTTTGAAGTAAATCCTCTATAAAACACAACAATAGTTTGATTGTACCACGTCGAAGATGCTCTTTAAGATGTACTAATAATTACACTCGCTAAGCATTCTGCACCTCAACCAAGCAATCAATTAGTCAATCAATGAAATTATAGTGCTTTTTACAAATATGTTTGTCACAAAGTGCTCAACAATAACACTCGACCAAGAGTAAGCAGACATTAGAGCAGGAGCCCATCCTCCTCTGTTTGACTGATGTCCTCCCTAAATCCTATATAAAACACAACAGTCATTTAACTGTATTTCTGAGGCGATGCCACTGTAGCATATTTGAGCAAAGAAACCTCACCTATTGAAATGTGTACAGTAATACTTCAATTAATTTAATTCCACCATACTGGCCTGCTGAGCTATGAAGAAGCCCAGTCGTTATTAATAGCATACATCAGAGAGGAGTAATGTATTGTTAATGTGCTATCGAGCCTGCTGACATTTTGACTACCTCAGTAAAACACTGTAATTCTTAGGTAATATATTGATAATGTCTTTTGATAGAATGCCATGTGACAATCTATCACCACTAATTAAATCCCCCTTTCATTTTCTCTACTTCTCATCAAGTTCGAAAATGGCCCAACCTTTCAGTCACTGTGATTTGACAGTCACTGTGATTTGACAGTTTCGGCTTATATGGAGTCCTGACGTCTCTAGGAACTGTAGACCCAGTGGTCCACTTCTGTAATATGTCTGCATATCGGTGCCTTTTGATGGGTATTAGACACTATGATTTACTCTATTCCCTACTTTTCCTATGTGGTATGTAAGGCAATTACCCACAGTCAAGACTGAGTAGACAGATTGATGCACATACTGACCAGATTTGTCATACAGCAACACATTTGCAGCCATGAGTGGGATGCTGATGAGACTATCGGCTAGGGAGAGGAAAGGCCATTTGCAGGAATGGAATAGATGTATTTATGCCGCAAATATTGAAACTGTATTTATGTATTTAGTATTTGAAGAGTAGCATGAGGTTTCTTTCTCTCTCTCTCTCTTCTCTCTCTCTATCTCTCTATCTCTCTATCTCTCTCTCTCTATCTCTCTATCTCTCTATCTCTCTCTCTCTCTCTCTCTCTCTATCTCTATCTCTCTCTATCTCTCTCTATCTCTCTCTATATCTCTCTCTATCTCTCTTCTCTTGGCCAGAGGTGGATGAGTGCAAGGTCAACCCTCACATCTGTGGCCAGGGGATCTGCTACAACACTGTGGAGGGTTATAACTGCATCTGTAACGAGGGCTACCAGATGGACGAGACACACACCACCTGTGTAGGTGAGAAACAAGAAGTCAAAGGTCACATCCATTTATCAGACCAATGGGAATAGTGTTCTTCTCATTTGGTCTGATTTTATTAGGCTTTCACTCTTCACATTGCCCCCTGAAGGTAGATTAATTTAATTACATCATTAAATGGGAATGATTTTACTAGCCTTTCAGCATTTTGGAGGCCTCTGTTGATGAATGAATAGTTATGTAGAAATGTAGAGTAGGAGAATCCTTTAGCAACCTCTTTGCTATAGTGATGGTTTGAAATTAACACTATATTCAATGTATCTATATTCATTGCATCTCATGCTACTTTAATCGAATGACTTTAGCATGTCAGTATGTCTCTAAGCAAGTTGACCCATGTTCCATCCCATGTCTCCTGCCATGCTGTATCTGTGGACAGATGTTGATGAATGCCTGGAGTCTGCATCATTGTGCTCCAACGGCCGCTGCAAGAACACTCCCGGCAGCTTCCTGTGTGTGTGCCAACCAGGCTTCATGACAGATGAGGAGGGAACCAGTTGCATTGGTAAAGCCATTTCACACACATACCACCACACTCCCTGAAATACAGAGACACACCAAAAACAGTAGTAGAAGCCTAGGAGATTCAATACATGTTGTGCACCGCAGCAACACGCATTTGGATTGCCGTTTGGGTGTTTTCATTTCATTTCCCCAGTTGTCTTCAGTATAGTTCCCCGTTGGCTTAGCCACCCTCCCTGGAGATAGGGGCTGTGTTTTAGGAGGTGACCACAGTGTGGCCCATTAGCAATGTCCTCCCCATCATTCTCCCCATCCTGGGATATAAATACTGTGTACACTGTCATTAGGTGGTTTCTGGTGTTTCTACACACGTTTTCTCTTCCACAAAATGACACAAAATGAGGTTTGCAGAGGCAAAAAGCCGGTGATTATTTCCCCATAACTGCAGTGTAACAGTCGAACATCTGAAAATGAAATATGAGGGTATAATTTATTACTGTTTGCAAGGGATTTATATGTGGATATGAGTAATTGATCTATTATTAAGAAGAGCACCAAAACAGGCAACTTGAGGACGACAACCCTAAATATTTTGTAGGCAGATGGAACGTTCAGTGACTGGATGAAAACTAGACTAAAAAGACATTGAGTACACTAACTTACCCAGAAGCAACACTACATGCCACGTTAAAACAGAAAGAAAGTGTGCACTCTATGTGCAATCTGTAACTTGTTTTGTTGACTCATGGATTTACACTCTACGTCAGGGTGGGGGATGTTTGTTTTCTAAGGAAGGGAGTGGTACCCTGGATACCCTGGTAAATGGAGGTCTGGCACAGATCAATGGACAGATCAAGAGATTCTATCACTTTAGCCTGAACTTAAGCTACCCTTGCTGATATTGGACGGAGAAGTGTCTGACATGTTTGTAAAACATTAGTGACATAGCACTAGAATTATTGGTACATTTCGCCAGGGTTTTGGGAATTATGCTTAATGGATTCGGGTGAGTACCAAAAAAGGAATGATTATTCTTGAAAGATTCTTGAATTTACTGTCTTTGTTGGAGCCAAGTGACCGCTCTGCTATCCTCAAATCTCTCCCTCTCTCCCATCTCCATCTCTCTCTATCCCTCTCTCCCTCCCTCTCTCCTTCTCTGCATCCCTTTCTCAGATTTAAACGAGTGTCTGAACCCCAACGCTTGTCATGAGGATGGTTTTTGTGTCAACAACGTGGGTTCCTACAGCTGTCAGCACTGTGACAGTGGCTACAGGATGAGCCCAACAGGCCAGTGTGAAGGTACTTGACGCACCCTTCACACATTTGGGTTCTAGTTTGAGAGCTTTAGGGGCAGGAGAATTAGAGGGGGTTTCATGGTAAGACAAGGGCAGGGCTGTTTTTGCCCTATCAACAACATGGTATGCATATGGCTTACTCACACATCACCCACTCATCCCACTCAAACCAATGGCCTTTTCTGGTGTTGATTCTCTCCTTGCCTCTCTTTTATGTTCCTAACTCTCTCTCTTTCTTTCTCTCTCACTCTCTCTCATAGATATAAATGAGTGTCTGGACTTGGGTGTGTGTCTGTCCGGCCTGTGCATCAACTTCCCAGGCTCGTATGAGTGTGATCTGTGTCCAAAGGGCTTCCAGGGCCAGGGAGGACAGTGTGTCGGTATGTGACTGAACATTCTCCTACCCTCACAAATAATCAGGAGCATCGAAATTACTGGAGTGGCTTGGCTCTGCATTCAAATTCCTTCCACCAATTTGGTAGATTAGTTTGGCAATCCATCGTTCTGTCTTGTTTGCGGGTATGTGTGCGCACGCATGTACAGTTTAAACATACACTACATGACCAAAAGAATGTGGACACCTGCTCGTCGAACATCTCATTCCAAAATTACAGGCATTAATATGGAGCCTCCACTCTTCTGGGAAGGCTTTTCACTAGATGTTGGAACATTGCTGCGGGGACTTGCTTCCATTCAGCCACAAGAGCATTAGTGAGGTCGGGCACTGATGTTGGGAGATTAGGCCTGGCTCAAAGTCGGCGTTCCAATTCATCCCAAAGGTGTTCGATGGGATTGAGGACAGGGCTCTATGCAGGCCAGTCAAGTTCTTCCACACCGATCGCGCTTTGTGCATGGGGGCATTGTTATGCTGAAACAGGAAAGGGCCTTCCCCAAACTGTTACCACAAAGTTGGAAGCACAGAATCGTCTAGAATATCATTGTATGCTGTGGCGTTAAGATTTCCTTCACTGGAACTAAGGGGCCAAGCACAAACCATGAAAAACAGCCCCAGACCATTATTCCTCCTCCACCAAACTTTACAGTTGGCACTATGCATTGGGGCAGGTAATGCTCTCCTGGCATCCACCAAACCCAGATTAGTCCGTCGGACTGCCAGATGGTGAAGCGTGATTCATTGCTCCAGAGTCAGATGGCGGCGAGCTTTACACCACTCCAACCGATGCTTGGCATTGCGCATGGTGATCTTAGGCTTGTGTGCGGCTGCTCTGCCTTGGAAACCCATTTCATGAAGCTCCCGCCGAACAGTTCCTGTGCTGACGTTGCTTCCAGAGGCAGTTTGGAACTCGGTAGTGAGTGTTGCAACCGAGGACAGACAATTTTTATGCGCTACGCGCTTCCGCATTCGGCAGTCCTGTTCTGTGAGCTTGTGTGGCCTACCACTTCACAGCCATGCCATTGTTGCACCTAGACGTTTCCACTTCACAATAACAGCACTTACAGTTGACCGGGGAAGCTCTAGCAGCGCAGAAATTTGACGAACTGACTTGTTGGAAAGGTGGCATCCTATGACGGTGAAACGTTGAATGTCAGCTCTTCAGTAAGGCCATTCTACTGACAATGTTTGTCTATGGACATTGCATGGCTGTGTGCTCGATTTTATACACCTGTCAGAAACGGGTGTGGCTGAAATAGCCGAATCCACTAATTTGAAGAGGTGTCCACATACTTTTGTATACAGTTGAAGTCGGATGTTTACATACACCTTAGCCAAATACATTTAAACTCAGTTTTTCACAATTCCTGACATTTATTCCTAATAAAAATTCCCTGTCTTAGGTCAGTTAGGATCACCACTTTATTTTAAGAATGTGAAATGTCAGAATAATAGTAGAGAGAATGATTTATTTAAGCTTTTATTTCTTTCATCACATTCCCAGTGGGTCAGAAGTTTACATACACTCAATTAGTATTTGGTAGCATTGCCTTTAAACTGTTTAACTTAGGTCAAACGTTTCGTCCATTCCTCCTGACAGAGCTTGTGTAACTGAGTCAGGTTTGTAGGCCTCCTTGCTCGCACACGCTTTTTCAGTTCTGCCTACACATTTTCTATAGGATTGAGGGCAGGGCTTTGTGATGGCCACTCCAATACCTTGACTTTGTTGTCCTTAAGCCATTTTCCCACAACTTTGGAAGTATGCTTGGGGTCATTGTCCATTTGGAAGACCCATTTGCAACCAAGCTGTAACTTCCTGACTGATACCTTGAGATGTTGCTTCAATATATCCACATAATTTTCCTTCCTCATGATGCCATCTATTTTGTGAAGTGCACCAGATCTTCTGCAGCAAAGCACCCCCACAACATGATTCTGCCACCCCCTTTTTCCTCCAAAAATAACGATGGTCATTATGGCCAAACAGTTCTAATTTTGTTTCATCAGACCAGAGGACATTTCTCTAAAAAGTACAATCTTTGTCCCCTTGTGCAGTTGCAAACCGTAGTCTGGCTTTTTTATGGCGGCTTTGGAGCAGTGGCTTTTTCCTTGCTGAGCGGCCTTTCAGGTTATGTTGATATAGCACTCGTTTTACTGTGGATATAGATACTTTTGTACCTGTTTCCTCCAGCATCTTCACAAGGTCCTTTGCTGTTGTTCTGGGATTGATTTGCACTTTTCGCACCAAACTACGTTCATCTCTAGGAGACAGAACGCGTCTCCTTCCTGAGCAGTATGATGGCTGCGTGGTCCCATGGTGTTTATACTTGCGTACTATTGTTTGTACAGATGAACGTGGTACCTTCAGGCGTATGGAAATTACTCCCAAGGATGAACCAGACTTGTGGAGGTTTACAATTCTTTTTCTGAGGTCTTGGCTGATTTCTTTTGATTTTCCCATGATGTCAAGCAAAGAGGCACTAAGTTTGAAGGTAGGCCTTGAAATACATCCACAGGTACACCTCCAATTGACTCAAATGATGTCAATTAGCCTATCAGAAGCTTCTAAAGCCATTACATTTTTCTGGAATTTTCCAAGCTGTTTAAAGGCACAGTCAACTAAGTTTATGTAAACTTCTTACCCACTGGAATTGTGATACAGTGAATTAAAAGTGAAATAATCTGTCTGTAAACAATTGTTGGAAAAATTACTTGTGTCATGCACAAAGTAGATGTCCTAACCGACTTGCCAAAACTATAGTTTGTTAACAAGACATTTGTGGAGTGGTTGAAAAACGAGTTTCAATGACTCCAACCTAAGTGAATGTAGACTTCCGACTTCAACTGTATATAGTGTAGGTGTGTGTGTGTCTGTACGACTGTGTGTGTATTTGTGTGTGTACGCGTGTGGGGAGAACACCCACTGCTCTGCTGTTAGGCGTGTGCTTTGTCCTGCGGCTGTTATTGACATTGGCTCATCCCCCACTCCATCTCTCTTTCACTCCGCCTTTACTACGAAGTCCAAGAGTTTCCCCAGAATCCCTGAGCCACAGCGTTGGTTCACTGCTTCTCGGTCTTCTCAAAGCCCTCACACAGACTGCAAGCAAGGGAATTTAGGACAGACTGTATTTTTGGTGAGGTATTTAGTGAGACAATATCAATATTTAGCATTTCTAAGACAATCCTCGTTTAATCTTTAGCATTTCATACCACCCTGCGCTTACACCTAATAAGTGTTTACCCTGCTGTTGGTCATATACATCCCGCCTTCTAAAACGTACTAGCTACATGTGGAATGCAGAGTAGGTTGCTGGGTACAGTATAGCTGATTGAGGGCAGTCTGGTGGTACTATGTCTGTCTTGTCAATGAGGTGCATTAGGCCTCACATCAGGTTTAATCCTAGTTCCAGGACATCATGTGAGCTGCCTGGGAGACCTGCAGCAGAATCAACAAACACATTCTAGTAGTGAAATCCCTACCCTGTATTGACAGTATTGCCCAGCCATATTTAACCATGAGTTTCTAGGAACCTAATCCATTTCTGTTTAATGCCAACCATGGACACATACAATTACGGCCAAAATATATTGGCACCCTTCTGCAGTTATCTTGGCGAAAGGCTGTGCAACCGAGTACTAGCTCCGGGTGCCAATAATATTGTCCATGCCATTTGTCTTTATTTTCTCAATTGAAATTGTAAACATAAGTTTACAAAAATAAAATTGGTTCTGTAATGTTGAAAATCTAATCACAAGTTATGGTGACCAATATTTTTTAAATCTTACTTTAGAAGAAATAGGAAATGATTTAAGAAAACTACAAGGGTGCTAATATATTTGGTCGCAACTGTACAAGAACAAAGAACACCTTAGGAAAGGTGCATCACTCAGCGTTTCCAGAGAGTATGTGTTGCATGTGGTGGATGGTTGTGAGTAGTATTCACACAGTATCCTCACCCAGCCACTGTTGGTAGACATGATGCGAGTCGGGACAGGAAATCGTTAGACCATGTGACACAGTCCAGATAGGCCTTTATAGCAGCAGTAACCCAGCCTGCAGATGTCTGGGTCACACAGCCAATCCCATAGGGAGACCTCCAAAGTCTCACTGGAGGTAGTGGTGCTGGTTTAGCTCCTTAGCTAGATCATGCCAACTTTCAATGGGTCTGTGTCTGTATGGTTGTATCCTATCCAAGATAATGAGGGTTGTTTACACAAATTATGCAGTTCCAGGTGTATTACCTCAACCCAGGTGAAGGTTGGCCCAATCCATGAATCACACATGCAAGAATACCAGTGTGCTGGAGTTTCTTTTTCAAATATCCACCTAACATGCCAGCATGTTTAAACAGTTAAGATATTAAACACATTGTAAAAGTCTTTGAATATATTTCTTTGCCTCCCATTTTCTTGACTCTGTCCAGACGTAGACGAATGCCGGGACCCGTCAACTTGTGCCAACGGGAAGTGCTCCAACTTTGAAGGATACTTTGTCTGCTCGTGTAACGATGGATTCACGCTCAGCTTAGATGGACAATCATGCGAAGGTAACATCCTAATTCTATGTCCTAGTGTCTATCTAGTGTTTCACGGTTCTATGTGACTTTCAAATGACAGCCCAAAACTAGCTCTACCAAGTCTCTAAGTGATCTAGAAGACTGGATGACATTATAACTGGATGATGTCATAGTTCAGAGAATTACCCTTATAGCCCAAGCTGAATGAGCCACTGGTTAGAAACTTCCAGAATGTCCATAAATATAAACGGCATAATTGCTGCAGAGAGTGAATCCTGTAAAAGTAAGTACTACCTCATAATTACTCATTTGTTCGGGCACTGTTTGTATATGTGACATAGTTAATGACTCTGCCTGCCTAAGACTGTCAGTTTAGCCCAGCAAAGCACTTTTTCCTGACTTTTTCCACAGTATTTTGTGCCAGTCACAAGGTACCTTGCTTAAAGGACTATTTTACCCATGTAATCCAGTGGTTTTGTTGTTTTCAGTAGTCCAAGGTAGACACATTCACATAAAATCACGTTTCAAAACAATGTTTGAGTCTAGATATCTAGCTTTGAATGTCCTGATGTTCCCAATTGTCCGTTTGGGTCAATTCCTACAACTCCCAAGATTCCCCTATCTCTAACTGGGTGGCGTGGTCGGTGTTTGGGTTGAACTTGGTTCAACACGTAGTTGTCAAACAGTGGAGGCTGCTGAGGGGAGGATGGCTCATAATAATGGCTGGAATGGAGTGAATGGAATGGCATCAAACACATAGATACCATTTGATACCATTCCACTAATTCCGCTCCAGACATTATTATGAGCCCGTCCACCCCAATTAAGGTGCCACCAACCTCATGTGGTGTCTCAAAAGTGCTTTTTATAAGACAGGAGAGATTATTTCACAGAAATAATAATAATGTTCCTTGAGATTGCCGGAGTTTTGAGTGACGGAAAGTAGCTAACAGCCATGCTCTGTGCTCTCTCATGTCTCGTCATTGAGCAGAGCAGCCCAAGCAGAGCCGTTGCTATACTCACATACACGCAGAGCCGGCATGAGCAGAGTGCATGCAGAGCCAGCAGCGTGCAGAAAGCGGGTGACACACAGAGAGGAGCAGCTAATTTACTAACAGAGGAAATTATTTCTAATTTCTGGTTTAGGGCAGAAGTAATCGGGCCTGGGTAGAGTAGGGCCTGATTGTTGCAGGCATGGGATCGGGCAGAGCTCTAGTAAACATTGATCACAGAAGATCATTTGAATTACACGCCCACCATCGGTTGAACACATATGAACAGCGCGAGAGGTGGAGTCAGCTAGCACATGCTGCTTTCTGGGAATCACTGGCATAGAAGAGCAGGTTGGAAGTGCAAAGTCTCGCATGGTGACATACTTTGACTCGGCTATGAACTTTTTATACAGACGGCATGTTTCGATAGCTATGATGCAACTGTAGGCTAAATTATGATATTTCCAGACCGTATGTATGGTGGATTGACTAGAAATACACGTGAAAATTGATTTTGGCTAAAATTCCCCTTTAAGATGGAGGCCTTGTAGCGCATGTTTATAAATCATTCAGGATTTGCCCGGCAGCTCTCAACCTATTCAGCGGACCATAGTGCCCAGAGTGAAGCTAATGGATCCTGCTGAATAAATTATGGAATTTCAATAACCAACTTGGGCTGTTTGGGGCAATGAAAGTATATGACACAAAGTAAATGAAACACTAAGAGTTGCCACTCAAGTTGCTACCACATATGAATGTCTCGTCATACAGTTGAAGTCGGAAGTTTACATACACTTAGGTTGGAGTCATTAAAACTTGTTTTTCAACCACTCCACAAATGTCTTGTTAACAAACTATAGTTTTGGCAAGTCGGTTAGGACATCTACTTTGTGCATGACACAGGTACTTTTTCCAACAATTGTTTACAGACAGATTATTTCACTTTTAATTCACTGTATCACAATTCCAGTGGGTCAGAAGTTTACATACACTAAGTTGACTGTGCTTTTAAACAGCTTGGAAAATTCTAGAAAATGATGTCATGGCTTTAGAAGCTTCTGATAGGCTAATTGACATAATTTGAGTAAATTGGAGGTGTACCTGTGAATGTAATTCAAGGCCTACCTTCAAACTCAGTGACTCTTTGCTTGACCTCATGGGAGAAAAAAAAAGAAATCAGCCAAGACCTCAGAAAAAAATTGGTAGACCTCCACAAGTCTGGTTCATCCTTGGGAGCAATTTCCAAACGCCTGAACGTACCACGTTCATCTGTACAAGCAATAGTACACAAGTATAAACCCCATGGGACCACGCAGCCGTCATACCGCTCAGGAAGGAGACGCATTCTGTCTCCTAGAGATGAGCGTACTTTGGTGCGAAAAGTGCAAATAAATCCCAGAACAACAGCAAAGGACCTTGTGAAGATGCTGGAGGAAACAGGTACAAAAGTATCTATATCCACAGTAAAACAAGTGATATATATAGACATAACCTGAAAGGCCGCTCAGCAAAGAAGAAGCCACTGCTCCAAAACCGCCATAAAAAAGCCAGACTACGGTTTGCAACTGCACATGGGGACAAAGATCGTACTTTTTGGAGAAATGTCCTCTGGTCTGATGAAACAAAAATTGAACTGTTTGGCCATAATGACCATTGTTATGTTTGGAGGAAAAAGGGGGAAGCTTACAAGCCGAAGAACACCATCCCAACCGTGAAGCACGGGGGTGGCAGCATCATGCTGTGGGGGTGCTTTGCTGCAGGAGGGACTGGTGCACTTCACAAAATAGATGGCATCATGAGGAAGGAAAATTATGTGGCTATATTGAAGCAACATCTCAAGACATCAGTAAGCCCTGCCCTCAATCCTATAGAAAATGTGTAGGCAGAACTGAAAAAGCGTGTGCGAGCAAGGAGGCCTACAAACCTGACTCAGTTATACCAGCTCTGTCAGGAGGAATGGGCCAAAATTCACCCAACTTATTGTGGGAAGCTTGTGGAGGGCTACCCAAAACGTTTGACCCAAGTTAAACAATTTAAAGGCAATGCTACCAAATACTAATTGAGTGTATGTAAACTTCTGAATGTGATGAAATAAATAAAAGCTTAAATAAATCATTCTCTCTACTATTATTCTGACATTTCACATTCTTAAAATAAAGTGGTGTTCCTAACTGACCTAAAACAGGGAATTTTTACTAGGATTAAATGTCAGGAATTGTGAAAAACTGAGTTTAAATGTATTTGGCTAAGGTGTATGTAAACTTCCGACTTCAACTGTATTTCTCCCAATACACCACATCAATATCCCTCGCTGTTCACCTGGCCCACTTTGCCCTCACACCTGAAATGAGAAGAATTCTCTCTCTGCTACCTTGCTCAGGAAGTCTGTGTATCAAAATATTACTTATTCAATGTGAGGACACAACGGGCATTCAAGATGCGGTAGAAAGTCCTACAGCATTGACAATACTTTGTGAACACACCTGTTGCATTAAATTGACATTATTTAAAGTTTTATTATTTCTTAATAATAGACTTAATAATATGTTTGATGTGCTAGACATATTACTCCTCTTCTTATGCCTATTCTCAGCCTCAAATAGGAATGGGCCATGTTGGATGTTATTAACTTTAGTGAAACATCTTAGAATCCTCAGTGCAGCACCTGAACCTTACTGTTTTTGTGTGATGGTTTGTGTGATGGTTTTGCCTGACGGTGTTGTGTGTTGTGCCCCAGATGTGGATGAGTGCCAGGATGAGCAGGTGTGTACCAGGGGGCACTGCCAAAACACTGAGGGCTCTTTCCTCTGTAACTGTGGGCCCGGCTTCAGGGCTTCTGCAGCAAGGGACCAGTGTGACGGTAAGACTCTCACTACCATCTGACTCTTACCATTACAGACTGACTTACACCATTATACATTGACTCATACCATTGTACACTTGCTCATACAATTACACCCTCACATACACAATTACACACTCATTCAGTACAATGTCCTACTGTGCTGTGGATATTTGAGACACATTGGAGTTAACTGTGTTTAGATAGATCTGAAGAAAGTTCTTAAAACATACACTGAGTGTACAAAACATTATGAACACCTGCTCTTTCCATGACATAGACTGACCAGGTGAATCCAGGTGAAAGCTATTATCTCATATTTATGCCACTTGTTAATTCCACTTCAATCACTGTAGATGAAGGGGAGGAGACAGGTTAAAGAAGGATTTTTAAGCCTTGAGACAATTGAGACATATATTGTGTATGTGTGCCATTCAAAGGGTGAATGGGCAAGACAAAATATTCAAGTGCCTTTGAATGGGGTATGGTAGGTGCCAGGTGCACAGGTTTGTGTGAAGAGCTGCAACGCTGCTGGGTTTTTCATGCTCAACAGTTTCCCATGTGTATTAAGAATGGTCCACCACCTAAAGGACATCCAGCCAACTTGACACAACTGTGGGAATAATAAATAAATAATAATATGCCATTTAGCAGACGCTTTTATCCAAAGCGACTTACAGTCATGCGTGCATACATTTTTGTGTATGGGTGGTCCCGGGGATCGAACCCACTACTTTGGCATTACAAGCGCCGTGCTCTACCAGCTGAGCTACAGAGGACCACATTGGAAGCATTGGAGTCAACATGGGCCAGCATCCCTCAATATTAGGAAGGTGTTCTTAATGGTTTGTACACTCAGTGTGTATTATAATGTGATAATGATTCAGAAGATTGGATTTCTGAACATGGTATCAATATTGTTAATCTAATTGAATGTATTTTTTATCATTTAATGTATCAATACACCGATTTACACTACCGGTCAAAAGTTTTAGAACACCTACTCATTCAAGGGTTTTTCTTTATTTTTTACTATTTTCTACATGGTAGAATAATAGTGAAGACATCAAAACTATGAAATAACACATATGGAATCATGTAGTAACCAAAAACGTGTTAAACAAATCACAATATATTTTATATTTGCGATTCTTCAAATAGCCACCCTTTGCCTTGATGACAGCTTTGCACACTCTTGGCGTTCTCTCAACCAACTTTATGAGGTAGTCACCTGGAATGCATTTCAATTAACAGGTGTGCCTCCTTAAAAGTTAATTTGTGGAATTTCTTTCCTCCTTAATGTGTTTGAGCCAATCAGTTATGTTGTGACAAGGTAGGGGTGGTATACAGAAGATAGCCCTATTTGGTAAAATGGCAAGAACAGCTCAAATAAGCAAAGAGAAACGACAGTCCATCATTACTTTAAGACATGAAGGTCAGTCAATACGGAACATTACAAGAACTTTGAAAGTTTCTTCAAGTACAGTCGCAAAAACCATCAAGCGCTATGATGAAACTGGCTCTCATGAGGACCGCCACAGGAAAGGAAGACCCAGAGTTACCTCTGCTGCAGAGGATAAGTTCATTAGAGTTACCAGCCTCAGAAATTGCAGCCCAAATAAATGCTTCACAGAGTTCAGGTAACAGACACATCTCAACATCAACTGTTCAGAAGAGACTGTGTGAATCAGGCCTTGATTGTCGAATTGCTGCAAAGAAACCACTACTAAAGGACACCAATAAGAAGAAGAGACTTGCTTGGGCCAAGAAACACTAGCAATGGACATTAGACCGGTGGAAATTTGTCCTTTGGTCTAGAGTCCAAATTGGAGATTTTTGGATCCAACCGCCGTGTCTTTGTGAGACGCGGTGTGGGTGAACGGATGATCTCTGCATGTGTATTTCCCACCGTAAAGCATGGAGGAGGTGGTGTGGGGGTGCTTTGCTGGTGACACTGTCTGTGATTTATTTAGAATTCTAGGCACACTTAACCAGCATGGCTACCACAGCATTCTGCAGCGATACACCATCCCATCTGGTTTGGGCTTAGTGGGACTATCATTAGTTTTTCAACAGGGCAATGACACAACACACCTCCAGGCTGTGTAAGGGCTATTTTACCAAGAAGGAGAGTGATGGAGTGCTGCATCAGATGACCTGGCCTCCACAATCCCCCGACCTCAACCCAATTGAGATGGTTTGGGATGAGTCGGACCGCAGAGTGAAGGAAAAGCAGCCAACAAGTGCTCAGCATATGTGGGAACTCCTTCAAGACTGTTGGAAAAGCATTCCAGGTGAAGCTGGTTGAGAGAATGCCAAGAGTGTGCAAAGCTGTCATCAAGGCAAAGGGTGGCTATTTGAAGAATCGCAAATATAAAATATATATATATATTTGTTTAACCCTTTTTTGGTTACTACATGATTCCATATGTGTTATTTCATAGTTTTGATGTCTTCACTATTATTCTACAATGTAGAATAATAGTAAAAATAAAGAAAAACCCTTGAATGAGTAGGTGTTCTAAAACTTTTGACCGGTAGTGTATTTATAACACTCTCTTTTGTGTGATTGTTGAACTTGTATTGTTGTCAGATATTCAGGCTTGTTGATGATTCAGGGGAATAAAATCCAGTGTATTTCTGTTTTATGAATCCCACAAACACATCATAGAACATATCTAGCTACCCTAATTCAAATCCTTAAACAGACTCACCCACCAGTCGAACAGATCCTCAATATTCCCATAAAGCATAGTGTCTGTGTGCGTCCATGCTTGTGTGTGTATCTGTGCGCGCATTATGTGTATATGCGTGTGTGTGTTGCCTGCATTGAGAGCTGTCCCTTTGTTTGCAGATGTGGATGAGTGCCAGGAGCTGACCATGCCCTGTGACAGTGTGGGCCAGTGTGTCAACAACATGGGCTCCTACCACTGCATCTGCCCCCAGGGCTACCAGCAGATCAACGGCACCAGCTGTCTAGGTATAGGCCACTCACTCCCTCACGTACTCAAAACATACATGCAAAGACACACACACACACACACACACACACACACACACACACACACACTGACATAGATGCAAACAGACACAGACACCTTCACACTCTCTTTGATGCAATCATTGTATATGCCTATACACACACAAACACACAGACATGCACCTGAACACACACACACTCACCAATACGTTAACCTATTCTGACATACACACACCCACATCATGTGAGCGTGCCAGAGAAGCCGAGAGGCCAGGTGATGTCACATATCTCCCCGGCTTGTGGTAATGCTGATGTCGTTCTTCATTATACATGTGTATGCGTGTGTATGGAGGAATCAGAGACTTAGGCACCTGCAACAGTTAACAAGCCTCTGTCCTGTATCACCCTCCCTCCCTCCTCCTTTCCCTGGTGTGTCATGTTGAATGACCTCACACCTGTGCCTTGGTCTGGCTGTCCCCTTCAGATGTTGATGAATGTCTGGACGACCCGGAGCTGTGTTCCCCACACGGGGAGTGTCTCAACGCTGAGGGCTCCTTCTACTGTGTCTGTGAGAGTGGCTTCGCTGCCAGCCAGGACACACACACCTGTGAAGGTAGGCCACACAATAATATGACACACTGCCTCTTCCAGTGATCTGTAGTTGTTGTAGCAGTGTTTTTATGGACCAAGAGGCCTGGTGAAATGTAATATAAGCAGAGGTAGAGTGGTTATAAGTGTTAGGAGGCTGCTCACTGATTCAGTGACTCATTTTCTTCACCCAGTCATTCATTCACTCACTCTCTCACCCACTCTCTCACGTCACTCTTTCTTGCATCCACATGCAGAGGTGTAGTAGAGGAAAAATGCACGTAAGCATCTTTTTTATTTTGTCGACTCATTTACCCACCTATCGCAGAAAAGTGCATTGATAATATAGGGCAGGGTTCTTCAATTCCGGTCCTGGAGGGCCGAAACACTTCTGTTTTTTATTTCTACCTGGTAGTTAATTGCACTCACATGGTTTCCCAGGTCTGAATTAGCCCCTGATTAGAAGGAGAGGATGAAAAACAGAGGTGTTTCGGCCCTCCAGGACCGGAATTGAAGAACCCTGATATAGGGACTGTTACTTTTTCACTGCGAATGGCCGTGAATGGCGATTAGCGTTTACACACACACACACACACACACACACACACACACACACACACACACAATCTTTCCACAACATCAGTTCTTAAGCGGTGGTTTGATTGATAGCAGTCCCATGTTTGGTTGTGGTTTTCTCTGGTTCAACTGATGTTTATCTGACATTTATACGATGTTAGTCGGATGCTTGTCTAACGCCTCCGTCTCATGCCGCATGTTCCCTCCGCTCTGCTGGCACTGTCTCTCTCCCTGCCGATGCCTTGTTGCTCCTGGAAGAGAGTGGCTTTAATTTCTTTCACATATGGCTTCTGCTATTTTTCCACCAAAGACCTTCATGCCAGGAGTCTTGCCCCATGCCAGAGTTGTTTTAAATGCCCTTTCCTGCAGTAAAAAAAGAGAAAAAACAGAGAAGGAAGCCTTTGAGCTCGCTGTCTAGACAAGGAGGAATATTTTCTCCTGTACTCTGTCACTCCTGATTTATGCAGGAGCTCAGGCTTAGTCAGTGAGGTCTTCCGTGTGCGTGTGTGTGTGCGCGTGTGGGCGGGCAGGCATACATACATACACTACCGTTCAAAAGTTTGGGGTCACTTAGAAATGTCCTTGTTTTCCATGAAAACATACATGAAATGAGTTTGAATAGGAAATATAGCAAAATGAATAGTACATGTAGTCATTGACAAGGTTAGAAATAATGATTTTTAATTGAAATAATAATTGTGTCCTTCAAACTTTGCTTTCGTCAAAGAATCCTCCATTTGCAGCAATTACAGCCTTGCAGACCTTTGGCATTCTAGTTGTCAATTTGTTGAGGTAATCTGAAGAGATTTCACCCCATGCTTCCTGAAGCACCTCCCACAAGTTGGATTGGCTTGATGGGCACTTCTTACGTACCATACGGTCAAGCTGCTCCCACAACAGCTCAATAGGGTTGAGATCCGGTGACTGTACTGGCCTCTCCATTATAGACAAAATACCAGCTGACTGCTTCTTCCCGAAATAGTTCTTACATAGTTTGGAGCTGTGCTTTGGGTCATTGTCCTGTTGTAGGAGGAAATTGACTCCAATCAAGCGCCGTCCACAGGGTATGGCATGGCGTTGCAAAATGGCGTGATAGCCTTCCTTCTTCAAGATCCCTTTTACCCTGTACAAATCTCCCACTTTACCACCACCAAAGCACCCCCAGACCATCGCATTGCCTCCATAATTTGGTCTGCGTCTCACAAATGTTATTCTTTGTGATCCGAACACCTCAAACTTCGATTCGTCTGTCCATAACACTTTTTTCCAATCTTCCTCTATCCAGTGTCTGTGTTCTTTTGCCCATCTTAATCTTTTATTTTTATTGGCCAGTCTGAGATATGGCTTTTTCTTTGCAGCTTTGCCTAGAAGGTCAGCATACCGGAGTCGCCTCTTCACTGTTGACGTTGAGACTGGTGTTTTGCGGGTACTATTTAATGAAGATGCCTGTTGAGGACCTGTGAGGCGTCTGTTTCTCAAACCAGACACTCTAATGTATTTGTCCTCTTGCTCAGTTGTGCACCGGGGCATCCCACTCCTCTTTCTATTCTGGTTAGAGCCAGTTTGCGCTGTTCTGTGAAGGGAGTAGTACACAGTGTTGTACGAGATCTTCAGTTTCTTTGCAATTTCTCGCATGGAATAGCCTTCATTTCTCAGAACAAGAATAGACTGACGAGTTTCAGAAGAAAGTTCTTTTTTTCTGGCCATTTTGAGCCTGTAATCGAACCCACAATTGCTGATGCTCCAGATACTCAACTAGTCTCAAGTTTTATTGCTTTTTTAATCAGCACAACAGTTTTCAGCTGTGCTAACATAATTGCAAAAGGGTTTTCTAATGATCAATTAGCCTTTTTAAAATGATAAACTTGGATTAGCAAACACAACGTGCCATTGGAACACAGGACTGATGGTTGCTGATAATGGGCCTCTGTACGCCTATGTAGATATTCCATTAAAAATCAGCCGTTTCCAGCTACAATAGCCATTTACAACATTAACAATGTCTACACTGTATTTCTGATCATTTTGATGTTATTTTAATGGACAAACAAATTGCTTTTCTTTCTAAAATAAGGACATTTCTAAGTGACCCCAAACATTTGAACGGTAGTGTACGTATGGAGTTCTGGACAACATAAGCAATTACAACTACGATAGTATTCACTAAGAAAATGAATTAGGCGGATGCTCCATAGTACGTGAGCATCTTGCATGTTGTACAAGTCTGTAAAGCTGTCCAACAGGTCATCCTTCAGCAGAGTTAACAGCAGATTACTTTTGCAGGTGCCATCACTGAGGCTGAGGGTTGGGATTCCAATTAGCTATAGACAGACATATGATCCTCCCAAGGCAAAAGGAGGCAAGCAGAGGAAATAGCATTTACTGTTAGGGGAGTTCTCCTCTCCCCTTCTCCCTGTGGTATAAACATGTTTTCAGCCTGAACATGTCTCCACAATAGGCCCCCCTGAGGTGGGGCCACGACCTTGTTTAATCCTGGGAACATGGGCCCAGTGAACCAGCAATAGGCCATAAAACACCTCAGCGCCCCCCAGCTCAGTCCCTCCAGCTCAGCCCACCACTACCCCTGTTTATCTTGGACCAGCAGAACCACAGCTGAGGAGCAGACTGGGACTGAGGCCTGGACCACAATCAAAGCACAGGGGTCCAGGCCCACAGCTCTTCTACCCAGACCCCAGCTTAGCTTTAGTACTGTAATACCCCCAAGGGGCCATAGACTGTCCACCCCTGTAACAGCCAAAGGATGGTCTGACCCAAGAAGAAGGATGGTTGGGCTCCAGGGAGGGCCTGTTTGACATCTAGATTGAATTGTGTCCAGCATAGATCAAGAGGAAGATGAAACCTGCTGTGGCCTGTCACATCTGCTTCTGTGGTTGTCTCTCTCTCTCTGTCTCTTTCATCTCTGGCTCTGATAACGTTAAGCTTTTTCTATGAGTCTCGGTCAACGGACATTCAGGATATCCAAGGGCATCCAAGTCTTCAACTGTTGGATGTTTGTTTCAAACACCCCTTGAGAATGTTTTTTTGTTGGCATATGGGGCATACCGGTATGCTGAGTGTGCGTGTGTGTACATGTGTGTACATGTGTGTTTCTTTGCAGACGTGGATGAGTGCTCGGATGGCACCAGGTGTGTTGGCAGCTCCTGTGAGAACAGCCAGGGTTCCTACAGATGCCAGTGTGACAGTGGCTACCGCCTGCAGGCAGACACTGACACTTGCCTGGGTTGGTAACACTCTCTGTCACACAACTACATATCCCATCATTCTATATGCCGATGGTGATATCCTGAAGACTACAATTCAAACATCGCTACTGTGTTCAGTTCAGTGGGGTGTATAGGTGTTTATCTGGGTTTTGACTGGGGTACTGTGGTTCTGTGCTCTCCCAGATATCGATGAGTGTTCAGAGTTGGGGCAGAGTATCTGTGGGGCGTGGCAGTGTGAGAACACGGAGGGCTCCTATAGGTGTGTGGTGGACTGCCCCCCCGGACACAACCATGGCCCAGAGGGCATCTGTGTGGGTGAGTCAGCATCATGGGGGCATCTTGAGGGCAGCCATAGCCCTGCAAACTTTCAGATGTCGCCCCATCCAATCCTTCGCTTTAAAATACTAAAGTGCCAATCAAGTGTCTTGTCATGCACTCCTCTTCCACCCATGTATCTCATCTTACCCTCCTCCATCCATCCATCAAAACTCACCTTACCCCCTCACCCATCAACACACCTTTCCATACCATTCCCCATCCATCTACATGCATTTTTGTTCTGTCCTATCAACTGCTTTTGGTAGACAGTGAGCACTACAAAGAATCAACTTGGCTTCACTCCTGTACATGTACACTATATAATCAAATGTATGTGGACATCCCTCCAAATTAGTGGATTCAGCTATTTCAGCCACACCCGTTGCTGACAGGTGTATAAAATCGAGCACACAGCCATGCAATCTTCATAGACAAACATTGGCAGTAGAATGGCCTTACTGAAGAGCTCAGTGACATTCAATGTGGTACCGTCATAGGATGCCACCTTTCAAACAAGTCAGTTCATAACATTTCTGCCCTGCCAGAGGTGCACCGGTCAACTGTAAGTGCTGTTATTGTGAAGTGGAAATGTTTAGGAGCAACAACGGCTCAGCCGCGAAGGGGTAGGCCACACAAGCTCACATAACGGGACCGCAGAAGCGCGTAAAAATCATCTGTCCTCAGTTGCAACACTCACTACCGAGTTCCAAACTGCCTCTGGAAGCAACTTCAGCACAACTGTTTCTCGGGAGCTTCATGAAATGGGT
The DNA here is from genome assembly GCF_020615455.1 of Coregonus clupeaformis. Lineage (NCBI taxonomy): Eukaryota > Metazoa > Chordata > Actinopteri > Salmoniformes > Salmonidae > Coregonus > Coregonus clupeaformis. Next base: position 28,801,775 of record NC_059228.1, on the reverse strand, counting down.
TTCCATGGCCGAGCAGCCGCACCAAGCCTAAGATCACCATGTGCAATGCCAAGCGTTGGCTGGAGTGGTGTAAAGCTCGCCGCCATTGGACTCTGGAGCAGTGGAAACGCGTTCTCTGGAGTGATAAATCACGCTTCACCATCTGGTAGTCCAATGGACAAATCTGGGTTTGGCAGATGCCAGGAGAACGCTACCTGCCCAAATGCATAGTGCCAACTGTAAAGTTTTGTGGAGGAGGAATAATGGTCTGGGGCTGTTTTTCATGGTTCGGGCTAGGCCCCTTAGTTCCAGTAAAGGTAAATCTTAACGCTACAGCATACAATTACATTCTAGACGATTCTGTGCTTCCAACTTTGTGGCAACAGTTTGGGGAAGGCCCTTTCCTGTTTCAGTATGACAATGCCCCCGTGCACAAAGTGAGGTCCATACAGAAATGGTTTGTCGAAATCGGTGTGGAAGAACTTGACTAGCCTGCACAGAGCCCTGACTTCAACCCCATAGAACACCTTTGCCCAGCTCAGCCAAGACAAGAGGACGTTTATGTGAGACATGTTTTGTCTACCGCTCTCCATGATTTTCCTAGTGTTCTTCTGTGTTAATATTTGAGCATATTTATTACAGTTTTCGCAGGGTGTGGAGTCTAATGTACAAACACACACACACACACACACACACACACACACAGTACACTACCGGTCAAATGTTTTAGAACACCTACTCATTCAAGGGTTTTTCTTAATTTTTACTATTATTCTACATTGTAGAATAATAGTGAAGACATCAAAACTATGAAATAACACATATGGAATCATGTAGTAACCAAAAAAGTGTTAAACAAATATATACATACATTTTATATTTGCGATTCTTCAAATAGCCACCCTTTGCCTTGATGACAGCTTTGCACACTCTTGGCATTCTCTCAACCAGCTTTTTTTTGTTCTTTTTTTTTTGTCATTTTAGCAGACGCTCTTATCCAGAGCGACTTACAGTTAGTGAGTGCATACATTTTCATACTGGCCCCCCGTGGGAAACGAACCCACAACCCTGGCGTTGCAAGCGCCATGCTCTACCAACTGAGCTACAGGGGACTACACCTGGAATGCTTTTCCAACAGTCTTGAAGGAGTTCCCACATATGCTGAGCACTTGTTGGCTGCTTTTCCTTCACTCTGCGGTCCGCCTCATCCCAAACCATCTCAATTGTGTTGAGGTCGGGGGATTGTGGAGGCCAGGTCATCTGATGCAGCACTCCGTCACTCTCCTTCTTGGTAAAATAGCCCTTACACAGCCTGGAGGTGTGTTGGGTCATTGTCCTGTTGAAAAACGAATAATAGTCCCACTAAGCCCAAACCAGATGGGATGGCGTATCGCTGCAGAATGCTGTGGTAGCCATGCTGGTTAAGTGTGCCTAGAATTCTAAATAAATCACAGACAGTGTCACCAGCAAAGCACCCCCACACCATAACAACACCTCCTCCGTGCTTTACGGTGGGAAATACACATGCGGAGATCATCTGTTCACCCACACCGCATCTCACAAAGACACAGCGGTTGGTACAGAAATCTCCAATTTGGACTCTAGACCAAAGGACAAATTTCCACCGGCCGAATGTCCATTGCTCGTGTTTCTTGGCCCAAGCAAGTCTCTTCTTCTTATTGGTGTCCTTTAGTAGTGGTTTATAATATAATATAATATGCCATTTAGCAGACGCTTTTATACAAAGCGACTTACAGTCATGTGTGCATACATTTTTTTTGTATGGGTGGTCCCTGGGATCGAACCCACTACCCTGGCGTTACAAGCACCATGCTCTACCAATTGAGCTACAGAGGACCAATTCGACAATCAAGGCCTGATTCACACAGTCTCTTCTGAACAGTTGATGTTGAGATGTGTCTGTTACCTGAACTCTGTGAAGCATTTATTTGGGCTGCAATTTCTGAGGCTGGTAACTCCTGAGTGCGAGTGGCGCAGTGGTCTAAGGCTCTGCATCGCAGTGCTAGCTGTGCCACTAGAGATCCTGGTTCGAATCCAGGCTCTGTTGTAGCCGGCCGCGACCGGGAGACCCACGGGGCGGCGCACAATTGGCCCAGCGTCGTCCAGGGTAGGTGAGGGAATGGCCGGCAGGGATGTAGCTCAGTTGGTAGAGCATGGCGTTTGCAACGCCAGGGTTGTGGGTTCGATTCCCACGGGGGCCAGTATGAAAAAATAAAAAATAATAATGTAGATAAGAGCGTCTGCTAAATGACTAAAATGTCAATGTAAATGTAATGAACTTATCCTCTGCAACAGAGGTAAATCTGTGTCTTCCATTCCTGTGGCGGTCCTCATGAGAGCCAGTTTCATCATAGCGCTTGATGGTTTTTGCGACTGTACTTGAAGAAACTTTCAAAGTTCTTGAAATGTTCCGTATTGACTGACCTTCATGTCTTAAAGTAATGATGGACTGTCGTTTCTCTTTGCTTATTTGAGCTGTTCTTGACATTTTACCAAATAGGGCTATGTTCTGTATACCACCCCTACCTTGTCACAACACAACTGATTGGCTCAAACACATTAAGGAGGAAAGAAATTCCACAAATTAACTTTTAAGGAGGCACACCTGTTAATTGAAATGCATTCCAGGTGACTACCTCATAAAGTTGGTTGAGAGAACGCCAAGAGTGTGCAAAGCTGTCATCAAGGCAAAGGGTGGCTATTTGAAGAATCGCAAATATAAAATATATTAAAAAATATATTATTTGTTTAACACGTTTTTGGTTACTACATGATTCCATATGTGTTATTTCATAGTTTTGATGTCTTCACTATTATTCTACCATGTAGAAAATAGTAAAAAAATAAAGAAAAACCTTTGAATGAGTAGGTGTTCTAAAACTTTTGACCGGTAGTGTACATGTGCATGCAAACATACACACACTTTTTTCAGTGTGGATCTGCCTTTCATTTCTTTTGGCCTTGCCTCTGTGTGCTCATGGTATACTGTACTTTACTGCTTTGCCTCAACTCTGGACACAGCAAATATTTAATATTTAATTTATTTAATATAACTGTCTGGATGATCATACTCATAAAAAATGACACCAATGAGAGATGTGCTTCAAACTTGAGACTAGTTCCACTGCAGCTCAGTGGGTGTAGGCTTCTGCTGTTCTGTGGGTCAACTGGTCCTAATTGAGGAACCACCTCTGCCACTGAGACGGTATAGAACAACAGCTACCTAAACCTTGACCCTTCTCCTCCTCGTTCTGCAGATATTGATGAGTGCAACGTCAACGCCACGGTGTGTGGCAGCCACGGCTTCTGTGAGAACACGGTCGGATCCTTCCGCTGCCTGTGTGACCGGGGCTACCAGGAGTCCCAGGAGGGCCTTGGCTGTGTGGGTGAGTAGGAGTGGGGTTTGTCAGTGTGGGGAGGGGGTTACAGAAATGTACCAGGAAGGCAATGGAAGGAATGAAGACAGTAGTGTATGACAAGGGCAAGTCTAGGTCTGTTTCTTAATAGAACATCTGGTATAGTCTTTAGTACATCTATGTGCTAATATATACTGAACAGTTGGCACCTGTTTTGACTTAATACAAAGTCACTGACTAATTCTCAGTGGCATATCATTTGATATATTTTTTGTCAAATATTCAGAAGCATCTCTTTTATGTCTGTCCATGTGTGTGGGTTGATGATATACAGTAGGTGCTAATTATTTGCAAGGAAGTTACAAGGTTTTCCTCTACACTCAAATAAAGGTTCAAGTTGGAACCAAATAAGGTTATTCAATGCGATGCGATAGGGCACGTTATTCGACTATTACCCTACGAGGTCCAGAGCCTGCTGGTTTTCTGTTCTACCTGACAATGAACTGCACCCACCTGGTGTCCCAGGTATAAATCAGTCCCTGATTAGAAGAGAACAATGAAAAAACATTGAGGTCCAGAGTTGAGTTTGAGGGCCATAGGGGAACCATTTTAGGTTCTCTGAATAACCTTAAATGAGATGGTTCTTTGAAAAATCATACGAAAATCCATGTAGAAACAAAAACCAGAAATGTTGGGGCCCTCAAGAACAGGAAATGAATAGCCAAGCTGTAGCGTGTTGAGTCTTATTTGCATATTTCCATTGTGCCTTTCGAGTGAATTTTAGAGTTACCAGTTCCACTTATGACTGTGTTTGCTAGTGACAGACACATGGTTGTTGCATTCATTAATTTTCAGTCCTGGGCCTTCACCAAGTGAGATCCAAAGTGAATATGTTATCATCAAATTATTTAAGACAATACAATACATATTTCATAAGGCCTTATTTTGAGGGCCTAGTTTTACCTTAATACAGTGGCCTGAAACTCATGGTTTAAAGGCCACATCAGGCCTGCAAGTAACATTATGCTGGCTTGCAAAGTGATGTGTAATTCCTGTTGGAATCCAGCCAGAGTGGGGATATCCAACATTTGGAATTTCTATTCCCCTGCAACCTGCATTCAGAATGACTGCCAAGGTTGAGAAGACTAAGATATGAGATTACCTAAAGTATCTAAACTGGAACTAAAATTTCAGTAACGGGTCCAAGTAACAGATTGGATTAGTTTAGAAAAATATATGTTATTTATATTTGAGTAGCATAAGATTAATAAATCAATCAATGTACATGCAAAAACATAGGAATTGAAACAAACAATTCAAAAATCAACCTGCAATAGAGCATACTGGGTAATATGATAATGATGGCTGTGGTTTTGGTTCAACTCTGGTTATTAAGACCAACACTGAGGTTATTTTATACCACTGAGTGTTAATTTAAATCTTTACCTGAATCAACACTACAAATGTTACACTGAAAAATCAACACTAGTTAAAGCCCCCATACAGTCTCTTTAATTTTATTTTGAAATCATCACTCTAATAAATCACTGAGTGTGTTTATTTAATTAATTTAATTAATCATTAAATTCCCTGAGCTTCCTTTTGCCATTGAAATCTCAGTCTGATTGTGTGGGTGTGTTGATACAAATGTAAATATCTTTACATACACAGCCCTGATTGGCGGATAGAATCGTCTAGACTCTAGACTACAGCCTATCCCGCTTACCCCTTCAAAGTAGGAGGATAAATATGCAAATAAAAGATGACTGGGTTATTGGTCAGAATAACCAGATCAGATTGTGATGTCATGTCGAGTTCTTAGACCGAATCCGACGGGGCCTGGGCGGGTTTCAGGCTTGCCGTGCTGTGTTAAGAAAAAAAACGGTTTGTCTGCGCACCTTTTAGCCTACTATGGCTCTCAGCCGCAGCAGCTGCAGAAACTAGTGGCGCCAGGATTCCAATATTGGCTGGGCCGGAGAAATTTGTGGCCATGATGAAACTTATTTTCGAATGATTGAAATGTTTCAAATTGTGATACGAATGGGCTGGAGTGCACTCAGAAGAATGATGATGCACAAGACCACGACAGCCATATTCCAATGGCATCTGGTAATGCCGATACATCCTAACAAAATACACCCTATGACTGCCCTGCTAATGCGCCTTGCTGGACCTTGCAACTATCAAAAGTAGACCCATAAATGATCCAAATGTTTTCCTAATCAAACATGCATTCAAAACACGGGGCTTTTGAGCGATTATTCAAATGGAGGTTTGGCAGAAAATCTAGTTATTTACTTATTGTTTTATTATTCAAGCCTCTCTTTGTTATTTCATTTCAAAATAAACGTTTTTTAAATATTTAAAGTCATGAATGACTCGTATTCTATGTAATGACATGAATGAATGAATGATTGATTGATTAATTAATTACATTGATGTAACATTAAGACAGATAAAACAGGATGTGCTCTTACAGCTCGTTGGTGGATAGATTATATAAGGCTACTACAGTGCATTTGGAAAGTATTCAGACGCCTTCACTTTTTCCACATTTTGTTACGTTACAGCCTTATTCTAAAATGGATTAAATTAAAAAATTTCCCTCATCAATCTACACACAATACCCCATAATGACTAAGCGAAAATAGGTTTTTAGACATTTGGGCAAATGTATTACAAATAAAAAACAGAAATACCTTATTTACATAAGTATTCAGACCCTTAGCTATGAGACTTGAAATTGAGCTCAGGTGCATCCTGTTTCCATTGATCATCCTTGAGATGTTTCTACAACTTGATTGGAGACCACCTGTGGTAAATTAAATTGATTGGACATGATTTGGAAAGGCACACGTGTCTATATAAGGTCCCACAGTTGACAGTGCATGTCAGAAACCAAGCCATGAGGTCAAAGGAATTGTCCGTAGAGCTCCAAGACAGGATTGTGTCGAGGCACAGATCTGGGGAAGGGTACTAAAACATTTCTGCAGCATTGAAGGTCCCCAAGAACACTGTGGCCTCCATCATTCTTAAATGTAAGAAGTTTGGAACCACCAAGACTCTTCCTAGAGCTGGCCGCCCGGCCAAACTGAGCAAATCGGGGAGAAGGGCCTTGGTCAGGGAGGTGATCAAGAACCCGATTGTCACTCTGACAGAGCTCCAGAGTTCCTCTGTGGAGATGGGAGAACCATCCAGAAGGATAACCATCTCTGCAGCACTCCACCAATCAGGCCTTTATGGTAAAGTGGCCATTCCTCAGTAAAAGGCACATGACAGCCCGCTTGGAGTTTGCCAAAAGGCACCTAAAGGACTCTCAGACCATGAGAAACAAGATTCTCTGATCTGATGAAACTAAGATTGAACTCTTTGGCCTGAATGCCAAGCGTCACATCTGAGGAAACCTGGCACCATCCCTACGATGAAGCATGGTGGTACCAGCATCATGCTGTGGGGATGTTTTTCAGCGGCAGGGACTGGAAGACTAGTCAGGATCGAGGCAAAGATGAACGGAGGAAAGTACAGAGAGATCCTTGATGAAAACATGCTCCAGAGCGCTCAGGACCTCAGACTGGGGCAAAGGTTCACCTTCCAACAGGACAACAACCCTAAGCAAACAGCCAAAACAACGCAGGAGTGGCTTTGGGACAAGTCTCTGAATGTCCTTGAGAGGCCCAGCCAGAGCCCAGACTTGAGCCCGATCTAACATCTCTGGAGAGAAAATAGCTGTGTGGCAACGCTCCCAATCCAACCTGACAGAGCTTGAGAGAACCTGCAGAGAAGAATGGGAGAAACTCCCCAAATACAGGTGGCCAAGCTTGTAGCGTCATACCCAAGAAGACTCAAGGCTGTAATCGCTGCCAAAGGTACTTCAACAAATTATTGAGTAAAGGGTCTGAATACTAATATAAATGTGATATTTCAGTTTCTTTTATATTTTTTGGAATATTTTATAAAAACCTGTTTTTGCTTTGTCATTATGGGGTATTGTGAGTAGATTGAGGGGGAAAAAAACAATTAAATCAATTTTAGAATAAGACTGTAACGTAACAAAATGTGGAAAAATGGGTCTGTATACTTTCAGAATTCACTGTATGTGAGTCAAGAGCAAAATAATGGGCTACACTTGATTTAGGCTACATTATTGCATGCTAAATGTTTCTGATCAGGGATAGATGAACAAACGAATAAATGAGCTACCACTTCCACTTATCCAACCAGAGTTCAATTAACCAAATATACAGACAGAGATTCAGTGAAACAAAATTACATTGATTGATTATCAGACAAGTCACAGGCTTTTGGTCGAGACTCGGCAGTAGGACAGGCTACTACGCAAGTGAAGCACAAAATCCACTTGTTAAGCTACATAACATGCTAGCAAAATGTTCATATGAGCAAACTAGAATAAAAATGATCATGAGCACTCACTCAACTCAACTTAGTTAACATTTACCCAGCCTAATTGTTACCAAATATCAAAACTGGGATTCAGTGAAAACCAAAAGTCCCCCATGCTTGTCTCAAAGCAGCACGATGGCGCTGTCCCAATCAAAACAGTGCTGAAATGATCATCTAGGTGGCCATACACAACTATTGCTTTAAATTAGTATAACGGTTGGAAATGACTTTGGGAGTTTCAGTAGGCCTATAAGCAAGAATTTGATTAATGCCTTCAATTGTATTAGCCTACTTTGTTCCAATATTTTCGCCATTCTTAACTAATGTGAGTTTTCCTCTCTCTGTGCTTTTTCTAGGCCCAATGGCTGCATTCTTCTCAACACCAGTTTAACTCAATATACTGTTTTCTATATATCAGGCTTTTTTTGGCGTTCGGGCTAATTTAATTTCTGTGACGTCGGAAGCCCGGGCTTCAGCACACCGGGCTTGGGTTGACCGGGCTCAACTTTTCAGGCCCGATGAGAACTCTAATATCATGCTGTGTCCAAAAACGCCATTCCACCCAAACAGGCTAAAATTCCAGGCGTTTTTTTTCTACACTAAAAGGCCATTATCATCATTTTCACAATTTCAGAGTGTAATTTCGACCTCATAGTGTGGAAATATATAATTAATTTTTTTTTGAAATCACGTTTTTGACTGCACTGCCCCTTTAACACTGGCCAATTTGCTGTGTGCTATGAAAGGGCTTCCATACATTTCAAGAACCTTTTAGAATTCTGAAGAACCGTAGATGCCACGTTGAGAATCCCCAACTTAACTCAAAGGTTCTTTATTGGGCAAGAGTTCTAACCATTTAAGAACCTTCATTATTTTCAGTGTAAGTGTCCTGCTGAAAGCATCGGAACACTCTTAAAACCAAACTGCTAGCGTTGATGGCTAAAACTTCTGCTCCCTTCTTGAGACAACTCCAGCAGTGTTGTCATGACGACTGAATGACAGCTCACTTCTATTATGGATATTCTGGGTAGTCTGCCATGGCTATATCTGTCAACCTAGAATACCAAGAGTAACCTTTTAATCTTAAAATGAGATTTATTTTCTCATTCAGTGGCAACTACTGTAGCCTTTAGCCAAGTATAAACATGAATTCGTCCATGCAAAGCAATAGGAAGTATGATTGAGTGTATTTTCCTGACAGCTATTTTCCTCTGAAGTTTGTTGGCGGTGGCCGTGCTAGAAATGTATGCTTTATGCTTCTCTTAAAGATAGTGTAAGCATTGTAGATATGAAATCATATGTCATGAAAGACTTGCATGTGATGATATGGTGTGGGTCATATTGATGCAGGTTGATATAACTTAAAATACTCCTGTCTTCTCTCAAATTTGTAGTTTAAAAATGTGTAGTTTCCCTCTTTGCATGAAAATAAGATGGCAGACGTGTCGCAAGACATTTGATTGATGTGACCATTTATTTTCATTCAATTTGAAGTTGTAGCTCTGTTATGTATTAAATATATCCCACTGTGTCTGCAGTGCTCCTCAGACCCTAAGTTTGGAAAATGCACTGGAGCTTAGACTCTGATGTCTCACGCATACACACACTCACAGGCACACACACCGTTGCAGTGAAAGTAATGGAGAGCTGTAAAGCTGTATGGCTGCTGTCTGTCAGTATGAGTCCAGGCCTCTGGTTCCTGTCTGCTTATCCCCGCTGAAGAGAAAGATTGACTATAAGACAGAGATTTTGATTTCATATTTTGCCTTTTGATTTGACTTGTTTCAATACTGGAGTTGTCAGAATCGGATCTATAGTTTACACAACTATAGATGTAGTGTACTGTATGTGTGGTCGACCAGGTTATTTCTCAGTCAATAGCTTTTTCTGGTCAGGGCTGGGCTGTGGTGGTTCGCTATCAGTGATGCATGGCTTTCATTTCAGCCCCGGGCTGCAGTGGATTCAAAGGTGAGAGTGTTCTGTCAGAAAATCCATCCCTGATACCAAATCAAACCCCAGACAACCCCATCGCCTTGGACTGATGTCTTCCTCAGCCAAGCCAGGGGACATCAAGGGCATTCTTCCACAGACCCACAGAAAACCAGTGCTCACTCTATCAAAAGAGCTCAGAATGCCATTTGTTTTGTTAGTCTCAATTTCATTCTCACAGTTTGAGGGGGTTTGAGGGAGTGGGGGATCATAATCAGATAGAGAGCCAGTGAGTTCATGTTTTTGGACAAGCTGAAGAATTGGAGCTCGTTTGTCTTAGTGGTTTCCTTAACTGGGCCCATGCAGTTCCCATCTATTCCAATTTCCTCCTGCAGAAAGGCCTGTCAGGGCCCTGAAAGTGGGTCGCAGGCACTCTCATATTGAAGCTGATAAAATACTTTCTTCAGCCAGACCTCTCTGACCTGTGCGCATATACACACGCACACACGTACACATTCATACACTTACACAAACACTTTTACACACACATGCACTCCCTGCAACATACACACACACACTCCCTGCAACACATACACACACACACGCACGCACACACGTACACATTCATACACTTACACAAACACTTTTACACACACATGCACTCCCTGCAACACACACACGCACGTACGTGCACACACACACACACACACACACACACACAGTCACGTAAACTTACGGTCTCTCTTGCGTTCTTTCTCTCATACACACACTCTCCATCTGTACATTGGCAAGTGTTGGTGGGTCCCACCCCAGCCTTGTACAGCCAGCTACCTCTGTTCTCCTGCCAGCCCATCACTCTGCTGTGGCTTGCACAGATGGTCTCGCCCCCTGCCCCCCACCCACCATGCTACCGGAAGTGGTCAACCGCCAACCCCTCCTCTCCTCTCCCAATCTCTGGTTACACCCAGACAGACGCACCACTGAGCCTCTCGGATTGATTTCTGCTTCCCAGATAAAGAAGCCGTTTTGGAGTTTATTTACCTGTTTGTTACATATTCTCAAGACTGGGAATCAAACAACGTAGCCTATCTGTCTGTGTCCTTTCATTTGTCAAGTGATTTATGTGACACGTTTCATTGTTGGTACTCCCTCTCTCTCCCTCTAGTCCAGCTAGCTACAACTTTAAACAAGATCAAAAAGGAAACAGCTGTGCTTTTTCTGATTCTGCTGGACTGAGGCTGGGGTAGCGGTTGTGGCTGAACCCAGACGATGACTGTGCATAGCGAACAAGGTGCTTCAGGGTCAAGCCAGACAGACCAGGTTTTAATGAGGGCACCGTGGTGCGTGCTGAAACCAGAAAAGCAGCAGCAGGTTTTAATGTCACAAATTAATTATAGATTCTCCTCAGTACCGGGATGCTTTGAGCCGAGCGACAAGGAAGGCTTATAACTAGAGGGGGGAGAGGAGGGGGGGACTATTTTTGTCTGCTTCCTGCATTATGTACCTGGGCTGTTAATGAGCTTTTCGATCCGTTTGTGGCAGATATATGCGATGGCGGCCATTGTGGGCGAATATGCCAAGCCATCTGTGCTCTGAATCACACAATGATAGTCTCTCTGGCTCATGTGACTGGCTATTTCTGCCCAGTCACATACCACGGGGGGAGGGGGAGGAGAAGAGAGGAGGAAAGAGAGCGAGAGAGAGGCTGGGAAGTTGCCTCTGCGTACATAAAAATAAGTTGTACACTGAGTGTACAAAACATTAAGATCACCTTCCTAATATTGACTTGCACCCCCCCTTTTGCCCTCAGAACAGCCTCAGTTTGTTGGGGCATGGACTCTACAAGGTGTCGAAAGCGTTCGACAGAGATGCTGGCCCATGTTGACTCCAAGGCTTCCCACAGTTGTGTCAAGTTGGCTGGATGTCCTTTGGGTGGTGGACCATTCTTGATGCACATGGGAAACTGTTGAGCGTGAAAAACCCAGCAGCGTTGCAGTTCTTGACACACTCAAACCGGTGCGCCTGACACCTACTACCATACCCCGTTCAAAGGCACTTAAATCTTTTGTCTTGCCCATTCACCCTCTGAATGGCACACATACACAATCCATGTCTCAATTGTCTCAAGGCTTAACAATCATTATTTTACCTGTCTCCTCCCCTTCATCTACACTGATTGAAGTTAGATTTAACAAGTGACATCAATAAGGGATCATAGCTTTCACCTGGATTCACCTGGTCAGTCTGTGTCATGGAAAGTTCATAATGTTTTGTACACTCAGTATATGTAGCCAATCCTTCTTCCCACTAACCTATCTAGCTATACTATACTGTAGCTCAGCATTTCTCTCTGTTTACATATGAAATCATTTCCATTGGCTGGGCAGTGGAGTTGTAATGTATAGCCAAATTGTGGTATATAAGCTGGTATATAAAATATTTAATGGGACAGAATCCACTGAAATGGAGAAAAAATTATCCTCCAAATCAGTGGCGGCTCCTGAAAAAATTCTCAGGAGGGGCAATTTTTCTGATGATTTAGGTGACCTACACACATTTAAAAAAAGATATGTCCAGCAACAACATGAAGACAGGGGCAGCATATAAGTCAATACCAGAAGCATTTATTGACTGATCTCAAAAGTGTTGGCTTACCAGGGTTGGTGGAGCCCTCAGTTTCATCTTTGCCTCGCAAAGCTAACTCAAACACTCCGCAAAACTTCACACACTGGATTAGCCGGCTGAGGATGTGGCGGTTCTTGCTAATGTCGTAGTAAATATATTTGTTATAGTGAATATGGAATATGATATGTTGAGTAAAATGTTGTGCTAAGATCTATTTAGGTCAGGAGCTGGTTATAAGTTATGTTCCTATCCAATAACAATGGACAAAAGGGTCCTATCTTGTCAGCCTTGTCAGCAGGTGGCCAAGGACAACACCCACGCCATAGGCCTCTCAGTTCTTCCAACTCACGAGTTCTTGCTCTGAGGACACACACACACACAAACACACACACACACACATCATCACTGTTAAACACACACACACACACACACATCATCACTGTTAAACACACACACACACACACACACAAAAATCCCTCTCTTAGGCTGAACATTTGAAGACAGAGAACCCGACTCAGAGCCAATGCAACAGTGACAGTAGCCTGGAGGGGACCTCGCCAACTCATCAGGACCAATCAGAAGATCAGAACTACTAGATTGAACCTACTTCATTTATTGCATAAAAATGTCTGCACACAATGTTTCGGGCTCTCTTCAGATAATAATAATAATAATAATATGCCATTTAGCAGACGCTTTTATCCAAAGCGACTTACAGTCATGCGTGCATACATTTTTGTGTATGGGTGGTCCCGGGATCGAACCCACTACCTTGGCGTTACAAGCACCATGCTCTACCAGCTGAGCTACAGAAAGTGGATACTCATGGATGCGCATTGCAATTGTAAAATGTCAACACAATTGGAGACACCACGTCATTTTTGGAGACATGTTATTGACAGTAAACTATTGTAGATGCGACTGCTAACTAAATAAAACATTTTAGCTGGCTAGCTAATCATCTTAGCTAAATGTGGGGCAAACAATTCAGTTATTTACCGTTAATTTGAGGGATTGGGGTGAAAGAAATCGAGTTACATAGTGATACTTTACGATATACTGTATTGACAATATCGCAATATTTTAGCGCTAGTTGGCTGTACCTGCACCAAAACACCATTATTGTTCCTTCATAGCTTGTTCTCAATCTTTTCACATTGGGAGCCAATTTGTTTTCAGCACTTTTATTTCCATGACTGATCAAAACTCGTTCTCATGGCTTTCTGATCCCTCTGCAACAGACATATGGTGCGAATAAAATCACAGTATCGAACGCAATACGTATAGAATCATGAGACTCGCAATGCTGATGCATATATCTTATCGTGAGGTTCCTGGCAATTCCCAGCCCAAGTTCATTTGCCACAACAAATCTCTTCGCTAGCAAACGCAATGTGTCTCCAGCAATGTTGACTTTTTTGACGTTCTATGGCATCTCCACTTTCCAAGCATATATGACCACATGTAATATTTTGGTAAGTGATGCAAATAGTGAACTATGTAGGGGCCAGGATGTAAAATATATGTAGCTGCAGCAATTTCTCTTATCTGATATGGTAAGTAATGGGGCTTGATTTATAGCTCCCTAAGAGTTTGACGAACGGGTCCGTGAACGCGATTGCAGATATCTTTACCTCTGAATAAACTGCCTTATATTATACAATTATCCACCTTGTCCAAAAGTCTCTACTTTTTCTCCGTTCTCCAGTAAACTTGTTTTATCAACAATAGTAAGGTTCAATGACACAGAAAGCAGTTCAATGTCGGGGTACGGTCGCTCTCTTACCAGGATCGCGGTCCGCTCTGACCAGGGTGAAGGTGGCCGGCTCCACCTCTCTGCCAGCAGCGTTTTCATTATTTAGTCCGTTTCGTAGCGGGTATGTACACGATCAACAAGATCAGTCCAAAACCGAAGATCAGTCCAAAGCAGAATGTTTGCAGAATGTTTGTAAACTAAGTCTACAAATTAAAAACATAAAATAACGCCACACTGCAGGTCGCAACATAGACGCTGATAGCCGCCATTGTCTTAGTTACGTTCAACGTTACGTCACGTATGACGAAAGCGCGTAAGTGCATGCACACAGACACCCATGAGAATGTATTGAAAGCTTTGAAATGTGAAAAAAATAGATTTTACATGACAGGCTATGAGAGACTTCTGGGCGATTTTCAACCTGACTGAAATCGCCCAAAAAACGGGCGGGGCCATTTGAAGCACGACTTTAGCCTGATTTGACATTTAGTGGCTGGCAGATCAGACGTGAACACTGATAACTGCTGTTGCCGTGATATAATTTTTTATAAATTTATAAAAAAAAAATATTATTTTTTTATTTTTTTTATTTTTTATAATTGATTAGAAAAAAAATCCCTTCCTTTTCCCGTTTGGCAGTGCGTCGCCCATATCGCCCTATTGAACAAGCCGTCCCTGCTCCAAATGTACTTTGCGGTCGTCCCATTCTGCTGAGCAGGAAAGGCCGTGAAATATGTTTAAATGTAATCTCTTATGAGGCAAAATCTGCCTTTTCCATTGTAATTCTGGACTGGCCCACCCCCTTTTAGTACTCCCCTATTGCGACGCACCCACTCTCTTCCTCCCTGCTCTCTCCTTAACACTTTCTAGCTCATTGACAAACTGGCCCACACCCCGGTGTGAAGTATTGGACAGGGTGTTGGGGATACGGAGCAGATCAGAGCATGTAGGAACCAGACGGCTTTGTTGTCTTTTTACATTAAGCTCCACTTCCGGGTTGATGTTTTCTCTGCACGTTCGTTCATAACTGTTGATGTTTTCTCTGCACGTTCGTTCATAACTGGGAGACTTACATGGATGGATGCACATGTATAACCACAGCCAGGTCAAAGGAAAACAGACATGTTATTAGAGTGTGAAATAGATATTTGAGTGTTTTGCTTAAGATAAATCAATTTCCAAAGGTTTTTCACTGCACTCCCCATACAGTACGTCACTTAGTATCTTCATTTGTCTTTATCAGCTACTTGTCCCAGTGAATGAGGCTACACAAGCCACATATCTGAGGCATTACCTGAATGAGATGGAAGGTTGCTAACCATGCTCATTAGTGCTAACCGCTAACCAAGGTGTTGTGTTCTCCCTGCAGATGTGAATGAGTGTGATCTGCTGAGCGGTGTGTGTGGCGAGGCCCTGTGTGAGAACGTGGAGGGCTCCTTCCTGTGTATGTGCCCCGACGAGGACCAGGAGTACAACCAGATGACCGCCAAGTGCAGTCCCGCTCCCACAGGTGACCCACACATTGCCTGAACATAAATGAAGACCCTCTAGTTGATAGAAAGTTTTTACATTTTAAAAATATTTTAAATTTAGAATTGAATAAAGTTGACCTCAGATAAAGGGGGTGATGGAGGGTTTAGAAGTCTCCCAAGTTACATGGTTCATTCAAATCCACACATTAGTGGTGATCGTGAAATTCCAGTGTGTCAATCCCCCTAAATTAATAAGACTGTATAGTGAATGTTGAGTGCATTGTCTCAGAGGACCATATTAACCTTTAACACCGTGTTGTTCAATTTGAGTGGAGTGGTGTTCTGATGAATGAGGGGGCCTAGTTCTGTGGTTAACACCGGGGCCCCGGGTTAGGGCTTCCTCTGCATGCCTGGAGGACCCACGTTCGGGGACTCCCTTATCTCTGCTTGAGTGTAAAACTCTAATGAGAAACAGAGATGTGTGTCTGTCTGGTGGATGTATACTGTAGGACAGGGCTTTAGGTAGGGTCCCAAAGCGCTACATGAACCTAGGCTTCTTGTCAGACTTAACCATATCACCTCAAGTAGAGTATGTTCTCTGTTACATCTGAAAACAGTCCCAAATATTTAAGGAGGATAGTTTATAATTGCGTAATGTTAGGAATTAGAGCATGCTCTGTGCTCACAACAGCAGACGTTACGTAATAGTATGATTGCTTTAGAAGAATGTAAAAGGCCATTTCCATGTTGTAGCAATAAAAGCTGGGGTTTTCTGAGAGGGCAATTGGATATGAATCTCTGGTGATCTGTAATTATCGGAGGCATTCACAGAGCACAAAACAATGAGACAGAAACCACAGTGTGTGTGTTTGCGTGCGTGTGGAGGGTTTAGGGGAAACCAGGCTGATCACATTCATCATGTGCCTTATCTCTCCAGCAGGCTCTAAATGTCTCAGTTTACACTCCTGCGTGGGAAATGTCACAGAGAGAGAGAGACTCATCCGTCCTGGGTTAACCCATTGTTGTCACTAAAACGTTACTCGTTCACTCGCACGACAGGTCGATATTCCTGAACACTATCCTTGATCTATTTCTGTGTAGTAAAGTGTTGTTCCCCATACAGCCTCGTCAGTGGAGAGAAGGAGTGCTACTACAACCTCAATGATGAGAACCTGTGTGAGAACGTGCTGACCAGCAGTGTCACCATAGAGGAGTGCTGCTGTACGCTGGGGGCAGGCTGGGGGGACAACTGTGAGGTGCACCCCTGCCCCATCCAGGGCACTGGTGAGGAAGCACACACATAAACAAACACACACACACACACACACACACACACACACACACACACATTACATATTACACATTTTCTTGTCTACCTCTTCAACAGATCAGTTTTCCCAGATGTGTCCAGCTGGGAGAGGCAGTGTCCCCACTGGTGACCCTGTGTTTGGAGTGACTGCAGCCGAGAGTTATAAAGGTATGTGAACTCAGAGACCCAGTATAGGCTAAACAGAGCCTTAGCTCACAACAGCAGTGTTCAGAGAATACAGTGAGAACATTATACATCAGACAACGAGGTAACAACAAACCCATGATTTGAATGGCCTTACTGAACTCTGTTTTCTGCTGTTGAGATGCTGCTATTAATTTCATCGCAGCTGGCTCTCACCCAGGCAGGCCTCTGTCTGTGCTCTTGTTGTGTGCATGCATGTGTGTCTCTCGCTGTGGTTTGCCTCTCTCTCTCAGCCTTGGAGTCACAGAGCAGAAATGCCAGCCTCAGATGTCTGGAGACCTATGACTTACATATCTTCTCCTCTCCTCTTGCTCTCCTGTTCTCCTCTCCTCTTCTCTTCCTCTCTCCTCTTCTCTCCCTCTCCTTTTCCAGCCCCACAAGCCACAAGCCTAGCTTGTTCCCCTCGCACGAAAGCTAATTCATCGAACCAACGGCCTTAATTCAATTGTATAATTTATTACAGCAAAGGCAGTCTGGTAGAAAGGGGCTGGCAGCAAGTGCATGTGGTATATTCTGAGAGAGAGAGTGGGGGGTTGGGGGGTGGGGGGGTGGGGGAGGGGGGCTGGGAAGGCAAGTTGCCAGGTACACTTCCTGAGCACCAGTGTGGATATGTCTTCAATTAGTGGATCTGTTAGCACAGCTGATTGTGGTCTCAGTTGCAAACACCAACGCCCAACCAACGGCACACACAAGGAAGAGTAGAGTACTGTAACACAGAACTGTTTGTTGATGGAGGTTTTCTCTAAGCCTCTCCAGGGTTTCACCTCATTAAAGCGTTGAGTTGGTCTCACCTTTCTATAAACATGAAGAGTAGAGACTGTTTTAATACTGGAAATTGAGTAGTATTGCTGTTCCTTCAGCTTTAGTGGGGAAGTAACTGCATTTATACATTGTTATCTCAATAGCAAGAGATGAACTGAAAATGTCTGCATGTCTGTGTCTGTGACTGTGACTGTGTCTGTGTCTGTGGATGTGACTGTGTCTGTGTCTGTGTCTGTGTCTGTGTCTGTGTCTGTGTCTGTGTCTGTGTCTGTGTCTGTGTAGGCTGTTATTAAGACCCTTTTGTCCTCTCCCTCCCAGATGCAGATGAATGTGCGTTATTTGGCCAGGAGATCTGTAAGGATGGCTTCTGCTTCAACAGCCCAGGAAGCTACGAGTGTTACTGTAAGAATGGCCTGCACTACGACGAGGTCAATTTGCAGTGCAGAGGTAAGTGGGAAGGTCATTCACATTAGTTAGTGTTAATTCAGCCCAAACCTACTTGATTTACTCACAACATAAAGCCATTTTTTGCGACAATCAAAAGATTGGAATCAATAGCCCTCAGTCTACTAATATAACATTTCCACAGCCCTGTGTCATTAAACTGTCCACACACATTAAAAGTAGTTAGTCCTACTGTACCACAGCCTGTGTGTGTGTTGGCTGGCTGGGCCGGGGTGTGTAGGTTGGGGCCCCTCCCTGGGTTAGGTGGGGTCAGGGCCGGCTGAGCGGCAGGGCGGGGACACGGGACACTCTGGGGGTGACACAGGGCTAGACTGCGGTTACCTATGGGCCAAACCCAGCAGGCCCAGGCAGCACGTCCCAAACTACCAACCGGCCCACACTGGAGGGACCTTGGCCCTCTGCCGGCCCCACACTGCACCCCTATCCCCGGGACGCAAGCGCGAGATGCCTGTGGTCCGCCTGCGGTGTTCCGCCACATTTGTGCTGGATTATTTGGACAGGCTGGGACTGGGCGGAGGGTCCAGCAGAGGTTTGGCCTTTACCCCAGACGGTCCTGGTTTTACCCCGTTACGCGTGGACTAGAGAGTCATAATACAATTTAGAAACCAACCACCACCACTGCCAGTCCTATGGCGGTGTTCTATTTGGGATGGAGGGGTATTTTTGAAAGTGTAGAATATCGAGTAGATGTGTATTTCAGTTATATGTCTGGATGGATGAAACCGTTGGGCGTTTTTTCCCCCATTAATTTCCTCAGCAATTATGAAACCACAGGCCTGATGTGTATCTAATGTGTTTGCTGTGGCTGCATATTTCAGAAATACATGTCTTTCTTTTTGGGGCTGAGTTACAATCCAAATACTAGGTTTATTTTTCAAAACACCTGCAAATAATCCCCTTGAAGCTGTATTAGTTGAGCTATCATCCACAAAAACATGTTTACTGTCTAGCATACTATATGTCTCTGCAACATACTTTTTTACTGACACAGGGAAAACAGATTTGCCCTCTCATTTACATTACATTTACATTTACATTTTAGTCATTTAGCAGACGCTCTTATCCAGAGCGACTTACAGGAGCAATTAGGGTTAAGTGCCTTGCTCAAGGGCACATTAACGTCATTTAGCAGACGCTCTTAGCCAGAGCGACTCACAAATTGGTGCGTTCACCCTATAGCCAGTGGGATAACCACTTTACAATTGGGGGGGGGTAGAAGGATTCCTTTATCCTATCCCAGGTATTCCTTAAAGAGGTGGGGTTTCAAATGTCTCCGGAAGGTGGTGAGTGACTCCGCTGTCCTGGCGTCGTGAGGGAGCTTGTTCCACCATTGGGGTGCCAGGGCAGCGAACAGTTTTGACTGGGCTGAGCGGGAACTATGCTTCCGCAGAGGAAGGGAGCCAGCAGGCCAGAGGTGGATGAGCGCAATGCCCTCGTTTGGGTGTAGGGACTGATCAGAGCCTGAAGGTACAGAGGTGCCGTTCCCCTCACTGCTCCATAGGCAAGCACCATGGTCTTGTAGCGGATGCGAGCTTCAACTGGAAGCCAGTGGAGTGTGCGGAGGAGGGGGGTGACGTGAGAGAACTTGGGAAGGTTGAACACCAGACGGGCTGCGGCATTCTGGATGAGTTGTAGGGGTTTAATGGCACAGGCAGGGAGGCCAGCCAACAGCGAGTTGCAGTAGTCCAGACGGGAGATGACAAGTGCCTGGATTAGGACCTGTGCCGCTTCCTGTGTAAGGCAGGGTCGTACTCTCCGAATGTTGTAGAGCATGAACCTGCAGGAGCGGGTCACCGCCTTGATGTTGGCGGAGAAACGACAGGGTGTTGTCCAGGGTCACGCCTAGGCTCTTCGCACTTTGGGAGGAGGACACAGCGGAGTTGTCAACCGTGATGGCGAGATCATGGAACGGGCAGTCCTTCCCGGGAGGAAGAGCAGCTCCGTCTTGCCAGGGTTCAGCTTGAGGTGGTGATCCGTCATCCATACTGATATGTCTGCCAGACATGCAGAGATGCGATTCGCCACCTGGTTATCAGAAGGGGGAAAGGAGAAGATTAGTTGTGTATCGTCAGCGTAGCAATGATAGGAGAGACCATGTGAGGATATGACAGAGCCAAGTGACTTGGTGTATAGGGAGAAAAGGAGAGGGCCTAGAACTGAGCCTTGGGGGACACCAGTGGTGAGAGCACGTGGTGCGGAGACAGCTTCTCGCCACGCCACTTGGTAGGAGCGACCGGTCAGGTAGGACGCAATCCAGGAGTGAGCCGCGCCGGAGATGCCCAGCTCGGAGAGGGTGGAGAGGAGGATCTGATGGTTCACAGTGTCAAAGGCAGCAGACAGGTCTAGAAGGACAAGAGCAGAGGAGAGAGAGTTAGCTTTAGCAGTGCGGAGAGTCTCCGTGACACAGAGAAGAGCAGTCTCAGTTGAATGACCAGTCCTGAAACCTGATTGGTTTGGATCAAGAAGGTCATTCTGAGAGAGATAGCAATAGAGTTGGCTAAAGACGGCACGCTCAATAGTTTTGGAAAGAAAAGAAAGAAGGGATACTGGTCTGTAGTTGTTGACATCAGTGGGGTCGAGTGTTGGTTTTTGAGAAGGGGAGCAACTCTCGCTCTCTTGAAGACGGAAGGGACATGGCCAGCGGTCAAGGATGAGTTGATCAGCGAGGTGAGGTAGGGGAGAAGGTCACCGGAGATGGTCTGGAGAAGGGAGGAGGGGATGGGGTCAAGCGGGCAGGTTGTTGGGCGGCCTGCAGTCACAAGTCGCAGGATTTTATCTGGAGAGAGAGGGGAGAAAGAAGTCAAAGCATATGGTAGGGCAGTGTGAGCAGGACCAGCAGTGTCATTAGACTTAACAAACGAGGATCGGATGTCGTCAACCTTCTTTTCAAAGTGGTTGACGAAGTCATCCACAGAGAGAGAGGAGGGGGGGAGGATTCAGGAGGGAGGAAAATGTGGCAAAGAGCTTCCTAGGGTTAGAGGCAGATGCTTGGAATTTAGAGTGGTAGAAGGTGGCCTTAGCAGCAGAAACAGATGAAGAAAATGTAGAGAGGAGGGAGTGAAAAGATGCCAGGTCGGCAGGGAGTTTAGTTTTCTTCCATTTCCGCTCCGCTGCCCGGAGCTCTGTTCTGTGAGCTCGCAGTGAGTCATCAAGCCACGGAGCTGGAGGGGAGGACCGAGCCGGCCGGGAGGATAGGGGACACAGAGAGTCAAAGGATGCAGAAAGGGAGGAGAGGAGGGTTGAGGAGGCAGAATCAGGAGATTGGAGGGAGAAGGATTGAGCAGAGGGAAGAGATGATAGGATGGAAGAGGAGAGAGTAGTGGGAGAGAGAGAGCGAAGGTTGCGGCGGCGCATTACCATCTGTGTAGGGGCAGAATGAGTAGTGTGGGAGGAGAGCGAGAGAGAAAAGGAAACAAAGTAGTGGTCGGAGACATGGAGGGGAGTTGCAGTGAGATTAGTAGAGGAGCAGCATCTAGTGAAGATGAGATCAAGCGTATTGCCTGCCTTGTGAGTAGGGGGGGACGGTGAGAGGGTGAGGTCAAAAGAGGAGAGGTGGAAAGAAGGAGGCAGAGAGAAATGAGTCAAATGTGGACATAGGGAGGTTGAAATCCCCCAAAACTGTGAGGGGTGAGCCATCCTCAGGAAAGGAACTTATCAAGGCGTCAAGCTCATTGATGAACTCTCCAAGGGAACCTGGAGGGCGATAGATGACAAGGATATTAAGCTTAAATGGGCTAGTGACTGTGACAGCATGGAATTCAAATGAGGAGATAGACAGATGGGTTAGGGGAAAAATTGAGAATGTCCACTTGGGAGAGATGAGGATTCCTGTACCACCACCCCTCTGACCAGATGCTCTCGGGGTATGCGAGAACACATGGTCAGACGAGGAGAGAGCAGTAGGAGTAGCAGTGTTTTCAGTGGTGATCCATGTTTCCGTCAGCGCCAGGAAGTCGAGGGACTGGAGGTTGGCATAGGCTGGGATGAAGTCAGCTTTGTTGGCAGCAGAACGGCAGTTCCAGAGGCTGCCTGCGACCTGGAACTCCAGGTGAGGGGTGCGTGCAGGGACCACCAGGTTAGAGAGGCAGCAGCCGCGCGGTGTGGTGCGTTTGTGTAGCCTGTGCAGAGAGGAGAGAACAGGGATAGGCAGAGGCATAGTTGACAGGCTGTAGCAAATGGCTACAAAAATGCAGAGGAGATCGGAATGAAATGAGCTAAGCATCTGGGAGAGGAGAGAGCAGGGCCTCCCTCACCAAAAACTTCTACCTCAGAAACTAAAATTGTTTCACTGAACCACCCGGAACAAAAACTCTCCCAACTTCCACCTTTAGAAATCAGAATTGTTGTGAACCACAGCGGTTCAATGTTTAAAGGAATAGACTCAACCCACTTTATTCAGCTAGCTAACTATGACACCATAGCTAACTAGCATGCTAGCATCCAATAACACACAGTTTAACACACAGTTTAGCACCAACACTTGGTCACAACAAACCACCAATAGTGTGTTAACTAGCTAACTAGCATGCTAGCATCCAGTAACACACAGTTTAGCACAAACACTTGGTCACAACAAACCACCAATAGTGTGATAACACACTAAACAGATCATTCGTGTCTGTGTCAAGTTCCTTTCATGACGCAGCAATGATTCAACGTTGGCTAGCTAGGACAAGTATATTGTATTTAGCTACTACAGTACAGTTAGCTGGTCGTGTTGGGTAGCTAGCATTGGCCACTGTGTTGACTTTGTTTGAAGAACGGCTAGCTAGCTAGCTTCGTGCTACACCCGGCACACAATGGCTACTGTGTTGACTCTGACTCTGTTCGAAAAACGGCTAGTTAGCTCGCTTCGTGCTACAGCCGGCACGGCCGAAGACACTGCCAACCTGCAGTAACTACCCACAACAACCCACGATACCTAGCTATGACGCCGTAGCTAACTAGCAAGCTAGCATCCATTAACACACAATTTAGCACCAATACTTGGTTACAACAAACTGCCAAGAGTGTGTTAGCACACTAAACAGATAATTCATGTCCGTGTCTAGTTCCTTTCATAACGCATAACGCAGCAAAAATTAAACGTTGGGTAGCAGCACATTAACATTGGAAACAGCTCTCCACCGTTGCTAATCGTTACCAGTAGCTACCCGCTAGCTAGCTAGCCTCGTGCTTCGATACTAACCTACAATTACCTACGGAAACCTACAATAACAACAATACTAACCTATGATAAATACAATACCTAACTACAACTAACTACCTACCTACGATCTAATACATGGTTAAGCTTTACTCAACACCATATGAGAAGCTTACCTCCTGCTTACCTCCAGCTAGAGAAAAACACAACCTCTCCCGACAGCAGCACTCTCATCAATGGAAAATAGAAAATGCAGTTTATTAGCCTGATTCCTCAATTGAAGTCAGCCTTACCTGAGTGTTTTTGTGTGAGCAAGCATTTTTGTCCCCGTTCTATATGAGTGGATGCTTAATTGGATAGGTTAATGAGTGTAAATGACTGTGTGTGTGTGTGTGCAGCGTGCGGACTGCGTTTCATTAAGAGAATCGGGCTGAGACAACAGAACTCCAACAGGACCTTTTAAAATATTTGTCTCCGTCTCTCTCGCTCTCTAACTTGCTCCCTCTCTCCCCCCTCTCTCTCTTTCTCTTTCCTCCCCCTGCAGATATTGATGAGTGTCAGGATGAGTCTAGCTGTGTTGCGGGAGAGTGTTTGAACACACATGGCTCCTACATGTGTTTCTGTACACACCCCATGGTGATGGACTCTGACAACAAGAGCTGTGTGATTGCCCCTGAAGTGGCAGGTAAGAACCCTCATGGAGACTGGATGCAAAAATAAGCAAGGGTTAACCCAAACCCTAAGCATGCTCTTATGTTGTCTCTGTTTTTTTCAATGTCTTTCTCATGGAGATTGTATAACTTGTCACATCATATTGTGTGTTTCATAGTGATTGTGATTGAGATGTACTGTGTCTGTTGCAGAGCAACATGGTGAGCAGACTGTCTACCAGGGTATTTGCTGGCAGACGGTAACAGATAATCTGACAGACATTCTGACCTGCACCAAGCCCCTGGCCAACAGAAAGACCACGTACACAGAGTGCTGCTGTCTGTTTGGAGAGGCCTGGGGCATGGACTGTACCCTCTGCCCCCTCAAGAACACAGGTACTACAAACCTTCCACACCAGCATACATGTCCATCTATCAACGCTTCTGTTATAATGACTTTATCCATGACCTATTATCCATTGTGAATAGAGCTAACTAGGTAAATACTTCCAGTCTCATGTGAGGTATATTATAGAACCCCATACAGCTGGTTTCAGAGTGATAATGTTGGTCAGTGCTTGAACCAGACGGTGGTCCTTCCTGTGGCGGACCAGGACCTTTCAGACCTCAGACCCATGACTAGTGATACCTCATTAGGTTTGGCCTCTGCCAGCTGCCTGCTAATGCTCCTGTCCCCTGGAGCCTCTGAGATCTAGCCTGCCCTGGTGCCGATCTTCTATCCTCTACCACTCCCCCTTTCCTGTTTAACCCACTTCCCTTATCCAATACCTGGAGTGTGTCTAGGCAGGGAGGTCTGGTTGCTAATGCATGTCCCCACTACGCTGCCAGGGTGGAGGGCTGCTATGTGCATTATGGGGACTTGTTGACTGGAACATGTGAGGACCATCCTCAGGGCTCTGCACTGGATATTTTTCCTCCCTCCGATAAAATAAGACTGCTATTCCAGCCCACTGGAAGATGGAACTGGTAGAGTTGGGGATTTTTAAATGTGATTTTTGAGTGATTTCCTAGCAGTTTGAATTCGTAGCTTTATGTGAGAATAGTGTTGAACCGACAGTTTAGTAAGTGCAGTTGATAAGTCACGAAAGCTAGGTTTGAACTCTGCAGGAACATTGTAGCTGTGCGACATAGGTCTACAGCTTCTCTTTCTGCCGGTTGCTTTACAAAAGCTATTTTGGTCATGTCATTTTTATCTCATTCAGAAACATTGACAGAAACCAGAATTAGCCATTTCGAAGTCCGGGTCACTTTTAGGTTTTCAAAGATTTGCGAAACACCCTTTGGTATGTAAGAATTCTTGTCCAAGATCCAATCCCACTCGGATCTTTACTGAATAACTCAGATGCAGGTGTGTGAGCTCACCGCTGCTCTCCATAGAGAGACCAGAACAGAACACACACTTGTTTGTTCTCATCAGGCCCATCCAGATCTCTCTGCGGTCCCTCTCTGATGTGTTTCCTGTGTAGACGTTCTTGTGGGAATGAGCGGAGGCAGGCAGGTGCGTGGGATTAGCAGGGGACTGTAGGGGATGGCTGGTCATGGCGTGCAGATGAAAGACTCTGGGTTAGGTTCCCACAGTACAGTAACCAATGAGGAGGGAGCTCAGAGCGGGTGCTGTGCTGTGCTGTGCTGTGTGTTGAAAGACACATTCAGGAGGGAAGTGGGCCGCTAGTCACAACCAGAGTATTCAGTTTAGTCAAATATCCTCTGTCTTCTAAGCCAAGTGATGATGGCAATGTAATTACTTTGAAGAACCATGGAAATGTTGACATTTGGATATGCTGCAGTTCTTAGAATGACAGAAATGTGTTGTATTTATCAAACGTATTAGCTATTTGTCATGTATTCTCTCTTTGCGTTTAAATAGAAATGCCAGCAGCAGATGTAATTCACTGGCTCCTGATATCTACTGTGGTCAGAAGGCAACTCAGTCTCTCTCTTCTCCTATCGCTCTTTGTTTCAGATACAGTTGAAGTCGGAAGTTTACATACACCTTAGCCAAATACATTTAAACTCAGTTTTTCACAATTCCTGACATTTAATCCTAGTAAAAATTCCCTGTCTTAGGTCAGTTAGGATCACCACTTTATTTTAAGAATGTGAAATGTCAGAATAATAGTAGAGAGAATGATTTATTTCAGCTTTTATATCTTTCATCACATTCCCAGTGGGTCAGAAGTTTACATACACTCAATTAGTATTTGGTAGCATTGCCTTTAAATTCTTTAACTTGGGTCAAATGTTTTGGGTAGCCTTCCACAAGCTTCCCACAATAAGTTGGGTGAATTTTGGCCCATTCCTCCTAACAGAGCTTGTGTAACTGAGTCAGGTTTGTAGGCCTCCTTGCTCGCACACGCTTTTTCAGTTCTGCCCACACATTTTCTATAGGATTGAGGTCAGGGCTTTGTGATGGCCACTCCAATACCTTGACTTTGTTGTCCTTAAGCCATTTTGACACAACTTTGGAAGTATGCTTGGGGTCATTGTCCATTTGGAAGACCCATATGCGACCAAGCTTTAACTTCCTGACTGATGTCTTGAGATGTTGCTTCAATATATCCACATAATTTCCCTTCCTCATGATGCCATTTACTTTGTGAAGTGCACCAGTCCCTCCTGCAGCAAAGCACCCCCACAGCATGATGATGCCACCCCCGTGCTTCATGGTTGGGATGGTGTTCTTCGGCTTGCAAGCAACCCCCTTTTTCCTCCAAACATAACGATGGTCATTATGGCCAAACAGTTCTATTTTTGTTTCATCAGACCAGAGGACATTTCTCCAAAAAGTAAGATCTTTGTCCCCATGTGCAGTTGCAAACCGTAGTAGTCTGGCTTTTTTATGGCGGTTTTGGAGCAGTGGCTTCTTCCTTGCTGAGCGGCCTTTCAGGTTATGTCAATACAGGACTCGTTTTACTGTGGATATAGATACTTTTGTACCTGTTTCCTCCAGCATCTTCACAAGGTCCTTTGCTGTTGTTCTGGGATTGATTTGCACTTTTCGCACCAAAGTACGTTCATCTCTAGGAGACAGAATGCATCTCCTTCCTGAGCGGTATGACGGCTGTGTGGTCCCATGGTGTTTATACTTGCGTACTATTGTTTGTACAGATGAACGTGGTACCTTCAGGCGTTTGGAAATTTCTCCCAAGGATGAACCAGACTTGTGGAGGTCTACAATTTTTTTTCTGAGGTCTTGGCTGATTTCTTTAGATTTTCCCATGATGTCAAGCAAAGAGGCACTAAGTTTGAAGGTAGGCCTTGAAATACATCCACAGGTACACCTCCAATTGACTCAAATTATGTCAATTAGCCCATCAGAAGCTTCTAAAGCAATGACATCATTTTCTGGAATTTTCCAAACTGTTTAAAGGCACAGTCAACTTAGTGTATGTAAACTTCTGACCCACTGGAATTGTGATACAGTGAATTTTAAGTTAAATAATCTGTCTGTAAAGAATTGTTGGAAAATTACTTGTGTCATTTACAAAGTAGATGCCCTAACCGACTTGCCAAAACTATAGTTTGTTAACAAGAAATTTGTGGAGTGGTTGAAAAACGAATTTTATTGACTCCAACCTAAGTGTATGTAAACTTCCGACTTCAACTGTAGCTACGTCTAAATCTCTTTCAATCTCTGTTTCTCATTTTCTTTCTCTCTCTTAGAGGAAATGTATGTCTCTCTCGTTTCTGTCAGAAGGTCATGCCTCAGTCTCTCTCTCCATTATCTCACAGAGGACTATGCCTCCATGTGTAACGTGGCAATGAGTGGAGGACAGGGGCGTCCGTATGGTCACGATGCCCTCGTGCCCCGCCCTGTCCAGGACTACGAGCCTCACCCTGACCATCCTGGTGCCCTGTACGAGGACAAGGAGAGTAAGTGAAGCAGTCCCCACCACACTGTAAAACACACTGATGAAGCTCAAACAGGCAGAGAGAATGGGGAGGTTGGGACAAGCTGCCTATTCTCTCAATGATAGCTCGTTGCTGCCACCTTGTGTCCATATTAATTACTATATGCCATGACCACAATCATTTTTCTGTAGGTAGGCACAAATAGTAGTCATTTTCAGTGTAACCAAGGTCTTCCAAGATCATAAAGACATTGTTCGTAATGATCAATTAATGTATCTAATCATGCTAGTTAAATGTCAATATTTTATTTAAAATTATAACAATTAAGACTTGAGTCATCATACTAATGTGAGGATACATTTTTAAGTCATCATTTCACTGCATTCACATATTACGTAAGTCATTATCATTCATTATAAACCAGGTAGTTTGGCTCCTGGATGGTGATTCCCTGAAAGCCGTGGTATATAATACACCACGGTTATGATGCAAAACTACTTATTTGCTGTTCTATTTACGTTGGTAACCTGTTTATAATAGCAATAAGGCACCTCAGGGGTTTGTGGTATATGGCCTAAGAGCTGCCCTTAGCCGTGGTATATTGGCCATATACCACACCCCCTCGGGCCTTATTGCTTAATTATATCCTCATCTGACTCTTTCTTAACCCCTGTCCTCCTTCCTCCATGCTGCAGACCCTTCCGCTGCGTTTGAGGGCCTGAGAGCGGAAGAGTGTGGCATTCTGAACGGCTGTGAGAACGGGCGCTGTGTGCGGGTACAGGAGGGCTACACCTGCGACTGCTTCGACGGATACACCCTGGACATGTCCCGCATGGCGTGTGTGGGTAAGTGACAGGTGGAGGTCACACACACTGAATGGACTAGAAGAGAAGTAGTCAATCTCTCCTCAACCAGGAAAGGCTATCATGCATGTTGTTGATGTTAGGTCCGTGTGTGCAGTGAAGTGCAGGGCGTGCTGTTCTGTTTTGAGATAGCTGCAGCTTTGCTAAGTCTTTCTTTGCTACACCTGACCATATTAACGGACAGTAGTCACCATGGGACAAGACCAGAGCCTGAACAACTACTGTCGAGCATTGCATAATATAACAGACAAACATACCTCTCCCCATCTTCACAACAACTTCACCATAATAACTGACCATCCAATGTTGATCCTACGAGTTCAGCTTCCTCAACTTGCTCAATGGGCTCACCCTTTATGCTCAACTACAGTTCAGTGTTAGGTCTTAGAGAATGTTTTGAACAAAATACAATGCTTTTGGTTTTATATGTATTTAAGACCAGTTTATTGTTAGTCAGTATCAGCATGGGTGATTAACTCCTTGTAAAGAGTCTCAATGAGCTCAATGGCTGTGGGTGCTGCCATGTA
Source organism: Coregonus clupeaformis (assembly GCF_020615455.1). Taxonomy (NCBI): domain Eukaryota; kingdom Metazoa; phylum Chordata; class Actinopteri; order Salmoniformes; family Salmonidae; genus Coregonus; species Coregonus clupeaformis. The sequence goes on along the minus strand of NC_059228.1, from coordinate 28,772,437 downwards.
GATTGTGGAATCAATGATCATCAGCGTACATAATCATTCTAGCTTCTTGTAAGACAAGTGGCAAGTCATTTATAAAAATAGAGAAGAGTAATGGCCCGAGGCAACTGCCCTGAAGGACACTGCACTGTACATATCTGTTAAAGAAGATTCCATTGAAGAAAACTCTTTGGGTTCAATAGGACAAATAACTCTCCAACCATATGATGGCAGGTGTTGTAAAGCCCATAACAAGTGAGTTTTTTCAATAACAATTTATGATCAATAACATTGAAGGCTGCACTGAAATCCAACAATACAGCTCCAAATATCATCTTCTTATCCATGTCTTTTAACCAATCATTAGTCATCTGAGTTAGTGCAGTACAACATCAGTGCCCTTCCCTATATACATGGTGGAAGCATAGCAGAGGGAAGATGTTTTGGGTTGGGGGTGCTGAGGAGTATTTTTTTGTCCTCTCACAGAGGAGTAATAAAGGCCTAGTTCACACAGGAGTAATATAATTTGTGATTTTCAATTGATCAGGGGGTGCTGCAGCACCCCTACTTCCCCTACTATGGCTGGAAGTCAGTAGTTAACTTGTTCTTTAAAAAATAGCATTGTGTTTGGTCAAACACAATTTTCTCTGTCAGTTTACTAAGAACAGGAAGCAAACTGATTGGGTGGCTGTTAGAGCCAACAAAGGGTGCTTTATGGGATTACTTATGCTTCCTTCTACACATGTGGACACACACTCTCCTTCGGGCTTTGATTGAAGACATGGCAAATAGGGCTGGCAATACAGTCTGCTACCATTCTCAATAGTCTCCCATCTAGGTTGTCTATACCAGGGTTTCCCAAACTCGGTCCTGCCCCCCGGGTGCACGTTTTGGAGCACTACTCAGCTGATTCAAATAACCAACTCATCATCAAGCTCAGACCATGAGAAACACGATTATCTGGTCTGATGAAACCAAGATTGAACTCTTTGGCCTGAATGCCAAGCATCACGTCTGGAGGAAACCTGGCACCATCCCTACGGTGAAGCATGGTGGTGGCAGCATCATGCTGTGGGGATGTTTTTCAGCGGCAAGGACTGGGAGACTAGTCAGGATCGAGGGAAAGATGAACAGAGCAAAGTACAGAGAGATCTTTGATGAAAACCTGCTCCAGAGCGCTTAGGACCTCGAAGGTTCACCTTCCAACAGGACAACGACCCTAAGCACACAGTCAAGACAACGGAGGAGTGGCTTCGGGACAAGTCTCTGAATGTCCTTGAGTGGCCCAGCCAGAGCCCGGACTTAAAACCAATCTAACATCTCTGGAGAGACCTGAAAATAGCTGTGCAGCAACGCTCCCGATCCAACCTAACAGAGCTTGAGAGGATCTGCAGAGAAGAATGGGAGAAACTCCCCAAATACAGGTGTGCCAAGCATGTAGCGTCATCCCCAAGAAGACTTGAGGCTGTAATCGCTTCCAAAGGTGCTTCAAACAAAGTACTGAGTAAAGGGTCTGAATACTTACGTAAATGTAATATTTCAGTTTTTTGTTAATAACTTTGCTAAAATTTCTAAAAACCTGTTTTTGTTTTATCATTATGGAGTATTGTGTGTAGATTGAAGAGGAAAAAATGTATTCAATAGCTCTTACACAAAGCGTGCTACGACTATGAAAATGATATATTCTGAATCGGGGGAGGATGGACAAAAATCTACAAATTTTTTAAAACCAATTTTGGTTTTCTTTTTTGGGGGGGATTTCAATCTTCAATAGCTATTACACAAAGTATGCCATGACTATGAAAATGCTATATTGTGAATCACGGGAGGATGGACAAAAATCCACTGCTTTTGTTTTTGATATATCATTATAGCTGAGTTATAAGTAAGGAGGGGATGGCGTGGGTAACTGACTGGTGTCTGTTGGGGGTGGGTATTGTGTGTGTGTGTGTGTGTGTGTGTGTGTGTGTGTGTGTGTGTGAAGGTTAGTCAGCATGATCTATTGACACGAGGGGGATGGGTGTATATAGTACCTTGTTTGAGTGTGTATTGATGGGGGAAAAGTAGTAAAATGTTGGCTAATCACTGACTAGTGTCTGTCCTACAGACTAATCCTGCTGCTGATGATGATGACCTTGACACCAGCTTTAGTAGTACAGATCCTGTAGACCCAGTGAATGAAAGCTTTCAGCCCGGAACAAGCTCAACATCATCTGACTAGGAAGAGGAAAAGACTGCACGGCTCTGGCAAGAGCCAAAGCGTCTAGTCTGAGTCCAAGGCCATGGAGCTCATGAAGTTCTGCCAGACCAGCTGCCATTGCCCAACACAAGACAAGGTTCACCAGCTGAAGAACATTCACGACCCTGCCTGGAACATTCAGCCAACACAACATCCATATTCAGTTAGACTGATGTTGTAGTATAATATAGGATGCCTAGTATGCACACAACTGCATTGTGGCATAGATATTGCTAGCTCTTGTACATATGTTTATAATGGAGTTTCATATGAAATGTGTTATATAATATTTTTTACAAGTGGCTAAATAATTCCAGCTGCATCAGGAACCAATAAAGTGTTGACTTAAACTTCTGGGTCAATTCATTGTGATATTCATTAAATGTATTTGGAAGTAACTAGCTACAATCTTACTGCTAAAACAGATCATGCAGGGAGTTGGTGTTTCATTTCAACTTTAATTTGTTGGCAAGTAAACATGCTTCAATATAACAGTATATTAGTCTACCAATGTAGCAAATAAATAGACATGGCTTGCTTGTATTCAAGACAAAGTTTATTTGCTCTGGAGACCAAGGTGAGTTTACACAGCAGTATGCAGGAACAGTTATGGCAAAGCATGACATATACAGTAGAATAAAAATATACCACTAACACCTATAGTAAATACTACAGTTCTACAAAGGAAATACTTGCATATGGTGTGTTTGGGGGGTGCAGTGAGGTGTCCGGAGTCACTTTGATACAAACTGAACAAACTCGCAAAGCAATCTGTATGCCATCAAGCGGTATTGTCTGTAAGAGACAAAAACAATCCACAGCTAGACTTTCATGGGCAATCGTTGTGTAACGTTACTGTCTGTATTCCTACAGTAGCAGCACAATGCAGAATATCACATTATCATATACATCTCACAGACACACTTTAGCTAGCTACAACACACGGGTATAGTTACTCAAAGACGAGTCATAAAGCCAGACATTCCTTTATTCTTTGTCATCATCAAAACGTTTTTCTCCAGTTTTGCTCCTAGTCCTAATGAGATGCACTGAGGCTAGCTAGCTAACGTTCACTTGCTAGTTAGCTATAACATTCGGCTACAGTACATTTATACCCAAAGCTAGCTAGCTCAACTTGTAGTTGTACTAGCAAGCCCCGTTATGGCCAAATCAATCACAAAGTTATACTGTACTGAACACTGCCTCGTGAAAAGAGAGCTTAGCTATATTGCTAACTAGCTACCGACAGCAAAACAACGTACTCGTTTGTCATGTTTGTATGTAAAAGAACATCAAACGTGTTTTGTCGTCCAGCCCTGGAAAGAGGAATCATCACAAGCAGCCATTACATTTTTTTCGCTAGCCATCTCTGATAGACAGTGCATGGTAACATAGCTCCCTGTGAACCTAGTACTGCCCTGTTATGAAAATCCTGCCTTCGAGGGTCAGAAGAAGGCTGTAGTCTTTACAAAGCCAGGGAAAATTAGTCAACCTACATATCCTGCAATGTCATGGCAGACAGGAACATTGAGACAAGTCCAATGGCTCAATTAAACAAGGACAACCATATCTACTCGCTGCTAGAGTGATCGTGCAATCGTCGAAACACAAAGGCCACAAAAATTACTACAAAACATGACTCCATTAATTTTTAGATCAGACAGCAGACTAAATCAACCAATGATGTCATCAATAATTATGACAGTTTGAATTTTGAAAACTCCTGTCTTCAGTGACGTCATAGTAGCCTAGGATAATGCAATAGTAACCGTCCCATTCCAAACACACAAAAATTGGAAAATAAACAAAAATACAAAACACAGCGGAATATAAAGTAGATAGTATAATGTGGGATGACGATGCACTTCTTTTCAATCTAAAATGAAGAAAACATCCCAAAATTGTAGGAGGTGATCCTCCCGCAGCTTAGAAGCGTATCATAATATAGATATGATCAATTCAAGTGGATGTCAGAGATCCAATACTATTGGTATACACTCTAGTTGGTTGAGTGATAATCATAGTTAGAGGTTTCCTTTTGAGAGGAAAACTAGATGATAACCAGTCAATGTTCAGGTCACCAAGACCAAGGTCTGTTAGCATCAGAGACCTTATTTAATATCACACATTTATTCTCTAGATACTGACAGTTTGCACTTGGTGGCCTATAGCAGCACCCTAAAAGAAGAGGCTTCAGTTGAGGCAGGTGAACCTGCAACCACAGCACTTGAACTTAATTTGACATGAGATCCTGCGGTGGCACTGTATTTTCTTGTTAACCATGACGGTTGGACACATGCACACACAGCACTCTGTAGCCACTTCAGACTACACACCCAGTGGTCCACTCTCTCCTTAAGCCCTGAGTACTGCCCCGAGGTGAGCCCAGCCACTTAGCTCACAAGCCCCAAGGGCTCTTTACACACATTGCACTCAAATGTACCATAACAACACGGCACAGTTGCTCTATGAGACCAAACTAAATTACCAGGCCCCACAGCGTTTCTAGGAATTCTACCAACCCTTTAACTTGAGTGATTGTTTGATTTTCTTTCTTCTGAAATGTATCATTCTGGACATCTAGTTTTTTATGCACACAGAGAAAGGAGAGAACACTGCGGTCCCCTTGAACCAGAGTTGCCAATCCCTCCCATAGACCATGAAGATATCATTATATTGCTACAGTTCCTAGTTGTAGTAAATTCAAGAGGGAAACAATTTGATTAAATCAGATGCTGTGGTCATTTATGTTGTCTTTATGTATAGATGATGGAATAATTGACCTTATTGCATTTACAGTATCTGCTTATTAGTGTGTACAGTGCCTTCAGAAAGTATTCATACCCATTGACTTATTCCATACTTTGTTGTGTTACAGCCTGAATTCAATTAAATAAATAAAACATCTCACCCATCTACAAACAATAACCAATAATTACAAAGTGAAAACATGTTTTTAGAAATTTTAGCAAATGTATTGAAAATTCAATACAGCAATATCTCATTTACAAAAGTATTCACACCCCTGAGTCAATACTTTATAGAAGCACCTTTGGTGGTGATTACAGCTGTGAGTCTTTTGGGATAAGTCTCTAAGAGCTTTGCACACCTGGATTGTTTATCGTTGCTAGACATCCATATTCAAGTCTTTCCATAGATTTTCAAGCTGATTTAATTCAAAACTGTAACTAGACCACTCAGGAATATTTAATGTTGTCTTGGTCAGCAACTCCAGTGTAGATTTGGCCATGTGTTTTAGGTTATTGTCCTGCTGAAAGGTGAATTGGTCTCCCAGTGTTTGTTGGAAAGCAGACTGAACCAGGTTTTCCTCTAGGATTTTGCCTGTGCTTATAGCTGTATTCCATTTATTTTATCTTAAAAATCTCCCTAGTCCTTGCCGATGACAAGCATACCCATAATATGATGCAACCACCACCATGCTTGAAAATATGAAGAGTGGTACTCTTTATTTTTTTGCAATATTACTTAAATGCCTTGTTGCAAACAGGATGCATGTTTTGGAATATTTGTATTCTGTACAGGCTTCCTTCTTTTCACTCTGTCATTTAGGTTAACAATGTTGTTGATCCATCCTCAGTTTTCACATATCACAACCATTAAACTCTGTAACTGTTTTAAAATAACCATTGGCCTCATGGTGAAATCCCTGAGCAGTTTCCTTCCTCTCCGGCAACTGAGTTAGGAAGGACGCCTGTGTCTTTGTAGTGACTGGGTGTATTGATACACCATCCAAAGCCTAATTAATAACTTCACCATGCACAAAGGGATATTCAACATCTTTTTTAACCAATGGATGCCGTTATTTGCAAAAAACCTCCCTGGTCTTTGTGGTTGAATCTGTGCTTGAAATTCACTACTCGATTGATGGACTTTACAGATAAATGTACACTACATGACCAAAGGTATGTGGACACCTGCTTGCCGAACATCTCATTTCAAAATCATGGGCATTAATATGGAGTTGGTCCCCCCTTTGCTGCTATAACAGCCTCCACTCTTCTGGGAAGGTTTTCCGATAGATGTTGGAACATTGCTGCAGGGACTTGCTTCCATTCAGGTACGAGCATTAGTGAGGTCGAGCACTGATGTTGAGCAATTAGGCCTGGTTCGCAGTCAGCGTTCCAGTTCATCCCAAAGGTGTTCGATGGGGTTGAGGTCAGGGCCCTGTGCAAGCCAGTCAAGTTCTTCCACACTGATCTCGACAAACCATTTCTGTATGGACCTCGCTTTGTGCACGGGGGCATTGTCATGCTGAAACAGGAAAGAGCCTTCCCCAAACTTTTGCAACAAAGTTGGAAGCACAGAATCGTCTAGAATGTTATTGTATGCTGTAGCGTTAAGATTTACCTTTACTGGAACTAAGGGGCCTAAACCGAACCATGAAAAACAGCCCCAGACCATTATTTCTCCTCCACCAAACTTTACAGTTGGCACTATGCATTCAGACAGGTAGCGTTTTCCTGGCATCCGCCAAACCGTCAGACTGCCAGATGGTGAAGCGTGATTCATTACTCGGGGGAACACATTTTCACTGCTCCGGAGTCCAATGGCGGCAAGCTTTACACCGCTCCGGCCGACGCTTGGCGTTGTGCATGGTGATCTTAGGCTTGTGTGCGGCTGCTCGGCCATGGAAACCCATTGCATGAAGCTCCGAACGAACAGTTCTTCTGCTGGCCTTGCTTCCAGAGGCAGTTTGGAACTCAGTAGTGAGTGTTGCAACCGAGGACAGACGATTTTTACGCGTTTCAGCACTCGGAGGTCCCGTTCTATGAGCTTGTGTGGCCTACTTTGTGGCTGAGCCATTGTTGCTCCTAGACATTTCCACTTCACAATAACAGCACTTACAGTTGACCGGGGCAGCTTTAGCAGGGCAAACATTTGACGACCTGACTTGTTGGAAAGGTGGCATCCTATGACGGTGCCACGTTGAAAGTCACTGAGCTCTTCAGTAAGGCCATTCTACTGCCAATGTTTGTCTATTTACATTTACATTTAAGTCATTTAGCAGACGCTCTTATCCAGAGCGACTTACAAATTGGTCTATGGTGATTGCATGGCTGTGTGCTTGATTATATACACCTGTCAGCAACAGGTGTGGTTGAAATAGCCGAATCCACTAATTTGAAGTGGTGTCCACATACTTTTGTACATATAGTGTACAGTGGGGGAAAAAAGTATTTAGTCAGCCACCAATTGTGCAAGTTCTCCCACTTAAAAAGATGAGAGAGGCCTGTAACTTTCATCATAGGTACACGTCAACTATGACAGACAAAATGAGAAAAACAAATCCAGAAAATCACATTGTAGGATTTTTTATGAATTTATTTAAAATTATGGTGGAAAATAAGTATTTGGTCAATAACAAAAGTTTTTCCATACTTTGTTATATACCCTTTGTTGGCAATGACACAGGTCAAACGTTTTCTGTAAGTCTTCACAAGGTTTTCACACACTGTTGCTGGTATTTTGGCCCATTCCTCCATGCAGATCTCCTCTAGAGCAATGATGTTTTGGGGCTGTCGCTGGGCAACACGGACTTTCAACTCCCTCCAAAGATTTTCTATGGGGTTGAGATCTGGAGACTGGCTAGGCCACTCCAGGACCTTGAAATGCTTCTTACGAAGCCACTCCTTCGTTGCCCGGGCGGTGTGTTTGGGATCATTGTCATGCTGAAAGACCCAGCCACATTTCATCTTCAATGCCCTTGCTGATGGAAGGAGGTTTTCACTCAAAATCTCACGATACATGGCCCCATTCATTCTTTCCTTTACATGGATCAGTCGTCCTGGTCCCTTTGCAGAAAAACAGCCCCAAAGCATGATGTTTCCACCCCCATGCTTCACAGTAGGTATGGTGTTCTTTGGATGCAACTCAGCATTCTTTGTCCTCCAAACACGACGAGTTGAGTTTTTACCAAAAAGTTCTATTTTGGTTTCATCTGACCATATGACATTCTCCCAATCCTCTTCTGGATCATCCAAATGCACTTTAGCAAACTTCAGACTGGCCCGGACATGTACTGGCTTAAGCAGGGGGACACGTCTTGCACTGCAGGATTTGAGTCCCTGGCGGCGTAGTGTGTTACTGATGGTAGGCTTTGTTACTTTGGTCCCATCTCTCTGCAGGTCATTCACTAGGTCCCCCCGTGTGGTTCTGGGATTTTTGCTCACCGTTCTTGTGATCATTTTGACCCCACGGGGTGAAATCTTGCGTGGAGCCCCAGATCGAGGGAGATTATCAGTGGTCTTGTATGTCTTCCATTTCCTAATAATTGCTCCCAGAGTTGATTTCTTCAAACCAAGCTGCTTACCTATTGCAGATTCAGTCTTCCCAGCCTGGTGCAGGTCTACAATTTTGTTTCTGGTGTCCTTTGAAAGCTCTTTGGTCTTGGCCATAGTGGAGTTTGGAGTGTGACTGTTTGAGGTTGTGGACAGGTGTCTTTTATACTGATAACAAGTTCAAACAGGTGCCATTAATACAGGTAACGAGTGGAGGACAGAGGAGCCTCTTAAAGAAGAAGTTACAGGTCTGTGAGAGCCAGAAATCTTGCTTGTTTGTAGGTGACCAAATACTTTTTTTTTCTCAATTTGTCTGTCATAGTTGACGTGTACCTATGATGAAAATTACAGGCCTCTCTCATCTTTTTAAGTGGGAGAACTTGCACAATTGGTGGCTGACTAAATACTTTTTTCCCCCACTGTATGTGTGGGGTACAGAGATTTAAAAATCATGTTATTATTATTATTATTATTATTGAACACGGAATGAGTCCATGCGATTTGTTAAGCACATTTTTACTTCTGAACTTATTTAGGCTTGCCATAACAAAGGGGTTGAATACTTATTGACTCAAGACATTTCAGCTTTACATTTCTTGTTAATTTCTAAAATGTTCTACAAACAAAATTCCACTTTGACATAATAGGGTATTGTGTGTAGTCAGTGTCAGTGACACAGAATCTCAATTTAATCCATTTTAAAATCAGGCTGTAACACAACAACATGTGGAAAAAGTAATGAAGGCAATGTACAGTGGGGGAAAAAAGTATTTAATCAGCCACCAATTGTGCAAGTTCTCCCACTTAAAAAGATGAGAGAGGCCTGTAATTTTCATCATAGGTACACGTCAACTATGACAGACAAATTGAGAAAAAAAAAGTATTTGGTCACCTACAAACAAGCAAGATTTCTGGCTCTCACAGACCTGTAACTTCTTCTTTAAGAGGCTCCTCTGTCCTCCACTCGTTACCTGTATTAATGGCACCTGTTTGAACTTGTTATCAGTATAAAAGACACCTGTCCACAACCTCAAACAGTCACACTCCAAACTCCACTATGGCCAAGACCAAAGAGCTGTCAAAGGACACCAGAAACAAAATTGTAGACCTGCACCAGGCTGGGAAGACTGAATCTGCAATAGGTAAGCAGCTTGGTTTGAAGAAATCAACTGTGGGAGCAATTATTAGAAAATGGAAGACATACAAGACCACTGATAATCTCCCTCGATCTGGGTCTCCACGCAAGATCTCACCCCGTGGGGTCAAAATGATCACAAGAACGGTGAGCAAAAATCCCAGAACCACACGGGGGACCTAGTGAATGACCTGCAGAGAGCTGGGACCAAAGTAACAAAGCCTACCATCAGTAACACACTACGCCGCCAGGGACTCAAATCCTGCAGTGCAAGACGTGTCCCCCTGCTTAAGCCAGTACATGTCCAGGCCCGTCTGAAGTTTGCTAGAGTGCATTTGGATGATCCAGAAGAGGATTGGGAGAATGTCATATGGTCAGATGAAACCAAAATATAACTTTTTGGTAAAAACTCAACTCGGTCGTGTTTGGAGGACAAAGAATGCTGAGTTGCATCCAAAGAACACCATACCTACTGTGAAGCATGGGGGTGGAAACATCATGCTTTGGGGCTGTTTTTCTGCAAAGGGACCAGGACGCCTGATCCATGTAAAGGAAAGAATGAATGGGGCCATGTATCGTGAGATTTTGAGTGAAAACCTCCTTCCATCAGCAAGGGCATTGAAGATGAAATGTGGCTGGGTCTTTCAGCATGACAATGATCCCAAACACACCGCCCGGGCAACGAAGGAGTGGCTTCGTAAGAGCTGGGACCAAAGTAACAAAGCCTACCATCAGTAACACACTACGCCGCCAGGGACTCAAATCCTGCAGTGCCAGACGTGTCCCCCTGCTTAAGCCAGTACATGTCCAGGCCCGTCTGAAGTTTATTTTAATTTTAATTTTATATATATATATTTATTTTTATTTTTATTTTTATTTTTTATTTTTTTGGGGGTGGGGAATGGATCAGCTTAATATTGCAGATAGGTTGTATCTTCTATCAATGTAATTGTCTGCATCACTTCCAATCCCCCATGTTTTTTATTTTTATTTTTTATTTTTTTATTTTTATATATATACTCCCCTTTATTACTTTTCAACCCCACCATCCTTTCCCTACTTGGAGTAAATTAGTGAACAACAATGCCCAGGCCTCTATTTCCGGTCTATACTTACTATCTACACCTTATGGACAGAGTTAATTTTACAATAATTCTATTATATATTATTATTATTATTTTATTTTTTATTGCTCCTGAACTTCTTCTACTCTCAACCTCTCCGATCATTTTCATGATGTCCATCCGGTTTGCTTCTATATGCCATATCTTTCTAACTGTGCTCTATCCCAAACGCTCCCAACATACAACCTGTATACTTATTATGGACACAGTATGCTTACATTATTAGCTATCTTTGTTATTATTTGTTGTTATTTGTTATTAGTCCCATCCTTCAACTCTATTCAATACCTCCCATCTATCTCTTAACACCATCCATATAGGATTTCTATTTGCCATATATATTTCAACCGTACTGTGATGTTTTACAAAAGTTCTGAACCTTTCTATTCTCATTGCTTCTACAGATTGTGAAGTAAAAATAAACATTTTTGCTAAAAGTATTATTATATTATTGATTGATTGACTATGACTTTTCAGATCACCCAGTAATGCTATCTGCAAGGTTAGTTCCAGGTAAATATTGCAATCCTTTAGCCATTCCTGGTCCTGTGTCCAAAAACAAGCTACAAATGGACAGAACCAAAACAAATGATCTAATGATTCTGTCTCTTCACAGCAAAATCTGCAGAGCTGGGAAGATTGTATCCCCCATATAAATAACATTCTATTGGTAGCAAGAATTTTATATAATAATTTAAATTGAAAGATTCTAATTTTTGAATCCGGTGTCGCTTTTGCGTGTCAGTTCATAAACACTATGCCATGGGATCGGTACGTCAAAGATCTCTTCCCAACTATTTTGCAATCTATATGGGACGGCTGTCAATCCTTTGGTCCTTAAGTGAAACTGATATACTTTTTATTTATCACAGTTTTCCTTAACCAATTATGTTCTTTAATGCAAGGCCGACAGACAAGTTCCTTACTTTCTCCCCCTTCCACTTTCCTCTTCCACTTTTGCGGTAAGGCTGCAATTATTTGGTTGTAATTTTGGGTAGAGCAGACATTTCCATATGTTTTTGTCAGCTGCATGTGCGACATAACTCCACCAGTCCTACCGATGATATCATTTACGAAGATTATACCTTTTTTAAACATTCTGTCAAAAAAGAAAGGTTTTTTGTCAATTAGTATATTTGAATTTAACCACAATATTTGTTGCATTATTTGTTCTGTCGTTTCTGGAGGATTAAATTGAAATTGCAACCAACTTTCTATGGCTTGTTTTAGAAATAGTGACATTTGGGAGATTATTTCCTTTTCAAATAACTGAAAGTGAGAGGTTGTAATCTGAATAAAGGGAAAAAGGCCTTTCTTGAACATTGGGTGAGACAATCTTACTAATTTGCTTGAGAACCAGTACGGATTTAAGTATAACTTTTGTATGACTGAAGCTTTTAGTGATAGGTCTAATGCTTTAATATTTAATAATTTCTGTCCTCCGAATTCATATTCATTATATAAATATGCTCTTTTAATTTTGTCTGGCTTGCCGTTCCAAATAAAATTGAATATTTTTTCTCATATAATTTAAAAAACTGTTCGCTAGGCGTAGGCAAGACCATAAGCAAATAGGTAAACTGGGATAATACTAAAGAGTTAATCAGGGTGATTTTTCCACAAATTGACAGGTATTTTCCTTTCCATGGTAGTAAGATCTTATCTATTTTTGCTAACTTTCTATTAAAATGTATTGAAGTGAGATCATTTATTTCCTTTGGGATATGTATTCCGAGTATATCCACATCACCATCAGACCATTTTATTGGTAAACTACATGGTAATGTAAAATTTTTATTTTTTAGTGATCCAATACGTAATATAGTCCATTTGTCATAATTTGGTTGTAATCCAGAGAGGTTAGAAAATGTATCTAGATCCTCTATGAGGCTGTGGAGGGATTCTAGTTGTGGATTTAAAAGAAAACATGAATCATCAGCGTACAATGACACCTTTGTTTTTAAGCCCTGTATTTCTAATCCTCTGATATTATTATTGGATCTGATTTTAATAGCTAACATCTCGATGGCCACAATAAATAGATATGCCGATAGTGGACAACCTTGTTTCACTCCTCTTGACAGTTTAACACTTTCTGAAGGACCATATGGCCTGTCTGAAGTTTGCTAGAGTGCATTTGGATGATCCAGAAGAGGATTGGAAGAATGTCATATGGTCAGATAAAACCAAAATATAACTTTTTGGTAAAAACTCAACTCGTCGTGTTTGGAGGACAAAGAATGCTGAGTTGCATCCAAAGAACACCATACCTACTGTGAAGCATGGGGTGGAAACATCATGCTTTGGGGCTGTTTTTCTGCAAAGGGACCAGGACGACTGATCCGTGTAAAGGAAAGAATGAATGGGGCCATGTATCGTGAGATTTTGAGTGAAAACCTCCTTCCATCAGCAAGGGCATTGAAGATGAAACGTGGCTGGGTCTTTCAGCATGACAATGATCCCAAACACACCGCCCGGGCAACGAAGGAGTGGCTTCGTAAGAAGCATTTCAAGGTCCTGGAGTGGCCTAGCCAGTCTCCAGATCTCAACCCCATAGAAAATCTTTGGAGGGAGTTGAAAGTCCGTGTTGCCCAGCGACAGCCCCAAAACATCACTGCTCTAGAGGAGATCTGCATGGAGGAATGGGCCAAAATACCAGTAACAGTGTGTGAAAACCTTGTGAAGACTTACAGAAAACGTTTGACCTGTGTCATTGCCAACAAAGGGTATATAACAAAGTATTGAGAAACTTTTGTTATTGACCAAATACTTATTTTCCACTATAATTTGCAAATAAATTCATTAAAAATCCTACAATGTGATTTTCTGGATTTTTTTTCTCATTTTGTCTGTCATAGTTGACGTGTACCTATGATGAAAATTACAGGCCTCTCTCATCTTTTTAAGTGGGAGAACTTGCACAATTGGTGGCTGACTAAATACTTTTTTTCCCCACTGTATGTACAGTGAGGGAAAAAAGTATTTGATCCCCTGCTGATTTTGTACGTTTGCCCACTGACGAAGACATGATCAGTCTATAATTTTAATGGTAGGTTTATTTGAACAGTGAGAGACAGAATAACAACAACAAAATCCAGAAAAAAGCATGTCAAAAATGTTATAAATTGATTTTCATTTTAATGAGGGAAATAAGTATTTGACCCCTCTGCAAAACATGACTTAGTACTTGGTGGCAAAACCCTTGTTGGCAATCACAGAGGTCAGACGTTTCTTGTAGTTGGTCACCAGTTTTAAACACATCTCAGGAGGGATTTTGTCCCACTCCTCTTTGCAGATCTTCTCCAAGTCATTAAGGTTTTGAGGCTGACGTTTGGCAACTCAAACCTTCAGCTCCCTCCACAGATTTTCTATGGGATTAAGGTCTAGAGACTGGCTAGGCCACTCCAGGACCTTAATGTGCTGCTTCTTGAGCCACTCCTTTGTTGCCTTGGCCGTGTGTTTTGGGTCATTGTCATGCTGGAATACCCATCAACGACCCATTTTCAATGCCCTGGCTGAGGGAAGGAGGTTCTCACCCAAGATTTGACGGGACATGGCCCCGTCCATCATCCCTTTGATGCGGTGAAGTTGTCCTGTCCCCTTAGCAGAAAAACACCCCCAAAGCATAATGTTTCCACCTCCATGTTTGAAGGTGGGGATGGTGTTCTTGGGGTCATAGGCAGCATTCCTCCTCCTCCAAACACGGTGAGTTGAGTTGATGCCAAAGAGCTCGATTTTGGTCTCATCTGACCACAACACTTTCACCCAGTTCTCCTCTGAATCATTCAGATGTTCATTGGCAAACTTCAGACGGGCCTGTATATGTGCTTTCTTGAGCAGGGGGACCTTGCGTGCGCTGCAGGATTTCAGTCCTTCACGGCGTAGTGTGTTACCAATTGTTTTCTTGGTGACTATGGTCCCAGCTGCCTTGAGATCATTGACAAGATCCTCCTGTGTAGTTCTGGGCTGATTCCTCACCATTTTCATGATCATTGCAACTCCACGAGGTGAGATCTTGCATGGAGCCCCAGGCCGAGGGAGATTGACCGTTCTTTTGTGTTTCTTCCATTTGCGAATAATCGCACCAACTGTTGTCACCTTCTCACCAAGCTGCTTGGCGATGGTCTTGTAGCCCATTCCAGCCTTGTGTAGGTCTACAATCTTGTCCCTGACATCCTTGGAGAGCTCTTTGGTCTTGGCCATGGTGGAGAGTTTGGAATCTGATTGATTGATTACTTCTGTGGACAGGTGTCTTTTATACAGGTAACAAACTGAGATTAGGAGCACTCCCTTTAAGAGTGTGCTCCTAATCTCAGCTCGTTACCTGTATAAAAGACACCTGGGAGCCAGAAATCTTTCTGATTGAGAGGGGGTCAAATACTTATTTCCCTCATTAAAATGCAAATCAATTTATAACATTTTTGACAAGCGTTTTTCTGGATTTTGTTGTTGTTATTCTGTCTCTCACTGTTCAAATAAACCTACCATTACAATTATAGACTGATCATTTCTTTGTCAGTGGGCAAACGTACAAAATCAGCAGGTGATCAAATACTTTTTTCCCTCACTGTATGTAGACTGCTAACATGATACCCCTCCTCTCTTTTACACAGATGTGAATGAATGTTCTGAGCTCAACAACCGGATGTCCCTCTGCAAGAACTCCAAATGTATCAACACGCAAGGATCCTACAAGTGTGTGTGCCTGCCGGGATACACCCCTTCTGAGCGGTCTAACTACTGTGTGGCCAGGAAACAGTGGGCAGCAGCAGCGCACACAGAGAGAGAGTGAGCCCCCACGGCCACTAGAGGGAAACACATAACACTAAAAAAATACACTTATTTAATCCAAGCCCATATACTCTGCACTGTATAAAAACACACTAAATAAAACAACAAAAATAATTTCCTTGAGATAAAGATCCAATGTAACCTACTATGTGGTGCCTGTGTGCGGTGGAGAAACACAGCATTGTATAAAATGTATGTTTGTTTTGTCCGGTTTTTGTAGGTTTTATTTTTTTATATTAAAAGGAGTTTATGCGCGCTAGAGGAGCATTCGCTCTCCTAACGTAACGACAAACCCTATGAACTCTTACTGGGGGATAACTTTTTATTTTCTACCCAGTCCAAAACGCCTTGTGTGTGGATATTTAATTCAGTGAAGAGGCCAGCCATCCATTCGCTTTCCCCGTTCTCCCACTTCTTCCCAGCACTTCTCTTCCTCCTCCCTGTACCGTGGCTGTGGAGGACTGCTTGCCTGGCCCTGGATGGACAGCCATCTGATCTTTGCTCGGTGGCTTCACACGAACATGCAGTATGCACATTACTGTAATAGAATGTTTTTCATGTAAATTCTTTGGAATAAGCTTTTTTCTAGTCAATTTTTGTATTAATTATAAATGCAAACACAAAACTACTTCTCTGTCTGGGACATTGGACAATAGCAGGTTTTAATTTTTTGATTTGTTTGGTTTTATACTCATGCCTGCCCTGTGGAGCAGTCATATTCCCTACCCTTTCATTTATTTTCTTGAGATATTGTTTTGCTTTATTTTTTCATACTTTAATGAAATATTTTTCTGCATTTTACTGCAATGTCTAAAGGTCTTGCCAGGTTGCAAAGCTGCTACGGGACAGCCATGGGAGAAATTTTGTACATTTAAACAGAAGAGTTGAGAAACCAGTTTATGTATTTGTAATTTGTACATGAAAAATAGCTCTTGTATGAATATTAATTTTACTATGTATATTAAACCCCTGGTAATAAATCACAAATGGTGATATTTAAACTGGCTGGTATGTGATGGCCTTTATTATTAGAAGTGACAAAGACCTATTCACATTGTGTACAATAGCTGTACCTAGAAGAACCATATAGTCATGACATATGACACATACCCGATTAGATAAGCCTTTACAACTGTGGATACTAACAACATTTTACATTTACATTTACGTCATTTAGCAGACGCTCTTATCCAGAGCGACTTACAAATTGGTGCATTCACCCTATAGCCAGTGGGATAACCACCTTACAATTGTATTATTATTATTTATTTATTTATTTATTTATTTTTTGGGGGGGGGGGGGTAGAAGGATTACTTTATCCTATCCCAGGTATTCCTTAAAGAGGTGGGGTTTCAAATGTCTCCGGAAGGTGGTGAGTGACTCCGCTGTCCTGGCGTCGTGAGGGAGCTTGTTCCACCATTGGGGTGCCAGAGCAGCGAACAGTTTTGACTGGGCTGAGCGGGAACTATGCTTCCGCAGAGGAAGGGGAGCCAGCAGGCCAGAGGTGGATGAACGCAATGCCCTTGTTTGGGTGTAGGGACTGATCAGAGCCTGAAGGTACGGAGGTGCCGTTCCCCTCACAGCTCCATAGGCAAGCACCATGGTCTTGTAACGGATGCGAGCTTCAACTGGAAGCCAGTGGAGTGTGCGGAGGAGGGGGGTGATGTGAGAGAACTTGGGAAGGTTGAACACCAGACGGGCTGCGGCATTCTAGATGAGTTGTAGGGGTTTAATGGCACAGGCAGGGAGCCCAGCCAACAGCGAGTTGCAGTAATCCAGACGGGAGATGACAAGTGCCTGGATTAGGACCTGTGCCGCTTCCTGTGTAAGGCAGGGTCGTACTCTCCGAATGTTGTAGAGCATGAACCTGCAGGATCGGGTCACCGCCTTGATGTTAGCGGAGAACGACAGGGTGTTGTCCAGGGTCACGCCAAGGCTCTTCGCACTCTGGGAGGAGGACACAACGGAGTTGTCAACCGTGATGGCGAGATCATGGAACGGGCAGTCCTTCCCCAGGAGGAAGAGCAGCTCCGTCTTGCCAGGGTTCAGCTTGAGGTGGTGATCCGTCATCCATACTGATATGTCTGCCAGACATGCAGAGATGCGATTCGCCACCTGGTTATCAGAAGGGGGAAAGGAGAAGATTAGTTGTGTATCGTCAGCGTAGCAATGATAGGAGAGGCCATGTGAGGATATGACAGAGCCAAGTGACTTGGTGTATAGGGAGAAAAGGAGAGGGCCTAGAACTGAGCCCTGGGGGACACCAGTGGTGAGAGCACGTGGTGCGGAGACAGCTTCTCGCCACGCCACTTGGTAGGAGCGACCGGTCAGGTAGGACGCAATCCAGGAGTGAGCCGCGCCGGAGATGCCCAGCTCGGAGAGGGTGGAGAGGAGGATCTGATGGTTCACAGTATCAAAGGCAGCAGACAGGTCTAGAAGGACAAGAGCAGAGGAGAGAGAGTTAGCTTTAGCAGTGCGGAGAGCCTCCGTGACACAGAGAAGAGCAGTCTCAGTTGAATGACCAGTCCTGAAACCTGACTGGTTTGGATCAAGAAGGTCATTCTGAGAGAGATAGCAAGAGAGTTGGCTAAAGACGGCACGCTCAATAGTTTTGGAAAGAAAAGAAAGAAGGGATACTGGTCTGTAGTTGTTGACATCAGTGGGATCGAGTGTTGGTTTTTTTGAGAAGGGGTGCAACTCTCGCTCTCTTGAAGACGGAAGGGACATAGCCAGCGGTCAAGGATGAGTTGATCAGCGAGGTGAGGTAGGGGAGAAGGTCACCGGAGATGGTCTGGAGAAGAGAGGAGGGGATGGGGTCAAGCGGGCAGGTTGTTGGGCGGCCTGCAGTCACAAGTCGCAAGATTTTATCTGGAGAGAGAGGGGAGAAAGAAGTCAAAGCATAGGGTAGGGCAGTGTGAGCAGGACCAGCAGTGTCATTAGACTTAACAAACGAGGATCGGATGTCGTCAACCTTCTTTTTCAAAGTGGTTGACGAAGTCATCCACAGAGAGGGAGGGGGGTGGGGGGAGGATTCAGCAGTGAGGAGAATGTGGCAAAGAGCTTCCTAGGGTTAGAGGCAGATGCTTGGAATTTAGAGTGGTAGAAAGTGGCCTTAGCAGCAGAAACAGATGAAGAAAATGTAGAGAGGAGGGGAGTGAAAAGATGCCAGGTCGGCAGGGGAGTTTAGTTTTCTTCCATTTCCGCTCAGCTGCCCGGAGCTCTGTTCTGTGAGCTCGCAATGAGTCATCAAGCCACGGAGCTGGAGGGGAGGACCGAGCCAGCCGGGAGGATAGGGGACACAGGGAGTCAAAGGATGCAGAAAGGGAGGAGAGGAGGGTTGAGGAGGAAGAATCAGGAGATTGGAGGGAGAAGGATTGAGCAGAGGGAAGAGATGATAAGATGGAAGAGGAGAGAGTAGTGGGAGAGAGAGAGCGAAGGTTGCGGCGGCGCGTTACCATCTGTGTAGGGGCAGAGTGAGTAGTGTTGGAGGAGAGCGAGAGAGAAAAGGATACAAAGTAGTGGTCGGAGACATGGAGGGGAGTTGCAGTGAGATTAGTAGAAGAGCAACATCTAGTAAAGATGAAGTCAAGCGTATTGCCTGCCTTGTGAGTAGGGGGGACGGTGAGAGGGTGAGGTCAAAAGAGGAGAGGAGTGGAAAGAAGGAGGCAGAGAGAAATGAGTCAAATGTAGACGTAGGGAGGTTGAAATCCCCCAAAACTGTGAGGGGTGAGCCATCCTCAGGAAAGGAACTTATCAAGGCGTCAAGCTCATTGATGAACTCTCCAAGGGAACCTGGAGGGCGATAGATGACAAGGATATTAAGCTTAAATGGGCTAGTGACTGTGACAGCGTGGAATTCAAATGAGGAGATAGACAGATGGGTTAGGGGAAAAATTGAGAATGACCACTTGGGAGAGATGAGGATTCCTGTGCCACCACCCCTCTGACCAGATGCTCTCGGGTATGCGAGAACACATGGTCAGACGAGGAGAGAGCAGTAGGAGTAGCAGTGTTTTCAGTGGTAATCCATGTTTCCGTCAGCGCCAGGAAGTCGAGGGACTGGAGGGTAGCATAGGCTGGGATGAAGTCAGCCTTGTTGGCAGCAGAACGGCAGTTCCAGAGGCTGCCTGAGACCTGGAACTCCAGGTGTGTGGTGCGTGCAGGGACCACCAGGTTAGAGAGGCAGCAGCCACGCGGTGTGAGGCGTTTGTGTAGCCTGTGCGGAGAGGAGAGAACAGGGATAGGCAGAGGCATAGTTGACAGGCTGTAGCAGATGGCTACAATAATGCAGAGGAGATCGGAATGAAATGAACTAAACATCTGGGAAAGGAGAGAGCAGGGCCTCCCTCACCAAAAAAATATAACTCTCCCAACTTCCACCTCAGAAACTATAATTGTTTCACTGAACCACCCGAATAAAACTCTCCCAACTTCCACTTTAGAAATTAGAATTGTTGTAAACTACAGCGGTTCAATGTTTCAAGGAATAGACTCAACTTACTTTATTCAACAAGACATTTTCTATCATACCTTTCCAACACGAATGTTTGCATATGGTCAATTCATATCATATTCATATTGTTAATGTTCATTATTTTAGTCACTGCATATAACCCTCAGACTAGTGCTATTATTAGCCTGTGTAGACTCAGGGTTAGGGTGAGACCACACTTCACTTAACATTAACTGGTTGATCAGTGGAGCAATACCTAGGTCAGAGGTGATGTTTGCTCCTCCCTGTTTTCTGCATCATATAGAATATGAATTGGCATGACATTATGGTGTCAAGGCCCTTCTCTAATCAGAGCAAAATAGAAGGGAGACTCATGAGTGGCTTCAACTACCAATGACCTCGCTGCTGTCGTTGCTGTTGCTGTTGCATTCTTGTTGCTCACAGATCTTGATCTCAGCACATGCCTCTCAACCCCCACCCTCCCTATTGCCCCATTTTCCAGTGTCCCCTCTGTCATTTTTTCCGTTGACATAGACAGTGATAGCGCAACAACACCTCTGATGTCAACACATCGTAGAAGACCTGATTAATCATTTTATTTTCCTGCTGCTGTTCTTAATATAGGCCAACAATGACATGACAAAAGCTCAGTGGTTGGTTCTGGTCATTGTGAATCTGTGTGTTTGTGATTATGTATCTGATCTAACCAATAGCATATGAATGGCAGAGTAAAAGGACACCACAGCCAGTTAGGTAATAAATGTTTAGTGTTACTGTTGCCCTCCTCCTGGCTGGCTAGCTACCCAGTGCCACCCAGATGGGTCTTTCCCACAGTGACAAGGGGCCAGCGGAAACCTTCGACGGGGGACTCAAATGGCATTAAACTCAGTATAGCACCTCCAGTGCCAGGCTTGACCATACTTTCTGCCGAACAAAAGAGAACGACCTGGGTGGCAACCGAGAATTCCCCCTTTTAAGTCATTTGGAAGAGATGAGCCATTTCCCAAGTTGCTTCTCGATCACATCGGAAGCCCACCCTGTAGAATATGTATAACTGCAACAGTAAGAGTGTTCTGACTTCTACCCTGACCACTGTAGACTGCCACTTTCAGAATATTGTATGTTTAATGCTTATTTAGATGTACTCCCCAATAGCATGTTAATGATATGTTTTTTCAGTCACCAAGCCCTTTATCTATTTGGCATCACTTCCTACGTTGCGAAGCCCATGTTGTTTTGGAGGGATTGGTTGCTGTTGTGGGTTTGGGATCTTTTCTGGTGTCAGGTCCTAGATCGGCTCAGCCAATGGTCAGGGCTGACTTTAACTAGTCATTCCAAGGTCAAAAGTCCAGCTTTCTAGTCCCCTAAATCATGTCTCACTGGGCAGTCTGTTAAAGAACGAGTGGAGAGAAGAGCTACTGTATGTCAGAGGGATAAGTTATACCAAGTAGTACTACATTTAAGTAGTAGCATTGTAGTCTTGGTTAAAGCAACCTTGCACTGAGTCCAACATAAGGAGAAGGTAAGAGACAGCTATTTGCATAGTAAATATGTTTAATCGTTTTCTCATGTTTACATTTTTAGTCATTTAGCAGATGCTCATATCCAGAGCGACTTACAGGAGTAATTAAGGTTAAGTGCCTTGCCCAAGGGCACATAGACAGATTTTTTTCATCTAGTCGGCGGAGGGATTCGAAACAGAGATCTTTTGGATACTGGCTCAAAACTATTAACCAATAGGCTACCTCCGCCCTGTTTGTATGGTTATTATTAGTTTTGATATGCTGCAGTGGACCCCTTCTCATTGGTCGAATTGCACAGTGTTAGTCTTGCCCTACAGGTCAGTGGCTATCACAAACAGTTCTCGTCTGTATCAGGGTTAGGTTCGTTAGCTCTGATAGCCACCTGCAGTAGACAGGTCTTGGTTGCCTTCCCCTGCTCAGATGTTGCATGCATCAACCCATGGTTGCGTGCCACGTCATCAACTGTGTCACAGATTGCTATAACATATGATGTGGTTTGCTGATAAGTAAAATACCTATCCAGGCATTGTAAGATGTGGCAGGTGTCGGCAACGCCTGGGCAGAGGAACGCGCCCCTTGTCTGGACTGTACACCTGTTATCCACCTGTCTCTCCGGTTCTGTACCAGGGCATGGCAAGGAAGACTGAAGTACAGTATCTCATTTGATTTATACAGCTCCTATTTGAACAGAACAGACCCTCTTTTTCCACTTCAGGATTTGTCTCTTAAATCCAAACCACATGGGATTTTCAGACAGATTTGCGATGAAGGGACGAGTGCTTTGATGGCTGATATAACTATACTCTTGCAGCCAGAACTGCTTCAAATGACATGAGAGGAGAAAGATTTACACCAGCCCCAGAGAGCGAGAGAGGAGAGATCTGAGGGAAAGTAGGAGAGAGCACTGATAGTAAGAAAGAGAACGAGAGGAGAGATTGTGTGTGTGTGAGAGAGCAAAAATAGTGAGAGAGAGTGAATGAGAAGAAGAGAGGGCTCCGAGGGTAGAGAAAGCGAGAGAGAGAGATGGCAGGCACACAGACGGCTGTGATCACATGCTCCTCTCCCAGCTCTCTTCAGGCGTGCTGTTTTTGTTTAGTCTTTCCAGAGCAGCTGGGAGTGAGAGCAGTTCGTTCGGTCAGAGCGCCCCACACAGCACACAGTGCTGTCTAAGCATGAGTGGACAGTTCCCCACAGCATGACCAGAGTCGGTACGCAACTACTCCTGTTCCGCTGAGACTAACACTGAGAGGAAACCATACTGAAGAAGAGACAGAGGTAAGAGCAATATGCTACTAAGCAAATTCAGCTGTTCAACTGAGATTGGAGACTATCACTACTGTGTCTGTCATACTGTGCAACTGGGCTATATGCACATCATCGACAAATCTCTTTTCACATGAATGTTGATGTTGAGTAGAGACTTGAAAGAGATGGGTGAGACAGGAGTGTGCTGTGCTGTTGTTGGAGGGTAATGATTTGAGTGAGAGTAGAGTGTTGTTGATGTATATGTGTATGTGTGTGTGTGTCCATCTGTCCTGAAGACAGTAAATCTAGCTGGGCACTGTGCCAGCATTCCCGTGGCGTGTGTTCGGAGCGTGACGGATGACATCACAGAGGAGTGGCTCCCTGACAGCCTGTCATCACTCATTGAGATTTATGAAAGGACATTAATTTAATAAAAGGCAGTAAACGTGGGAGTTGTGGGGGGATGAGGCAACTTACTTGCAGTAATGATGATCACACATCTTGCACACAAGCTGTCCTTGTGTAATCATCATAGAGGATGCTTAAACAGTAGGGATGTGCATCTCTCCTTTTTATGAACGATTCGAAGCGCATCTAGATACATGGGCTCCGATACGATACAGGAATGATACGTTTTAGTTTGAAATGATTCTGAGCGATTCGGTTTGATTAGGGGATCGATTTCATGCTATTCGATACGATTCAATGCACTTTATTTTGTATGAACACATACTGCTGCTGATGGGAGCTCAGGAGTTGTGTCTCTCTGAGATGACTTCTCTAAGCTGAGTGGCACTCTATTAGAGAGTGTGTGTGTGTGTCAACGTTAATGGTGTGTGTAGGCACCTGAGCAGAGCCATAGGGAAGGCTGAGCATCTACCACCCCACTATCAGATTAGGGTGGGGGGCAATTTATGCTTTTTGTTCCCCCACTTTTTATCTGAAATCACCATCACCCACTGATTAACTTGTAATTTTTGCAAAGAAAAATGATTTGTCATAGTACTATGTCAATATTTATCTTTAGAAATTAGCATGACATTTAGCCAATTAATATAATGCAACTTTTGATTTTACCCCCATCTCAAAAGCAAATGGTTTAGATGTTTGGAATTTTAGGAAATTAGTTACGGGAAAAATGAATGGGGAAAGAATGAATGGGGAAAGAATAAGGTTTTGGAATAGGGAATAAGGTTTTGGAATAGGGAATAAACTGTGAAATGATGGTCTGAGGTTAACATAGGCTTAAAAGATCCTATACATGTTGTTCTATGAGATAATAGCAGTCAGTTAACATGACCTTTATGAATTATGAAGCCTTTATGTGATATATGTTTTTTATTATTACATAAATTCTTCAAAATTCACAAAAAGTGACGTTAGCTGATTATCTCATAGAACAAAACGTATTAAATCTCATAAGCCTGTGTTTACCACGGACCTTATTTTCGGCATTTATCCAAAAACCCTCCAAAAACACCATACATTTTCCTAATAGGCATTGTCCAATGAACCATGGCGGAGTTAGTGCCTACAAAGAGACGCCATTACTATTTCTCTCTATGATTGCACAGCTCGAAAACATTATTGATGTCCTTTATGAAATTACCCTGTTCAAGTAAAAATGACCAAATACACTGACTGTTTAAAGTAAAAGTATGTATTATGTTGAACCTGAACCATTAAAATAAAATCTGAATGATTGAATACCCCAATCAGCAGTTGGATGTGAGTTGCGTCCAACTCCACTCCGGTAGGCTAGGCCTACAGAACTCCGGTAAAACACTATTTTCTACAGCGCATTTGGTTATGGTAACAATCAGTAGCGGTGCGTGGGTAAAATCACTGAGGAAGCCAAGCCAAGCCAGTAAAAAACCCATATTACAACTTACGTTGTGAGAATTGCGTTGTTTGCTCTATAACCCATTCGTTCATACGCCACCGTGATATACAATAAGGCCGCTATTCTAGCACCATTTAAACGTAAACATTTAAAAATCAAATCAACAGCGCTATACATGCTTAGTTTAATGCACTGAAAACAAACTTAAAGATACCCAAAACATTTATTCCAATCTATGTTGCTAAATATAATGTGGCTGTCCATGGTACTGATGTGTGTGTGTGTGTGTGTGTGTGTGTGTGTGTGTGTGTGTGTGTATGCGTGTGCATGTGTGCGTGCGCAAATAAAACACCCTACTTGTAGACTAGTTGAACGCAAATGCCGTCCTCCTCTCTTTCATGTTGGCAAAACGGTCTATGGCACTTTTAGTTTTTGTTGTCATAGGCTACCTAGCTAAAATGCTTGCTAGCCTGAGTTCCTCGCATGGGCAACAATGAACCAGCTAAGTTAGCTAGCTAGCTAGTTAATGTGAGCCTACTAGACTACATCCAGGCTAAATATTGAACTTCAATCATCTCAGGCCAGCGGCACAACATATTCATTTATGGTTTATGGCATTATAGTCATTGGCCTGTACAGAGAAGTAAGTTAAAACCACAAGTCCAAATCCCGATCTCCATCCATGGCTTAGGAAAGGGCCAATTTAGCAAGCTAGCTAGTGCAGGACATCAACACAAGCAGACCAGAAACAGACAAGTTTTTCTGCAAATTACGTTTTACAAAGGAAGTGATTTGATTGGTCTGAAGCCAAATCCAAACTGGCCTCCCTTGGGGGGGCGTTTTGCTGAACTGGGACAACCCACAGTTGAGCTCAGCTCAATGCTGATTGGCTAATTATTTTATACTTTTTTTTTATCAAGGCAGACCAAATGCTTGCTGGCATCAATCAATCAAATGCTATGGTGGCAACATGTTATACTCTTTTGGTTCAGACAGCATCAGATACATGCGCTACATATACTGAGACAGAGGCGTGCTGTTTCCCTCGCTTGGATGATTTCTTCAGTGAGATTCAGCCACTTGCGAATTAATGGAAAATTCTGAAATGTTCATGTATTTATTTTTCAAATATTAGGGGAAGCCAGGCTTCCCTTGACATCCATGAATACACGCCACTAGTAACAGTAACCCAGCAAATAACATTGGTTGTCGCTCAACTATTAAAGCCTATGATTTTACATTGTGACAGTCATTTTACAAGCATCTGAATGCTGAAGGTGCCGCACAATGTACGAATAGCCTAGAACAGCGATAGGCCTCCCTTTCTTTTGCGTGAGAGACTGTCTCCCGCACTGTGCGGCGTGCACACAGTTATCTGACAGTCATTTACATAATATACATGAATTCAGTCACAACAAATAAGAGGTATTTTCTGAATAAAACAATTTGAGTAAAAACATTAGTGATCCGGCTATTCGTAACGTTTGAATCGGTTTTCTGACCGATGCATGCTTCATTTGGACCGTTTGGGCTCCCACGGACCTGTGCACTTCCCACTGGGCACATAAAAATAACGTGAAAACAGCATTGATTCAACCAGTGTGTGCTCAGTGGGTTGTATCTTAAACATTTTAACATGGGACCAATGCGTATCGGTGAATCGTTACATCCCTATAACACAGTACAGTAGTTTAATTATGTTAGTGATATGAGTGTAATAGTTGATAATGGAATAGCTATATTGGTGGTAATAATATAGACAGTAATGCTATGATCATAATGGATAGTAATAGCGTTACCACTGCCGACTTTCTATGTGTCAGTGATGTCAGTAGCAGCAGTAGCTATAGATCCTGAGAGAATGGAGGACACATTCAGTCACATGCTTGTTTTATTACTCCTTTCTTTACTTTATTTTTATGTTTCTCTTTCTAGACTGTTAGATAGGCAATATAAAAGATCACCCCCTTTTAATATATATAGGTAGTGACTATGCACAGAGTGCCTCAGGCACTTGACAGTCCTCCCCCCTCTATAACCTATATTGCCTGTCAGGTCCCAGTCAGATACCAGCCTGGGATAGACAGCCTGTTAATACAACTTTTCAATAATTAACCTTTACAGGTCCTCCTCTCTTCCTTATCTTTCTTTCCTCCTCTCCTCTCTCTCTCTCTCTCTCTCTCTCTCTCTCTCTCTCTCTCTCTCTCTCTCTCTCTCTCTCTCATATCACCACCGCCACTATCTGCTCCACCTGCACCTCCCAGCTGATGTTAATTATGGCCAGCACTGCAGGTGACTGAGAGGGAGAGATAAATCACTACCATGTTCTAGTGATTTATGTTTCACTATCCTCCTCCTAACTCTCCTCCTTTCCACACCTTTCTTTTTTTCTCCCTCCCTCTCTCTCTTACACAAACACACTCTCTATTTCTCTCTCTCTCATTATTATCTCACTCTTTCCCTTTCCCTCCCTCTGAAAGAGAGAGATGCTGTTTATCAACAGGGCAAGGTGATTGGCTAGTGTACTGTTTGGTTAAACAGTACAAATATGACTTATGCAGATCGATCAAGATGGCGGAACACAAGTATAGGGACAAAGTGGAGGTGCAATTTGGCGGATTGGACACAATGCGTATGTGGCAGGGGCTCTTAACGATCATGGATTACAAAAAGAAAGCCATCCACATCACGGTCACCAACGTCACCATACCGGACGAGCTAAACCCCTTTTTCGGAAGATTCGAGCACAATGACCCTGAGCTGCCGGGGAGAGCCCCCGATGACAACGTGGGCTACACACTCACAGTCTCCACTGAGGATGTATGTAAGTCATTCAAAGGTGTTAACCCTCGCAAGGCTGCCGGCCCAGACAGCATCTCTATCTGTGCCCTCAGAGCTTTGCAGACCAGCTGGCTGTTGTGTTCTCTGACATTTTCATCTCTCCCTAGCTCAGGCCTCTATACCTACCTGCTTCAAGAAAGGGAAAGTAACTGAACTGAATGACTACCGACTAGTAGCACTCACTTCCGTCATCATGAAGTGCTTCGAGAGGCTAGTCAAAGACCATATCACTTCCTTCCTCCCCGACACACTCAACCCTCTCCAATTCGCCTACCACCCTGACAGATCCACGGACGACACAATCGCCATTGCCCTTACCCACCTGGACAAAAGGAATGCATATGTGAGGATGCTGTTCATCGACTACAGCTCGGCCTTCAATACCATAGCGCCCTATAAGCTCATTACAAAGCTCCTGAACTCCTCCCTATGCAACTGGGTCCTGGACTTCCTGACGGGCCGCCCCCAGGTGGTGAAGGTAGGCAACATGACCTCCTCCACACTGATCCTCAACACGGGGCCCCACAAGGGTGCGTCCTCAGTCCCCTCCTGTATTCCCTGTATATCCACGACTGCGTGGCCTCACACAGTTCCAACTCCATCATCAAGTTCACTGATAACGCGACAGTAGTAGGCCCCTTACCTTTTTCTATCTTTACCAACGACATGTCACTAGCTTTGAGTAAAGGCAGTGTGTCTATGTATGCGGATGACTCAACACTATACACGTCAGCTACTACAGCGACTGAAATGACTGCAACACTTAACAAAGATCTGCAGTTATTTTCAGAATGGGTGGAAAGGAAGTTAGTCCTAAATATTTAAAAAACTAAAAAGCATTGTATTTGGGACAAATCATTCACTAAACCCTAAACCTCAACTAAATCTTGTAATGAATAATGTGGAAATTTAGCATGTTGAGATGACTAAACTGCTTGGAGTAACCGTGGATTGTAAACTGTCATGGTCAAAACATATTGATACAACAGTAGCTAAGATGGGGAGAAGTCTGTCCATAATAAAGCGCTGCTCTGCCTTCTTAACAGCACTATCAACAAGGCAGGTCCTACAGGCCCTAGTTTTGTCACACTTGGACTACTGTTGAGTCGTGTGGTCAGGTGCCACAAAGAGGGACTTAGGAAAATTGCAATTGGCTCAGAACAGGGCAGCACGGCTGGCCCTTGGATGTACACAGAGAGCTAACATTAATAATATGCATGTCAATCTCTTCTGGCTCAAAGTGGAGGAGAGATTGACTTCATCACTACTTGTATTTGTGAGAGGTATTGACATGTTGAATGCACCAAGCTGTCTGTTTGAACTACTGGCACACAGCTCGGACCTCCATGCATACCCCACAAGACATGCCACCAGAGGTCTCTTCACAGTCCCCAAGTCCAGAAAAGACAATGGGAGACGCACAGCACTACATAGCGCCATGACTACATGGAACTCTATTCCACATCAAGTAACTCATGCAAGCAGTAAAATTAGATTTAAAAAACAGATAAAAATACACCTTATGGAACAGCGGGGACTGTGAAGCAACACAAACATAGGCACAGACACATGCATAAACACACACGATAACATGCCTACTATACACACACGTACACATGGAATTTGTGTTGTAGATATGTGGTAGTATAGGGGCCTGAGGGTACACACATAATGTGTTGTGAAATCTGTTGTGAATGTATTGTAATGTTTTTTAAATGGTATATCTGCCTTAATTTTGCTGGACCCCAGGAAGAGTACCTGCTGCCTTGGGAGCAGTTAATGGGAATCCATAATAAATACAAATTACCAACAACGACGAGACAGCCTACAGGGAGGAGGTAGGCACTCTGAAGGCGTGATGCCAGGTAAACAACCTCTCCCTCAACGTTGATTGTGGACTTCAGGAGAAACCAGGCTGGACACTTCAACGGGGCTGCCGTGGAGACGGTCAATAACTTCAAATTCCTCGCCGTACACATGTCAGAGAAGCTGAAATGGTCTAACCACACGGACACCATAGTGAAGAAGGCACGACAGCGACTCTTCAACCTCAGGATGCTGAAGAAATTTGGCCATTACCCAAGGGCACTCACAGTGTTCTAAAGGAGCACCATCAAGACCATACTGTCGGGCTGCATCACAGCCTGGTAAGGCAACTCCACCGCCACTGACCACAAGGCTCTTCAGAAGGTGATATGTGCAGCCGAACACACCATTGGGTGCACACTGCCTGTCCTACAGGACCCCTACAACACCAGGTGTCGCAGGAAGGCCAAGAAGATCATCAGGGACCCCAGCAACCAAGCCATGGCCTGTTCTCCCTGCTTCAATCATTCAGACGCGGGCAGTACAGGAGCATCATGGCAAAAACTGAAACACTGGCCAATAGCTTCTACCCTCAGACCATCAGGCTGCTGAATAGCCACCACTAGTCAGCTACCTGCTCCCCCCTCCCCCCTGCTACACCAACTATGGACATTCACTGTACCCTGCAATCTCAACTGCAACTGTGACTATTAAACACTCTGAATCTGAATCTCTCTCCAGCAAGGCTACACAGATTGTTATTTGCAGAGCGGCCATGGGCCGGGGCTCTTGTTTCCATTCAACTCTGGGGCTATTTATAGTGTGTGTGTGTGTGTGTGTGTGTGTGTGTGTGTGTGTGTGTGTGTGCCACCTACCTCACAGCAAGTCACTAACACACACTAACACAGAGGAGGCTGGTGGGAGGAGCTATAGGAGGATGGGCTCATTGTAATGTCTGGAATGGAATAGAGTTGGAATGTGGTTTCCATATGTTTGATGTGCTTGATACCGTTCCATTAATTCCATTCCAGCCATTACAATGAGCTAGTCCTCCTATAGCTCCTCCCACCAGCCTCCTCATGTGTGTGTGTGTGTGTGTGTGTGTGTTAGTGACTTGCAGTGAGGTCGGTGGCTGGGTAGGCACTGGCTATTATCAAAGCCAGATTTACAAATAAACCTTGATGAAGCCCAAGTTCACCATACAACAGATAGCTCCAACAACCAGAGTGACATTAACCTACATTTACAAATCATTTCCCCCAAATGCAAATACCAATGTAGCCAAGATACACAAGCGATAGCCTCCGATGGCAGAATATTTTATAGCACCCGACAAAATGACACACTGCTCAACTCAGCTCAGCTATAGACCAGTGTAGCATCCACAGTTACAACCAAAGGTGGCATATGTTGATATGTTCATATCAACAATCGAAATGACTGAAAAATGCAGTTCAAAACATTTTTTAAAAGTCTCATCAAAACAAAATTCTAGCTTGATAAATCAAATGCATCAGAGGGATGTTGTCTATTGACTCTATCCCATGTTCACGAGGAGCATAAAAAACACCAGAATCGTTGAGAGAAAACATTAGATAACAACAAAATATTTTTTTAGAACAGCTTTTTTTTATTACATTATCACAGAGTAAGCCCTGCCTGCACGTCACTGGTGTGTGTGTCTGCGAGTAAGTGTCTGCGGGTGCGAGCGTGTGTGGATTGGCAGTGCTCACTCGCTCCACACTTACAGGGGTGTCTGTGTTTCACTGACTGTGGCGAAGGAGAGTATGACAGAGGGAGAAAACGGCCATGTGAAAGACAGGTTTGTGATGGTGAGGGCTCTGTTTTGGGCAGAAGAGGCCAGTTGGGGGGCAGTGTAGGTAGCAC
This sequence comes from Coregonus clupeaformis, assembly GCF_020615455.1. Taxonomy (NCBI): domain Eukaryota; kingdom Metazoa; phylum Chordata; class Actinopteri; order Salmoniformes; family Salmonidae; genus Coregonus; species Coregonus clupeaformis. The sequence continues at coordinate 28,741,274 of NC_059228.1, read as the reverse complement.
ATGTGGGGCGGTTAGGGGAGTGGTCTGTTACTCTGGAAGGCTGGGGTTAAAGGGTTTAAGGGTAGGATGTGTGAGTAGTGCTATACTTCCTGGACAAAAGTAGGAACATGCTAGAAAGAAAGAATGTTAATACTTAGTAAACAGGTAGTTTGAAGTTGTGGCTTTGCACACTGTCTCTTTTTGTATTTGCTGATGTCCAGTTTGGCTGGCCTCTGACCTATATACTGTATTTACTTTATATTTATTGTTTTATGTGTAGTTGTCCAGTCAGACAGTGCTCTTCCACAAATGTTTTTGATTTCATTTTTCTTCCCTGCTTGTCCATGAATACCACTTGGAAATTAATTGAGGCCCTTTAGAGTCCAGGGCCCCCCTGGTTGAGAATCCCTTTTCTAGGAGTATGCTTGTGCACGTGCCAGTTCTGCCACCATTTGATAGGAGGAGAAAGAGATAAATATCCCATCCACTACCCCCTACCACCACCACTTCCCTTAATAACAGACGTATGACGTCGGTGTAACAGCAGAAAGCACTTAGCAACCATCAGAGGGCCCATGTGCTATGTCCCCCCACTGTCCTGATGCCCCACCCCAGACCCCAGCGGCCCATGTGCAAGAGCCTCTGTTTACAGGTAACTACTCACCACAACTCATGTGGAATAACAAGATTTCCCACAATGCAACACATTCTACTGTATGTCGTCCACCTTCTCTATCTGAGATAATTGTTCTGGATCAGTAAGAAAACTCCCCGTTGCTGGAAACACATGATTTTTTGTTTTCTGTTTGTTGCGAAATTTCAGAGCGAGCTTGAAACATTGACGTATCTTGACAAGAGGACCAAATACAGAATGAAGACTTGCATGCATTAATCATACCCTTGTAAGTCAATGATCTTACATAATAGATGAAGTGAACTGCATGACAAAACAGTGGGACCTACTGTACAACAATGCTTTTCAAAACAAGAAGAACTTATAATGATACATAATACAGAATGAGATGGGAAAGGGAGGACAGATGACAACATTTTGAAAATGTCCACATACCGTTCACAATAAGTGTTGCGCAAATCCAAAACTGGGACAAATCTATTTGTCATATAGACAATGTTGTGACTTTTTGATTTAAGGAATGATATTCTGTTGGACCAGACTAACTGCATTGGAGGGCAAAGACATTAATCATTAGTAATCCTTTTATCAAGATTTCTAGTCCCAAGAAAACCATAGCCATCAACACACTCTTCTTGGAGTAGTTGAAACTGCTACCAACATATTTTTTTCTCCATATGTGAATGGATGCTAGTGTGGAAAAGTCACACATTGCCTCAATATTGTATCTTTATGTCAAAAGGCTGCATACCCATATGTCACCAGTATCATTGAAGTAAAGGCACATCTTCAAATGAGAGCAGACATTGAAAGTAAGACTTGTGGTAATGCAGTGTCAATGGGTGGGGATGTTCTGCAAAAGCCCATGGTCCATTGTTGCTTGTTACTTGCACGCCCAAGCGGCAGGATATGCAGTCATTGTTTTTGTTTAGGGGATTTCTTTAGACTCTGAAGGAGACAAAACGATGTGTGCAGCGTCAGAGGGGGCTGGGTTGGCAGCATTCTCACGCACATGCGCACACACACACACACACACTGAAGTTGACTGAACACGGATGGGCTCCCTAAGTGTCTGGTACATGCTGCCTCTGTCTTTGCTGTTCCAGAGATAGGGAATTGATTGGGCTCCTATTGCTGAGGGCCAAATAGTTTCAGCCCCATCGCTTTGAGTGATTTATCTCTGATTTATTTCTGAATGTTTTTACTTTAATTTACGGAGAGGGAGAGGGAGAGGGAGAGGAGAGAGGGAGGAGGGAGGGAGGGAGGGAGGGAGAGAGAGAGAGAGAGAGAGAGAGAGAGAGAGAGAGAGAGAGAGAGAGAGAGAGAGAGAGAGAGAGAGAGAGAGAGAGAGAGAGAGAGAGAGAGAGAGAGAGAGAGAGAGAGAGAGAGAGAGAGAGAGAGAGAGAGAGAGCTTATTGTCACACATTTCCTGCCCTGCTCTTTTCCACTTTACCTTGTGTGGGCCCTATTTTTAGTCCAGCCCAGGGAAACAGTCAGGTAGAGGCAGGAAAACTAAACTAAGTTGGGAAAGAATAGGAGGAAGTCTACTGCCATTTAGACAAACAATCAGCGGTCTAGCAGGAGTAAGCTGCTGCGCTTTACGAGGAGAGAGAGAGAGGGGACAGCGAGAGGTACAATAGAAGTGGGTCAGCCACAGAAAAGACCAGAGAAGATGCACAGTACTGGAGCAGTATGCTGGTGTTTCCAGTGAATGGGTCTGAGTAGGAGCGGGCCAGGCTCTTTAGGTGGATTTGAGTCTCCCAATCAGAGGCCATGTGTGGAAGGTGGTGGATCCAAGTGGTCTACTGGTAGGACCTGACTGTTCTTCCTGAGGTAGGTTGGGCCATGCTAAAGGAAAGTTACAACTTCAGCTCCAACACAGGCTCTTTGCTTTGTTTTGGGCAGTGGAGGCTGCTGAGGGGAGGACGGTTCATAATAATGTCTGGAATAGATTCAGTGGAATGGTATCAAACGTGGTTTCCATGCGGTTGATACCATTCCATTTACTCCATTCCAGCCATTACCATGAGCCGTCCTCCTCTCAGCAGCCTCTACTGGTTTTGGGGTCTGATTGTAGCCCAACTGTGTTCAGTTTCTACAGTAAACTAACTTTTTTGCTTTGTGACTGTTTTCAGTACCTATTTGTCGCTCTGCTTTTCTGACAAAGTCTGAACGTTCTTGCACTGTCAAAGTGACATTATGTCAGCGTAATCTGGGGAAACATTGTGATGGTGGTTAGCAAGGTGCAGAGACGTTGGAGGAATCTGCTAAGGTTTATGCTTTCAATATGGTGGGGTTTTCTTTATGGATTACGTTAATTGGCTGCTATAATATAACTCCATTTGAGCATGTATGTGGATTGAGCATTAGTTAATGTTTGAGCCCTGTTAGAATCAGCTCAAGCCGAGAAGTACAAGCTGAGCGAGCGCTATGCTCAGAATGCGGACCCCGATACCAGGGGAATGACATTGCCTGAGATAAGAAGGGGGCTCACTTCATTGAAATTCCATCCATCTGACGCTTCCTCGCTCCCACAATGCATACCAGCAACAAGAGAGCCCTCTTCAACAGACCCTGCCTGATTAATTCACAGAGCGAGAGGATACTTAGCAAATAGCCCAGCATGCTGGCTCCCACACACACACACACAAACACACGACACACTCTCAAGCTTGTTAACTAATGTGAAGTTAGCATATCACTTAAGCCCCGTTTATACCTAGTTCTAACATGCGTCCTGTGTCCTGACCTTGTCCACATTCTGATTGTGCGCACATTTTTGCACCTGCACGTGTGTTACGTGCCTCTTATCCGTCCCGTATCTGCATTGTGACCAGATTTCCTGGTCCCTCCCTGTATGCAAATTATTTGACAGATATTCCTTCAAAATAATATTATTATTTATTTTAAGAAACATATTGATGCCATAAGTCAATGGTGCCAGCTGTCAATGATTTTAGAGGGCAATATATTGATGATTTTAAATGGTTCACTGTGCAGCCACATCTATACTTGTAAGATATCCAAACACCATTGGTCCCTGACTGCCTCTGGATCACAATCAGATCACAATGTTTATTTTACTCGTATAGACCTGTCTATAAATTAGGGCACAATCAGAATGTGGACAAGATCAGGACTAAGGACACATGTTAGAACAAGGTATAAACAGGGCTTTAGTGTCCTTTCTCTCTGAGTTCTGTTGGAACATTTGCGTAATGAACCCCTTGAACTTCTCAGATCTCTTAGGGGTGATTCCACGACAGGATAGCCTGAAATAATTTAGGTATTTCAGATTGATCTGGCAATTCTCACATAGAAAATTCATTGGGAGGAAGGATGTTTAACAAGCTTTTTACATTTGTATCACAAACAATTTTTCTGGGAAAAAAAGCATGTCAAACATCCTTTCTCCCAATGAACTTTATGTGAAAATTACAAGAACAATCTTAGATTCCCAATATATATTTGGGCTATCCTGGCGTGGAATCGCCCATAGTCCAGAGTCAATGCAAAGCGTGTTATAGTACAGCGCACTATATAACAGATTTGTAAAGATATTTTAAGTTGGGCCGACATCATTTACCATAACGTGCGGCGTTATAACACACCTTGCATTGAATCCTCCCCCTAGTGTATTTCAATGTGTACATATGGGTTTGTTATTGTGTTGTTATTATGACTTCAGCCAGTAACCTCAGCCACTTCAGAGACATGGTTGGGTTGAGGTATTTGGATCAATACAGTGGTGGTCAGGCGATGGTGATGGTGGTTGTTGTCAAGGAGTGATTGTAGAGATGTGTGTGTGTATTGAGGTTACTTTAGAGGATTCATCCTATCCTCCTGATAATAATAAACTATAGCAAACTGTTCCATATTTCTATAGTGGTCTTAAACCTGCTATATGAACACACCCTTTTTAGTTGAAATCTTTTTTTTGTACTACAGTGCTTATCCTCAGCCCAAATGCGCCCACATCACATTCATATGCTGTAGCAGTGTGTCTAGCAGAGGGATTGCCAATAATGACCATCTAAGTGTTTTATAGCTGTTTAGAGACTGGTATCAATGGTAAGCTTCCTGGAAAACACACAGAGATGACCTCCTGTCAATCAGTGACTCAAAGAATGAGACATTACCCACTGGGCACAGACGTCAGTTCAACGTTTTGATTTGATTCACATTTGATTGAGTTGTCACCTAATGTGAATTCAACGTGAAATCGACAAAAAAATTCAGGTCAAAACTTGGGTAAAAAAATATGAAATGCTCTTACGTTGCGGTCTTTTTGCAAATCCAATCAGTTTTCCACGTTAATTCAACGTCATCGCATATATATTTTTGATTGAAATGACGTGGAAACAACATTGATTCAACCAGTTTTTGCCAAGAGGGTACACACTTTCTTGGAATATGAACATTTATCTTAGGCAAAACAATTATAGCCATTCTGCACCCAAAGCCAATAGTATGGGATCCATGTCAGTAGGATTAGGAAAAGCCATGCAGATACAGTTGAAGTCAGAAGTTTACATACACTTAGGTTGGAGTCATTAAAACTCGTTTTTCAACCACTCCACAAATTTCTTGTTAACAAACTATAGTTTTGGCAAGTCGGTTAGGACATCTACTTTGTGCATGACACAAGTAATTTTTCCAACAATTGTTTACAGACAGATTATTTCACTTATAATTCACTGTATCACAATTCCAGTGGGTCAGAAGTTTACATACACTAAGTTGACTGTGCCTTTAAACATCTTGGAAAATTCCAGAAAATGATGTCATGGCTTTAGAAGCTTCTGATAGGCTAATTGCATCATTTGAGTCAATTGGAGGTGTACCTGTGGATGTATTTCAAGGCCTACCTTCAAACTCAGTGCCTCAGAAATTTTTTCTCAAGTCTGGTTAATCCTTTGGAGCAATTTCCAAATGCCTGAAGATACCACGTTCATCTGTACAAACAATAGTACGCAGGTATAAACACCATGGGACTACGCAGCTGTCATACCGCTCAGGAAGGAGACGCGTTCTGTCTCCTAGAGCAACAGCAAATGACCTTGTGAAGATGCTGGAGGAAACGGGTACAAAAATATCAGGAAAATCGGCAGTGTATCAAATACTTGTTCTCCCCACTGTATATCTACAGTAAAACAAGTCCTATATCAACATAACCTGAAAGGCTGCTCAGCAAGGAAGAAGCCACTGCTCCAAAACCGCATAAAAAAGCCAGACTACGGTTTGCAACTGCACATGGGGACAAAGATCGTACTTTTTGGAGAAATGTCCTCTAGTCTGATGAAACAAAAATAGAACTGTTTGGCCATAATGACCATCGTTCTGTTTGGAGGAAAAAGGGGGTCGCTTGCAAGGCGAAGAACACCATCCCACTGTGAAGCACGGTGGTGGCAGCATCATGCTGTGGGTGTGCTTTGCTGCAGGAGGGACTGGTGCACTTAGATGGCATCATGAGGAATGAAAATTATGTGGATATATTGAAGCAACATCTGAAGACATCAGTCAGAATGTTAAATCTTGGTCGCAAATGGGTCTTCCAAATGGACAATGACCCCAAGCATACTTCCAAAGTTGTGGCAAAATGACTTAAGAACCACAAAGTCAAGGTATTGGAGTGGCCATCACAAAGCCCTGACCTCAATGCTACAGAACATTTTTGGGCAGAACTGAAAAAGCGTGTGCGAGCAAGGAGGCCTACAAACCTGACTCAGTCACCCCAGCTCTGTCAGGAGGAATAGGCCAAAATTCACCCAACTTATTGTGGGAAGCTTGTGGAAGGCTACCCGAAACGTTTGACCCAAGTTAAACAATTTAAAGGCAAAGCTACCAAATACTAATTGAGTGTATGTAAACTTCTGACCCACTGGGAATGTGATGAAAGAAATAAAAGCTGAAATAAATCATTCTCTCTACTATTATTCTGACATTTCACATTCTTAAAATAAAGTGGTGATCCTAACTGACCTAAGACAGGGAATTTTTACTAGGATTAAATGTCAGGAATTGTGAAAAACTGAGTTTACATGTATTTGGCTAAGCTGTATGTAAACTTCCGACTTCAACTGTATGTGAAAAAAAGTACTGTTTTGTTTTGTAAACTGCTAAGGCCTTGAATCCATCAAGGATTCTGATCAATTATTTGTGTGAGAAAGTTGAGTGACGAAGTTACAGAGAGACAAAGATGATACCCCCACAAAAATGCTAATCTTTCCTGTTATTGGTAATGATGAGAGGTTAGCATCTGTTGTTGTAGCTTAACTTTCATACTCGTCATTATTAATGATCCATTCATGAATTTTCTTAACCATGGCAGGATCAAGATGAATTTAGAAGGGTTTGGAAACTTATTCTCTGCTCACTTGGAAAGAAAAGTACTTTCATGTCTAAGAAATAAACATATGTATGAAAATACCCTCAAATAGAAGGTGATATTCTGTACTATTGAGTCGTATTGCTCATTTGATCTCAAATCCCAAATTTTGACATGCGTTTTTCTGGATTTTTTTGTTGTTATTCTGTCTCTCACTGTTCAAATAAACCTATCATTAAAATTATAGACTGATCATGTCTTTGTCAGTGGGCAAACGTACAAAATCAGCAGGGGATCAAACACTTTTTTCCCTCACCGTAAGTATTCAGACCCGTTACTCAGTGCTTTGTTGAAACACCTTGGGCAGCAATTACAGCCTCGGTTCTTTTTAGGTATGACGCTACAAGCTTGGCACATCTGTATTTGGGAAGTTTCTCCCATTCTTCTCTGCAGTTCCTCTCAAGCTCAAGTCAGGTTGGATGGGGACCATCGCTGCACAGCTATTTTCAGGTCTCTCCAGAAATGTTAGATCGGGTTCAAGTCCGGGCTCTGGCTGGGCCATTCAAGGACATTCAGAGACTTACCCGAAGCCACTCCTGCATTGTCTTGGCTGTGTGCTTAGGGTCGTTGTCCTGTTGGATGGGGAACCTTTGCCCCAGTCTGAGGTCCTGAGTGCTGTGTATCAGGTTTTCATCAAGGATCTCTCTATACTTTGCTCCGTTCATCTTTCCCTTGATCCTGACTAGTTGTCCAGTCCCTGCTGCTGAAAAACATCCACAGAGCATGATGCTGCCACCACCATGCTTCACCGTAGGGATGGTGCCAGGTTTCCTCCAGACTTGATGCTTGGCATTCAGGCCAAAGAGTTCAATCTTGGTTTTATCAGACCAGAGAATCTTGTTTCTCATGGTCCGAGGGTCCTTTAGGTGCCTTTTGGCAAACTCCAAGCGGGCTGTCGTGCCTTTTACTGAAGAGTGGCTTCCGTCTGGCCACTCTACCATAAAGGCCTGATTGGTGGAGTGCTGCAGAGATGGTTGTCCTTCTGGAAGGTTCTCCCATCTCCACAGAGGAACTCTGGAGCTATGTCAGAGTGAACATCGGGTTCTTGGTCACCTCCCTGACCAAGGCCCTTCTCCCCCGATTGCTGAGTTTGGCCAGGCGGCCAGCTCTAGGAAGAGTCTTGGTGGTTCCAAACTTCTTCCATTTAAGAATGATGGAGCCCACTGTGTTCTTGGGGACCTTCAATGCTGCAGAAATGTTTTGTTTCACTTCCCAAGATCTGTTCCTTGACGCAATCCTGTCTTGGAGCTCTACAGACAATTCCTTCCACCTCATGGGTTGGGTTTTGCTCTGACCTGCACTGTCAACTGTGGGACCTTATATAGACAGGTGTGTGCCTTCACAAATCATGTCCAATCAATTGAATTTACCACAGGAAGACTCCAATCAAGTTGAAGAAACATCTAAAGGATGATCAATGGAAACAGGATGCACCTGAGCTCAATTTCAAGTCTCATAGCAAAGGGTCTGAATATTTATGTAAATAAGGTATTTCTGTTTTAGTTTTTTTATAAATATGCAACAGTTTCTAATAACCTGTTTTTACTTTGTCATTATGGGGTATTGTGTGGAGATTGATGTGGAAAAATATTAACGTAACGAAACAGAATATGGAAAAAGTCAAGGGGACTGAATACTTTCCGAATGCACTGTAGGTGGTGTCAATTAAAAAACCCATCCTGTATAGGTGATGTCAGTTAAAAACCCTGTACTCTATAGGTAATGTCAGCAGCCATTTAGTGGCACTCATTAGGGCTGCTGTAGGTAGGATTAGTAAGGCTGCAGGCCACTATTCAGGCCATTATCTGCTCAGTGATCAAAAGAAACATGTGACTGGCTGGGGCATGCATACACACACACACACACACACACACACTCTCTCTCTCTCTCTCACGCCTAATAACAAACGGCTGTGGTGGGCAGCTGCTGCTCTCTTTATGCCAAATCACTGAGCAAGGCTACAGCCATGTGTGTCTACAACAACATCTGCCCTTGCCTCATCCTCTATGTGTGCCCTGTCTGTGTCTGCTGCATGGGCTCTGTTCAAATACTCCAGGTCTGGATGCTATACCTTATCCATGTCTGCTCCTGTTTTGATGTGCGTGTGTGTGCGCCTGTGCGATCAGTGTTTGAGTGTGTGGATGTATGTGTCCGTGCGGTAGTGGGGGTGTGTGTTGGTTTTCTGAGCAGAGCTCCTTTGATTTGCTGGAGTGTGGGGTCACATGGGGGCTGTGTTACACTGCTGCAGGCTGTGTTTACAAACAGAAGGATGACCAGGGTACCGTTCTGCACTCTACCATGGGACTCCACTGCAGCCAGAAAGCCTGGAGTACTGGTCTGGTCGACTTCATCTAAGATAGTGTAGCCTTTGGGAAGAATGATCTTTGCCCTGGACTTACTAAAGGCTGACATTGTTGCCCTGCCTTTTGGGGGTAAGACTGTACATTTACGTATTAGGACGTTTTCAGTGTTTATAATATGTTCAAGACAATGGGTGAGATGCTTGTGACTGTTACCAGAGCATTTTGAAACACAGACAGAAAAGGCTTATGTAGAACCTTATCGTTCTTGTACACCAGAGCATTATGAAACACAGACAGAAAAGGCTTATGTAGAACCTTATCGTTCTTGTACATCTTACTGTTACTCTTTGCTCTTGTTTGTCTCTGTATGTAATATCTATTCATTGTTGGTGGCTAAGAGGCTGCTTGTATTGTTGTCTGACATGGGGTTTCTGTGTGCTGTTTTGTTTTTGTTAGAGGTCAACAGGGCAATGTGCTCTCGCATCTCTGCGTTAGAGTTGTGTCTGTCAGAGCAGAGGAATAGAGTGGTTATTTGATGGTGAGCTAGTGACACTAGTGGTCTGGCTACAATGTGTATGTGTGTGTGCAAACCCCAGGCTTATTGTTGAGCAGACAGTACAAGTCAAGCAAATCTGACCCCAACATGGCAGAACTGACCCCAACATGACAGAACTGACCCCAACAATGCACGGCTGTATTCAAATCAGCATGAGGGAGGAAACTTAAAATGCATCAGGGTATCCGTTCTTCTCATATGGATATTGAGGAGTAGTGGACCCTACTGCCGGTAAAGCTGATGCAGAATGAGACTGGTGGTGACTGCAATGTCTTGTCATGTTTGTTGAAAAACATGTATAAGTAGCTCATAATTCTCAGTATTATCCTATGCTTTATACAGTAGATGGAACCATGTAATAAAGACAGCATAATTCTAATACTGAGAGACAAAGGGTTAAAGCAGAGATTTGGCTTGGGGATTATCTAGGAAGAGGAAGGGATCATCGTATCTTGGCTTGGGCTCATTATTTGTGGACTGTAACCGTTAATTACACGTCCTCCAAAGAAGTATATAGAACTTTTCCTTATTCAGGTCCTTTGTCTTTTCCAGTTGACGGGTGATTATTATGTTGTTTCTGTCTGTCTCTGAACTGTGTGGCCAGAACAGAATGTACAGCAGAGAGTCATTCTGCTGACTGACGCTTCCTTCTAAAAGCTGAGGTTTGGGTTTAGATCAGGATGCTACACTGTAAAAATGTCCTGTTGTTTTTACAGTAACTTACTGGCAGCCAGTTACCTGTAAGAAAAAAAGGTAGAGTATGCTACCGTACTGTATTTTACGGTATCCAATAATGTTACTATAATTGATTTACAGTACCAAAAATGCTACTGTAGTCATTTTACGGTAACAAATACTTAGTGTAATCTTTGGTATCATTGTTTTATGCTAACTTACAGTTAACTGCACTGTTACCTGACTTAGGATTTGAACTCAGAACCTATTGGTTGGTAACTACTTGAATTTCCTGCTGCGCCACCAGGTCAGTGACAATACAAGAGACAAATAAAGTATATATACGAGAACGTGAAGATGTTATTGCTGTAAAATGACAGTATGCTGCTGTTTTCTCATAACAGTACACTCTTGTAAATTATATTGACTGTATTTTTACTGCCACTCAGTAGCCGGTAAGATATTGTAATTTTACATGCTAAGTGATGCAGTACAATCTTGTTAAATGGTGTACTGTGAGCACACTTGGGACTCAACCTCTACTGGGACTTGGTTGCCAGCAACCTGACATTTCATGCTACGCCACCATATCTGTTGGTGTGATGGAGATTGGCCATAGACTTATTGGGAAGAATACATTTCTGCACTTTGCTAAAAGTTTCCCAATATCAAGTCAATAATTTTGTGACTATCTGACAACACCAACGTAAAAATAGTAGTGCTCAAAGACACTTGACATAAAGTGTGCAAAAATACTCTGTGGATTTGAACTTGCAACGTCTAGGTGGGGAGTGCATCAGTATTTCTGCAGTGCCACCAGGTACATATTTATTACCAAGAACCTATTTTCACACACTCTCAAAAATAATGGTATGGTTACGCAACAGCGTTGTTCCCTGGGGTACGAAAAGGTCAAAGTTACACATAAGAACTCACATGGCACTGGTTATTCGGTATCTTTTTAAGTATTTGTGTGGATAGTCTATTATAATAGCACATTTTCTACCCAAAGTATTGAATATAAGATACAATTATTACTGCACTTTGAAATGTCAGTGGGGGCAATATGCTGGCGGGGCTCATTAGCGTATTTGGGGCATGGTCTAAAATATGTTGTTTTTGTACCAACCGTTAGTGGAAGTGTTGTACCAGTTGAAGTGGTTTATTGATATGTTGATGAAGGTTGAGCATCTAATTTGTTAATTTCCAGTTCTACAATCTTTGTGAGAGCTTGTGACAATGAAGAGCTGCGCTGTTAAGAGATTAATGTGCATTTCACAGTAACTTAATGGCAGCTGGTCACCAGGAAGTTACTGTTTAATTTTCAATAACTTACTGTCAGCTAGTTGCAAGTGGGTTGTTGATCAATTTGCCTATTGTTGTCATCTGAAAATTCCAGTGACGGTACAGTAAATCACTGGAAGTTACTGTAAAGTTAACAATAACTTGCTGGTTGCCAGTTAGGTAACACTAAATTCCCAGCAACTTTCTGGGAATGGTGCAGGATTGTTGCTTCGCTTTGGAACATTCTCATCACATTTAAGAAACTTGATTAAAAAAACATAATTGTTTTGGTATTTCATTAATAAAATATTTCATTAATAAAATAGAGAACATAAAATTATAGGTTTGAATCTCACTGATGCCGTGCCACAATAAAAAAGAGCTCTGCCATTGTGTCCATTTTGGCTCCAGGCATCAGCTGTTTCGTCCGGAAAATGCCTTTAAAAGCTGCATTGTCGGCTGTATAATGTGCCTTGCATTGATTCCCCACCCTAGTGTATTTCAATGTGTACATATGGGTTTGTTATTGTGTTGTTATTATGACTTCAGCCAGTAACCTCAGCCACTTCAGAGACCTGGTTGGGTTGGGTTGAGCTATTTGGATCAATACAGTGGTGGTCAGGCGATGGTGATGGTGGTTGTTGTCAAGGAGTGATTGTAGAGATGTGTGTGTGTATTGAGGTTACTTTAGAGGATTCATCCTATCCTCCTGATAATAATAAACTATAGCAAACTGTTCCATATTTCTATAGTGGTCTTAAACCTGCTATATGAAGAAACTCTTTGTCTTGAAATAGCTTGGGTTGTGATGCAAGTGACTTTGGGGTCCATATCCAAACAATCAAGTATAGCAAACAAGTCAAACATGAAAATACAAGATTAAAGCATTATATCATGAATAATATATTACCCTTTCCTGCTCCGTTTGGGCTTTTTTGCTTCTTACAGGAAGGAATTCTTCACTCACATTCACATATACAGTGAGGGAAAAAAGTATTTGATCCCCTGCTGATTTTGTACGTTTGCCCACTGACAAAGAAATTATCGGTCTATAATTTTAATAGTAGGTTAATTTGAACAGTGAGAGACAGAATAACAAAAAAAAATCCAGAAAAACGCATGTCAAAAATGTTATATATTGATTTGCATTTTAATGAGGGAAATAAGTATTTGACCCCTCTGCAAAACATGACTTAGTACTTGTTGGCAAAACCCTTCTTGGCAATCATAGAGGTCAGACGTTTCTTGTAGTTGGCCACCAGGTTGGCACACATCTCAGGAGGGATTTTGTCCCACTCCTCTTTGCAGATCTTCTCCAAGTCATTAAGGTTTCGAGGCTGACGTTTGGCAACTCGAACCTTCAGCTCCCTCCACAGATTTTCTATGGGATTAAGGACTGGAGACTGGCTAGGCCACTCCAGGACCTTAATGTGCTGCTTCTTGAGCCACTCCTTTGTTGCATTGGCCGTGTGTTTTGGGTGATTGTCATGCTGGAATACCTATCCACGACCCATTTTCAATGCCCTGGCTGAGGGAAGGAGGTTCTCACCCAAGATTTGACGGTACATGGCCCCGTCCATCGTCCCTTTGATGCGGTGAAGTTGTCCTGTCCCCTTAGCAGAAAAACACCCCCAAAGCATAATGTTTCCACCTCCATGTTTGCAGGTGGGGATGGTGTTCTTGGGGTCATAGGCAGCATTCCTCCTCCTCCAAACACGGCAAGTTGAGTTGATGCCAAAGAGCTCGATTTTGGTCTCATCTGACCACAACACTTTCACCCAGTTCTCCTCTGAATCATTCAGATGTTCATTGGCAAACTTCAGACGGGCCTGTATATGTGCTTTCTTGAGCAGAGGGACCTTGTGGGCGCTGCAGGATTTCAGTCCTTCACGGCGTAGTGTGTTACCAATTGTTTTCTTAGTGACTATGGTCCCAGCTGCCTTGAGATCATTGACAAGATCCTCCCGTGTAGTTTTGGGCTGATTCCTCACCGTTCTCATGATCATTACAACTCCACGAGGTGAGATCTTGCATGGAGCCCCAGGCCGAGGGAGATTGACAGTTCTTTTGTGTTTCTTCCGTTTGCGAATAATCGCACCAACTGTTGTCACCTTCTCACCAAGCTGCTTGGCGATGGTCTTGTAGCCCATTCCAGCCTTGTGTAGGTCTACAATCTTGTCCCTGACATCCTTGGAGAGCTCTTTGGTCTTGGCCATGGTGGAGAGTTTGGAATCTTGTTACCTGTATAAAAGACACCTGGGAGCCAGAAATCTTTCTGATTAAGAGGGGGTCAAATACTTATTTCCCTCATTAAAATGCAAATCAATTTATAACATTTTTTACATGCATTTTTCTGGATTTTGTTGTTGTTATTCTGTCTCTCACTGTTCAAATAAACCTACCATTAAAATGATAGACTGATCATTTCTTTGTCAGTGGGCAAACGTACAAAATCAGCAGGGGATCAAATACTTTTTTCCCTCACTGTACCATAGTACGTGTCCATATTGCTTCCACCTATCCGTTCCTATCAGATCTGGACAGGGGGACTAACTTAGGGGGTATAGAAGGGAGGAATTCTCTGTGGAATGAGATGCAGCCTGAGCCTCGTACCCTCCTGACCTCCTGTCATCTGGCATCTCCTTGGCTGTGTGGGGTCAAGCTGTGGAGGAATCATTGGGTGTCCCTGTGGAGAGTAGGAATGCATGATTACCACTTAACGGACAACTAATCCATTCATTGATTCATATCCCCTTAGAGTTGTGGAGGCTCAGGGCAGCAGACTCTTACATTTACATTTTAGTCATTTAGCAGACGCTCTTATCCAGAGCGACTTACAGTTAGTGAGTGCATACATTATTACTGGCCCCCCGTGGGAATCGAACCTACAACCCTGGCGTTGCAAACGCCAGGCTACCTTCTGTATTTGTGGAAGTATAAATCTGAGGTCCTATTGGATATATAAAATCAAGGTGTTGCAAACATCAGTGTTGTCATAAAGTACGTGAGTAGCCTTGCATGAGCCTTGGCAGGATGCTAGGCTCTGAAATTACACTACATGACAAAAAGTATGTGGACACCTGCTCGTCAAACATCTCATTCCAAAATCATGGGCATTAATATGGAGTTAGTCCCCCTTTTGCTGCTATAACAGCCTCCACTCTTCTGGGAAGGCTTTCCACTAGATGTTGGAACATTGCTGCGGGGACTTGCTTCCATTCAGCCACAAGAGCATTAGTGAGGTTGGGCACTGATGTTGGGCGATTAGGCCTGGCTCGCAGTCGGTGTTCCAATTCATCCTAAAGGTGTTCGATGGTATTTTGGTATTTGGTATTTTATTAGGATACCCATTAGCTGTTGCAAAAGCAGCAGCTACTCTTCCTGGGGTCCACACAAAACATGAAACATAATACAGAACATTAATAGACAAGTACAGCTCAAGGACAGAACTAAAAAAAAAATTAAAGGCACACGTAGCCTACATATCAATACATACACACAAACTATCTAGGTCAAATAGGGGAGAGGCATTGTGCCGTGAGGTGTTGCTTTATCTGTTTATTTGAGCAATATGAGATGGAATGGAGTTCCATGCAAAATAATGGCTCTATATAATATTGAACGCTTTCTTGAATTTGTTCTGGATTTGGGGACTGTGAAAAGACCCCTGGTGGCATGTCTGGTGGGGTAAGTGTGTGTGTCAGAGCTGTGTGTAAATTAACTATGCAAACAATTTGGGATTTTCAACACATTAATGTTTCTTATAAAAAGAAGAAGTGACGCAGTCAGTCTTTCCTCAACTCTTAGCCAAGAAAGACTGGCATGCATAGTATTTATATCAGCCATCTGATTACAATGAAGAGCAAGATGTGCCGCTCTGTTCTGGGCCAGCTGCAGCTTAACTAGGTCTTTCCTTGCAGCACTCGACCACACGACAGGACAATAATCAAGAGAAGACAAAACTAGTGCGTGCAGAACTTGCTTTTTGGAGTGTGGTGTCAAAAAAAGTAGAGCATCTCTTTATTATGGACAGACCTCTCCCCATCTTTCCAACCATTGAATCTATACACAGCTGCGAGCTGCCCAGTGACACAAGCCTACCAGACGAGCTAAACCACTTCTATGCTCGCTTCGAGAGGCAAACAACACTGAAGCATGCATGAGAGCACCAGCTGTTCCGGATGACTATGTAGCCGATGTGAGTAAGACTTTTAAGCAGGTCAACATTCACAAGGCCGCAGGGCCAGACGGATTATCAGGACGTGTACTCCGAGCATGTGCTGACCAACTGGCAAGTGTCTTCACCGACATTTTCATCATGTCCCTGACTGAGTCTGTAATACCAACATGTTTCAAGCAGACCACCATAGTCCCCGTGCCCAAGAACACTAAGATAACCTGCCTAAATGACTACCGACCCATAGCACTGACGTCTGTAGCCATGAAGTGCTTTGAAAGGCTGGTCATGGCTCACATCAACACCATTATCCCAGAAACCCTAGACCCGCTCCAATTTGCATACCGCCCCAACAGATCCACAGATGATGCAATCTCTATTGCACTCCACACTGCCCTTTCCCACCAGGACAAGAGGAATACCTACGTGAGAATGCTATTAATTGACTACAGCTCAGCGTTCAACACCATAGTGCCCTCAAAGCTCATCACTAAGCTAAGGATCCTGGGACTAAACACATCCCTCTGCAACTGGATCCTGGACTTCCTGACGGGCCGCCCCAGGTGGTAAGGGTAGGTAACAACACATCTGCCACGCTGATCCTCATCACGGGGGCACCTCAGGTGTGCGTGCTCAGTCCCCTCCTATACTCCCTGTTCACCCATGACTGCATGGCCAGGCACGACTCCAACACCATCATTAAGTTTGCCGACGACACAACAGTGGCAGGCCTGATCACCGACAACGATGAGACAGCCTATAGGGAGGAGGTCAGAGACCTGGCCGTGTGGTGCCAAGATAACAACCTCTCCCTCAACGTGACAAAGACAAAGGAGACGATTGTGGACTACAGGAAAAAAAAGAGGACTGAGCACGCCCCCATTCTCATCGACGGGGCTGTAGTGGAACAGGTTTCCACATCACCAACGAGCTATCATGGTCCAAACACACCAAGACAGTCGTGAAGAGGGCACGACAAAGCCTATTCCCCCTCAGGAGACTGAAAAGATTTGGCATGGGTCCTCAGCTCCTCAAAAAGTTCTACAGCTACACCATCGAGAGCATTCTGACTGGTTGCATCACCGCCTGGTATGGCAACTGCTCGACCTCCGACCGCAAGGCACTACAGAGGGTAGTGCGTACGGCCCAGTACATCACTGTGGCCAAGCTTCCTGCCATCCAGGACCTCTATACCAGGCGGTGTCAGAGGAAGGCCCTCAAAATTGTCAAAGACTCCAGCCACCCTAGTCATAGACTGTTCTCTCTGCTACAGCACGGCAAGCGGTACCGGAATGCCAAGTCTAGGTCCAAAAGGCTTCTCAACAGCTTCTACCCCCAAGCCATAAGACTCCTGAACAGCTAATCATGGCTACCCGGACTATTGCACTGCCCCCCCACCCCCCACCCCATCCTTTTACGCTGCTGCTACTCTGTTAATTATTTATGCATAGTCACTTTAACTCTACCCACATGTACATATTACCTGAACTACCTCAACTAGCCGGTGCCCCCGCACATTGACTCTGCACCGGTACCCCTCTTTTTATAGCCTCCCTACTGTTATTTTATTTTCATTCTGCTCTTTTTTTCTCAAAACTTTTTTGTTGTTGTTTTATTTTACTTTTCTATCAAAAAATAAATGCATTGTTGGTTAAGGGCTGTAAGTAAGCATTCACGGTAATGTCTACACCTGTTGTATTTGGCGCATGTGGCAAATAAAATTCGATTTGATTTGATTTGATATGTTTGGACTATGACAGTTTACAATCTAAGGTAATGCCAAGTAATTTAGTCTCCTCAACTTGTTCAACAGCCACACCATTCATTACCAGATTCAGCTGAGGTCTAGAACTTAGAGAATGATTTGTACTAAATACAATTCTCTTAGTTTTAGAGATGTTCAGGACCAGTTTATTACTGGCCACCCATTCCAAAACAGACTGCAACTCTTTGTTAAGGGTTTCAGTCACTTCATTAGCTGTGGTTGCTGATGGGGTTGAGGTCAGGTCTCTGTGCAGGCCAGTCAAGTTCTTCCACACCGATTTCGACAAAAACCATTTCTGTATGGACCTCGCTTTGTGTACAGGGGCAAACTGTTGCCACAAAGTTGGAAGCACAGAATCATCTAGAATGTCATTGTCTGCTGTAGAGTTAATATTTCCCTTCACTCAAACTAAGGGGCCTAGCCCGAACCATGAAAAACAGCCACATACCATTATTCCTCCTCCACCAAACTTTACAGTTGGCACTATGCATTGGGGTAGGTAGCGATCTCCTGGCATCCGCCAAACCCAGATTCATCCGTCAGATTGCCAGATGGTGAAGCGTGATTCATCACTCCAGAGAATGCTTTTCCACTGCTACAGTCCAATGGCGGCGAGCTTTACACCACTCCAGCCGACGCTTGGCATTGCCCATGGTGATCTTAGGCTTTTGTGCGGCTGCTCGGCCATGGAAATCCATTTCATGAAGCTCCCGACGAACAGATCTTGTGCTGATGTTGCTTCCAGAGGCAGTTTGGAACTTGGTAGTAAGTGTTGCAACTGAGGACAGACGCGGGACGCGCTTCAGCACTCGGCGGTCCTGTTCTGTGAGCTTGTGTGGCCTACCACTTTGCGGCTGAGCCGTTGTTGATCCTAGACGTTTCCACTTCACTATAACAGCATTTATTGTTGACCAGGGCAGCTCTAGCGCGGCAGAAATATGACGAACGGACTTGTTGGAAAGGTGGCATCCTATGACGGTGCCACGTTGAAAGTCACTGAGCTTTTCAGTAAGGCCATTCTACTGACAATGTTTGTCTATGGGGATTGCATGGCTGTGTGCTCAATTTTATACACCTGTCAGCAACGGATGTGGCTGAAATTGCCGAATCCACTAATTTGAAGAGGTGTCCACATACTTTTGTGTATATATAATGTACATTGACCCAACGTGGAATAGATGTTGACTTGACATCTGTGTCCAGTGGGAGGTCATGTGGTCCTCTAGCTCAGTTGGTAGAGCATGGTGCTTGCAACGGCAGTATTGTGGGTTTGATTCCCGGGGCCACCTGTCCGTAAAATGTATGCAAGCATGACTGTAAGTCGCTTTGGATAAAAGCGTCTGCTAAATGGCATATAATATAATCATATAATGTTATGTTTCTGGAAAAACATGTATTTTCCACTTGACAGGTGATTATGTTGGTTCTGTCTGTCTCGGCACTGTGTGGTCAGAACAGAATGTACAGCAGAGAGTAATTCTGCTGACTGACGCTTCCTTCTAAAAGCTGAGGTTTGGTTTATGTCAGGACACTACCGTACAACTCTGTGTTTACAACCGTTTTGACCAATAAGCTCATCGCATGCTTTGGAAGGTTTTCTGAAGTTGACATTGTGAACTTCAACTCAGAGTCACAGATGAGCACAAAATTTATGGTCAATCTGAAGTCAGAGCTGTAGCTGAGTTGTAGACCTTTGGTTGTTCATTTATCAGTGCCCCTCTCAACTTATTGAAGTGTGACCCTCCAAGGCTGCATGGCTTTTGGCATTTATCTGGACGCTGGCTCTGTGCCCAGCTGTAGAGGGGCAAACTGTGTGACTGACTGCACAGGGAATTTGAGGTTTAATACCCAGAATAAGAGGTAGAAATCTTCTCTGCACAAAAACAGAGGATTTTAGACTGATTGTTATGGCTTTCGTAGTTGCTTCAATACATACAAGTCCATGTAGTGGAGATCATGTTGCAAATCATGATGGAAAACAGTTGTGCATTAGAAAGATCTTATCTGTTAGGAGTGCTGCTGTTAGGGCCTTCAACCCTTATTAATAGACTGTGATTGCTTGAGCTAAACAAGCTTGGGCATATCTGCCATGGTGTCCATTATGGCACTAGGCATCAGCTGTTTCGTTTCAGTGCAATGATAGACTATTGGCTAGGGAATAACGTAACAGATACACACATCATTTCCACTGAGTTGAATGTTGATCAAATCTTCCTCATGCATTTGCTCTTCCCTCTGCATAGACTATTGACATACATCGAGTGTGTTAAACATTAGGAACACCTTCCAAATATTAAATTGCACCCCCTTTTGCCCTCAGAACAGCCTCAATTCGTGAGGGCATGGACAAGATATCGAAAGCATTTCTCAGGGATGCTGGCCCATGTTGACTCCAATGCTTCCCACAGTTGTGTCAAGTTGGCTGGATATCCTTTTAGTGGTGGACCGTTCTTGATACACACAGGAAACTGTTGAGCGTAAAAAACCCAGCAGCGTTGCAGTTCTTGACACACTCAAACCGGTGCACCTGGCACCTACTACCATACCCCGTACAAAGGCACTTAAATATTTTGTCTTGCCCATTCACCCTCTGAATGGCACACATACACAATCCATGTCTCAATTGTCTCAAGGCTTAAAAATCCTTATCTAACCTGTCTCCTCCCCTTCATCTACACTGTTGAAGTGGATTTAACAAGTGACATCAATAAGGGATCATAGCTTTCACCTGGATTCACCTGGTCAGTCTATGTCATGGAAAGAGCAGGTATTCTCAGTGTATTTGTGTATTTATCAATTTATCAATACACATACAGTATGTGTACATCAGTTTGTTATATTTCAAATGCATCTCAAAATGTGATAGGTGGGAGGCTTGAGATAGGATTGAAGTAGATAGCTGGACATGAATCTGCATGGCAGAGTTAATACATTTTTGGGTACTATGCCTTGATTTATGTTTGTCCCGAGCATTAATTAAGGCCTAGATTCAAATCGATCAAGCGTGAACTGGCGATAATCGACACCCACAAAGCTGATGTTTTGGAGGTGTAACTGTGTTTGAGCTGTGAAATCTGTGAGCAGCTACTCTTGATCATTGCCACACCCGTCCCACTCTCAGGCTATATAGAAATAATGACGCTCAAATTGAAAATCATTCAACTAAATAATGAGGATTTCTATCATCCTAATCGAGGTCCAGATTACATCTCACATTCCAGTGTTCCAACTTGTAAACAAGGTTGCATGGGATTTCTCTTATTGCGACTCATTGCAGCCAATGGCAATGTCCGCTTTAGGTATAATGCCAGGAGCCGCTTGTGGATTTGACAGCTCTAATGCAGTCCCACCTCCGACACCACCAAAACAACCACTATGCAGATATCGGCTAAAGCGGATCTGATTGAATAGAGCCCTAAGAAAGGTTGCCTTCAGTCAAGGTCATGGACGTCATTCATTTTAACACTAACAAATATGAATCAGACCTGAAGGACACATACTAGTCAGTATGGTAACACATCCATTCTATGTCCATCATCTAAGATATTATCAAATCCGTCTGCAGATAGAGAGAGCTCACTAATCTCCTTACAGTCAAGGGACAAGGCCTTGATTAATTTCCAGAAAAAGCATGTGCACACGCATGCACGCACACACACACACATGCAGAAACGCACACACACACACACGCACATGCATGCACACATACACACACACTCTCCTGACCCTAACCCCCACCAATTGCCCTAGTTCTGATATTGACATAAGTGTCGCACAATCAATTACAAGGTTTGTGGATGACGTCTTGTATGCGCCTCACGAAGGTGACGGCAACAGATTACACACAAAGCCATTAACAAGTTCCAAATCAACAGGGACTTGGTCCCCTGCTCCCACAATGCACCTCTAATCCTTATTCAGTGGTTGATGATTTGTTTGGCTTCGAGGCTTAGGCCAATCTCAACCAATCTCAAACAGCCACGGTTTCCAAAACAACCGACCAAACCTCCCGATGACGCCTTCTCTGATGTCATCACTACAGACAACTCGCTCTGCTATTTCAACCTTTATTGTTGTGTCGTAAAATCTAAAACCCTAGAATAACATCCTGAAATGACCTTGTCTGTACTTAACTTACTTTGTGTTGGCATCAGTGGTGATATTGTATGAACTGACAATCACTGATATTCACCAGACAGAGCGAGAGAGACCACTGTATCCAGTCCCATTGTAGACAGATGTAGTCTTGTCCAGCTCACTGGGCCAGAAATTATGCAATTTGTATGGAATCATGAGCTGTTTCAGTGGTACCACACACTGAGCACATCGAAAAGTCATTAAAAATTGATGGCTGCCATGGGAGTTCTCAGAAGATGGCCCCACTCCTGCAGATGTGGGGATCAGAAACGTGCTGTGGGAGATGGTGGGGGAGGGAGAAAAGGAGCATGATGCTGGAGGAATGCACTGAACTGGCTATCACCTCTTTTCACTAGCCACTGTAGTTTATTGCAAAACCTAGTATAGCATCCATTTAGTGATAGTATGTATTGTAAAAGGAAATACGCCTGGTGAATTTAGTATGTGTCCACACAGTTAGAACACCTATTACAATTGTGTGCTTTAGGAATAAACAACATCCACATCCGTATCTGCATGTGTTTACAAGAATCTTAAAAAGAGATATAAGCAATGTTTGTTTAGTGTAAGCTGACATCTAGATGCATCCCTGTGTCTTCTCTCCTCATAGAGAGCTCCTAAGCAGGCTTTGACCCCTGACCTTCAGGTGTGGAGGTGTACCATGTGTTCTC
Source organism: Coregonus clupeaformis (assembly GCF_020615455.1). NCBI lineage: Eukaryota > Metazoa > Chordata > Actinopteri > Salmoniformes > Salmonidae > Coregonus > Coregonus clupeaformis. Next base: position 28,718,705 of record NC_059228.1, on the reverse strand, counting down.
CCGCTCCGGGGGAGTGAACCCGTATCTGTGAGGAGTCATCCCGCGGAACCATGGGATCATCAACGCTGGGGAAGGCAGCCCCCCTCAACACGTTACTGGATGCCTGCATCCAGGCTTTTGGTGAGTGACCAATCACAGAAACACAGTGGGGAAGCTATCTCAGTGGTGTGTGATGTGATCCATAGAGATATAGATACTGTAGGTGTTCCTCTTCTATGGTGTGATCACTCTCCACAGATGACAATGGGGAGTTGCAGTCCAACCAGCTCCCGCGCACCCTGCTGCTGATGCACCGCTGGTATGTCACGTCCAAAGAGCTGGCTGGGAAGCTGCTCATGATATATCCTTCCATGTGGATTCACACCAGAACAACAAAGAACAATGGTCATGTGCCATTTAGAGCCTTTCTGGTAGTGTTTAGATATGGCAGAGTATACAATATGGACGCTATGGAATGCTGTGTTCCCTGTCTGTGCCAAATGTATTTTCTGGGTGGTGAGACACTGACTAACCCTGACCGACTTTTCCTGAGTATACAAACTCTCTTTGTGTCATTTCTAGCAACAAATTATTATTGGTTGATCGCACAGCTCTGGGTTAATGCAGATTGTCCTATCAAAACATCAGGAAGAATTAGACATGTTCCTTAAGTGCAAATGCATTTGAGAGCAATGTTAGAGATAAAGAACCGCTTCAAAAGAAATGCAACTTGGATTGAATCTATACCTAATAGCGTTCCATTTCTCTATATGATTTCTATCAGTTAGCAGCGTTCTGGACGGTGTTTTCCTGGAGACTCCATACCACTAAGTGGTTTGATGTCGCGTGCATCTTCTTCAGACGAGCACTCAACAGGGGACGGCATATTCTCAGAACTCTTTGCTTCCATCATACATCATGACCCTGAGATATTACTCTGCCTGGCGTCAGGCCTCTCCACTGATGACCGATTAACCAATCTTTTCCCTGCTGTTGGTTGGAGTAATGGCTGTGGTGCTCCAGATGGAAGTTGCCCCTAACCGCAGGTCTAGAATCAGACTAGATAACCCAACCTCCAGTCCTGATCCTAAAAATATGTGACCCAGGACCAGTTTGTGGCAAATTCTACATTTTCCATGCAGTATGAAGCTGCTTCAGATGAGAGCCAGAGCAGACAGCCTCTTCCATGTGACAGAATACAAAGGCACTATTCTGCCCTTACTCTCACTTTTTGCTTTTGCTTTAACCCAACAAAATATACAGTACTTATCTTTGTCCTTCAGTACTTAATATACAGTAATTATGTATATTATGGACTCACCCTATTGTTTGTGAGTTAGCCCATGAGAATATTTCTTCAGTCTTCTTGAGAGAAGGAGAGACCAATTGATTATGTGTGTTTTTCACAGTCATGTATACATCCAATAAGCATCCATCGTGACCCTCCATGCTGGGAGAGTTCCAAAGTACCACAGTGAAGGCAGGGGTTTGTCTGCTCTACTGCATGCTTGTGACTGGATCCTGGGCAGAGAAACAGCTGTGTTCCTTTGAAGGTGATAGCAGACAGGCTACGTTGCAGACATGGCTCCCTGCCCATGGCCTCTCCAAAGCTACTTCTAAGATCTATATTTCAATGGTTCGAGGTAGGAAAACTTTGGCCCAGTAACAGTTATTTAGAGAATGCACACATGCAGTGGTGGAGAGGTTCATCACATGGCCTCACCTTCCATTGTTTTTACTTCCAGATACTGGGCATTCCTCTCTGAACACTTTAGTTATTCTTCATGAGAGGAGACCTTTTGTCCAACTAATAAATGTACAGCTGTTTCTCGTGAAATATGTTTTATTGTTGTGTTTTTTGGGAGGGGTGGGGGGTTGTTGGAAATGGGGAATGGTGTCCATTTGTAATGGGGCTTCGGGCAATGTCTCCAAAAAGTGCTAAACTGTCCTTGACACAACCCCACGTACCGTGACTGCCAGGGAGATGAGTGCCAAAGAACGAGACTGAAGATCTGCTATTTAATGAGGTAAAAAAAACACTACTACATACCCAGAAGTTTCTGAGCTCTTTAGTATTGAAGATGTTTTTTATTGCTAGGCAACCCGCCCCCTCGGCTGAAAATGTTGTGCGGGTTGTGTGCTCCTCTCTCGGGGCTCTGTGACTGACTGGCTGGTACAATGAGGGATGCGATGATGTCATTGGAAGTGACAGCCAGTGGCTGTCCTCATGAGATGTGGGCCACTGCCAGCCATCTGAAGTGGAGATATTGTTTGGGGGAAAAGCATTCTATGACTAAGGAGTCTTGTGATCCATTACTTACCCAGAAAAGTCCTCAGGCAATCTGTAACAGCATACTCAGACCCTCATTTCACTGGTAAACCCCTTTAAAGCAATTCTCCACCAATGTCTGCCAATCCATTACATCTGTCCTACTATTCTGTGTGCAACCTTGATATGAAATTAAAAGACTAAGTAAATAATCTGAATTTAATGTTAACTACTGTAACGAGGGGCCAGTCTAAAGTTCATGCTATTTTGCAGTTAATTTTAATCTGAAGTGGTAATAACACAATGGCCATTCACTTGTTAAAGGAGCATAATGCTATTGGTTCTCTGTATTCATTTGTTGTTTCCAGATTAAGAAAACATGATTTGTTGGGTTGGTAAAAATCTAGGCCATGTTTATGACTATGTTTGCTGGACTTGCCGATCTCGCCATATCACACTACAAATCACTGCGCAAGGAGCCCCCAGCAGTCCTTGTGCAGAGTCAGTGTGTGCCTTTGCCCTCTGAGACTATGATATCATTGTGAATCATTCATTTATAACAGGCACTACTGCTTGGGGCTACACACTATGATGTTCAGCCATAATGTACACATGCAAACAAACAGTCAACATTTTATATATGTTAAATCAGCCATTCTGCTGTGCTGTGTGTTCTCAGGTACTGGATTACGGTGTTCCCTGCAGAGTTTAATCTGGACCTGGGCCTTATCCACCTCACTGAGGAGTTCAGAGATGTGGCGGCTCAGCTGGGCTGTGAGGAACACTTCAAACTCATTGACATCTCCACCATGTGAGGGACTACCCAAGGACGGGCGGACACACACACACACACACACACACACACACACACACACACACACACACACACACACACACACAGACACAGACACAGTTTCAACAGATTGTATGTATTTCTTTCTAGTCCATCATATGACTGGATGAGAAAGCTGACCCAGAGGAAGAAGCAAGCCAAGAAGGGCAAAGCCTCACTCCTCTTTGACCACCTAGAGCCCATGGAGCTGGCTGAACACCTCACGTTCCTGGAGTACAAGTCCATCAGGAGGATATCAGTGAGTGTCCCTGGTGGAAAAAGACACTTGCCCTGAGAACCGATCCACCTGCTGGGGTCCTTTCATCCCTATCTAACCCCTGTGTGTGACATTCCTCAAGACTCTTTCCAAGAGTACTTTTTCCACAGAACTCTTTTTAGCCCCTCTAGTACTGTTACTAAGTACAAGAACAAAGCTTTGGCTGTCAACTAACCTCGTCCCCAGGCTTATTGCGCACCACCACAGTGTATGTTCTTAGATACGTTTGCTCTACATTTCAGTTAGTTTGATTTGCTGGGTAGTTTACTTGTAAATTCACCAGCAATGTAAGGCACAGTATATGCCAATGACGTCTTTGTAATCTACTCAGCCGACTGTACATGCCATGTACACTAACTCTCCCTTTCTCCAACCCCCAAACCCAGTTCACAGACTACCAAAGCTATGTAATGCACGGATGTCTGGTGGACAACCCAACGCTGGAGCGCTCCATCGCCCTGTTTAACGGAGTGTCCCAGTGGGTTCAGCTCATGGTGCTCAGTAAGCTGACACCACAACACCGCGCTGAGGTCATCACCAAATACATTAACGTGGCCCAGGTAGGAAGAGAGGAAGAGAGCACTTCCTAGTTGTAGGTTTGATGGTAACACTTTACATTACAGTGCCCTTATTACTTTGTAATTATTTCTGTGTACCAAGTATTGTTACTTACCCCGTATTTAGGGTTAGGGTTAGGGCAACGGTTGAATTGGGAATAAAGATGCAGGGAGCATAAAGAGTGTATGTGGAAGACGTGTCCATTATGTATAAGCACAGCATTGTCTTACGTCAGGTGGTGTCACTCTTACGCGACACTCGTCCCTCAACCGAGATTCGTGCTCATGCATTTCCCTGTTGAACTGCCCAAGAGGCCTGTCATGACGCAGTGTGATTTACTACAGCCTCCTCAAAATGAAACGACCAACTAAATGATAACAATCATTTAAATAAATAAAACTATCTGTGGAGTCGTATAGGACAGTGCCATAAGAGGGCCCTAAAGGGTTCAAATTGGACATTTGTTAAAGTCTGCTCCTTCATATTACCACAGCGTTTATCCGTGAGTGGGTGGGGTTCTTCCCTCTCGATCTCTCTCTCGCTCTTTTTCTATCCCTGTCTCCCTCTCTCTCGCTCTCTCTGACAGCTGGGGCGTTGCTGGTTCACGCTTATTCACTCACCCCACCTCTCCACTTACATTCTATATTCCATAACTTCTCACAATTTCATTTGTCTGATGAGCTACAACCTGCCCACTCTGACACAAGCAACTGTAAAGGAGGTTGGGGCAATTTTTTGAGGCATACATTTTCATTAAAAGTACGATACTGTAACTCTTGACATAAATAGGGGGTTTCTTTTGCCTCCATGTGCAGAACCTCTCTCATTATAAGTACATGAACACCCTGAAGGAGAAGGAACAACAGAGGAAGCTAGAGGGACTCATGGTTCAATATGAAACATGTACCGTATATTAATCAGACAGTTAGCTGAGCCTGACTTGCATTAAATCATCTGTATCAATGGAGCTGGAACATTGTCAATTAGATCACAAACACCCTCTGCTCATTAAAAGCTACTGCTGCCCACACATGCCTTTCTTTTCTATTATAGAAAGGATTTCTCTATATGCTTTCCTCATGTATCCTTATCAGCAATTTAAGTCTAGTCTTACAGCTTATGGTGAGAAATTGTATTTCTTAATGCTGTTTAACAGGCTGTGTATCATAACGTTTTTCAACATTAATCCACAAGAGCTTTCACAAGATTCATTACGTAAGTAACCTTAGAACTCAAATGCACCCAGTATTTTTGAAAGTTATGATATGATGGCACATTGTAGTCGAACTACTTTTGATCTATCCCCTTACTCTTTGTGAGAAACGAGAGAGATCAGTGCAGGAGGAATCGTTGCACTATCTGACGTAAGACAATGTAAGAACAGGGCATCCCTCTAGCAATAACACTGTCTCATTTCGATTAATGCGATTCTCCATGTCTAATTGCTGGGGGGGTGACATTAAGCATCATGCATGCTATTGGGCCTCAATCTCATCAGATACCAGGGGTTTCTCCCTCCATTATCATCTACCAGGAATTAGATAAAGGAATTATTCAGAAGACTAATGACTAGCACTCATGCTCATGTCTGCTTCCGCTGTTTGTGCAGGCAATCTCTCAGCTAATGCAGAAGCTGTTCAACTCAAGAGGGCTCATTGTTTTTAGTTTTTTACAGGCAAAGCTTCTCGCATTTTTGAAATAAGATGTTAAAACACGTTCCCCTGACGTTATTGACTGCATAAGCTCAATGTAAAGAGAGCTTAATTGATGTTGGTTTATGTTGCTTTAGATACTGTATTGGAATAAAGTTGTTTTAGATATGTTCATTTGTTTTTATTGTAATTTGTATTTCTCTTCCTCATTCTCTCTCTCTCTATCTCTTCCCTCCCTCCATCTCACTCTACCTCCCCTCTCTCTCTCTCTCTTCCACTTTGTTCCATGCCACTCTGTCCTTCAGAAACTCCTCCAACTGCAGAACTTTAATACGCTGATGGCTGTGGTGGGAGGTCTGAGTCACAGCTCCATCTCTCGTCTGAAGGAGACCCACTCTCATCTGGCTCCTGAGGTCACCAAGGTCAGCACGCACGCCTGCCTCTGCTCTGTCACAGCCTCACTAACATCATCTGATGTGATTCTACATTTTCATTTACTTTAGATCATGGTCATATTCATTTAGAATCTTCTAAGGATCAATTTAGATCAATTCATCAACTGCCATGTAGTGATGGTTTCAGAAAGCACACCACGCAGAATTGATATAGTTCTAATTTCCTGGCATTTGATGTTACATTTGATACCGATCTGTATCATATCGATTGCTGTTATGTCACTCTCTCTGTATCTTTCTGGTGCTGTATCTAATATCGGTAACACTTTACTTGACACACAGCATCATAACATGCTATGACACGGTCATAACCATGTCAAAAAAGTCCCGTGTAGCTCAGTTGGTAGAGCATGGCGTTTACAACGCCAGGGTTGTGGGTTCGTTTCCCACGGGGGGGCCAGTATGAAAAAAACAAAAAAACATGTATGCAAAAAAATATGTATGCATTTAGCATCTGCTAAATGACTAAAATATTTTACATTTATAAAATGTCATAACAGCTGACATAACTTGTCATAACCTGTTATAATATGGTCATAACACTTTTATGACACATATATTTACACCTGTTGTGATATATATTGCGTTATTTTATGGCTGGTTATGACGCCTACATATAAGTGTCAAAACCCACAAAACCTACCACACAAGGTAAAACATTCCATAACACCATAGCCTAATGTCAACATTATACTTATGTTGTATATATTTTTTTTTATTGACCATATGAAATTATCATTGTAATTGCGCACACATTGATATCAGACATGCACCTACCCCAATGCTCTGTTGCTGATAACTGGGATGAATGCAGGAGCAGATTTCAGGAGCAGGACAAGACACCCTCTTTTTGACTGATGACTGACATAAGGGCATGTACGTGATAGCCCTATCTGGCTTATGATTATGATGGTCATAATGCTTCTGGACAGTGTCATAAAGTGTATTTTCTTAGTCCAAGTAAAGTGATACAGGATGGTCATAATGCTTCATGAGTGTCATAAAGTGTATTTCCTACAAGTTATTTAAGATATGAGGAAAAAAACATGACTTTAATGAATTCATTACAACAACAACAAAGGATTTAAGAAACAAACTTTCAAATGAAAGGAAACTTCTTGGCAGGGAAAAAACGAGTTTCACACTCTTATGTAGGTGTCATAACCAGCCATAAAATAATCATAACGTGTTATGACACTGGGTGTCAAGTAAAGTGTTACCCTAATATCTATGCTGTCCACCACTTCCTGACATCTTACCGCTCCCATCAGATCTGGAATGAGATGACGGAGCTGGTCTCCTCCAATGGGAACTACTGTGCTTACCGCAAGGCGTTCACAGATTCCGAAGGCTTCAAGGTCCCCATCCTGGGAGTCCACCTGAAGGACCTGATCGCCGTGCACGTGGTCTTCTCTGACTGGGTGGACGACAACAAGGTGAACATCGTTAAGATGCAGCAGCTCTACCTCACCTTCAACGAGCTTGTGTCCCTTCAGAGTGCTGCAGCCCAGGTGGAACCCAACATGGACCTCATCTACCTGCTCACCGTGAGTGTCCCGCCCTAAAAGGTCCCCCGTCAACAGGAAATGGACTTGTTTATCGTTCTATCACTGAATTTGTCATTTCAGTGGGATCATAGAAAAGAGTAACATGATTATAAATGTTTGTTATTGCAGAAAGGCTGAATCTGTTTTAATGTTTAATCGTAAACAATTTCCTCCAGCTCTCTCTAGACCTTTACTACACTGAAGATGAGATATATGAGCTATCCTTGCTAAGGGAACCACGGAACCCAAAGTCTTTGGTAAGTCTCCTTGTTGTGGTTTATAGGCTGCATTGTTGGCGCTATAGTTATTAGAAAACTGAAATGTATAAAAATATAAATACTACTGTATACCTGAGGGTTCCTATCTTAACTCTCCATCTTTTCCCTCTCCACAGCCTACCTCTCCGACAACCCCCAACAAGCCAATGGCCCCTCTGGACTGGGCTTCAGGTGTGACAACCAAACCTGACCCCAATGTGGTGAACAAGCACATCAGGAAGGTGGTGGATGTAAGTTGCTTCCATTACAGTAACTGATATGTGTCTTCTCTTGAATAAAGTCCAGGAGGACATAGCTTAGCTGTGGTCTGAACTCTTGAAAATTGTACTATCTACAGGATGGGTAACCCATCCAAAAATATCTCATTCATTATTTCAAGAATCAGTCTGTGGCTATTTCTGTCACAATACCAAATATTTGAGTAGGTATATAAACCAACAACTACTAAAATATGACTCACAAAATTACTGGCACTTGTAAATCATTTCAAGTATTTTGTTCATGTCTTTTTCTGGGAAGTCTGTATTCAGGAACTACGACCATGACCATGATGGCTACATCTCTCAGGAGGACTTTGAGAGTATTGCAGCCAACTTTCCTTTCTTGGACTCCTTCTGTGTGTTGGACAAGGACCAGTGAGTGACCCTGTCTACCATTGAAATATGACAGCTTCAGAGGTGTCACAACTAAGCCACCTCATCCTCCTCTTCCATTTCCCGCTTTCTGTCACCAACAAACACCCTCTCACATTGCCTTTTTCTCACTCAGACATACGTGCATGTGCACATACGCACGCACGTTCCACACATACACACATGCAAACACATTTTAACGTTTCCACACCTAACACATCTAATACATCTCACCTTATTTGCCTTTCACACATAAACCCCATTTCTCTCTCTCTCCCTCTCTCACAGTCGTCTGATTCTTGTGCCTGTTTAATATTTGCCTTTAAAGCAGCTATGAGCATCCAAGATGCTATAAGACTACATCTGGAGGTATTCTGAAAATTTCACAGCGAGATACAGTAACTGGCCATCAACAACCATTATTCACCACACAAAGCTACAGTATAAATGAGGTCATTGGTAATGTTAAACATCCTCTCATAAATCTGCAGGAAAACCCTGTGAAGTCACAACAGAGTCATATCTGCTTTTAGCCTTGCCCTGCCTTGACTGGGAGTGGTGCTTTGTCGCCATGGTTTGAGGAGGGGGGAGGTGAAGGTTATGGCAGCCCGTGAAGGACAGACAGTGCCACACACAGTGCTCTGCCGTCGTGTCCTGGGCCGTTCATCTGTTCACTGGAACGCTTCAAATCACATTTCAGCTCGCCTGAGCAGCTCCATGACTCAGGAAATAGGTCTGGGAGGCTGAGCTCCTTAGGAGGGAGACTGGAGACATGTAGGGACTGGAGCTGCCACAAACCACCTGGGTGTCTAATCTAGAGCACTGTTGTAGATCTCTTCCTGTCTGGATAAAACAGAAATAAGGGATGGGATTTACTGTAATGTTTGCATAACAGGAGCTGTCATTCTCTCCATCGTATTATCATTCTCTTATCTGTATTATTTCTTTGTCTTTCTCTCTCTGTCTACGTCTACGTCTCTCTTTCTCTCTCCTCTACTACAGGGATGGTCTGATTAGTAAGGATGAGATGATGGCTTACTTCCTGAGGGCCAACCCCTTGCTCCAGTACAAAATGGGCCCTGGCTTTATCCACAACTTTACGGAGATGACGTATCTGAAGCCCACCTTCTGCGAGCACTGTGCTGGATTTGTATGTATACTGTGCACTTTGTAATACACATGAATATAAACAAACTGTTTATGCTCAGAGAGACAGTGCAGTTTTGGTTGGAAGAAAAGTATAGTGCTTTCTGGTTGTTTAGGTCAGCAACTCTGTGCTATATACTGCCATCAAATTAGTGCAAAACAGCTACCGAATCATACAGTGCTGAGAGAAGATGCCTATCTTTACTCTTTTAATGACCTTCTGAGACAGAGATGATTCACAGTGCATAGAGGGATTCAAAATACAGAGATGCAATATGTTGCCATGACTTCAGGATACATTGGTTTATTAAAGTTGATAAAAACAACACTGAATCGTGTCGACGGAACAATAATGCGATTTACATGGTAATGCCAACACTCACATAGTCAACAATGAAAGGATGCACGTCTTACATGAGAGAAGAGTTGTTGTTGCGTGTCAAAATATGTAAATTATGTTCTCGCTATCTTTCTATTTTTGTATTGTTTTAGGCATCACTTAGTGAAAATAAATGAGAATTTATACAGAGAAGTCCTACTATTCTCAAATGAGCATACACACACACACACACACACACACACACAGAGAGAGTTTACAGGAAGGGTGTTGTGAGAGATTGTATCCTGTTTATTACACAATGGTTTCCACTGAATATGCTTCCATCATTACAAATTCTAACATTCCTTTGTCTTTTTCCACCTCCCTCCGATTCCTGTCCCTCTGGACTTGTTGCTCTTAGCTCTGGGGAATAATCAAACAGGGATACAAGTGCAAAGGTAGGCTCTATGGACTGTATGTATCGACCTATTTTCTATTATTCGGAGAACTGCACATTTAAGACGTTTGGGATTTTTCATTATACATGCACTGTGAGGGCTAAGGCCTGACAGCACTGTTATATGTTCTGTTTCAGATTGCGGGGTGAACTGCCATAAGCAGTGCAGGGAGCTGTTGGTGCTGGCCTGTAGGAAGCTTCCGCGCTCCACCTCTCTGCGAAGTGTCTCCCCTGGAGGCCTGACCCACAGCTCTCTACCCAGCAGCCCCGCCATGCCCACCTGTAAAGGTACAGCAACACTTTAGTGATATACTGTAACCAACAGCGTTTCAACTATGATGATTGGTCAGTGTATTTCATTCCTGTCATACTGTCCTCCCTGCAGATGAGGACGAAGTGTTTGAGTTCCCCTCTGTGACACCTGGCGGTTCTGACCTGGAGCATAAGTCAATCACCCTGATGACGGGCTCGGCCCAGCGGATCTCTGTGCGTCTGCAGCGGGCCACCACCAGCCAGGCCACGCAGACAGAGCCTTTGTGGCCAGAGCACACCTGGGGGGCTGGGGACGGGGGCTCCCACACCTTCCCCAAGATGAGGTACCGACCACACAGGAAGGCCTCCAAAAGCAAAGGCTTTGCCCGCTGGGAGAACGAGGCCCAGGGGCAACCCAGGGGTCGGCGGGATTCCCAGGAGCAGACGGACGGACCTGCAGAGGTGGTGCAGAATGGGATAACACCACACAGAGAGAAGGTAACTGCAGCTGAGATTTGTGTGTGTGTGTGTGTTCCGGGATTCATCCGATGGCATTGAGGAGTTTACCACATCAGTCACTGGCTTCATTAAAATGTATGACAACGTTGTCCCCACAGTGACCGTACGTACATATCCCATCCAGAAGTCATGGATTACAGGCAACATCCGCACTCAGCTAAAGGCTAGAGCTGCCACTTTCAAGGAGCGGCACACTAATCTGGATGCTTAAAATAAATCCCACTACACCCTCCAACAAACCATCAAACAGGCAAAGCATCAATACAGAACTAAGATCTAATCCTAGTACACCGGATCTGATGCTCGTTGGATGTGGCAGGGCTTGCAAACTATCATGAACTACAAACTGAAACCCAGCCGCAAGCTGCCCAGTGACACGAGCCTACCAGAGGAGCTAAATGCCTTCTATGCTCGCTTCAAGGCAAGCAATACTGAACCATGCATGAGAGCACCAGCTGTTCTGGACGACTGTGTGATCACGCTCTCCGTAGCCGATGTGAGTAAGACCTTTAAACAGGTTAACATTCGGATTACTAGGAAGCATACTCAGGGCATGCGCTGACCAGCTGGCAAATGTCTTCACTGACCTTTTCAACCTCTCCCTGACCCAGTCTGTAATACCTACTTGTTTCAAGCAGACCACCAATAGTCCCTGTACCCAAGAACGCTGAGGTAACCTGTCTAAATGACTATCACCCCGTAGCACTTACATCTGTAGCCATGAAATGCTTTGAAAGGCTGGTCATGGCTCACATCAACACCATCATCCCTGGACCCACTCCAATTCGCATACTGCCTCAACAGATCCACAGATGACGCAATCTCTATTGCACTCCACACTGCTCTTTCCCACCTGGACAAAAGGAACACCTTTGTGAGAATGCTGTTAATTGACTACAGCTCAGCGTTCAACACCATAGTGCCCTCCAAGCTCATCACTAAGCTAAGGACCCTGGGACTAAACACCTCCCTCTGCAACTGGATCCTGGACTTCCTGACGGGCCGCCCCCAGGTGGTGAGGGTAGCCAACAACACATCCGCCATGCTGACCCTCAACACGGGGGCCCCTCAAGGGTGCGTGCTTATTCCCCTCCTGTACTCCCTGTTCACCTATGACTGCGTGGCCGCGCACGACTCCAACACTATCATTAAGTTTGCTGACGACACAACAGTGGTAGGCCTGATCACCGATGACAATGAGACAGCCTATCGGGAGGTCAGAGACCTGGCAGTGTGTTGCCAGAACAACAACTTCTCCCTCAACATCAGCAAGACAAAGGAGCTGATCGTGGACTATAGGAAACGGAGGGCCCAGCATGCCCCCATTCACATCGACGGGGCTGTAGTGGAGTGGGTCGAGGGCTTACAAGTTTCTCGGTGTCCACATCACTAAGGATTTATCATGGTCCACACACACCAACAAAGTCATAAAGAAGACACGACAACACCTCTTCCCACTCAGGAAGCTGAAAAGATTTGGTATGATCAGATCCTCAAAAAGTGCACCATTGAGAGCAATTTGACTGGCTGTGTCACCGCTTGGTATGGCAACTGCTTGGCATCCGACCACAAGGCCACTGTAGTGCGTTCAGCCCAGTACATCACTGGGGCAGAGCTCCATGCCATCCAGGACCTCTATACCAGGCGGTGTCAGTGGAAGGCGCTAAAAATTGTCAAAGACTCCAGCCGCTCAAGTCATAAACTGTTCTCTCTGCTATCGCACGGCAAGCATTACCGATGCACCAAGTCTGGAACCAACAGGACCCTGAACAGCTTCTACCCCCAAGCCATAAGACTGCCAAATAGTTAGTTAAATAGTTAACCAAATAACTACCTGGACTATCTGCATCAACCCTTTTTGCACTAACTTTTTTGTCTCATCACATACGCTGCTGTAACTGTTTATTATCTGTCACTTTATTCCTAGTTACAGTATATGTACATATCTACCTCAATTACCTCGTTCCCCTGCACATCGACTCGGTACGGGTACCCCTTGTATATAGCCAAGTTATCGTTACTCATTGTGTATCTATTATTACTTGTATTATTACGTGTTTTACTTTTCTATTATTTCTCTATTTTCTTTCTCTCTGCATTGTTGGGAAGGGCCAGTAAGTAAGCATTTTACTGTTATTCCACACCTGTTGTTTCGAAGCATGTGACAAATAATATTTTATTTTATTTGTCTATGTGTGTTGGAATGTGTGCGTATGGGTGAGTACCTGTGTGAGTGTGAGTGTGCATGTGTGTATTGTTCTGTGTCTTTAGGGGATGGTTATGTTTTAATGCTCTGTGACACAACATACAGGTAACTGCCAAAATAAATTATTTTGGCAGTTACATGTGTCACATTGAATCTCCAATTATCACTCCTTCTCCCTCAAGTGGTTGTTATCCACATTCTGTTTGTTAATGGTGATCCTCTCTCATGCATGTTTGAAAACATAGTCTTTTTTACTTCTAACAATAGCCCAATAACAGCCTTACAGTTATCATTGTGTTATATGTTTTCTTATCAAGCCCAAAATAGATAACCTGGCCAGGTCAGATTCAGGGACGCAGAACAATACAGTGAAAGCTATTTTCTTTGTCTTTGTTGTCAGAGTCTGTGCCCTTCACCTTTTACCTACGGCCTCACCACCATGGAACATTTTGTTATTAAAGCCTCACTTATTTTCATACCCATGGAAACAAGGGATTCAGTAACAGGGCAAAGAGGGGTTTTTCTCTTCTATTCACTGGGAGATGATCTAGATCAAGGGAGCACAGAGGCCACAGAGGCACTCAGATTGATGGTGGCTTGTGTCAAGAAGTTGATTTTCATCAGCTTAAGAAGGCTAAATAAGGACCATATAGTTTGGCTCAAAAGCAGAGCGTTGAAGATTTTATTGAGACAAAACCTGAGGCACTAATGGTATTATTGGGTCGTCTACCTTGGGAATATTTGGATCAACATGAAAGGCTGGAGGGTACTTGGAAACATGCTGGCTCTTCTATTTTTAGACGTTCAATCAAACGTATTTGCAACTGGTTTCCATCCTCAGAGCCTCAACAAAACTCACAAACAAATATAGTTTTTTTCCATTATGAGATGGACGTAATCCAAACTATTGGCCAATCTGCTGCCACTGTAGGCAATCTAATTGTAAAGAAAAACAAGTATACAACATTCTGAACATCTCTTTACAGTAGTTACTTCTTGTGAATGACTGGCAAGGGTGTTCCTGTCTTCTCTCCTCTATCGTGAGCTCTAAATATGTGACTACAGTACGTGTCTCTCCTCTTGCCCACAGGACAGCTGACTTGGCGAGGGCCGGACCCAGGGCCCCAGGAGGTCCTCGGCAGCCCGCATCATGAAGCTGTCCTTACTGGGGGAAGTACTTGGCTGCTTGAGGCCCCCATTTGGTGACCTGGAGTAGGACGGACCTCCTCTGACCTATACGGACATGTCTTCGGTGAACCACATGTGAATACTGATGCTGAATCCCAAACCAGTCTCTTCCCAGGTCCTTTCACCTTCCCTCACACCAAGCGAGTTGGTAGGGGTGAAGGGCTGGTTTGGGATTCCTCGTGAGAGTTCACATGCCATAAGATAGCGAAGGGGAGTGAGCGGATGTGGGTGGTGGAACTGAAAAAGCCCTTGTTTGGTAGGGTACAGACACTCCTGAATGCTCCCCAGCTCTACATACCCCGCCTTCCCACCCCATCAGTGTCATGGGAAAAGGATCCTGGACTACCTATAAGTGATTTAGGTTTGTTGGGGCTCAAATGGGGCTCACCAGTGTTTGACAGACTGATCGGGTGTCCACCTGTGCCTGTATGAATGTCGGAGCATGTACATGCTTACTATTTACTGTGTGTGTGGTCTGTGGTGCACATACAGTATTTGTGATATCTACTGTTGAATTGCTGAAAAAACCATTAAGGGCATGTATAATACCATGAAATGAAGTTATTTGGGTCACGTGGTTAAGTTGCAATAACGTTTGATGAACGTTTTGAGAACATAGTGAACGTTTTATAATGGACTGGGAGAGGGATGCAAAGTGAGAATGCATTTGGAGATGGGAGAATGCATACAGAGATCGAGATGTAAAGCAATAGAAAGTTAAAGATGAAGTGAAAGTGATGAGGGGAAACAGAGGCAGGTACATTTTTTCTAAGGGTAAGTTTATTGTAACATGACTACTGATGATCGTTTATGTGCCAGTTCTGTATCTTACTCTGGAAACCAATAAATGGTACTTGCTGTGTGAGCATGAGATAAAGAACAATATAACCACTGAGACTTGTTTTATAAATCAAGGAATAGTTGTGTCTTTTGGTTAGTCAAGAAAGCTTTATTGTTTTCAGCCTTATTATTTCAAAGGGATTTGAACTCAGAAGGAATCTAGTCTTTGTAATACTCAGGACAATAAGGTGAACTATGTATACTGTACATATATTTATGGGTTTAGGCATGTGATTTTTCATACAGTCATGCGACACTAGTGAGGCTGTTCAACGTTCAAGCTATTCTAGATATTTCAAAGCAATGCAGGCTGAATATGTCAATATGGGTCAATGTTGTTGTCTCACTGCACATCAATAGAGAAGCCAATAAGTGACCTTTGACCTTTTTTAATCTGCTGAAGGATCAAGCTTGTTGCCTTCAGGCAGGGGTAATGGAATCTCCACTAAGCCCTCAGTCAGTGGAGCACTGATTACTAACTTGCTTACAGTGGCACCAGATGTGAGCCCAGGTGCTCATTGTTCTGTGGTTGCCAGGCATCAGTTGAGTGAGCAGGTCAGTTCCTCCATCACCAAGGATACAGCAGGTTACGTAAGAGGAGGGAGTTTATTTATCTGTAGAGAGACTGCTTGCAGGGACTCCACCCCCTTCAGGGTAGGGAGAAGTAGGTATGGGCAGGTGAGTTTGACATGGATCTCTGCAGAGACAATAGGGTCTGACCTTTTGTTCGACACAGTAGGACAGAGACAAGAACAGGACCGTAGGGTCAGAGCACTCCATGTTGGAGGAGGGGCATGGGGAAAAGATAGTGTATAGTAGCAAGAGATATCCAAAGCTTCATATACAAGAGGTAAGGGATAGAAATTATTCAATGCTTAGTGCGTCAGAGCAATATCACTCTCTTTGCTACTGGACTACTCATGGATAATGTGTTGTTCCTGCAAGGTCTCAAACCCACAATATCCTCATACCTGGCTGAAATCAAGGACAGCAAAGTGTTGTGATGCCACAGAGGTTATTTCTAAATGGCTGAGCTGCTTTTAGAGTATACTGGTCTGCTTGAGTTCTCATTGATCTTGGTGCCAGATCCTTTATACAGTAGCTCTATTGGGGTTGTTACGTGTCAGGTATTGAGAACATACAAGAGCATGTATAATAGTACACTAATGAAGACCAATAATCTGATCTTTGAAGGATCTGAAGTCCCTGCTTGTCTCACACTCACATACAGTAGTTACCACACTTGATATCAAATGACTTTATTGTTTCTTCTGAAAATGGTTCTGAGTTATCATGTTGATAAGGGATATTAAGGCAGTGGCAACTTCACTTCTGCAACGACATACTTTTTTTGTATTTGGGACACATTCCAACAAGACTTTATATTTTTTCAGTCAAATTATTGTCAACAATATTGATGATACTATTATCAACATTATTATCATTAACTGGTCTACTTGAGAAAAGTGTGTTGTTATCTCACTTGATTGTATGTTTGTCATCTATTTTATTTTAATTCTGTCTATTTGTATTGTTTATGGAGAGAATTCTGTAGCATTGTTTATTTTGTCATTGTGTGCCAATGTTATTTTATTATTTGTTGATGTGTGGCTATTTGATACACATTTTGATAATGTACAGTATTAAACAGATTTTTCAGCGCCTAGTTTAATCAGTTCAGATTTGTCAAATTGTTATTGAAGGCTACCACTGTAAACTACTATCTCGTTCAAATCTTTATAAGTGCATCCTGTAACCAATCATATGGCAATGTTTTTTACTCCTTGTGTATTTGTGAAACAGTGAAATGTACCATCTCTAGCCTGTTACGTGCTGACCCAGTAGACATATAGTATATTTATGTTTATGAGGGAAAAGTAAAGCCAATACATATTCTGAGGCCAAAAAACTCACTCCGGTCTAATATCAGATGTATTATTAGAGGGGCAAAATGCACCAGCTAATCATAACCCGAATACTGGATTTTTGTATATAATATGAATGTATATTTACCCATAGAATCACAATTATTTTATTAAGGGACAAATCTCTTCAACTTGATAGGCTACATCCAAAAATATATACTGAACAAAAATATAAATGCAACATGTAAAGTGTTGGTCCCATGTTTCATGAGCTGAAATAAAAGATCCCAGACATTTTCCATATGCACAAAAAGCTTATTTCTCTCAAATGTTTTGCACAAATTAGTTTATATTGCTGTTATTGAGCATTTCTCCTTTGCCAAGATAATACATCCACCTGACAGGTATGGCATATGAAGAAGCTGATTAAACTGCATTATTATTACACAGGTGCACCTTGTGCTGGGGACAATAAAAGGCCACTGTAAAATGTGCAGTTTGTCACAACACAATGCCACAGACGTCTCAAGTTGAGGCGTCTGCTGGCTGCAGGAATTCATTTCTCTACCATAAGCCGCCTCCAACATCATTTTAGAGAATTTGGCAGTATGTCCAACCCGCCTCACAACTGCAGACCACGTGTAACTACGCCAGCCCAGGACCTCCACATCCAGCTTCTTCACCTGCGGGATCAACTGAGACCAGCCACCTAGACAGCTGATTAAACTGTGGGTTTGCACAACCAAATAATTTCTGCACAAACTGCCAAAAACCGTCTCAGGAAAGCTCATCTGCGTGCTCGTCGTCCTCACCAGGGTCTTGACCTGAGTGCAGTATGGCGTCGCAAATGCTCACCTTTGATGGCCACTGGCACGCTGGAGAAGTGTGCTCTTCACGGCTAAATCCCGGTTTAAACTGTACCGGGCAGATGGCAGACATCGTGTGGATGAGCGGATTGTTGATGTCAACGCCCCATGGGGGAGGTGGGGTTATGGTATCGGCAGGCATAAACTACGGACAACGAACACAATTGCATTTTATCGATAGCAATTTGAATACACAGAGATACCGCCATCAGCTCATGTTTCAGCATGACAATACACGGCCCCATGTCGCAAGGATCTGCACACAATTCCTGGAAGCTGAAAATCTCCCAGTTCTTCCATGGCCTGCATTCTCACCAGACATGTCACCCATTGAGCATGTTTGGGATTCTCTGGATCGACCTGTACAACAGCGTATTTCAGTTCCAATATCCAGCAACTTCGCACAGCCATTAAAGAGGAGTGGGACAACATTCCACTGGCCACAATCAACAACCTGATCAACTCTATGCGAAGGAGATGTGTCGCGCTGCATGAGGCAAATGGTGGTCACACCAGATACTGACTGGTTTTCTGATCCACGCCCCTACCTTTTTTAAAAGGTATTTGTGACCAACAGATGCATATCTGTATTCCCAGTCATGTGAAATCCATAGATTAGGGCCTAGTGAATTTATTTCAATTGACTGATTTCCTTATATGAACTGTAACTCAGTAAAATCTTTGAAATTGTTGCATTTATATTTTTGTTCAGTGTACTTATTACCTTGATCAAAATGCCTATCTTTATGTGTTAAAGTTATTACCTTACATTTACATTTTACATTTACACCTTGATGGAGGATTTTGGGGTTATGGTATTTCAAAAAAATATATATTGTGCATTTTTCTACAAAAGAAAAATATAAGCGATAACATATTTATATAAGTTTTACATTAATCTTATGAACCATACGCTGTTAGTACCCATTTCCCATATCTTTCCTATTTTACTATTATGTATAAATCTGCTCGATACTGTGTTGCAATACTGTTGTCCTGCTCCATCTTGTCGACCATGTGCAATGGGTTGATTTTCCAATTCTGTCTTCGCTCTCTCTGCTTAGTAGGCCTATATGTGTTGTATCTTGACTGGGGGGCACCATATCATAAAGATAAACAGCTGTTAACTGTTTACACTGTAAACCGCCAAATAAAAAAGATAATCCTGTTTATCAGACTCTTTGTACACAAGCCCATTGTGGCATTGCCCACATTTCTATCTCATAAAAACATAAATATGTTTTTATCTTTTTAAGGAGAATGTAATACCAGTATTTGTGACTTATTGATCCAGTGGGAAGTAGAGAAGGAAGATGGAGTCCACAGCAGGATGTTTTCCACAGAGAGCAGGTACAGGTGCATTTATATCTAATTTATCTTGAAGATATGTCTCTTTAGTCTGCAGAGAATAAAGAGTAGGCAACATCTGGAAGAAAAAAAAGCCTTTCATGTTCTATTTAGATATCTGAAATTACTGACATCTAAAGTGAAAGGTGAAACCTTTCTCTAAACTAGGAAATGTAAACATGGGAAATATGTTGTCAAACACCACCCCCTAGTGGTGGTCAAATGGCACAGACCATCTACAATTTATTGCCGGGTGAGGATGTTGGACGATGGTACTTCAAAAAAAGTAGCAATATTTCGAGAATAAAGTCGAAATTAAATTTCGTGAATAAAGTGGCAATATTTCGAGAATAAACTCGACATTTTATTTTGAGAATAAAGTCAAAATGTTGAGAATAATGTCGCCGTTATATTTCAAGATGAAAGTATGGGATTTGGTTAACTGCATGGCTCCCGGCTTCCTGTTGCTGTGCGCGCCACCATTTAAATGCCTGCAGTTAGATGACCTGGTGAAACTATACTTAGGAAATCCTTTCTCCTTTAGCACATAATAACCATATGATTATAAATAGGCCTATTAAGGACCTGGAAGAGGTTGTGCCACAGATTATTTTCAGAAGGAGGAACCACACGGATTTGGATGAGGTATGCTGGTTTGCGCATGCAGGAGTGGAGAGTTGGTCCTTGCTTAAAACCCTTGGTGCTTCATTGTTCATTCCTCCCGCAGCCGTTGGATAAGCGTATAATTTACTTTCACTTGCCCACTGTAGTGTACGATTTGCCTACAGGTTAGGCTACTCAATATAGTGGGCAGCTATAGTTTTATAATGGCTGCAAAATGGAGGTGTTGTTAATTTGGAGAGCAGCGTGACATGGAACATACACACGCATAGCCCCCGGTCTCCAGGATCCCAAGATAATTCGTTTTTATTGGGTGTGCTCACGTAGCCTACTAGCCTATAGTCGCCATAAGGGGGAAAACCTCTGTTAATAAAGCACCATGGACAAGGTCGTTAATAGTTTACATTATGCATAGATTTTTTGCAAGGTGTTCTGCTAAGCAGCAGAACGTTGTAACGAATTCGGAGGGCAGACTGACAGGGACTTAACTCCAGTTCTCTTCGCATTCAGTGACATTGCCAATAGCGTTTTTTGTTTTTACTCATAACGCACCATGGCGGTCAGAAGTGTGTATGCCTATAGTCTGAAATTGCCAGGGAGAAACTTGGGGTGTGTGTTTGCGAGTTATTCGATCATTAGATTGATAAGCGTGAGTGCCCAGTGACGCCTGTTTGAATGAGTGTATTAGATTGATGGCCAGTTTGTTTCGCCCTTATTTTTTTTATCGCCCACACACTCACCTGCATACATTTGACATTTTAGTCATTTAGCAGACGCTCTTATCCAGAGCGACTTACAGTTAGTGAGTGCATACATTTTCATACCACAGGAGGTTGGTGGCACCTTCATTGGGGAGGACTGGCTCGTGGTAATGGCTGGAGTGGAATAATGGAATGGTAACACATGGTTTCCATGTGTTTGATACCATTCCATCTGCTCTGTTCCGGCCATTGTTATGAGCCGTACTCCTCTCAGCAGCCTCCACTGCTGCTTACACACACAACACGCCCGTCGCTACCTATATATGTAACCACGGTTCCTCCTTCTGAAAATAATCTGTGGCACAACCTTTTCCAGGGCCTAATACTTATAATAATATGGTTATTATGTGCTAAAAGAGCAAGGATTTCCTTCTTACTAAATCCAATTCTCAAGTATTGTTTCACCAGGTCATTTTACTCAGGCATTTCAACGGTGGCGCGCACATCAATAGGGAGCTAGGGATACATGCATTTCACCAAATCCCCTATGTTAATCTTCAAAAAATAGCCTTGCTAATATTTCGCATTTATTCTCGACGTTACATTTGGCGTTTACTCTCGACCTGTTGACACTATTACCTCCATTTTATTTCGACTTTATTCTCGAGCACACGTCTAATACTTTCAAATTGAAATCCTACTCGGCGAGGCATTCTGCACAGGCATTGTATCGGTCAGCCCTATCACCAGTAAGAGGTTGAGTTAGGACCCAGCATGCCAACCCAGCAGAAGTGTTGTTCTTCAGTGATATTAGATTATTCTTGCGGTTTAATCAATTGAAGGTTCATCACAGAAATGGAGACAGATATTATTGACTCACTGGAAGATCTGGGGTAGGTTTAAACAATTTTTCGATGAGAATAGTCTTTATTTAGCCTATCTGATTTATGTTTTAACTAGCTTGCTCAGCTGGTTAATTTAGCTAACGTTAACGGTAGCTGATACGTTGACTGCCTGTCATCGGTCAACTGTCACAGCCAGAGACAGCTGAGTAGTAAACTAAGCTCTGCAGGGTCTTTCATACATTTTTGTGGCATCTAGCTGGCTATACGGCCTTATGACTTCCTTTTCATTATATTGTGAATGTAAAAGTGACCTATCCATTTTGGCTGAATCTACCTATCATGCCAACCGGTTGATGTTCATTCAGAGAGCAGGCACCGCCTCAGTGTTATGAATACACTGAAGCTGGAAACAAGATATGCCAGAAGGTCCCACTTATCTCATGACTGGTTGCTATTCACAGTAAAATCAGTTCAGTAGAGCTCGCCGGCTTGTAGTCGTAAAAACCGGAAATGAATTAGTTACCGCTGTTTCGTTCAGCCATTCCTATCGGGAAAATCAATGGGGAAATAATGGGGTTTTGGGATAAACGCCGAAAGTAAGGTATGAGATTAACATAGGTTTAGTAGATCTTATACGTTTTGTTCTATGAGATAATATCAGTCTGTTAACATGACCTTTATGAATTATAAAGCATTTATGTGCTTTTTTACAATTACTTATGTGCTTCAAAATTAACAATGTGAGGTTAGCTGATGATGATCTCATAGAACAAAATGTATAAGATTTCATAAGCCTGTGTTTACCACAGATCTTATTTTTGGTATTTATCAAAAAAATATTAATTTCCCCATAGGCTTTGTCCAACGAACTATGACAGAGATAGTGCCTACAAAAAGACGCCATTACTTGTCAATTGAAGCAGTGCATTTCCATAGAAAAGGACCCATGAGCACCAACATGTGAAGCTCATATAAGCATATCAAATGGGGGGTCAAATGAAAGCTAAGAGTCTATATTTTTGGGAAATGAAGGCATAGATACATTTGTCAACCATTTTTAATCAGAAAAATTAGGCATAAGTAAAATACTTTGATTTCTTTTCTAAACAGATGGAAAGGGGGTCTTAGAAAACATCTACCAGAAAAAGTCTTAAAAGGTATCAGAAATACATATAAACACAAAATTGTTGACGTAAAGACCCCTGCCAACTAATATCAACACTTATATTTAGTTTTGGAAAAATGTTTTACCATCTGTAAGTTTAAGAAATATTGTCTTGTGCCTTATAATTCCGTTACCAAAAACCCACATATCTTTAAGATATTTTCTAATTTCTCTCCCTCATGAGGAGGGAGGATAATGAAAGTTCACAGAAGTAACAAGTAATGGTAGACCTAACAATTAGTTATAGTGATTTTACTGATATCTATTTTAAGTGATTCAAACTCCTAATTCCATTACCAAATTGGTAACAGAATTACAAAAAATCTGTAACTGAATTACTGCAACTGAATTGGCTACAATTGGAAATCATAATAGTTACAAACCACAGTTGGGTCAACTGCTACTGTCCTCCCTTCCACTGACATACTGTTATGTTCAGCTCATAAGTTTTCTTTGTCTTTCTGTTGTCAGGTGCTCAAACCAAGAGTGTTAAAACAGTATGTCTGATCAACCTCTCCCTCTCTCTATCACTTTCTCTCTCTCTCTCTCTGCCTCTCTCTCTCACCAGTTAATGTCACCTCTCCCAGCTCTTACTGACAGCTACCCATAAGCCCCCTCTCGTTCGATTTACTGTAACCAACATCCTCACCCACTGACCGACCGACACCGGACATACATGGACGTTGACAAGTAGTTTAAATTGGGTCAGTCCACCCTGGCCTTGATTTTAACATCCGCACTAGACCAAATCTGAACCTATCATAGACGTATGTTTCACAAGTTTGGATAGCCCAGTACAGTACAGTGAGTAAAGCACAGTAGAGTATAGTACAATACAGTACAGTCCAATACAGTACAGTAGTACAGTAAAGAAAAGTAGAGTACAGTATATTGTACTGTACTGAACTATACTCTACTGAACTGTACTCTTGTACTGTGTTCTGCTCTGCAACGCTGTGATGTCCAAACTTGTGAAACATGAGGAGAATGACATTCATATCCATAATTATACATTTATGTGTAGTACAGATCAGGGAACCATGATGTAATTCCGTTACCGGGTGTAAATCCACTTCACATACTGTAGTTCAATAACAAAAATGGATTTCTTCAAACTCAAGGTGCCATGTCATAGCCGACACCCCATTCTTTCTGCAGACATCTTTGAATCTTAATTCGGAGCAGATATTTAAGAGTTTTGGGGAAACGTGGTAGCATAAAAACCTGAGGTAGATTTTACTATTACCCTGTTACCAAAGTTTGCATTTATTTACACAATTCTTCCACTAAATTAGTTTTGGACTATTTTCAGGGGAAATTGTTAAAAGTAGTCTTTGTGCATAGAGTTGTGTGGTTTGTTAAACTTTGAAATCAACAGTTTTTTGTTTGGCATACATTTTTTAAGTGAAAAAATGGAGTCAAAGAGTAATTCTGTAACCGTGGAATTGTCCAGCACGCACAGCTCCTTTTGTTAAGGACATTTTTGGACTTACAGTGAGGGAAAAAAGTATTTGATCCCCTGCTGATTTTGTACGTTTGCCCACTGAAATGATCAGTCTATAATTTTAGTGGTAGGTTTATTTGAACAGTGAGAGACAGAATAACATCCAGAAAAACGCATGTCAAAAATGTTATAAATTGATTTGCATTTTAATGAGGGAAATAAGTATTTGACCCCCTCTCAATCAGAAAGATTTCTGGCTCCCAGGTGTCTTTTATACAGGTAACGAGCTGAGATTAGGAGCACACTCTTAAAGGGAGTGCTCCTAATCTCAGTTTGTTACCTGTATAAAAGACACCTGTCCACAGAAGCAATCAATCAATCAGATTCCAAACTCTCCACCATGGCCAAGACCAAAGAGCTCTCCAAGGATGTCAGGGACAAGATTGTAGACCTACACAAGGCTGGAATGGACTACAAGACCATCGCCAAGCAGCTTGGTGAGAAGGTGACAACAGTTGGTGCGATTATTCGCAAATGGAAGAAACACAAAAGAACTGTCAATCTCTCTCGGCCTGGGGCTCCAAGCAAGATCTCACCTCGTGGAGTTGAAATAATCATGAGAACGGTGAGGAATCAACCCAGAACTACACGGGAGGATCTTGTCAATGATCTCAAGGCAGCTGGGACCATAGTCACCAAGAAAACAATTGGTAACACACTACGCCGTGAAGGACTGAAGTCCTGCAGCGCCCGCAAGGTCCCCCTGCTCAAGAAAGCACATATACAGGCCCTTCTGAAGTTTGCCTATGAACATCTGAATGATTCAGAGGAGAACTCGGTGAAAGTGTTGTGGTCAGATGAGACCAAAATCGAGACCAAAATCGAGCTCTTTGGCATCAACTCAACTCGCCGTGTTTGGAGGAGGAGGTATGGTGCCTATGACCCCAAGAACACCATCCCCATCGTCAAACATGGAGGTGGAAACATTATGCTTTGGGGGTGTTTTTCTGCTAAGGGGACAGGACAACTTCACTGCATCAAAGGGACGATGGACGGCGCCATGTACCGTCAAATCCTGGGTGAGAACCTCCTTCCCTCAGCCAGGGCATTGAAAATGGGTCGTGGATGGGTATTCCAGCATGACAATGACCCAAAACACACGGCCAAGGCAACAAAGGAGTGGCTCAAGAAGAAGGACATTAAGGTCCTGGAGTGGCCTAGCCAGTCTCCAGACCTTAATCCCATAGAAAATCTGTGGAGGGAGCTGAAGGTTCGAGCTGCCACGTCAGGCTCGAAACCTTAATAACTTGGAGAAGATCTGCAAAGAGGAGTGGGACAAAATCCCTCCTGAGATGTGTGCAAACCTGGTGGCCAACTACAAGAAACGTCTGACCTCTGTGATTGCCAACAAGGGTTTTGCCACCAAGTACTAAATCATGTTTTGCAGAGGGGTCAAATACTTATTTCCCTAATTAAAATGCAAATCAATTTACAACATTTTTGACATGCGTTTTTCTGGATTCTTTTGTTGTTATTCTGTCTCTCACTGTTCAAATAAACCTACCATTAAAATTATAGACTGATCATGTCTTTGTCAGTGGGCAAACATACAAAATCAGCAGGGGATCAAATACTTTTTTCCCTCACTGTATAAGTTAATAATAATATCTGATGGGGTACCACAGTTGAACTAAGCTCATGAGGCGTTTATAAGTTATCTTCTTCAAGAATCAATGGGTACATATTATGTACCCCATCAGAACCCAGAATATAAGCTTGTTTTACTCCAATGTTTCTAAACAAAGTAAATGTAAACAAACACTATATAGCCTCAAAGCATGGTTAAAACTATAATTTTGATATCAATTTTGTTATCATGGATGGTAAGTCCTTGCATCCATAGCTCTTTCTATGAATTTGAGTGGTTACATTTCTCGAGCTCTATCCCTCAGCTTTTTACAAAAAAATTTCAACTGTTGATTGCGGCTTTAATGA
The DNA here is from genome assembly GCF_020615455.1 of Coregonus clupeaformis. NCBI lineage: Eukaryota > Metazoa > Chordata > Actinopteri > Salmoniformes > Salmonidae > Coregonus > Coregonus clupeaformis. The sequence goes on along the minus strand of NC_059228.1, from coordinate 28,692,450 downwards.
CTAGCTAGATAAACTGGTAAGTATGGGTTTTTAGTGAAAGTCTTATGAGGTTATTACTGTCTTTGTTTTCTCAGGTACCAAGGCCCACTGTTGGAGGATGGAGCACTGGAGGCTGCGGTGAGCGGGGGAGCAGCAGCACCAGAGTTCACCAAGGTGTGTGCCTGGATCGTCTCAGAGCTCAAGCTCTACTGTCAGCTGGAGGAGAACGTCCATGCCACCAACTGTGAGTCACTTTTCATCTTAACTCATCTCAGTGTTTGTAAATTGAATAATAAAAGAAAAAGATAGTTCCCTGAGTTGTTCTTGCACCAACTCTCCATCTACCCCACCCAGGTCCCAGTGAGGCAGAGGGGTTCCAGCTGGAGATGAGTGGTCTTCTGTCTGAGCTGGCCTGTCCTTACAATGTCCTCACCACAGGAGATGTCACCCAGAGGCTCCTCAACAAGACAAACTGCCTACTGCTCATCAGTATGTGAACAGCATAAGTCAACCTTCTCTCTGTGTTGTCAGTTTCCCCATAATTTATAGAATTCATATTAATACAGTATGATGATTGCCGTTTGAATGATATGCTCTCTCTCTCAGCCTTTCTGATCTCGGAGCTGGAGGCCTCCAGGATGATCCTGGTCAACAAGCCTCAGAAGGCAGCCCAGGAGGCCGGGGGCAGTGTTGTCTTTATGGAGCTGAAGGGAATCTGTGTGTCCCTGGGCATGTCCAAACCCCCAGCCAACATCACCATGTTCCAGTTCTTCAGTGGGATCGAGAAGAAGGTCAGTCCATGTCACACCAGGCTATGGCAGAATGCTTTTTTATGTTATGATAGGTGTGTCTTTTTGTTGAATGCAGCTATACTTTAGCTAAGGTCTGGTTTTCTCAACATTAATATTCTCTCCTTTTTTCCTCAGCTGAAAGAAGCTCTAGCCAAAGTGCCATCAACTCATGTTGGGGGTCCTCTGATGAAGAAGGCACTTGGACCAGTTCACTTTGTAATACCCTTAAAAACAATAAAGCAAAATACATTTCCCACTTCAAACCAAAATATGTTACAACAACAAACATTCTTAAGCAGCGTACTATACTGTACTATACTATATTTCACTGTACCCTGTAATTATATCTGCAACCCTGTACATGTGACTATTAAACTCTCTAATCTAATCTACATATGATCTATTTTACAGGAAAAAATCGAAGCCATCAATCAAGCACTTGTGAACGAGTATGAAGTCCGAAGGAAAATGTTGTTGAAACGTCTTGACGTGACAGTTCAGTCCTTTGGTTGGTCTGACAAAGCTAAGGTGAGACCTCTGTAACTGGTTGTGGTTGTAGTCTGTTATTCATTTACAGCATATTTGCAATCACAATGCATTTGTACTGTAAACAATTGAGTACTGTATGTAGAGACTGATGTATTTCTATTGTTACACAGAAACATGCTGAAAAGCTGGCCAATGTATACCCGCCTCTGCGTTCAACCCTCGCCACAAAGAGCAAAGTCTCGGTGGCTCACCTCTTTGCTGCACGAGAGGACCTCTCCAAGATTATGCGCACAAGTAGCGGCAGGATAAGGGAGAGGACTGCTTGTGCCATTAACAAGGTAGGGAGCAGATTTGTAATTCCGCACTTGCTAACTTTTAACGTTTAATCTCAATGCTACCTTAAGTGCTGCTGTCACATTCTGTTTTTTTATACTTCAAATCAAGAAAATATTTTAAAACTATTTAGGCTACTTCGGCTGTGCTGTCAGACAACACCCCTTGGCTTGTACACATTCTGTTGATTAACTATTGGCTTTCTTTTTTGTTGTGTCTTGTTGAGCAGGTTCTGATGGGACGCGTGCCAGACAGAGGTGGGCGACCCACTGAGATTGAGGCGCCCCCACCAGAGATGCCTTCCTGGCAGAAGAGGCAAGACGGTCCTCAGGGAGGTGGACACTACGGCGGGGGTGGACGAGGAGGCGTCAGGGGGGGCTACGACCAGCACTCTCAGGGGGGCCGAGGGGGTTACGAGCGAGGAGGAGGGGGTTATGAAAGGGGCGGGAGGGGTGGAGGAGGGGGCGGCAGAGGGGGCAAGGTGCAGGGAGGCTGGTCGGACGGAGGAGGAGGAGGAGGTGGTGGTGGTGGTGGTGGGGGGTGGTGGTTACCAGGGTCATTACCAGGAAGGAGGTGGCCACCAAGGGGGTGGGGGGAGAGGAGGTCACGGGGGTGGAAAATTTCAAGGGGGCTTTCAGGGCCCTGGTTACCCTGCAGCAGGGCATCAAGGGGGAGGAGGAGGGGGCGGAGGAGGAGGTGGTTACCAACACGACAACCAAAATCAAGAAGGCGGTCGCCACCAGGACAGGGGTGGCCGAGGGGGTCGCGGGGGTAGAGGAAGAGGTGATGGTAGGGGAAGAGGTCAGGGAGGAGGTTGGCGAGGGGGTCAGAATTTGAACCAAGGAGGACAGTTTGAACAGTTCTTCCAGCAGGGTGGCCAGCAGTACAATCAAGCAGGCTTTAGCCAGGGGAGCAAAAACTACACTAGTTGAAAAGAAAGTGCAGGCCACTGAAGCAGAGATCATGCAAGTCATGAAGTGAAAACGCCTTATTTTCTAAATGTGAATATGAATATAAAGCATGGTTATTATAATTTCTTCCCTAAACCGAATAAGAATGTGGAGAGTGACCGTGTCTCCAACTGAAGAGAAAGTCCAGGTCATGCATGACATGAGAGCTCAAACAAACCAGACTTTTCCACAATCCCATGGCTATTACAAATGACTGTTCCCATGTGTTCTTTTGCATATGTGAGTGCTTTTGTGTTTATGCTGTGTTCCACTATCTTGCCACATGAAAGCTAAAGCCAATGGTGGCCATTGTAACACTAAATTATAAAGCCTTATCTTGAAGATTATTTGAAAGAGGAGTTGAATGTCATGTAACTACATATGATAAGCTGACAATTGTGGAAGTATTGTAGTCCATCCTTAATTAATTTAATTAATACTTGAAAAGAAACAAGCTTTATTTCTCCAGTGCTTTTTTTTTTGTAAGCTTTGGTTTACATTAGCTCATTGTAACTAGGAATGGGTTAAAAATAAGCTTGAGCCTCAAAAGTTTTTTGCTGTTGCAAATAGTTTTGACTGGTATCTCCTCTATTACTTATTTAAAAGACGTCACCTAATGATGCTTATAAACAGAAGTGTACATACTTGGATGTAAGAAAGACTACTTGGAAGTGTGAATGAATGAGAGGTGAGCAATAAAATCTAATTGATTTAACATGCCTGTCATCTTATTTGTTTATTTGGTCATACTTTCATCTTAATTGTGACCACCGGTATTTTGTACACAATTTGAAAACCAGTGTACCCAAATTAGCTCCACATATCAATTAATTATTGATCATAATGTAATGAAAGAGTTTAAAAACGTGCTGTAATGCTATTGCTAATTCTTGGTGCAGGGTGGGCTTTTATTTTCTGATCAGGTGGTTGTATTTTAGGGCCAGAGTGGGCTTTTATTTTGAAATGCAGAATACCGGATGTTGTGGACTTTACAATTTGAAGTTCTTCCGCTTTCATTCACCCGCCAGCTACTTCAAAGCAAGCAAGCAAGCAAGCGAACGAATGAGTTAATGTTTGTGTTGACATTTGGTCGTTTCCCTGATAAGTATTGATATCTAGTATTAATTTAATTGCCGTGATCGTTTGTCGGCTATAATGTTTCGTGGTTTTCTTAATCCCGGAGAATTTCCCCGGGGCCCTGCGCCGTTAGGCCACCCACCCCATGTACAGCCACCCGGTCCCAGCTACGGAGGGCCCTTTGGCCCGCCACCCGAAGTTCCACCGCATAGACACTTACCTCCTGGACCTTGTCATCCCTTCTTACCTCTTGGAACGGGAAGTGAATACCTCCACAGGCCCATGAGGGAGCATTATATCAATGTACGTAGCTAACGTTATGTGTCAGCTAATGTGCTTCACAACAAGTCCATAGCTAGTCGATTTATTCTTTAGTAGTTTGTTTCTTGATAAAATGTATTAATGCTTAAACTAGGATACTGGTAGACATGGTGCACACAGCCAAAACACCATAATGTTAATGATTAGTATGTTGTTTGTACCTCAATCAGACTCCACACTGCAGCAGTTACTCCATTGACCGCAGCACAGTGATCAGTCTGGGTAGTCAACAGATTCTCCCACCAGACACACGGCATCTTCAGATGCCACAGTGGCCCACCGACCCTTTGGAACCACGCCAAAGAGACATGAGGTTGGGGAAATGTCAAGGTTCAAGGATTTTGTGATGCATAGCCTAGTTCACAGCCTCATTCAACTATGGCTGATTGCAATTAACAGGAATCTGAACCGTTTTCACTTGTATTTCAGTGAGAACTTGACGGCTGGTGAAGAATTCCTCAGATGCCTTGCAGCTAATAAGCCAGTCCCTGACTTCCTCAAAGGAGTCAACCTGTTGGACGCAGGGAAGGAGGTCAAAGCACCAGGTGTACCAGAAGACCGGGGTTATGAGAGGCAGAGACTCCGGAGCAAATCTCGCAGTCCAGCGAAGGAAAGCAGGGGCAGGAGCAAGAGCCGAGCTAAGTGCCAGGTAAGAAGCAAGAGCCGTCTGCGCAGCAGAAGTCGTACCCGAGGGAAAAGCCGGGCAAGAAGCAAAAGCCGACCGAGGAGCAGGAGTCGCAGTTGTGGAAAGAGCCAGGCCAGAAGCAAGAGCCAGGCCAGAAGCAAGAGCCAGGCCAGAAGCAAGAGCAAGGCTCGTAGTAGGAGCCGTAGCCGAGGGAAAAGTCGGGCAAGGAGCAAAAGCAGATCAAGGAGTAGGAGTCGCAGCCATGGAAAGAGCCGGGGTAGAATAAACCATCACTCAGACCACAGGGACAAAAGGAGCCCCAGTCGGAGCTGTAGCGGCAGTATCAGTAATCACTCCTCCGCACACAATGACCTGCTTGAGGGCCTCAAACGGGTTATGAACAGCAAGCAACTGGAGGACAGTATGCCTTCCATCAAGAATGCCATTCTCACAATACAGGTATAGTATGAGAAAGACATGGGTTGTTATGGGGTATGTTTAGTTAATTAATGTTCTACAATCATGGCGAGACCCATTTTGAAGTAATATTCTAATTTATATCTGCAGTGAAGAAGGCTAGACAATATAACAAATGTAAAATCAATCCTCAAAATAAAACCCATTGATGTCTTTTCTGTTTGTTCCATAGGCCAATAACTTTAGTAAAGATATCCAGAGCAGCAGAGCAATCCAGAGCAGCAGCCTTCCAGGTGGACCAGTCTTGGCCAGCAGACAGGAATTTCTTCAAGTATCAGATGGGCCTATGCCAGTCAGTAGACAGGGTGTTCCACAGATGAGACGGGAGGAGACCGACAGCAATCTTCTCCCCCACGAGAGGGTGGGCTGTGACTTCTCCTGGCTGCAGGGCACCAGGGAGGTCTCGCCTGTTCAGAAGCCGGAGGAGGTCGAGGATGAGGAGGACTTCCTCTATGGGAATGAGGATATCCAGCCAAAACAACACCCTGCCACCCTGCCTTTCGCACAGTCCACATCCATTACCCAGCAGAGCGATGCAGAGATCTCCCCGGCAGGCCCACCCTACTATCAAAGCCAGCCTTTGTTCGGGAACCATGGTGAAATCCAGGTGCTCAAGATGCCTTCTCAACCAGTCCAGTCCAGTGTGAGGCCTGAGAAGAGGGTACAGCCTGTTTCTGCTCCTGATGTGAAGCCCGCCCCCACTGTGAAGGAATGTGAGAAGTACAAGACTATTTTGAAGAACATTGGTCTGAATTTGGGCACGGCAGAGATCAGTAAGATGATGAGCAAGCTGCAGCAACAGAAGGAGGGGAAGATGCCAGAGCAGAAGAGGGAGGAGAAACTGCTGTCACCAGCACCAGCGATTCCTATTGTAGTTGGGGCATCACAGGAGCCCAGACTGGCCTCGCCAGCATTCGGGGCAGCACCAATACGACAAGCACTGGAGTCTTTACAGTCCATTATTAAAGGTTAGAGCAGTCTATATACAACAAATTCACTCTTGCAGGAAACATTTTAATCTATACTGAACAAAAATATAAACGCAACATGCAACAATTTCAATGATTTTACTAAGTTACAGTTCATATAAGGAAATAAGTGAATTATAATGAATTCATTAGGCCCTAATCTATGGATTTCACTCGACTGGGTAGGGGCGCAGTCATGGGTGGGCCTGGCATAGGCCCACCCACTTGGGAGCCAGTCCCAGCCAATCAGAATGTGTTTTTGCCCACAAAAGGGCTTTATTACAGACAGAAATACTCCTCAGTTTCATCAGCTGTCCGGGTGGCTGGTCTCAGACGACCCCGCAGGTGAAGAAGCCGGATGTGGAGGTCTTGGGCTGGCGTGGTTACACGTGGTCTGCGGTTGTGAGGCCAGTTGGACGTACTGCCAAATTCTCTAAAACGACGTTGGAGGCAGCTTATGGTAGAGAAATTAACATTAAATTATCTGGCAACAGCTCTGGTGGACATTCCTGCAGTCAGCATGCCAATTGCAAGCTCCCTCAAAACTTGAGACATCTTTGGCATTGTGTTATGTGACAAAACTGCACATTTTAGTGGCCTTTTATTGTCCCCAGCACAAGGTGCATCTGTGTAATGATCATGGTGTTTAATCAGCTTCTTGATATTCCACACTTGTCAGGTGGATGGATTATGTTGGCAAAGGATAAATGCTCATTAACAGGGATGTAAACAAATTTGTGCACAACATTTTTGAGAAATAAGCTTTTTGTGCATATGAAACATTTCTGGGATCTTTTATCTCAACTCATGAAACATGGGGCCAACACTTTACATGTTGCGTTTAAATTTTTGTTCAGTATATATTAATGATCGCATTTCTATAACTGTCTTTAGCAACAAGGGAGAAAAGGGCCAATAGTGATCCACATGATGGCAACCATTCCCAGAGGAGTTCAGACAAACAGAAGGTAACATTTACTTGGCAGTGTTATTCCAATCACACACTATTCTCTGCGATAAACCTCAGTATTGCTGATGATAATTACTCCTGATGTTTGTTGTGTACAGCATGTTGTGATGTCTAAACTAGAAAACACTGCATTTTAACATTGTGATGAAATGGGACTTTCTAGAGCAAAGATGACGATGAGAGTCATCAGAGGAGATCAAGACATGACCAAATGAAAAGGAAAGAAATTCTTGTGAAGGAACTGGAGGAATTGCTAATGCAGGATGGTATAGTATTGTTCATTATAGACCTGTCTTTCTAACCAGTCTTTCTCTATCTACATAATATAAGCATTATTTTTGTTTCCATCATTACTTGCTGATAGAATTACTCCTAAATTCCTTTTCATTCCTATATTTTTCAGGGTCTACCTTTCTAATTCCTGTCATCGGGTTCTACTGCCAGAAGTGTGAGGAGTTCTTTGGAGACCTGACCACTGCTGAGGGCCATGCAGCAACCCACAGGCGGAATGAGCCTAGCATGGCAAGTACCTAGCTACATTCTCTCGCCCCACACAGTAACTCAACTGTATACACTGCATTGACCAAATAAATAACGTAGTTAAACCATTGTATTGTTCAACCTAGATCACACCTCAGTATTAACTTGAGGTTCCTTTCCAGTCCAGTTGGCTTCAGCATCCATAAAAAAAGTCTAATTCCCAAAAACAATTGTGGTGTTATTTTCAGTATTATAATCCCAAACTGTATCAATATAATTCTTAGCTACTTGTTTCACCTTGTCTATAGCATCAGCATGGAGACAGACGACCTGGAGAGGACAGAGGACACCCTAGCCATCACAGCAGATACCTCCTGGCCCCAGAGCAGAGGGACCAGAGAGACCCAAGAGATCAGAGGTATCCTGAGCACCAGAGGGATCAGAGGCACCCTGACCTTAAACGCAAACTAGATGAGGGCCCAAAGGGTTACAGGAACGACAGGGAGAAGATCTACGTGAAAGAGGAACGACCTGGAAGCCCCAGGATAAAGATGACGATGGTCTGCGGGCACACCCCACCAGGTTTGCAGAAGGCCAGGGGGAGAGAGGAGGGGAGAGTGGATAAGGGCTCTTGTGCTGCTTCCTCTGACCCTGCCAGTGGGAAACATGGTAGAGTCAAACTGGAGGAGATGGAGACCAAAGGAAATCCCACAGTGGAAGTATGTGACAAAAAGGACAAAGATAAAGGAGAAAGCAGTTCCAGCAGTGATGACGAGAAAGGCAAATCTCCTAAAGGCAACAAAAATAAGAAGAAGAAGAAAAAGAAGAAGAAGAAGAAGAAGAAGAAGGAAAAGGATTAGAATAAGTAATAGCTGCTGTACTGCATGTCCTGGATTGATTGTATCTCTGGAGGACCTGGCCTTGGGTCATTGTTTGGCATCATTGCAGCTGTTTTCAGAAGTTGGAGCTTTTAAAGTTAGAAATAAACAATATTCCTCTGATTTTTTTCTCTCCTTTTGGGGTTGTCCTTTTTTCAACAAACTGTGTTCCTCTGTGTTGCAGCATTTATCATGTCCAGAATCGTTTTGCTGCCAGCTACTGATCCCATTGTTCAGACCTTTAGTTACTGTAAATATTTATTAAACAACCCTCTTATATTGGGCCATGGCCACTTTTGTGTATATTTCACTTGGTTCAACCTTGATTTAGTGCTGCAAATATGATCAAATTTATTTTCGCAATTTAAAGGTCAACTGCCATTTGAAGCATGTGCTGTCTGTTTTTCTTCCTAATGTTAAACTGTTGAGATGGAATTATTCTATAATGGAGAAATTCTCTTACAACATACATTGTCCTCTTATAATCTAGGTCTCAGCAATTGATGGAGCAAGTCTATTTGCAAGCGCAAATTATCTTGCCAGTCATTGGATCCTATCAGGATAGAAACAGTTTCCATATTTTTGTAAGGTGATCACTGTTTTGTATCTGATTATATACGTCATGTTTTTGACTGCTGTTGCTCACTCGCTTGTCCTCTTTCTCACACTTTAGGCATTTCCATTGACCCAGGTTTATTCAACAAAGCAATGTCGAAAAAAATAGTTGTGACGTGTAATAGAAACGGCAGATATAGCAGACATTTTAAAGATCAACATTTTTATCCGTTCAATAGGGGTCCATTTTTCTTTTGTTGAATTTTCTTTACTGCGACAAATGATGGAAACTGTTTTTCGAATAAATGATGATTGCCGAATACTTTTGAAGGTACGCGGGGCATGTGACGTCATCACAAAACAATACGCTCCACTCCTTCTAAATGCCTACTGCTTGCAAAATAATTGTTCTATTAAGCTAACATATTAAATTGTTTTAAGATTGTCATATCATGGATAATTTAGCTATTTGATTTTGAACTTTAGGACCCCTTTAGGTATCCAAAAAATATACAACAATTATTTGATAAAATATTGAATTTGTCCTCTACTACTATAGTCCATAGAAACGCATTGAATAACACATTCATAAATGGCAAAAAAGGATTTGCCAGTAGATTGTCGACTTGATTATTGATGATGACCGCTTGTCTAGCTTGCTAGCTAAGATTTGTGACTCGTTTCAGGAGCGCCATTTGAATGTGAACTTTTATCAAAATAAGATTTTTGGCAGAAATGCCTTCTAGAACATGTGAATGTTAATGTGCCTTAATAACAAACTTGTATGCCATCTGTAAATACTAATTAAATTGTTAAATTACGAGCCTAGTTGGTTTAGCCACGGACAAAGACAGTCACCTTTCCGCTAGCCATGATTGGCTGAGATAATGAGTGGGCTGGACATGCCGAGAGATGAGTTCAGATTGGTCTGCCATGTAGCATGCTTCTGTCTATAATATGAGCTGGTCAGTATGTGTAGGTAATCCTTTCTAACACAGCTTTTTTGAAAGATATCACGTAGTAGAACTGCATAAGTGTTACTCTCCGCTTTCTGGAGGACCGAGTTTTGAAATCAGTGGAATTAGAGTATGATAGCTAAGGAGATGGAGGAAATTCTGGCGTTTGATTGCAAATATGCAGACGGAGTCAAAAAGAGAACACACAGAAGGCTATTGTATAAAACACCTGTCTCCGGATTACATCTTCAAACGAATGGCAACCGTGGCATCCGTGACAGAGAGAGAGAAGCGTCCATCCATGTATACGGGTAAGAGAGTCTAGCTAGCTACATTTTCAGATATAACACATTTCTCATTTTGTCAGAAACTCGTTTTCATTTCAAGTTCAAGTGTACTGTTAGCTAGCTAGCTAACGTTACGTGTATTATCTGTAGTAATATTATTTGTATCTCGGAGCGAGGCAGAGGCACAGAAACTCACATCAATACCTTTGTCAGATAACACTGTGAAACTAAGAATTTATGTTATAGCTAGCAATCAAGAGGAAACTGACTGAATGACTGAAAAACTCCCCACCTTATGCTCTCCAAATGGACGTTAGCTGTGAGGGCCAAGATGCCCATACATTGACTTTTGTTTGCTACATGTCAGGGGATGCTATTCACGAGGACATATTTATTGTTTTGTCTCACGGGATGTTCAGTGTGCTGCGTGGCTATATTGATGAAAAACAGATTGAATGGTGGGCTTTTGCACAGATGGGGCTCCTATCTATGGTGGGATGGCGGGCAGGCCTCTGCAATTTAGTTATGAATGTGTCTCCCTCTGCCATATGGAAGCATTGTATGATACACCCACTGAGCTATAATGGTTACACCGAGAGCAACTGGCGGCAAAAGAGCTGAGCGCAGAACTCAGAGATATGCAGCAGGTAACTTCGATTGTAAACTACATTGCGCACGCCTGTTCGCAAAACTATGTGGCGATATGGGATCAGAGCATGACAATGTTATATTTCACACGGAGGCTTGGTGGTCATCGAGGGGGAGTGTTGGAAAGATTTTTTGAATGGAGAGAGGAACTGTTGTCAATTGCAATGGATGTAAAAAAAACAGACTTTGTTGACTTTCTGTGTAATGAAAATAAAATGTCTCATTGCCTATGTAACAGACATATTTGGGAAACTGAATGAACTGAACGCAAGCATACAGGGGGAATACAAAAAATATATATGGATGAGTGACTGAATCAGCTAAATTAGTTTGACTGTGATCCTGGCTTAGTTGACATGACGGTAAGTGAAACCGAACAGCTGATGGAGCTGTCATGTGACCGAATGCTGCAGACAACGCATTTACGGGTCACTATGGAGGAGATGTTGTTCCTGAGAAAGGGAATACTGTGCCGTCTACCTCAGAGCACTAAAACTCGGATTCAGTGCTCTCCTCTGCATTAACAACAAATATCGATCCAGGTTGGATGTGACAGGAGAGATGAAGCGCACACTGTCGACCACGCCCCTGACTTTGAGAAGCTCTGACACGACATGAATCAAGCACACCCATGTCATTAGTGGTGGAGAGTTAAGATAAATGTCAGACTAATTTGCAATTGACTGTCAACGCCCCACATTAAAAGTATATGATGGTAAGTTGAGAATACAATCAGAAATACTGTTATACTGTTATAGCCCCAATTAAAAAAGTAAACATTGGCTGTTAATTACATTAATAAAATTCACATGGTTGGGGTCAAGAGAATTTTCAGATATAAAAATGGGGTTGTGGGCAAAAATAGTTTTTACAAAGAAAAAAATGGAAAAATAAAATTTACATAAGTATTCAGACCCTTTACTCAGTACTTTGTTGAAGCATCTTTAGCAGTGAATACAGCCTCAAGTCTTCTTGGGTATGAAGCTACAAGCTTGGCACACCTGTATTTGGGGAGTTTCTCCCATTCTTCTCTGCAGATCCTCTCAAGCTCTGTCAGTTTGGATGGGGACCATCGCTGCACAGCTATTTTCAGGTCTCTCCAGAGACGTTTGATCGGGTTCAAGTCCGGCCTCTGGCTGGGCCACTCAAGGACATTCAGAGACTTGTCCCAAAGCCACTCCTGTGTTTTCATGGCTGTGTGCTTAAGGTCGTTGTCCTGTTGGAAGGTGACTCTAGATAGCGCGGTCCCTTTCTATAATGTCTGTCAGAGATACTTCTGAGAAGATAGGAAACTCCAATGGAATCGTATTAACGTTGCCCATGGGCCGCACGGTGCATTGTGGGTGGTTCTGGGACAAGGAGCACTCTCCTTCAAGGAGTGAGGCGTTATACGTTCGTCCATTTAATGCCCTGTGGGATTCCTATCTCCTCCTTTCTCTAATATCTCTGATCCAATTTCAACGTCACGAAGGTCCCAGTCAGAAATTAATACCGGTCCTGATGAAATCATTATAATGAGATTTTTTCTGAGTGAATGCAATTGCACTTTTAATTTAAATTTTTTGTATGTATTTAAAATATTTCTTGTTTTTACCTGTGTTTTGTTTTGTGTTAGACATGTTTGACGTAGTGATGTAAATTGTTGATTGCTGATAATTTGTATAATTAATATTTGTGTCTGATATTTGTAATTTGTACTTGGAATAAAATTAAATAAAATTGCTGTCCTGATGATAACCCGCAAATAGTCCACCCGTATTTCTTCTGATTATAAAACAAGCGTGATTTCTACCAGTATGAGATATCAATTGTATAAAGTTGAATTACAGCTCGATTAATCACCTCCTAATCGAATCCTCTGCTAACCCCCACCGAAGAAGAAGAAGAAGAAGAAGAAGAAGAAGAAACCTCTGCTTCTGGTTCTGGCATTTTGTCCACAATTTCAAACAGGCAACATCATGGACAGCTCCGTGTAAAAAGCCTGTAGTTTCACGTGGGGTACAAACTTGTGCTAACTGTAATTACTGTTATTTACAATCGTCTTTGCTTATTCATCAACTGCTATGTACGATTATTACAAAAGGTACGTGCCTATAATTAAAGGTTATCTGTTTAGAGTACATACGCATAGACACTCCTATGGTGGTATAGCGACCCTATTAGCTAGCTTGCTCGATAGCATCACATTGCTAGGGACTGTAACGTCTACACATACTTCCACTTTCATCCAATGTGTTAAATATACCGGTTTCATCTAGCTATACTACTCTAAATATTTTTTTCCCGAGATAAACTGTAGTTAGACACTGTTAGCTAGGAACGACCCTCATGTTACTCATTATTTATAGCTAGTTAAGTGAATTAGTACGCTAACTCACGTTAGTTGTAACGCAACTAATGTTGCAGGTGACAGGAGACATGATGAAGAACAGAGGTGGCGGGGTGGACAACCGACTCAAACAGAGAGTTGAGCAGGTACATTTTAGACTAGTTATTCGCAGTATACACCAACTGTCGCCTGATTCCTATTTTGTAACACGCTAGCTAGCTAACATAATTTACAGTAATGTGTTGTTACTGTATTGGATCTGTTCAATTTTGTCTGCTAGTATTTGAGTAACCAGAGCGGTCAGTATGTTGACATTACTTCAATGGCACATGATCTTCAGAGACTCTACAGGTGAGTTTGATTTATCATAATTTCCCCATGTACTCTTTCTACAACCTTGCCTTTCTGAAAACCTTCAGGGTTTATACACACAGCTTAATATTGTATCCTCCTCAGAATGGACTATGGCAGGCGAAACAAGACTGCATTCAGGATTCAGGTGGAAAAAGGTGAGTGAAAACTTATACAAGTACCTAATTTATCATTTGACTGCACATGGCATTTTTGGTAGTTCAGCTACAATGCATCTGCCGATCTTTTCATTAAAGCATGTTAGCCAATTTCTCCAAGAGCAAACCAGAACTTACAATTCTCTGTGCATTTTTACACCTTCAGTCCATGGCGTGATATGCGATGAATCTGGACTGAACGATCTGGAGAACAAGCACTTGGCCAAGAGAGCCAGACACAGTGAGAAGGATGCTGGGTAAGGGCCACACCATCTGCTCATAATCTTTTTGTTTTGATTTGTCAATGCCCCTGAGTTGAGTGATTATACAGCGCATATTCTGGTCTTTTACAGGGATGGCAGCAGTAACTTGGATGACACTACTGATAGTGATGAGGACCTTCCCGAACAACCGGTACATAATTCTCTACTACCTCTTTTCATTCATTTGTCAAGTTTACCATCCTTATGTGTTGCTTATTACCATGTGAGTCATTGTAATATAAAAAATGCCACAGAGCTTCAGGACAATACGCTAATAGACTAAACTTGTTTTTCCTTCTGATTATCCCTTGCCTTAACAGCCCATCAACCTCATGAATAACTCCCTGATGTCCCTGTACAAGAAGGGGAACCCAGAGAGTGGGGCATCTCCCAGGAGGGACCAGTCTGCATCAGACAGCCCTGCCCCCGAGGCTCAGTCCACCCCTCACAGTGTTGGCACAAAGGTGTCTGCAGGGGGCTGGTTCATAGACAAGGGCAGAGGCCTGGAGCATGACAGCATCCTCATTGACCTGTGTGAAGAGGAGGCAGCCAGTCCTGCAGGAAATGTATGTGTCACAGCTTCCTATGTTGTCTTTCGTCAGTAGTGGATGACTACATCTCTCTTTGTCTCACAATTTGCTATAACAATTTGAATGCTTATGTTGACTTCACCAGAAGCAGACAGATGTCTCAATGCTTGAGCCTGAGAAGACACCAAAAAAAGGCAAATTGAAAAAATCTAAACGGCGGAAAGAGGGAGCGTCAAAGGGCAACGATGGTGACATCGAGGCCAGTATCATGAACAAGAAAGGTTGCTTCCCACCTTACTTTAATGATGTTTAAGAACTCAAACATTGTAGCCAGTCAAGGATACAAACAATATAAACTAAACAGTTGAACATATTAAGACATTATACATCCCTCAAATTCAAATCTGGACCACGAAGCCAGTTCCACTGCTTTTTTTCATTCATCCTCTCTAATCAGGGACTGATTTACGCATAAGACACCAGGTGGGTGCAATTAATTATCAGGTTGAACAGAAAACCAGCAGTAGTCCAGACCTCGTAGGGTAAGATTTGAATACCCCTGTTCTACAGTATCACTTGAAGTCAGAATGGTGTGTGTTTTGTAAACTATACGTTTTCCTCTGATCGTTCTAGCGAGGACAAAATCCATTGAACTACAGTATTCTACATTAAAGTTTGAAGATGTTGGAGGCAATGAGGACACGTTAACGGTATGCTTTGTTTTGTCAGTTTTAGTGTTGTCAGTTTTCTTAGCTGTGGAATCTCATTTAGATGTATTCTGGGTTGTATTCTGTATGCACAAAATGGGAGAAAGCAGACGAGCTCATACCTGAACTTGTCCAATAAGAATACTCCTATTCATTTCCTGTTTGAAAATGTTTTTTTTACATTGTATCCTGCTGAACATGACCCATGCACTGAACCATAATGGCTTGTAGATTGAATTCCTGTCTGGCTCTTTGTCACTGAAGGAGGTGTGTAAGCTGCTGATCCATATGCGTCATCCAGAGGTGTACCAGCAGTTGGGGGTGGTCCCTCCACGGGGGTTCCTGCTTCATGGCCCCCCTGGCTGTGGGAAAACCCTGCTGGCCCAGGCTGTGGCTGGGGTGAGTCTGGATGGTGTCCCCCTTTATATATAGAGATGATTTTTCCTCACTAATCTTATTCCACATTTTTCCTCACTAACCTTTTTCCACATTTCCTGGAAAAATCTTCTAATATAGACATGTTTTTTTCTATGTGAAAATGACTCATTCATTTCCCTCTGTGTGTGTTAAAAGGAGATGGAGCTGCCCATGCTGAAGGTGTCGGCGCCAGAGCTGGTGTCTGGGGTGTCAGGGGAATCTGAGCAGAAGCTGAGAGAGCTGTTTGAGCAGGCTGTGGTAAGTGTCACTCCTGAGTCTAGACAGACGGGCTGCTACACAGTTTGCTGTGAAATTAAATGAATATTTTATAAGAATGTCCCTTCAAGGACAGCTCGCTCAAACTAACCATTCTGGTCCTGTTACCCTTGCAGACCAGCTCCCCTTGCATCCTGTTCATTGATGAGATTGATGCCATCACTCCTAAGAGAGAGGTGGCCTCCAAGGACATGGAGAGACGGATTGTTGCTCAGCTGCTCACCTGCATGGATGGTGAGAGATGCTAGTGCAATACATCTTGTTGATTTCATGACTTTTGAGTTGATGATTACAATACACCTATATTTCTTTGATAGGAATATCTCCTTTTATGATAAAGAAATCAATTTGATATATTTTGTTGGCAGGGTTGGGAGATTATCAATTCACCTTCTCTGGTACTTTTGGTTGACGTTAATCTTCCCTTCACTCTTTCATCTATGTGTTTCTCCAGACCTGAACTCTTTAGCTGTCACAGCCCAGGTGATGGTCATTGGTGCCACCAACCGGCCAGACTCTCTGGACCCAGCGCTGCGCCGTGCTGGACGCTTTGACAAAGAAATCTGTCTGGGGATACCTGATGAAGCAGCTCGTCTCAGGTGAGTGGGTTTGTCTCCTATAATAATAGTGGCGTTGACGATAATGTGGTTGCTAGCTCTGGTGTTGAGACTGTAAGTTACCCGCCGTGTGTTGATTCCTGCTCTCAGAATTCTGAAGACCCTTTGTCGGAAGCTGAAGCTCCCTGAGGACTTTGACTACCGGCAGCTGGCGCGTCTTACCCCGGGGTACGTGGGAGCTGACCTCATGGCGCTGTGCCGCGAGGCCGCCATGAGTGCCGTCAACAGGGTCCTGCTGGAGAGGCAGGACAAGAACCAGGGGCTGGTCCCCATGGCGGAGGAGAGCGCAGAGTCAGAGGTGCCTCAGGGCGCAGGTCCTCTCCCACAGGGCCCAGAGAGATGCCAGGCCTCAGCAGACACAGAGCGCCAGGAGATGACAGACCTTAGCCACGTACCACAGGGAGACCAGCAGCATCCTCTGGCCATTGAGACAACCTTCAGGGTGATATATTTGACTCCATCAAATAAACACTGGCTGTGTTTTTCACTAGGACAGTATGCTGTAAATAGTATTGAATTCACTGTTCCCTCTGAATCTGGTGAACATCCCACCTTGATGGTCAGTGGTGTGAAAATGTTCCACTTCTCTGTCTTCACCACCAGGGGGAGCTGTGTCGCCTGCTGTCTCTGCTGAAGAGCAGTGAGTCGCTGTCTGAGGAGCAGCTTGCTGGCCTGTGCATCCTCATGTCAGACTTCCTGGGCTCCCTGGCCAGTGTGCAACCCTCTGCCAAGCGTGAAGGCTTCGCCACGGTGCCAGACGTCACCTGGGAGGACGTGGGGGCCCTGCATGACATCCGCGAAGAGCTCACCATGGCCATCCTGGTGGGTATCTCCTCAAAACAGCTGATGCTATATCTGATATGTTGGGCTCAGTGTTAGCCACTGCTAAACAACATAAGGATTTGGACTTGGTGTATTATAATTTGGGCCAGGAGTTTTTCTGTTCAGGTCACGTTGTCAGGAAAATTGACCAGTTCCTTTGCTCTCGTAGCATTTAAGATTGTCAAATAAAATATCCACCTCTATCACGGTTATCTCTCTAAGACATTAAACTATTTATTCCAAAAGCATAACACCATAAAACAATTGTCCCCACCCTAGAAGTATTTTGTCATCAGAACATAGGGAATATACTGTACCTGTTCTGTGATTGGAGCATGTCATTCAGAACAACAGTGGTTGATTGTGGGAACTTAACCATATATAATAGGTTTGGTATTCTGACTCAACTGCTATGGTTGAATAAGTATCAACACAAGGAACCATAGGTTCTCTTCAGGTTAATTTAACAACAGCATGACGTCAGTCCATTTACACGGTCAATGGCAGTGGTCACAGAGTTAATGGCACATTGCAAATGTTATAGATTAACATTGTATGGCTGTCGGCTCTATCTAGCTCTAAACTCATCCAGATTCAGACTGGATTATAGGTCGTACTTTGTTGACTTCAGAATGAATACTGGCATTGTGCGTCTTAGATGAATAAGGGCAGTGTGTGTATTAACTTTGTGTTTGTGTGTGTCCTCAGGCCCCTGTGCGTTCTCCTGAGCAGTTCAAAGCCCTGGGTCTCAGTGCTCCTGCAGGGGTGTTGCTAGCTGGGCCTCCAGGTTGTGGAAAGACCCTGCTGGCCAAGGTACCGTTTGCCAGCTGCTAAAATAAGTGGAATGTTGAAGGCTTGTGGTGGTTTAGTAAATAATCAGTTACAACAGTATACCGTGTTGTGTGTCTCCGATTTCAGGCTGTGGCCAATGAGTCAGGACTTAACTTCATCTCTGTCAAGGGGCCAGAGCTGCTGAACATGGTGAGTCATTCAGCTATACAGATTCCTGGAGTGCCTCAACATGACTTTGGCCTGTGACACTTAGCCAAGTCATGTTAACTCTGTGTCGGTAAATCTGCTGAAATTATATTTGTAACTGAAGTGCCCGACTGAAATCATTGCGTTCTCACAGACAGTAAGCAGAAGTGATCTGACAGTCTTGTGCATTATTTACTTGGAGAGGGCTCAGTTACCTGTAGTCAAAGCTATCTATACCGTTAATAGTCATTATATCAGATACCCTTCACACTGTGAGGTAATACTCCTAAATCACCTGGATGCATTTTAATGGCCTAATTCATGTCCACTGACTTTATATAATGTAAAACACAAAGGAAACATACTTTGATTCTGGGGGCCTGAATGATTAACTTAGCATTATGTAGGTTAGATGGAATGCCAAGTGTGCAAAGCTGTCATCAAGGGTGGTTACTTTGAATAATCTCAAATATAAAATATATTTTGATTTTTTTAACACTTTTTTGGTTACTACATGATTCAATATGTGTTATTTCATAGTTTTGATATCTTCACTATTATTCTACAATGTAGAAAATAGTAAAAATAAAGAAAAACCCTGGAATGAGTAGCTGTGTGCAAACTTTTGACTGGTACTGTGTGTGTGTCTGTTATTCGAGCTGTGGATTTCGACATGAGTTAGACAGCTTTGTGTCTCTTGTTCCTCAGTATGTGGGAGAGAGCGAGCGGGCCGTGCGACAGGTGTTCCAGAGAGGAAGGAACTCTGCCCCTTGTGTCATATTTTTCGACGAGATCGATGCACTGTGCCCCCGCCGCTCCGGGCATGAGGTGAGAAGGGCTAATAATCCGCTATCTGAGGGTCACCATCTGAGTGAATGGAGGTGAATGATGATTAATATAGTATTGTTGACATGAGGGTGATGGTGGCGGTGTGTCCTCAGTCTGGAGCCAGTGTCCGTGTGGTCAACCAGCTGCTTACTGAGATGGATGGACTGGAGACCCGGCGGCAGGTCTTCATCATGGCTGCTACCAATAGACCAGGTGGGCTTCTCGCATCATTTCACTCCCTCATTGACATAGATATTCACCTATCACAAAACCAAAATTTGAGGTAGATTCTTTTTCAGTGTTTTGGTGTATGGTTCTATTGACGCATGTACAGTTTTGTATACTTATATGACGCTACTATTCAAATCTGTGAAGTTATTCACCATTGTTGACGTCCCTGTAGATATCATTGACCCTGCTGTGCTGAGACCAGGCCGTCTGGACAAGACCCTGTATGTGGGCCTCCCACCTCCATCAGACCGACACGCCATCTTACTCACCATCACCAAGGTAACGTGGAATGCCATGGATGGAAGCTCACAATGCGACAATCCATCAGCCTCATATAATGCCTTAGTTAGTGGCTGGTGTTGCTGTGAGAAGGGTTGTTTCATGGTTATTGTGTCTGTCATAGGGGGGCAGTAAGCCTCATCTGGAGCAGGATGTGAGTCTGGAGGAGATAGCCCATGACATGCGCAGTGACTGTTTCACGTGAGTGTCCCAGAGAAGGAATACATCTTAACCTGCAGGTTTCCAGACTAACCCTTTCCCCTACATTTTCAGTTGGTGGCACCGGCCCATGATTTGGTCGCACCAACATTTTGCTGCAGGGTCATGCAATAGAAAAAAATAGTAATCATCTTATAAAATCATTCACAGTGCTACTGAGATGACAATTAGGCGATTGTTGCTAAATCAAAATAGGGCTCCAGCATTTGAGTCTTTTGTTCTATAGAGATTAATTTGTGTACTAATATCACATAGGCTAATTCATTTGGGGCTAATTTAAGTTACAAGTTTTATTGTCACATGCAGAGGATACAGCAGGTGTAAAACAGCACAGTGAAATGCTTAACTTGCGAGCTCTTTCCCAACTATGCACAATAGAGGTGGTAATATAAGTAAGAAATAAAACGTGAAATGAGAGAGAAAAAATAAAAGAAACACGAGAATTCAGTTATCGACAGGTCAGTGCAGTGCCAGTACCGTTATTACAATGTGCAGGGGTACTGGAGTGAATTTGTTTTTTGAGGAAGGAATGTACATGTAAAAGTAGCAGGATAAATACTAATGGTAATAATAATCTTAATAAACAATATAGCAGCAACGAATTGTAATATTTATCACTATAATCAATCAATTATGACAGCATCATATGTGGTGCGTCCATGGTAATGAGAGTATATGTGAGATGTCAGTATGCGTGAATGTGAAGAGTGTCCATGTAGGTGTGTGTGGCTGAGTGGTGAGGATGGGAATAGAGTCCATGCAGATAGTCTGTGGGAGAGAGGGAGGGCAGGGGTAGTTGGCTATTCAACAGTTTTATGCTATTCAACAGTCTTATGGCCTTCCACCATCTAAGGAATTGGAAACGCAAAACGTATTATCTAGATAGCTAAATAGAATATACTGCTAGTTAGCTGTATAATTGATTAATCTAACAGTAAATTGAATTACCTAAAAGACTTTGCATCATACTACCCAATGAAGTCAATATAAAACTATGCAATCACCACCAATGGCCTTCGCGTGCTTCCCGCGTGCCTTATCTCAAAGCCATACCAATTACTTTGGTTGTAAAACAGTGCTAGAGTGCTCAATATTGGGAGTTGAGAAATAAATATCATACCTTCAGAAAGCGGAGGCCCTCTTCTCTTCAACTGTTGTTGCTTTTAAAACAGTTTTTACCCACTATTGCATTTTAAAATGTTGGCAATCAGAACACCATTATTTAAATCTTCCATCCACTCGGAGTGCCCAGTGGGTACTGGGGAGAGGGAGTACACTCGCTCATCACAGCACGAAACAAGCACAGGGGCAGCGAAACAACATGGGCAGGGCAGACCCTTTGGTTGCAGAAATGTACTGTTTGACCAAATCACAACCTTACAGATGTTCTCTTAGAGCCTTCAACACAGTGGATATTGTGTGTTTGTTGTTCCATGCAGTGGGGCAGACCTGTCTGCGTTGGTGAGGGAAGCCTCTGTCAATGCTCTGAGAGCCTACCTCCTGACCCAACCCAACCCATCTTACACAGGTAATGCTGGCCTAAAGACAACTAGGTCTTCTCTGCCTCTTGACTCTTTTTAATGGAACACTGTGCAACCCTGGTTTATTGCTCACATACATTTCATGTCTGCCATTTATCACTGCTTTCTAAGGCAAGAGAAGTACCATACCCAAGGTCATAGTAATTGTACAGTATCCTCCACCAGGGTTGCCAGTCCACTTCCTCCATCTGAGTCTGTACTTATTAACCCCTCAGGTCACAGCTACTCCAACGGCCCTGTGGCCGACATCAGGGTCAGCAAGCAGAACTTTGAGGATGCCTTCAAGAAAGTACGGCCGTCTGTGTCTAAAAAGGTGAGATGCATTGGGATGTGAACAAATGAATGACTGCACAGAAGCACAGACTGACAGAAATGCATGTAACCAAACCCCGAATCCCTGTAGACAGTCTGACACGTATAATTTACTTAGTGAGTGACTCGCTTCAAGTCCAAATAGTTAGGGATTAGACAAGTCTAAGTATTTAGGGATGTCCCCAGAATCCAGAGTGTCTGGTAATGGCTTGTTTTGATTTGCCTCAGACGTCCTTGGGAGCAGCATTCCTAAATGTGGTAATTAATAATGAAGTAGGTTAGCACATGATCTCCCCCCCGGCTGTCTTTAATCTCTCCTAGGTGAACCAGTCTTTCCTGTCCCCATCAGTAAACACTGCAGTGGCAAAAATAAAATCAAAGTTTTATTGGTCGTGTACACTGATTTGCAGGTGTTATAGCAGGTGCAGTGAAATGCTTATGTTAAACATGTAGGTACTGTAGGTTTCCTCAGCTATTCCCACACAGCCTCAGTGGGTTTGTGGTCACTGGGGAACTAACTGTTCCGCCATTACCATTTCCATCCCTATTTGAATGCAAATGTAATAAATTAAGCCCAAAGTTAACAGGGTCTGGCCTGTTGGTCATAGTCCGACAAGGAAGTTGTGTGCTTTTACTTGCTCAGTTGTATGGCGTCCGTTTGTGTGATTGGATGTAGGTAGGAGCTGGGTGCCTTTTAGGCTTCACTACAAAGAGGAAGAGACTGAACAAGTCTAAAACGACAAACAGCATGTAAGGATTTTTAATGACTCACACAAATGCTCTTTATTTCCACCCTCTATAGGACCAGCGTATGTACGAGCAGCTAAAGGAATCTCTTACAAGGTGAGAGGATTTGACCAGAGTCCTTCAGAATGAAGGATATCAGTGCTGATAAGAAGACCAGTATCTCAATACACAATAAACATATTTATCAGACAAGAGTCCAAAATCCGAGTGATGTTTGAAAGGTTTACTCAGCGAAGATTTACCAGCTGAATACATACGTTCAATACAGTGCAGTGTCCATTTACACCCTTAGCTCTCACCCCCTCCCTTCCACAAAGATGTACTTCAGTACCAATGATTTCTCTGTGCGTATCACAGGACTTCATATCAGGAGAGGCCTTGAGGTATTGGAAGTACACATTCCTACAGTCCACTAAATAATGACACTTCTCATACAGAGCTTGAACCTAATGCTACGTTCCATCTCTAAGGATATATAAAAACAATCTATTCACACTTAGAGGATATCATGATATAAAACAGTAATTTACAATCTACCAGGGCTGAGGACTATCTGTTTGACCACCAAGACATATTTACGTTTTTGGATTGCTGTTTTATAATCCAAACCACATTTTAAGACATGTTTATATTCTTATGAAAGAAAATGTAAACCTTTATGAATGTCAAAAAAATTAAAATAGAAATTGATTACTGTATGTATTGACTGTTTTATTGAAAACATTGAGATGTAGGATAGTGTGATGACAGAACTACTTGAGTATGTATTTTGAATTTCGTGGTTGTAATTTAATTTCGCACGTTTGTATCGTGTGAAAGATTTAACGTTCGCAAACTTGTAACTTGACATCTTAATACATTCAATGAGATTTGCAAGCATAATTTATTTTCAGAATAATTACAAGTCCACTTACGAGTGAATATTCTGCTGTGAATCAAAAATACTTGTAAATATTGAATCTGCGCATGCTCGGAGTTCTGTCACGGTACCAAGAAATTTGTGAACTTGTAGAAAGTTTTACGTTTGTAGCTAGAGAGATCATGCTTGTCGAACATCTCATTCCAAAATCATGTGCATTAATATGGGGTTGGTCCCCCCTTTGCTGCTATCAGCCTCTGCTCTTCTGGGAAGACTTTCTACTAGATATTTGGAACATTGCTGCAGGGACTTGCGTCCATTCAGCCACAAGAGCATTAGTGAGGTCGGGCACTGATGTTGGGCGATTAGGTCTGGCTCGCAGTCATGAAATAACACATATGGAATCATGTAGTAACCAAAAAAGTGTTAAACAAATCCAAATATATTTTATATATGAGATTCTTCAAATAGCCACTCTTTGCCTTGATGTGGTCCGCTGTAGCTCAATTGGTAGAGCATGGCACTTGTAACGCCAGGGTAGTGGGTTCGATCCCCGGGACCACCCATACGTAAAAATGTATGCACACATGATTGTAAGTCGCTTTGGATAAAAGCATCTGCTAAATGGCATATTCTTTTATTTATTTATTATGACAGATTTGCACAAGCTTGGCATTCTCTCAACCAGCTTCATGAGGTAGTCACCTGGAAGCATTTCAATTAACTTCTTAAAAGTTAATTTGTGGAATTTCTTTCCTTAATGCGTTTGAGCCCATCAGTTGTGTTGTGACAAGGTATACAAAAGAGAGTGCTATTTGGTAAAAGACCAAGTCCATATTATGGCAAGAACCGTTCAAATGCAGTCGCAAAAACCATCAAGCGCTATGATGAAACTGGCTCTCATGAGGACCGCCACAGGAATGGAAGACCCAGAGTTACCTCTGCTGCAGAGGATAAGTTCATTAGAGTTACCAGCCTCAGAAATTGCAGCCCAAATAAATGCTTCACAGAGTTCAGGTAGCAGACACATCTCAACATCAACTGTTCAGAGGAGACTGTGTGAATCAGGTCTTCATGGTCTAATTGCTGCAAAGAAACCACTACTAAAGGACACCAATAATAAGAAGAGACTTGCTTGGGCCAAGAAACACGAACAATGGACATTAGACCGGTGGAAATTTGTCCTTTGGTCTGGGGTCCAAATTGGAGATTTTTGGTTCCAACTGCCGTGTCTTTGTGAGACGCTGTGTGGGTGAACGGATTATCTCTACATGTGTATTTCCCACCGTAAAGCATGGAGGAGGAGGTGTTATTGTGCTTTGCTGGTGACACTGTCTGGGATTTATTTAGAATTCCAAGGCACATTTAACCAGCATGGCTACCACAGCATTCTGCAGCGATACGCCAGTCCCACTAAGCCCAAACCAGATGGGATATCATTTGTTTTTCAACAGGACAATGACCCAACACACCTCCAGGCTGTGTAAGGGCTATTTTACCAAGAAGGAGAGTGATGGAGTGCTGCATCAGATGACCTGGCCTCCACAATCCCCCGACCTCAACCAAATTGAGATGGTTTGGGATGAGTCGGACTGCAGAGTGAAGGAAAAGCAGCCAACAAGTGCTCAGCATACATGGGAACTCCTTCAATACTGTTGGAAAAGCATTCCAGGTGAAGCTGGTTGAGAGAATGCCAAGAGTGTGCAAAGCTGTCATCAAGGCAAAGGGTGGTAATTTCTCAAATATAAAATATATTTTGATTGGTTTAACACTTTTTTGGTTACTACATGATTCCATATGTGTTATTTCATAGTTTTGATGTCTTCACTATTATTCTACAATGTAGAAAATAGTAAAAATAAAGAAAAACCCTTGAATGAGTAGGTGTTCTAAAACTTTTGACCGGTAGTGTACATATAAGGACGACCGATGTCAGAGCAGCATGGACTAAGATACAGTAGTATAGAATACAGTATATACATATGAGATGAGTAATGCAAGATATGTAAACATTAAAGTGACTATGATACTGTAGAATAGTATAGAATACTGTATATACATATGAGATGAGTAATACAAGATATGTAAACATTATTAAAGTGGCTAGTGTTCCATTTCTTAAAGTGGCCAGTGATTTCTAGTCTATGTCTATAGGCAGCAGCCTCTAACGTGCTAGTGATGGCTGTTTAACAGACTGATGGCCTTGAGATAGAAGCTGTTTTTCAGTCTCTCGGTCCCAGCTTTGATGCACCTGTACTGACTTCGCCTGGCTGACCAGGCAGTGGCTCGGGTGTTTGATGATCTTTTTGGCCTTCCTGTGATATCGGGTGCTTTAGGTGTCCTGGAGGGCGGGTAGTTTGCCCCCGGTAATGCGTTGGGCAGACCGCACCACCCTCTGGAGAGCCTTGCGGTTGCGGGCAGTGCAGTTGCCGTACCAGGGGGTGATACAGGCCGACAGGATGCTCTCAATTGTGCATCTGTAAAAATGTGTGAGGGTTTTAGGTGCCAAGCCAAATTTATTTAGCCTCCTGAGGTTGAAGAGGCGCTGTTGCACCTTCTTCACCACACTGTCTGTGTGGGTGGTCCATTTCAGATTGTCAGTGATGTGTACGCCAATGAACTTGAAGCTTTCCACCTTCTCCGCTGCGGTCCCGTCGATGTGGATTGGGGGGTGCACCCTCTGCTGTTTCCTGAAGTCCACAATCATCTCCTTTGTTTTGTTGACGTTGAGTGAGAGGTTATTTTCCTAGCACCACACTCCCAGAGCCCTCACCTCCTCCCTATAGGCTGTCTCGTCATTGTTGGTAATCAAGCCTACTACTGTTGTGTCGTCTTGATGATTGAGTTTGAGGCGTGCTTGGCCACGCAGTCATGGGTGAACAGGGAGCACAGGAGTGGGCTGAGCACGCACCCTTGTGGGGCTACATTGTTGAGGATCAGCGAAGTGGAGGTGTTGTTTCCTACCTTCAACACCTGGGGGCGGCCTGTCAGGAAGTCCAGGATCCAGTTGCACAGGGCGGGGTTCAGACCCAGGGCCTTGAGCTTAATGATGAGCTTGGAGGGGACTATGTTGTTGAATGCTGAACTATAGTCAATGAGCAGCATTCTTACATAGGTATTCCTCTTGTCCAGATGGGATAGGGCAGTGTGCAGAGTGATGGCAATTGCATCGTCTGTGGCTCTATTGGGGCGGTAAGCAAATTGAAGTGGGTCTAGAGTGACAATTCAATGGGGTTGAGGTCAGGGCTCTGTGCAGGCCAGTCAAGTTCTTCCACACCGATCTCGACAAACCATTTCTGTATGGACCTTGCTTTGTGCATGGGGGCATTGTCCAAACTGTTGCCACAAAGTTGGAAGCACAGAATAGTCTAGAATGTCAGGCCATGAAAGAACTGGGACATTTCCAGCTTCCAGGAATTGTGTACAGATCCTTGTTTTTTTTACATTTTAGTCATTTAGCAGACGCTCTTATCCAGAGTGACTTAGTTAGTGAGCGCATACATTTTTCATACCTTGTGACATGGGGCCGTGCATTATCATGCTGAAACATGAGGTGATGGCGGCAAATTAATGGTACGGCAATGGGCCTCAGGATCTCGTCAAGGGATCTCTGTGCATTGAAATTACCATCGATAAAATGCAATTGTGTTCATTGTCCGTAGTTTACGCCTGCCCATACCATAACCCCAACGCCACCACGGGGCACTGTTCACCACACCATACATGCGGTCTGCCCGATAAAGTTGAAACCGGGATTCATCGTAAAGAGCACACTTCTCCAGTGGCCATCGAAGGTGAGCAGTTGCCCACTGAAGTCGTTTACGACACCGAACTGCAGTCAGGTCAAGACCCTGGTGAGGACTTTTTGTCTTCTTCTAATGCCTTGTAAAAGGGAAAGTAGTCTAAAAGTAACTGAACATAAATCAGATTACGTTAGTTTGGGTAATCTAAATTACGTTAATGAATACACATGACAGGTAACTAGTAACTAACGGATTACATTTAAAGTAACCTACCCAACCCTGCGTGCCTTGCATTGAACCCCAGCCTTAATGCAATTACCAGTACAGCTTTAGCCTATAACCAATAGATCTGACCTGCTATTCCATTTTATGACAGGACCTTATGGTTAACCAGCGAAAAGGATGACAGACAAAACTCAGTGAATTAGTTTAATAAAATCATACTGATGCAGTAATGCAAAAAGCAGGTGTTACACAATGAGGATGGAATCATGACTCTTCCCTCTTGCAGAGGAATATTCTACATTAAAATAATAGGTTTGATTTGAGAATATAAACAGACTACTCTTTCTAGAATTCTTTCACCCTTAGCATGAGTTCAGCTTGTGTTTAATACTGACGTAGATGTAACCAACAGCCCCTCTACCCTGTTTCAGAGGCCCCCGAATCCCAAATCAACCCTAGGTACATCTGTAGTAGATTGGATAAGTGTAGGTCTATTCGATATGGCAAATCTCCCTCCAAGCCTATTAGAGGGCAAGATGGAACTATTCCCATTCCAGATCTACATGGAGTCTAAGGTTATTCAACACCAATGTCAGCGAACTTCCATTCCACTTTGAACAACATCTATCCACATCATGGTTTGGATATGTGGTACACCAATTGGGTTTCTCTCCCTGTGGTAGCTACTTTAAAGTGACAAATATTTGAGAGGCTTTCAAACTCAATGACTAAGGGGATGTGGCCCTGTTCTTGAGGTCAATCACCATCTTAAAATAAGCTATTTTCTCTTTCTCACATAAATTAGGTTACTTACACCATTGCAAATGTTAAGGACACAATTGGAAATAATCAGACTTTCAGAGTCTAGTGGAATTGTAACAAAGTTAAGCATACAGTACATGGAACAAACAGTTACTCTTATCTATATTTGGTTTCAATTAATTTGGCCTTCGATTGGGTTTCCATAAGAGACTGTCAGCATAGCGAGACAAAACACGAGACAATGTTTGATCTAATGCCATTCTTTCTCCCGATTGTGCCAAACAAAATTTTAAATCGAAGCAAATCGACTCGGGCAATGCTCAGTGCTTCAGACTGTGAATTAGTTATTGAACTGAGGTGTTGGCAAGCGCAATACAAAATAGCACTCAAATCTAAATGAGCTAAAATAAGCTCAAAACTTAAGACAATATGTCCATATACACACAGTCATGGTCAAGTTTAGTAGTCTACAAGAAAGGACAGAACACTCAATATTTTACGAGTGAAGTGAAAACAAATTAGGTTTCTAGCATGGAATTTACAACTCACCTCAGACACAGTAGACATGTAAGAGAAGTGATGAGCTAGGCTTTTTCCTCCCTCACAAAGCAGCAATTCAGAAGCAAAAAACGGTGTGTTCAGGTGGCCTGATCTCCTAACTGGTACAAGAGTATCCTCCACCCTTTCCAATAAAACTTTTTCACAATAAGATATGGTTGTATATTGCTATACAACCTCTTTCAAGAGATGAAATAAAACTGATCATAAAATAAAACTATAAAAACAGGATCTCAAATATTCAACACATTCAGCAACCGGTGCAACACTCCTGATTAATCTATAATAATAATTACAATTTGTGACTGGAAAAATACTTTGACTTGCCATCGTCCCTATTACAGGTTTCTAAAATGACCACAACTGCAATAAATGGGCTTTTCAGGAAAAACAAATAGGAGAAATGACAATCTTATGTAATAAGGACTAATTGGAATGCAAGCAGTAATGGTAGAGGAATATACACCCATTTCAGTTGTTCCTGAGGGGTAAGCACAACATTAACACATACATGTCACACGTACTGTTCACAGAAATTCTCTACACATTCTATTCAAAATGTGTATTAATATGCAAAAGCTGTTAAAAGTCTTGCGGTGGTTAATTGGGGCTAGTGTCGATTTACTTCAGAGTTGTTTTGTTAAAGTACGAGAGAGGGAGGGGAAGGATTTACTCCTGCTTGACATCTCCCTTTAGCCTCCTCTTCACACGAGAGTAGGGGCTGAGCTGGTCGTCCATAATGAAGTCATACAGGACCTTCACCCACGATGTGTAGTGGGGCAGGTCATCGTAGTACTCCGATGCGATTTTCTTCACCTAGGTGAAGGGAGAAATCAAATAAACACTGTTTGCTACAAGTGTCTTCAGCATAAAGCTGCAATATGTAACTTTTTGGGGCGACTCGATCAAATCCGCATATAAATTGAGTTATAAATCTGTCACTCAATGAAAGCAAGTCTAAGAAGCGGTAGATCTGTTCTATGTGGGCTATTTCTATGCTTCCCGTTCTGAAGTTTAGTTTTTGCATCTTTTACTTTCAGTTTTGTACACCAGCTTCAAACAGCTGAAAATACAATATTTTAGGTTATGGAAAATATATTTCACAGTGGTTTACATGGTACAGTGATGCTCTACACAATGACTGCTTGTTTTGTCACAACCTAAAATTAGGCAAACTATTAGAATTTTTGCAACAAGGAAATGGTGGATTGATTTATACATATTGCATCTTCAAGTGTTTCTCTTAAGTTCCAGGGGCGCTCAAACAAAGCAAAATTGCAGCGATCCTGAATCAGATAAGAATACTCAATGCAACACTTTTCCCTACAAACATTCTTTCACAATGGTAATCCTTTAAATCATTTACATCTCCAAACACAGAATGTGCAACGAAATAGAGCTAGAGGTTAAAGTCTCCCTGGGTCTGGTGAAGTCAAATGCTTTTCTGCTGAGCCTAGACATTGGAACAGTCTGCCTAAACATATTTGGAGGAATATGGTTGTTTTACAGGATGTTCTTATATTTTTATTACCCTTGTTTTTTATATGACTTATCCTGTTTCATCACGACAAGCACTTCTGGCTGCAAATGTAAGTTGTATGCAAATAAAAGTTCATTACCAGCACTTCATTACAGTAAAAGAGCTATGGAACCGTCACTCAGACAATTAAAACAGCTGCCCCTGCCCCCAAATTCCAATTGCCTATTTTTTATTTGATGACAACAGTTAGAATGCTAAAACTGGTCTGATGATAACATGTACATGATAACAATTTTTTCAACACCCATACTGTACCAGAGGTAGCCTACGTCCTGGGATGCTGGGGAAGTCGTGGTGCTCGTTGTGGTAGCCCACGTTGAAGGTGAGCAGGTTGAGGGAGCCGTAGTAGGAGTAGGTCTCATGGCCCTTGAGGAACATGTAGTGCTCAGCGATGAAGTGTCCAGAGATGGGGTGCAGGCCCATTCCCAGCAAGGAGCCTGCCATCATGTAGACCACAGGCTTGGCTCCACACAGCCAGTAGAGGGCCACATTGAAGGACAGCTGCACAGCCACGTTGGCCACCTCCAGCCTGGTGATGGGCTTGGGGTTGATGCAGAGAGGGCGGATGGCGTAGAACAGAGGCTGAAGGATGATCCAGACAAACTTACGGAAGCGTGTGCAGAAGAACCAGCCCTCAAATTCAGTGGGGATGTCCACGTCCACGCCATCTCCTCCCAGGTAGCGGTGGTGGTCCAGGTGGTAGCGCTTAAAGGAGGCAGAATACGGCAGCCCGATGGGCAGGTTGGCAAACATGGCGAACCAGCGGTTCCACATGGCCCTGCTGTTGCCAAACGCTGTGTTGTGGGAGATCTCGTGGATGGCCAGGGTCATGGAGTGGTTGATACAGCTGCCAAAGGCATACGTCCAGAACAGCACCCATTTCCAGTCTAGGTCTTTGACCAGGTAGAATGCTAAAAACTGGATGAGTACCATCATGCAAACAATCCACTTCAGCCTGGGATCAGGCCCCATTAGGGTCTTTATTTCTGGGTACTTTGCTGTTAGAGAAGAGAAAGAATACGATTTTGGTTCATTTTCAAAATTTAGCCTACTTATTTGACAAAGTACTAATAAAAAAAATAACATTGATACAACTCCTTTCGTCATGTCATTCCAATTCAGAACTTTAATTGTTACAATCATAATATAAAGACTATCAGACATTTCCTACAATTTGTAACCTTTGTAACCATTTGCAAGCCCTCAAGTTTCGCATCGTTGCTACTTCTGTCAAATGGCCCCTTAAAAAGCTCAGTCAGGACAGGCCCAGAGGTCCCAAACTGTCAACCACAAACACCATTGATAGAAAGGTGCCTGCAGGAACAGTCTGGCAATTGCCATTCAAAACAGCACTAATTATACTGGTATCTTATTTGACTGGCAGCCACAGCAGGATGTGAGACCACAATGATTAATGTACTTTCAAAGAATATGGGCAATGCAAATAAGCTTACCAAATCCACCCTCCATTTGCAAATAAAGCAGTCTGCGAGTCACAACTTACATTTTGTGACGATGTGTGTCACCTTGAGAACTTATCTTAAATCGCTCCTGACTAAAAAGTAACCTAATGTGCACAAAGGGTGGATTCAGATTAGGCCTAGGTCCACTAGGGCCCAGCCAATGAGTGACAAAATCAAAGCACAGAGGGTTTGGCCTACAGCATTATTAAAGTTATCACACAGTATCAAAATTATAAAATGTCTCTCTGCTAGTATCAAAGTCTTGTAAGTCACTGTAGGCCTAGCGTAATCATTGCCAACTACATTAAGCGGGCTAACTGGCCTTCAAATGACATAGGACCGAAAAACATGTCATACTAATGAGAACAAACCATACAGAAGGTCAAGACTGGGACCTGGGTGGTTACAGAGGGTGGAGGGTTTTAGATGCAGGCCTATCAGCTTATACCACATAACAACTGGAATTTCACCCATGTGGGTTAAGTTAAGCAACACCAAAAAGAAACTGACATCCTTATTATCACCTTGATGTCTCAGCTGATGGAGAATGGGTGAAATGTACAATTTACCATCCACCCGCTCCTCCAAACCAGTTAGAAATGTTTTGGGGACACACAAACGTGGGTTTTGTGTACAAAGGAATAGGAAAACCTTTATCAGGTAGGTAGAACAGTCATTGTAACAATGCACATAGTGATATAGCCTGAAACACCCACAATTGCTGGGTCCTATACAACATTACCAGCTTGTAGTAAGTCGCTCTGGATAAGAGCGTCTGCTAAATGACGTAAATGTAAAAATGTAAAATGTAGTAGCCTATTTTAAATGTTTGTTTAAGTGTTGGTAGCAGCTGCAGTGGACAGAAGTTTTGATTATTTTGTGTGTGTGTGTGTGTAAGCCTATATTAAATCACAGGGATTTATTAAAACTAGGCTATGAGCTAGAAAGTGAAAGCCAGGCCATGCTGACCTTGAGTTTACTGTGTTACTTATAATGGATGTGTGGATAGACGGACTGTTTAGCCTACTACTCACTGACTGCTTCTTGACCAATGACCTTTCACCTTTCTAACCATTGGGGTGGATGGTGTTTATCAAGGCAATGTTATAACCAAATCATACTCAACAATTGAAGTTACATTGTTTGCTTTCTGTCCTATCACAGCGTAACACACTTTGGTTAGTTTCATCAGTGCTACTGAAATATAAGGACGATAAAGGCTAACAGAGACAGGAAAGAAATCAGGTGGAAGGAGGTGGGCTGGCTAGCTGAAGGAGGTGGGCTGGCTAGCTGAAGGAGGTGGGCTGGCTAGCTGAAGGAGGTGGGCTGGCTAGCTGAAGGAGGTGGGCTGGCTAGCTGAAGGAGGTGGGCTGGCTAGCTGAAGGAGGTGGGCTGGCTAGCTGAAGGAGGTGGGCTGGCTAGCTGAAGGAGGTGGGCTGGCTAGCAAAAGGAGGTGGGCTGGCTAGCTGACAATAGTCCAGCACTCCTATCTAATTGCACTACTTATCACTTTGTGGAGTGATTAAATCAAGTTAGATTTTGGAGTGATATCTGGAGTAATTATTATAAAGTCGGCTTAACCTGTTCACCTGACCATATCTGGGATTTTACAATTTCTCTGCGGAGAGAGATGTGAGAAATCTGATAAGTCTCCAAGACAAAACAGAGCCACCTTTGCAAAATATTTACCTTAAGGCTATTTCTGCCAGTGCCGGGAAACAGAGTTTCATTTTCACTTCTAGGAAATCAAACTGTGCTTTTATTCATATTTCAAGAGAGCTTAGGTTTGTATTGTTGGATTGCCTACTGAGAAGGAGAGGCCATGATGATTGCAGTTAGTATAGGGGACAACAACACTGATAAACCCTAAAAGCCACCACCAGACTGCAATACTAGCCAGCAGTCTCTACAGTAGTAACTAGCAGTGTCCCTCTGTGCCTCCTGTTGCTGCTGTACTCCCATAGCTTACACATTATTCAGACAGGATGAGATTCCTTTGTCACTAGCCAGACAGGATGAGAGTCCTTTGTCACTAGCCAGGTTTCCTTCCAACCTTTTTATGCGAGTCAATACGTCGGACAGAAAAATGTCACGACAGGCCTGATGGAAACAGCAAATTTGTCGGTAAACTTTCCAAATGTCGACATCACAAAAGATCCAAGATGGGATCTTTTTGTGTCTGTAAAATTAATTATGCGAGAAATGGTGGTGGAAATACTTATGCGCAAATATATATATATATATACAATAACCATTATACTGATGTAAACGTGGGAGTCACGCGATATGTTGTGTGGTCCTTCCACTAAGCCAGTTTATTAGGCTGCAGCTGAAATAAGTTCACAGGGTGGGGAAATTGCATGGTGTTCCATCCTAGACTTACAACTTGTGCTAAATTAGGATATTATACTGAATTGAATCAAACGGACTCAGAGGTCAATTTTAATGGCTTTACTCCATGACTGTCGGTATAACAAGAACCCAGCATTCTGTCATGGTGACGTCATATCAGTACGTCACATCAATATACATCCCCCTTTACTTGGATATCAACTTCAATGTCAACCTGACACACACATTTGTTTCGTTACCTGTATAGCAACATTTGTGTTAACAATAAACTGAAATATGTTCACAATTTATTATTACACTGAACAAAAATAGAAACGCAACATGTAAAGTGTTGGTCCCATCTTTCATGAGCTAAAATAAAAGATCCCAGAAATGTGTCTTACACACAAAAAGCTTATTTCTCTCAAATTGTGCACAGATTTGTTATCCCTGTTAGTGAGCATTTCTCCTTTGCCAAGATAATCCATCCACCTGACAGGTGTGCCATATCAGGAAGCTGATCATTGTGCAGGTGCACCTTGTGCTGGGGACAATAAAGGCCACTCTAAAATGTGCAGTTTTGTCACACAACACAATGCCACAGATGTCTCAAGTTGAGGGATAGTGCAATTGGCATGCTGACTGCTGGAATGTCCACCAGAGCTGTTGCCAGAGAATTTAATGTTAATTTCTCTACCATAAGCCTCCAACTTCGGTTTAGAGAATTTGGCAGTACGTCCAACCGGCCTCTCAACCGCAGACCACGTCTATGGTTTGCTGATGTCAATGTTGTGAACAGAGTGCCCCATGGTGGCGGTGGGGTTATTGTATGGGCAGGCATAAGCTACAGACAACGAACACAATTGCATTTTATCGATGGCAATTTGAATGAAAAGAAATACCATAAAATGATCCTGAGGCCCATTGTGAGGCCCATTTTTTTTAAAGGTATCTGTGACCGACAGATGCAAATCTGTATTCCCAGTCATGTGAAATCCATGGATTAGGGCCTATTGAATTTATTTCAATTGACTGATTTCCTCATATGAACTGCAACTCAGTCAAATCTTTGAAATTGTTCCATTAACATTCCAGGTGAAGCTGGTTGAGAGAATGCCAAGAGTGTGCAAAGCTGTCATCAAGGTAAAGGGTGGCTACTTTGAAGAATCTCAAATAAAAAAATTATTTTGATATGTTTAACACTTTTTGGGTTACTACATGATTCCATTTGTGTTATTTCATAGTTTTGATGTCTTCACTATTATTCTACAATGTAGAAAATAGTAAAAATAAAGAAAAACCCTGGAATGAGTAGGTGTCCAAACTTTTGACTGGTACTGTATGTACTGGAGTCCTACCTTAAAAATTGACCAATAGAAGTATAAAGAGGGGTTCCTGCATAATCGTTTTACATAATAATTGGCCTGTCTAGCTAGCTAGATGACGAATATTGTAGGTAGCAACAGCAATGGTTGAAATTAGATCAGTTACTAGCCAACACCCCTCTCCCTGCCTGGCTCACAACACAAGGTAACTAGCCAGCCACCATACATAAAATGTATGCACGCATGACTAAGTGGCTTTGGATAAAGGTGTCTGTTAAATGGCATATATTATTATATTTATATATTATTTAGTTAGTTATCTATTATCATTAGCTAGCTAATTATCTATTCATCTGTGGCTGCAGTGAGCAACTGCTAGCTACATAGCATCCCTGAAGGGGGATTCCAGTTAGTTAACTAGCCAACTTTAACTAACTAGCAGCCAGCTCTGATGAAAGACAAGAATAACATTTATAGCTAACAAGCTAAATAATGAATGACCAGTTTGCTTAACTAGCAAGCTAACAACCTTTGGTTGGTGGCAAGTTTGATAGTAGGTGAAGTTGTTAGAAAAATACGAACTGACAAGCTAATGTTAGCTTCTATTGCGGTCTGGGAGGAGAAAGGAAAATCCTCACCCAAAATGTATTTCCTCCTGTCTGCATGTGGCTGATCTGTATAAACCCATTCGTAATCCTCACGAGCGACACGGTTCCCCATCTTTCTTTGGTGTAAGTGACAGGTAATGAGTCTCAAAACATTTATGTTACTAGCTAAATGTAACAAATTGACTCCAACTTCTCGGTTACCTAACTGTTTCAAGCCACCCTGTCCGGTGTCAAAGCCTGATCTGACTGAAATAGAGTTCGCCCACCACCTGACCAGCGTCACAAACAAACGTTTTGGATGCTGATTCGCTGATTCGCTGATTCTCTCACAGACTGTGCTCAGGGCGTTCGTAAATTCACAGCGTTTTGGCTCTGGGAGTTTTCAGAGCGCACTGGACGCTGTGGCGGAGGAGTAGTCCCCTGTA
The DNA here is from genome assembly GCF_020615455.1 of Coregonus clupeaformis. Lineage (NCBI taxonomy): Eukaryota > Metazoa > Chordata > Actinopteri > Salmoniformes > Salmonidae > Coregonus > Coregonus clupeaformis. The sequence goes on along the minus strand of NC_059228.1, from coordinate 28,656,222 downwards.
GCTCAGTTGGTAGAGCATGGCAGGGTTGTGGGTTCGTTTCCCACGGGGGGCCAGTATGAAAATGTATGCACTCACTAACTGTAGGTCGCTCTGGATAAGAGCGTCTGCTAAATGACTAAAATGTCACACAAAAAAAAAACATGAGTAGGGTTGATCCGAGCGTTCTGACCTCACAACAACGTCAGTCAAGCACCCAAGCTAACTGGCTAAAGTTGGCTAGCTACTTCCAGACACAAAGAACACCTCACTCTGACCATTTTACTCGCCCTAGTAGAGGTGGTTAGGCTGTTTTCATGTTGTCTAGGGCGTTGGTGACTGTAATTCTGCTGCTGGCAACAATTTAATAAAGTTTTTTTTGCCGAAGTTTACTGACACCAGTCATATTCAACCAGTGTTGCGTGTTCATTAATTCATCATTCTGCGCTCTGGCACACAGACGAGAGTGCTCTGAAATCTGAGTAGAGAGCCAGAGTGAATTTACGAACCTACCCAAGACTGTTGCCAACTCCTCAGTAAGGAAAGTAGCTATTGGCTGTCCTAAAAGTCGCTAGATTTGCATAATTGGCCATGTGCATGTAATTGTGAGGGACTCTGTAAGAGAGAGGAATAATGTGTGGGAGAGACAAAAAGTGAGTAAAAAACACCCTATATTTACATCCCACCCTGAATGTAAGCCAGGGCGGGATCAGCCAGCGGCGGCTTCCCGCATGCACGATTCATTTGCAGTCTGGACGCGGAGGGGTGAACATCTCCTGCGCTGACTGCTGCGTGAGGACTGGGCTGTCTGTGAGTGCTTTGGGACGATGGTGGGGCCCGGGGCAGCACCCGCTGCTCGTTGAGAAGAGTAAGAACGATACGTGCTTTCACGTCAGAGTCTCCAAAAGTCTCCAATAACACCAGAAAAAAATTGCTAGATTTGTCACTAGTCGCTTTTTTGAAAATGTGTCGCTAGAGGGGTCTGAATACTCGCTAAATATAGCGACAAAGTCGCTAAATTGGCAACACTGCCCAAGATAGCCGAGTGACTGCCCCACCACAGATCGAACAAGGAGCCAGATGTTTCACCGGATGTATAAATCTGAAGCATCCGGTTGGAATTTCCCGATCTCAACAGTTCTGTTCCCAAAACTACAATCTGTTACGAACAGAGTGCACTAAGATTTGTAGCCATTGCCAAAGTTTTACAAAATTGCCTTGTTTACAAGGAGTGTGCCAGATTTTCAATTTGCTCCCATTGAAAACGACACAGATGAACTATCTTGGGTTAGTTATAAATATATTTGGTCAGACCGCTCTAACAATGGAAATACACTTCCTCAAATTGAATTGAAGGTAGGCGAGATCAGGTGGGACCATTCTAGTCAATTAGAGGGCAGAAAGTGGGAGGAAAATGGCGGAAGTGGATGCGAGTTAGAATTCCAGGAAAGTAGATATCATTGGGGATGCAGCGGAACGGTTCCTGGGACTGAAAGACTTCTCTGTGGAGGAGTTGCATGGAGTATTGTCACAAGCCCTACCACCCTCTCAGGTCATAGAGCCTGAGAAGGGAGACATGGAGATGTTAAGGAAGAAGTGGGAGTTTTGGTTTTGTCAATGTGATTTTTATTGTTTAATTTTGGGTGGATGAAGTTAGGTTTTCCTATCACGTATGGATTTTATTTTTTCAACCTGGTCCAGTTGATGGCAGTAATACACCTTTTTGGGTTGTAGTCTCCCATAAAAGCCACAGAAGAGTTTGAATCAATCAAAGGTCAGATTAGGAAGGAAGAGGTGGTGTTTGCTCGATTGCGCTTAGGACATTGAACTCGTCATTACGTCTGGTTGGCAAGCATGTGAATGGTTTGTGTCTGGAGCGTATGGTCGATGAAACGGTGGAACATGTGTTGTTAAATTGTTGTAAGTATGTTGAAGAGAGGGAAAGATTGAAGTGTAGGGTCATTTAGGTAGGAGGGGGTTGGGCTGGTTTGGAAGGGATTTAGATTTAGAAATGTTGTAAACTGTGATTGACCACACACTCCAGCACAGTAGATGGCGGCATGCACCTTTAACGTTGGTTTGCGGACCGCCATTATATCATAGAAGAAGAAGAGTTTGAATCAAGCGGCGTGTCGCGTAAAGTTGGTGAAGCTGAAGGTCCTGAATGGACATCAGTAGTGTCAAAAACTGGAACAATAAGGAAAGTGGAGAATACATCTATAAATGATAATGATTTGCTTCTTTTTGGGATGCATATGTGAGAAACCTGTTTGAGGTGCTGAAAATGGTGAAGTATGAGCTAGGAAAAGTATAGTCTGTCAGAGTGACCAGGAGTGGTGTTATTTTGATTCATTGTATTTCTGAAGAACAGAGGAAGATTGCAGTGGGCCTCAAAAGAATCCGAACAACAGATGTTTCGTGCTTTGAACTTTCGAGTAGAGCACCCTTCAAAGGGGTCATCTCAGATGTTCAGTTTGAATACCTGAAGATAATTCCTGGTGTGGTTGGTGCCAGGCGTCTGACCCGCTGGGTGAATGGAGAAAAATAAGAAAGTCTGTCGGTCCTGTTGTTTTTTGATAAAGAGCATCTAGCTATGCATGTGAAGCTTGGTTATGTAAGATAAGCTGTAAGTGCTTTCTTTCCCAAACCACTGCAGTGTAAGAACTGTTAAGGATTTGGCCATGTTTCAAGTATGTGCAGATGGACAGAGTATAATGAAGAACGGTGTGTAAAAGGACAACAGTGTTGCAATTGTGGTGGGGATCATGATCCCGAGTTCCTGGAGTGCCCTGTAAGGGTGAAGGAGATTGAGGTGGAACAAGTTAGTGACCAATCGAATCTCCTATACGGAGGCAATTAAAATAATTGAGAAAACAAGTGATGCTAGTGAAGATATGGTAGTGGATGCACCACAGCCTGTAGTAAATGTTTGCTGCCAGTCAAAATATACCCTTTGTGTTAAAAAGGTGGATTTTGTGGCGTTCATTGCCACAGTTATAAACTGTACGGCTGAAGTCTCAAAGAAGACTGGACATTATTGTGGCTGCGGCACAAAGGTTTTTGGGACTTAAGGATTTTACATCTGAAGACTTGCAAGGGGTACTGGCACTGGACGACGTCCCGCCCTCCCAGGCTCCCCTTGAGCCTGTGTAGGGATAAGATCTGTTTATTTATTTTATTTATTTATTTTATTTTTTACAGTAAAGTTGTTTGATTTGGTTTATTTTATTTTTGGTAGTTGTTTTGGTAGTTTGTTCCGTTTTGGGGGGGGGGGGATCCTGTTTCCATCCTGCACAGTAGCTGGCGGGATGCACATTACATTTAGCAATCGCCAATATACCATAGAAGAATAAGAATAACTACTAAGTCATTTTTCTCAAAGGTCCCGGAATGACACATGCATCCACTTATATCAGTACATAACCAAAAATATAGCGTATTCAGCTGTTTGAAGCTGGTGTACAAAATCGAAAGTAAAAGATGCAAAAACTAAACTTCAGAACGGGAAGCATAGAAATAGTACACATATAACAGATCTACCGCTTCTTAGACTTGCTTTCAACGGGAATGAAATATCTATTACTCACATTCTATGTGAATTTGGTCAGGTCGCCCATATTGTCGCTTTAAAAGCCTAAACATGACAAATAAGCCTCACATAATTCGAAACTCTCAGATGGGTGGGTTTTGTTGCTAAACGTTTAGCAACAAAAACGACGGGCTTAGATTACATGTTTTCAACAAACTATACTGAACAAAAATAGAAACGCAACCTGTAAAGTGTTGGTCCCATGTTTCATGAGCTGAAATAAAAGATCCCAGACATTTTCTTTCAAATTTCTTTCATGTTGCGTTTATACTTTTGTTCAGTATATGTTTTGTCTCAATGTTTATTGAAAACAAATACAGTAGCATAATGAGCACTTGTTACAGTTGTTGGTTAGCTAGCTAGCGAATTTGAACAATAATAGCATAGACATGACATGAGTCAAGACATGGTATCAATAACAAGATAAAATGAGCTGAAACGAGCCACCTACGATTCTCCCATGGCAGCTTCTTGTCATTGTTGCTAGCTATCTGACCTGTCAGAATCATAACACCACACGGCCTTCTGCCTCATCGATGCGGGCATCATTTGTGACATTCTCACACGGACAGATTTTGGGCAAAGTAAATCCTATCGCTTCTATTCCTCTCTGATATAGCTATACCTCAGTGCAGGGGTAGGCAACCCTGGTCCTGGAGTGCTGCAGGCACTTAATGTTTTTGATTTAACCAACCTGGAAGATCAGGTGTGTTGAATTTAGGCAATCGCTGAACTGTAGCACAGTGTGGTGCCTAGTTGGGACAGAATCCTGCAGGACCTGTGTTGTTTGACACCGGCCCTGTGGAACTGTGCCGTTTCTGGTGGTTTCCAATAGCGTGTGATTGCAGCCCGCAATTCAGGGCGTTCCCCCCTCGAGCACGCCATCTTCATGCGTGTGAGACACTTGATATTCTAGATTTCCTCTGATTGTCTATGCGATTAAAATGTGGGTCAAAAGGGAAATAAAAGTATTATCTGACTTTTTCGGGGGGGCGAAGGACACTGTCTACGGTGTCCTAGCTAGCTAGCCTTCGCCTCTTCTTCTGTGGGGTTTATCGGTGGTTGGCATCCAACGTTATGGTGCATTACCCCCACCTACTGTACTGGAGCGTGCCTGCCTGTGTAAAGCTACCTAGCTTTAAAATGGACCAATGGAAGTATAAAGAGGGGTTCCAACAGGTGCAGGAATACCCACACGCAGGAACACCCCAAATTGCGGGCTGCAATTACACCCTTCTCGTGATTTCTGGTCAAGTATTTGATTGAGGGATGGGACAACATTATATAAAATCTCTGGCATCATTATGTAAACTGTCCTACACCACCTTTTTTTATACACGAGGGGAGGTCTTTGGGACAAGTTAAACAGGTCTGTAAAATAAATGACAGAGTTAACCAAAGTGCCAAGGTTAATTAACATTCAAGAGTAACAAATACAATTCACACAATTAGGAGTCACTGGTATCCCACAGATTAACACACACTGGCTGGGACTATGGTTTAGAAAGCACACACAATGAATTAGCAGCAGGGCACGATATAGCAAGTATCCAAGACTCAATCTTTGCATGTAAAACACTTCTAGGATAATATCATGCAGACTTTAGATAAGGCATATACACACTTTGTAAGATAGCACACTCGTGGTGAAATACTATTTGTAAGATGACAGCTAGCACACGTGATAATTAGCATGCAAAAGCAAACGTGATTTACACTCAGCTCTCTAACCAAAATAGGACAGGCAGCCCTGGAGGTCTTTGGGAAAGTGGTGACGGATTAAGAGCAAGACAAACATACAAACATAAAACATATAAATGTAAGGCAACCCAAGGTTGGTAAGCCCTCTCCTAGCCTGGGTTGCCGGTAATACACTCTACTCTAAATCTTGTTTTAACTTTATATGTTTAATCTTTCTGTAAATGAGTTCATGCCAACAAATCCAATACATGTAATTTAAAACTGTACGTTCAGTAAGCACAACCGTTTATTTTACACCTGCTACATTAGGTTAGGAGTGGAAAAAAACAGACTGCTGTGTCACGGATTCAGCCGAGGCTGCTCCTCCTCCTTGCTCGGGCAGGCTTCGGCGTTCGTTGTCCCCGGAGTAATAGCTGCTGCCGATCGATGTTTCGGTGTTTGTCTTGTTTGGTCTTTATTGTTTACATCTGTTTCCCATTATGTTTGATTGTGTTCCCTTTAATACCCTCTGTTTCTCATTGTGTATTGTGCGTTATTGTTTTTGGTCTTTGCGGCAGTTGCCCATGTGTGCGGGTCTTGCTATTTCCCTCGCTGTTCGAGGTTGCCAGTGTACTTTGTTTTGTTGCTGAATCTATTAAAGTGTCTGCCAGTAGCTCGGTGTCCTGCTCTTGACTTCGCCTACCGCATACACGTCGCCTTGACAGAATAACGCACCAATTAGACATGGAGTCAGCAGGAGCGGCGGTGCCAGCTGGATCAATAGAAGAGCGCGTAGAACAACAAGCGGCTATGATCCAGGCTCTCGGCACCGCCATGGAACAGGTGGTGAAAACCGTGGAGCGATGGGAAAGAAGAAGTTGGTCTACACCAGGGGTGTCAAACTCATTTTAGCTCAGGGGCCACATGGAGGAAAATCTATTCCCAAGTGGGCCGGACCGGAAAAATCATGGTATATATAACTTAAAAACAACAACTTCAGATTGTTTTCTTTGTTTTAATACGATCAACATACAACATAAAGCTGGAGCCTGAGGACAGTGTGTCCAAAATAGTACAAGCACAACATCACTATTAATCATAAAACACATCAAGTTTATTTGAAAATTCTAAAGAAAAAGAACACACAAACACACAATGCCTCAGTGATTAACAGAACTGTTTCACAGATCACAGAACTATATCAGGGTGTCATTTCTCAGGCAGAAATGTAGATACAAATAATGAAATCCTGTTCCCCAAACAAGTGCAAGAACCACAGAGTCAAGAATAGGTTAAATATACAAATAAAATCAATTAAAAACAATAGCACATCAACATAAAAACATCAACATAAATCTGAAAGCGTTGCTCAAACTCCCGTAACAGTCCCGTTATTTTATCTTTGAACCGCTTCATGTCTGCCACATGTTGGGTCGCGCACACATTTTTCAGACAGGGGAAGTGAGCTGCATCACCACCGGCAAGTTGCGTCTCCCACAATGACAGCTTCAACTTGAAAGAACGTATGCTGTCATAATACTGCGTGACAACTTTGTTGCGCCCTTGCAGCTGTTTGTTCAAGTTATTCAGGTGCTCTGTAACATCCACCATAAATGCAAGGTCCTGCATCCATTCTGCGGAATGAAATTCTAACACTGGTTTGCCCTTTTCTTCCATGAACTGTTCAATTTCTTCTCGTAAATCAAAGAAACGCCTCAGCACAGCACCTCGGCTTAACCATCTTACCTCAGTGTGGTATGGCAGGCCATAGATGTGGTCTTTCTCTCTGAGAAGGCTGTCAAACTGACGGTGATTCGGGCTTCTGGATCGGATGAAATTAACAGTTTGGATGACCACCTTCATGACGTTATCCATCTTTAATGACTTGCAACACAAAGCCTCCTGGTGCAAAATACAGTGAAAAGTCAAAAATCACGTCCTCCATTTGCAGATTGCACTTTCTCTCTGAACTTTGTCACAACGCCTGCTTTTTTCCCGATCATTGAGGGCGCACCATCTGTAGCCAGGCTGACAGCGCGGGACCAGTCCACTCAGACCCTGTCCAGCGCGCCGGCGAGTGCGGTAAAAATATCAGCTGCTGTCGTTGTATCTGTCATCGGCACCAACTCCACGAACTCCTCGGTGACGGTCAATGTGTCATCAACTCCGCGGATGAAAATGGCCAGTTGTGCAACATCTGTAATGTCCGTGCTTTCATCAATTGCAACCGAAAACGCAATAAATGACTTTGCTTCAACTGGCTGTCCAAATCCACTGAAAGATCGGAAATCCTGTCTGCAACTGTGTTTCTTGTCAGGCTGATATTTGCAAAAGCCTGCCGCTTTTCAGGGCACACAATCTCCGCTGCCTTCATCATGCATGTTTTTACAAATTCACCCTCACTAAATGGTTTTGAAGCCACTGCGATTTCATTAGCAATGAGGTAGCTAGCTTTCACTGCAGCGTCACTGATGTCTCGGCTGTGAGTAAACACAGACTGCTGTTTCTTCAGACCCGCCAACAGTTCATTCACCTTCTCTCATCTCCGCTGTCCTTGAAAGTTGTCATATTTGTCGGCATGAAGACTCACATAGTGGCGACGAAGGTTATATTCTTTCAGCACTGCAACATGCTCTGAACACACCAAACATACAGCTTTCCCATTCAATTCCGTGAATAAATAGGATGACCATTTTTCTTGGAACACTCTGCACTCTGCGTCCACTTTTCTCTTTTTTGACAGAGACATGTTGGGGCAATGAGGGTGCCAAAGCACATCATGTTAAAAGTAGAAGCCGTAATAAATCGCGGGCAAAACAAAGTAGCTCATTGGCTGCACGTGCTTGACCTACTTGCTCTGCCCCGGTATAAACAGTTTGCTTGCTTAACACAATTGCTATTGCGCCATCCAGTGGACGCAATTGGAACAGCAGTTTATTTTATAGAAAAATTGCAGCGCATTTTTATACTATACAAAAAAAAAGAAACATTTTTTTTTTCTTTTTTTCTTTTTCTCAAAATCATCTCGCGGGCCGGATTAAACCCGTTTGCGGGCCTGATCCGGCCCGCGGGCCGTACGTTTGACACCCCTGGTCTACACCTCCTCCGACGATACCACCACCATCAGCTATGCCCATCGCTTCATCTCCGGGGTCCAGTGGGATTCGGCTCTCGCTCCCGAGGGCTTATGATGGCACAGCTGCCGGGTGTCAGGGTTTCCTGCTCCAGGTGGAACTCTACCTTGCAACCATCCACCCGGCGCCCTCGGGATACGAGAGCGTGTCCGCCCTCATCTCCTGTCTGTCCGGCAAGGCGCTGGAGTGGGCCAACGCCGAGTGGGGGGGAATAGACGCAGACACAGTCAACTATGCAGAGTTCACCCGCCGCTTCAGGGCAGTATTTGATCATCCACCAGAGGGTAAGGCGGCGGGTGAACGTCTATTCCACCTTCGACAGGGGAGGAGGAGCGCGCAGGAGTTTGCACTGGACTTCCGGACACTGGCTGCCAACGCGGGATGGAATGAGAGGGCCCTCATCGACCACTACAGATGTAGCCTGACGGAGGACGTGCGTCGGGAATTGGCCTGCAGGGACACCAACCTAACCTTCGATCAACTGGTGGACATGTCGATTCGCCTGGACACCCTGTTGGATATCCGCGGACGTCCGGACTCGGGGCCGTCCATTCCATCCCCCAGCACTTCCGAGCCGACCCCGATGGAGCTCGGAGGTGCTGGTACTAGGAGAGAGACCAGGAGATAGGCCGTCCCCTGCACCAACTGTGGCCGCAGAGGACACACTGCTGGTCGGTGCTGGGGAGGGTCTCCTCGGAATCGAGGCAGTAGGCCGCGCACTGATGAGTCATTCTAGGTGAGTAGGCGCCCAACTCACCCAGAGCTCCCTGTTGCGCATATGTGTATTAAAGTTGTGTTTCCCGAGGTTTCTCCTCATTCCCAGCATAAGGCGCTAGCCGATTCAGGCGCAGCTGAGAATTTTATCGACCGCCATTTCACTCATAAGTTAGGGATTCCTATAGTTCCAGTGGATGTGCCCTTCCCTATCCATGCCCTAGATAGTCGCCCTTTGGGGTCTGGGTTGATTAGGGAGGTCACGGCGCCGCTCAGGATGAAAACGCAGGAGGGCCATGAGGAGATAATTCGGTTGTATTTGATTGACTCTCCTGCGTTTCCCGTGGTGTTGGGGCTTCCCTGGTTGACATCTCATGACCCCAACATTTCATGGCAACAGAGGGCTCTCAAGGGATGGTCTGATCAGTGTGTCTGGAGGTGTGTGGGTGTTTCCGTAGGGGCCACGACGGTGGAAAGTCCGAACCAGGTTCCCACCATGCACATTCCACCTGAATATGCCGATTTGGCTCTCGCCTTCTGTAAAAAGAAGGCGACTCAATTACCACCCCATCGACAGGGGGATTGTGCGATAAACCTCCAAGTAGGCGCTGCGCTTCCACGTAGCCATGTGTATCCTCTGTCTCAGGAGGAGACAGCGGCTATGGAAACATATGTCGCCGAATCGCTGAGACAGGGATACATACGGCCGTCCACTTCCCCTGCGTCCTCAAGTTTCTTTTTTGTGAAGAAGAAAGATGGGGGTTTACGCCCGTGTATTGACTACCGTGGTCTCAATCAGATCACCATCAAATATAGCTATCCTCGCCCTCTGATTGCTAGTATGACGGAGTCATTACACGGGGCGCGATTCTTCACAAAATTGGATCTCAGGAGCGCGTACAACCTGGTGCGCATTAGGGAGGGAGATGAGTGGAAGACAGCATTCAGTACCACCTCGGGTCACTATGAGTACCTCGTCATGCCATACAGGTTAATGAATGCTCCTTCAGTCTTCCAATCGTTTGTGGATGAGATTTTCCGGGACTTACATGGACAGGGTGTAGTGGTGTATATTGATGACATTCTAATATACTCCGCTACCCGCGCAGAGCATGTGTTCCTGGTTCGTCGGGTGCTTGGTAGACTGTTGGAGCATGACCTGTATGCAAAGGCGGAGAAATGTCTGTTCTTTCAGGAGTCCATCTCCTTCCTGGGACACCGGTTGTCCGCATCAGGGGTGGAGATGGAGATTGACCGTGTTTCAGCCGTGCGCAATTGGCCGACTCCCTCCACGGTGAAGGAGGTGCAGCGGTTCTTGGGTTTTGCCAAATACTACCGGAGGTTTATCCTGGGCTTTGGGCAGGTAGCAGCTCCCATTACCTCTCTGCTAAAGGGGGGTCCGGTGCGTCTGCAGTGGTCGGCTGAGGCGGACAGGGCTTTTGGGCATCTGAAGGACCTGTTTACCTCGGCTCCAGTGCTGGCGCATCCGGATCCCTCTTTGGCGTTCCAAGTTGAGGTGGATGCGTCCGAGGCTGGGATCGGTGCTGTACTGTCTCAGCGCTCGGGTACGCCACCTAAACTCCGCCCCTGTGCTTGCTTTTCTAAGAAGCTCAGTCCGGCGGAGCGCAATTATGATGTGGGGGACAGGGAGCAGTTGGCTGTGGTGCAAGCCCTGAAGGTGTGGAGGCATTGGCTTGAGAGGGCTAAACACCCTTTTCTCATTTTGACTGACCATCGTAACCTGGAGTACATACAGGCGGCGAGGAGGCTGAACCCTCGCCAGGCTAGGTGGGCTATGTTTTTCACCTGATTTGTGTTTACGCTCACCTATAGACCAGGGTCACAGAACGCTAAGGCAGACGCCCTGTCCCGACTATATGACACAGAGGAGAGGTCCATTGAGCCTACTCCCATACTTCCGGAGTCTTGTCTGGTGGCACCGGTGGTATGGGAGGTTGATGCGGACATCGAGCGGGCGTTACGTACCGATCCTACTCCCCCACAGTGTCCAGAGGGTCGGAAGTACGTGCCGCTCGAGGTTCGTGATCGATTAATATATTGGGCTCACATGTCACCTTCTGGCCATCCTGGTATTGGACGGACAGTGCACTGCCTTAGTGGAAAGTACTGGTGGCCCACTTTGGCTAAGGACGTGAGGGTTTATGTTTCCTCCTGCTCGGTGTGCGCTCAGTGTAAGGCGCCTAGACACCTACCCAGAGGGAAATTACAACCCCTACCCGTTCCACAACGACCGTGGTCTCACCTCTTGGTGGATTTCGTCACGGACCTTCCCCCCTCCCAGGGGAATACGACGATCTTAGTCGTTGTGGATCGGTTTTCAAAGGCCTGCCGTCTCATTCCAATGCCAGGTCTCCCTACAGCCCTACAAACTGCTGACGCCCTGTTTACTCACGTCTTCCGGCACTACGGGGTACCTGAGGATATAGTGTCTGATCGGGGTCCCCAGTTCACCTCTAGAGTCTGGAGGGCGTTTATGGAACGTCTGGGGGTCTCGATTAGCTTTACCTCAGGGTTTCACCCCGAGAGTAACGGGCAGGTGGAGAGAGTGAACCAGGATGTGGGTAGGTTTCTGAGGTCCTATTGCCAGGACCGGCAGGGGGTGGTCAGAATATGTCCCCTGGGCAGAAATAGCCCAAAACTCACTTCGCCACTCCTCAACTAACCTTAACCTAGCACACACTGAAAAGGCCTATCAGCCGGTCCTGGCACCTTGGCATCAGAGCCAGATCGAGGCCCCTGCGGTGGACGAGTGGTTTCGGCGCTCGGAGGAAACCTGGAACGCTGCGCATGGCCGTCTACAGCGAGCGATCAGGTGGCAAAAAGCGAGCGCCGATCACCACCGCAGTGAGGCTCCGGTGTACGCACCGGGAGATCGGGTCTGGCTCTCGACCCGAAACCTGCCCCTTCGCCTGCCCTGCCGGAAGCTGGGTCGGCGGTTTGTGGGGCCATTTAAAGTCCTGAGGAGATTAAACAAGGTATGTTATAGGTTACAACTGCCCATTAATTACCGCATTAACCCCTCGTTCCATGTGTCTCCCCTCAGGCCGGTAGTAGCTGGTCCACTCCAGGAGAGTGAGGTACGAGAGGCTCCTCCGCCCCCGCTGGACATCGAGGGGGCTCCGGCGTACTCAGTCCGTTCCGTCTTGGATTCGAGGCGTCGGATGGGGGGCCTGCAGTGGACCTACTCATTCCAGGGTTTTTCTTAATTTTTACATTGTAGAATAATAGTGAAGACATCAAAACTATGAAATAACACATATGTAATCAAGTAGTAACCAAAAAAGTCAACAAATCAAAATATATTTTATATTTGAGATTCTTCAAAGTAGCCACGCTTTGCCTTGATGACAGCTTTGCATACTCTTGGCATTCTCTCAACCAGCTTCATGAGGTAGTCACCTGGAATGCATTTCAATTAACAGGTGTGCCTTGTTAAAAGTTAATTTGTGGAATTTCTTTCCTTCTTAATGCGTTTGAGCCAATCAGTTGTGTTGTGAAAAGGTAGGGGTGGTATACAGAAAATAGCCCTATTTGGTAAAAGACCAAGTCCATATTATGGCAAGAACAGCTCAAATAAACTAAGAGAAATGACAGTCCATTATTACTTTAAGACATGAAGGTCAGTCAATCCGGAAAATGTCAAGAACTTTGAAAGTTTCTTCAAATGCAGTCGCAAAAACCATCAAGCGCTATGATGAAACTGGCTCTCATGAGGAAAGGAAGTACATGGCTCGGTTTTTCATGCGCAACAGTTTCCCGTATGTATCAAAATTAGTCCACAACCAAAAGGACATCCAGCCAACTTGACACAACTGTGGGCCAGCATCCCTGTGGAATGCTTGACACCTTGTGGCGTCACTGCGTCTTCAAATTGATGCTGTTCTGAGGGCAAAAAGGGGTGCAACTCAATATTAGGAAGGTGTTTTGTACACTCAGTGCATATGTTAATGACATATTAATGGACATATACACATGCCCGCGGGAAGATGTTTGTGGGTGGGGGTGCTGCGATTTCTTCGCTGACGCTACAGACAGCTACAGTTGAAGTCGGAAGTTTACATACACCTGACATTTAATCCTAGTAAAGATTCCCTGTTTTAGGTCAGTTAGGATCACCACTTTATTTTAATGTCAGAATAATAGTAGAGCGAATGATTTATTTCAGCTTTTATTTCTTTCATCACATTCCCAGTAGGTCAGAAGTTTACATACACTCAATTAGTATTTGGTAGCATTGCCTTCAAATTCTTTAACTTGGGTCAAACGTTTCGGGTAGCCTTCCACAAGCTTCCCACAAAAGTTGGGTGAATTTTGGCCCATTCCTCCTGACAGAGCTGGTGTAACTGAGTCAGGTTTGTAGGCCTCCTTGCTCACACACGCTTTTTCAGTTCTGCCCACACATTTTCTACAGGATTGAGGTCAGGGCTTTGTGATGGCCACTCCAATACCTTGATTTTGTTGTCCTTAAGCCATTTTGCCACAACTTTGGAAGTATGCTTGGGGTCATTGTCCATTTGGAAGACCCATTTGCAACCAAGCTTTAACTTCCTGACTGATGTCTTGAGATGTTGCTTCAATATATCCACATAATTTTCCTTCCTCATGATGCCATCTATTTTGTGAAGTGCACCAGTCCCTCCTGCAGCAAAGCACCCCCACAGCATGATGCTGCCACCCCCATGCTTCACGGTTGGGATGGTGTTCTTCGGCTTGCAAGCAACCCCCTTTTTCCTCCAAACATAACAATGGTCATTATGGCCAAACTGTTCTATTTTTGTTTCATCAGATCAGAGGACATTTCTCCAAAAAGTACGATCTTTGTCCCCATGTGCAGTTGCAAACCGTAGTCTGGCTTTTTTATGGCATTTTGGAGCAGTGGCTTCTTCCTTGCTGAGCGGCCTTTCAGGTTATGTCGATATAGGACTCGTTTTACTGTGGATATAGATAATTTTGTACCTGTTTCCTCCAGCATCTTCACAAGGTCCTTTGCTGTTGTTCTGGGATTGATTTGCACTTTTCGCACCAAAGTACGTTCATCTCTAGGAAACAGAATGCGTCTCCTTCCTGAGCCGTATGACGGCTGCGTGGTCCCATGGTGTTTATACTTGCGTACTATTGTTTGTATAGATGAACGTGGTACCTTCAGGCGTTTGGAAATTGCTCCCAAGGATGAACCAGACTTGTGGAGGTCTACCATTTTTTTCTTAGGTCTTGGCTGATTTCTTTTGATTTTCCCATGATGTCAAGCAAAGAGGCACTGAGTTTGAAGTTAGGCCTTGAAATACATCCACAGGTACACCTCCAATTGACTCAAATGATGTCAATTAGCCTATCATCCATGACATAATTTTCTGGAATTTTCCAAGCTGTTTAATGGCACAGTCAACTTAGTGTATGTAAACTTCTGACCCACTGTATTGTGATACAGTGAATTATAAGTGAAATAATCTGTCTGTAAACAGTTGTTGGAAAAATGTCCTAACCGACTTGCCAAAATTATAGTTTGTTAACAAGACATTTGTGGAGTGGTTGAAAAACCAGTTTTAATGACTCCAACCTAAGTGTATGTCAACTTCCGACCTCAACTGTATATCGGTCCGCTAATACAAGACTAGTAAAGGCCCAGTGGACTACTTATTATATATATTTTCTGTTTATTAATATATTTTTGTATTCCGATTTTTCAGGGGGCGCTGCAGCACGCTCAGCACCCCTACTTCCCACGGTTATGCATATACAGTGAAAGAGCAACTGTGAAATGTCCCTTTAAGGTTCCGTGGATGGTGAGGATCGAAAAACTATGGTTGAGAGAGATGAAGCAAAAGGAGTGGCTAAAAAGTCTAGGGTGGCCACATTTAAAATACCCAAATGCGGGACAACGGGATCATTCGCGGGATTGTGTAGCCTACATTTACATTTTACATTTAAGTCATTTAGCAGACGCTCTTATCCAGAGCGACTTACAAATTGGTGCATTCAACTTACACATTACCTACACATTAATATTTATTTTCACACACACCAAAGTCTTCCTCCCGCTGCACTGAGCGAGATAATCGAAATTACCTTATCTTTCAGTCTAATACAACTATTTACTTACTTTTGTAGCTCTTCATTAGGACGCACACTTTTTGTAAGTACCGGTAGTTAGAGTCTAACTGTTAGACATGTACTATTCAGAAATCGCTCAGCCATCTACTGGTTGCTAATATTCTAATGGTTCACCTAATTTCAGTTTATGTGAAAAAAGTATACTGTAGAGAATCATTGTACCATCTAAACCGCTGTGAAATATATATTACATAACCAGAAATATTGTATTTTCAACTGTTTGAAGCTGGTGTACAAAACTGAAAGAATAAGACGCAAAAACAAAACTAGTGAGGGAAAAAAGTATTTGATCCCCTGCTGATTTTGTACGTTTCCCCACTGACAAAGACATGATCAGTCTATAATTTTAATGGTAGGTTTATTTGAACAGTGAGAGACAGAATAACAACAACAAAATCCAGAAAAACGCATGTCAAAAATGTTATAAATTGATTTGCATTTTAATGAGGGAAATAAGTATTTGACCCCTCTGCAAAACATGATTTAGTACTTGGTGGCAAAACCCTTGTTGGCAATCACAGAGGTCAGACGTTTCTTGTAGTTGGCCACCAGGTTTGCACACATCTCAGGAGGGATTTTGTTCCACTCCTCTTTGCAGATCTTCTCCAAGTCATTAAGATTTTGAGGCTGACGTTTGGCAACTCGAACCTTCAGCTCCCTCCACAGATTTTCTATGGGATTAAGGTCTGGAGACTGGCTAGGCCACTCCAGGACCTTAATGTGCTTCTTCTTGAGCCACTCCTTTGTTGCCTTGACCGTGTGTTTTGGGTCATTGTCATGCTAGAATACCCATTCACGACCCATTTTCAATGCCCTGGCTGAGGGAAGGAGGTTCTCACCCAAGATTTGACGGTACATGGCCCCGTCCATCGTCCCTTTGATGCGGTGAAGTTGTCCTGTCCCCTTAGCAGAAAAACACCCCCAAAGCATAATGTTTCCACCTCCATGTTTGAAGGTGGGGATGGTGTTCTTGGGGTCATAGGCAGCATTCCTCCTCCTCCAAACACGGCGAGTTGAGTTGATGCCAAAGAGCTCGATTTTGGTCTCATCTGACCACAACACTTTCACCCAGTTCTCCTCTGAATCATTTAGATGTTCATTGGCAAACTTCAGACGGCCCTGTATATGTGCTTTCTTGAGCAGGGGGACCTTGCGGGCGCTGCAGGATTACAGTCCTTCACGGCGTAGTGTGTTACCAATTGTTTTCTTGGTGACTATGGTCCCAGCTGCCTTGAGATCATTGACAAGATCCTCCCGTGTAGTTCTGGGCTGATTCCTCAACGTTCTCATGATCATTGCAACTCCACGAGGTGAGATCTTGCATGGAGCCCCAGGCCGAGGGAGATTGACAGTTCTTTTGAGTTTCTTCCGTTTGCGAATAATCGCACCAACTGTTGTCAACTTCTCACCAAGCTGCTTGGCGATGGTCTTGTAGCCCACTCCAGCCTTGTGTAGGTCTACAATCTTGTCCCTGACATCCTTGGAGAGCTCGTTGGTCTTGGCCATGGTGGAGAGTTTGGAATCTGATTGATTGATTGCTTCTGTGGACAGGTGTCTTTTATACAGGTAACAAACTGAGATTAGGAGCACTCCCTTTAAGAGTATGCTCCTAATCTCAGCTCGTTACCTGTATAAAAGACACCTGGGAGCCAGAAATCTTTCTGATTGAGAGGGGGTCAAATACTTATTTCCCTCATTAAAATGCAAATCAATTTATAACATTTAAGATGTGTTTTTCTGGATTTTTTTGTTCTTATTCTGTCTCTCACTGTTCAAATAAACCTACAATTAAAATTATAGACTAATAATTTCTTTGTCAGTGGGCAAACGTACAAAATCAGCAGGGGATCAAATACTTTTTTCCCTCACTGTAAGCGCGGGAAGCATAGAAATCTATATCAGCTGTAACTGTCCTCTCCAAGTTTAGCCTAAAAGTATTTGACAAATGTGATTGTTTGACGATTTACATTGGCCTATGTGTCTTCTTGCTCTGCGCATTTAATCAGCTTTCAACAACGATTGGAGAAGTGTTTAACATCACCAGCACCACATCCTTATGATATATATTGTCATAAGCGCAACGTGATTGCAAAAGAGAGGTTGGAATGTCAAATCTCATCAAATGAATAGGAAATCTAACAAATACAGAACAAAAAAAAAAAAATCTAAATTAGTAGTCTTTTAATTTGTTGATAAAATGTGGGACATAATTGTTTGGTTGCGGGATGTGGGACAAAGGGCTAAAACTGAACAAAAAGAAGAAACTGTATTATGAAACTAAGATAAATTATATAAAGTATGTTGGGAAAAAGCTTTGAAGTACTTTAAATGAATTTATGGGCAGGAAGACTAATTAAACTCCATCTTTCATTGAATCAGAAGGCTCATTCATCACAACATCTTTTGATACGGCCAGTTATTTTGTCTATTTCATTGGCAAAGTGGGCAATCTCAGACATGAAATGCCAACAAACTATGAGTCATCATATTCATATTAGCCTCCTGTAGCTCAGTTGGTAGAGCATGGCGCTTGCAACGCCAGGGTTGTGGGTTCGTTTCCCACGGGGGGCCAGTATGAAAATGTATGCACTCACTAACTGTAAGTCGCTCTGGATAAGAGTGTCTGCTAAATGACAACAAAAAAAATTCCTCAAATACCTAATAATGAAAGAAAAGCATTGTCATTTAGAATTCTGTAAAGTTAGTGTGGGAAAAGTATTGTTGTCCATCAATAATGAGAAACCACCAGGTATTGACGACTTGATGGAAAGCTACGGAGCAATGTAGTGGACTATATTGCCATCCTGTTTGTCATTTCTTTAATCTGAGCCTGGAGAAAAGTGTTTGTCCTCAGACCTGGAGGGAAGCTCATTCCACTACCCAAGAACGGTAAAGCGCCCTTTATTGGTTCTAATGGCCGCCAATCAGCTGGCTGCCGACGCTTAGCAAACTGGGAATGAATGATTGATTGCTGTTGAGCAAGTCGAGGAGACTAAACTTCTTGGTGTGTCACCTTAGACTGTAAATAGTCATGGTCAAGGCATAGTTATTCAGTTGTTGTAAAGATGGGGAGAGGTTTGTCTGTGATAAAGTGATGCTCAGCATTTTTAAAACACCACAGTCGACCAAACACTTCCTGCAGGCTTTAGTTTGATCTAATCTTGACTATTGCCCGGTGATATGGTCAAGTGCTGCAAAGAAGGACCTAGAAAACCTGTAGCTGTCCCAGAATAGGGCAGCACGTCTTGCCTTTCAATATGCATGTTTGAAGTTTTATGTCACATGCACTAGTACAGTACAGCCTTTCTTGCAAGCACTAACCCCAACAACGCAGGAATCAATAACAATGTAATACTAAAAATAACAAGGTAGAACAAAAACACACGAGATATAAAAATAAGAACATGAGAAAGTAAGCATACTATATACAGGGTCAGTTCATGTACCATATTTACAATGTGCAGGGATACTGTATCGATAGAAGTAGATACTGTAAGTATAGGGGTAAGGTGACTAGGCATCAGGATATATAATAAACAGAGTAGCAGAAGTGCATATGATTGTGTGAGTGGGTGTGTGTAGAGTCAGTATTAATGTATGTGCATGTGAGCCAATGATGGAGTGTTAGTATGTGTGTTGGAGTATCAGTGTGTGTAGTGTGTAGGGCCCTGTGAGTGTGCATAGAGACAGTGCAAAAATAAGAATACATTACAAATGGTCAACTCAGATAGTCCGTGTAGCCATTTTGTTAGCTATTAAGTATACTGAACAAAAATATAAACGCAACATGCAACAATTTAAAAGATTTTACTGAGTTACAGTTCCTATAAGGAAATCAGTCAATTTAAATACATTCATTAGGCCCTAATCTATGGATTTCACATGACTGGGAATACAGATATGCATCTGTTTATAAGAGATGTGACCACCATCTGCCTTATGCAGCGCGACACATCTCCTTCACATAGAGTTGATCAGGCTGTTGACTGTGGCCTGAGTTGATCAGGCTGTTGATTGTGGCCT
This sequence comes from Coregonus clupeaformis, assembly GCF_020615455.1. Classification (NCBI taxonomy): domain Eukaryota; kingdom Metazoa; phylum Chordata; class Actinopteri; order Salmoniformes; family Salmonidae; genus Coregonus; species Coregonus clupeaformis. The sequence goes on along the minus strand of NC_059228.1, from coordinate 28,636,974 downwards.
GTGGAATGTTGTCCCACTCTTCTTCAATGGCTGTGCGAAGTAGCTGGATATTTGCAGGAACTGGAACACACTGTTGTACACGTCGATTCAGAGCATCCATAAAACATGCTCAATGGGTGACGTCTGGTGAGTATGCAGGCCATGGAAGAATGGACATTTTCAGCTTCCAGGAATTGTGTACAGATCCTTGCGACATGGGGCCGTGCATTATCGTGTTGAAACATGAGGTGATGGCGGTGGATGAATGGCACGACAATGGGCCTCAGGATCTCGTCACGGTATTTCTGTGCATTCAAATTGCAATCGATCAAATGAAATTGTGTTCATTGTCCGTAGCTTATGCCTGCCCATACCATAACCACACCGCCACCATGGGGCACTCTGTTCACAAAGTTGACATCAGCAAACCGCTCGTCCACACGTGGCCTGCGGTTGGGAGGCCGGTTGGACGTACTGCCAAATTCTCTAAAACAAAGTTGGAGGCGGCTTATGGTAGAGAAATGAACATTACATTTTCTGGTAACAGCTCTGGTGGACATTCCTGGAGTCAGCATGCCAACTGCACGCTCCCTCAAAACTTGAGACATCTGTGGCATTGTGTTGGGTGACAAAACTGCACATTTTAGAGTGGCCTTTTGTCCCTAGCACAAGGTGCACCTGTGTAATGATCATGCTGTTTAAGCAGCTTCTTGATATGCCACACCTGTCAGGTGGATGGATTATCTTGGCAAAGGAGAAATGCTCACTAACAAGGATTTAAACAAATTTGTGCACAAAATGAGAGAAATACGCTTTTTGTGCGTATGGAACATTTCTGGGATCTTTTATTTCAGCTCAGGAAACATGGGACCAACACTTTACATGTTGAGTTTATATTTTTGTTCAGTATAGGTAGTTATTTCGCGGTCTTATGGCATGGGCATAGAAGTTGTTCAGGAGCCTGTTGGTGCCAGACTTGATACACCGGTACCACTTGCCATGCGGAAGCAGAGAGAACAGTCTATGGCTTGGGTGGTTGGAGTCTTTAACAACTTTCCGGGCCTTCCTTTCACACCGCCTGATATAGAGGTCCTGGATATAGAGGTCCAGTGATGGACTGGGCTGTCCGCACCACTGTCTGTAGCGCCATGCGATTGATGGCGGTGCTATTGCCATATTAGCAGTGATGGAGCCAAGCTAGATGCTCTCAAATGGTACAGCTGTAGAACTTTGAGGATTTGAGGGCCAATGCCAAACCTTTTCAATCTCCTGAGGGGGAAGAGGCGCTGTCGTGACTTCATGTGGACCATTTTAAGTTCTTAGTGATTTGGATACCGAGGAACTTGAAGCTCTCAACCTGCTCCACTGCAGCCCCATCAATGTGGGGGGCATGCTCGCCCCCGTTTCCTGTAGTCCACGATCAGCTCCTTGGTCTTACTGATGGAGAGGTTGTTGTTGTTCCGGCCCCACACTGCCAGGTCACTGACCTCCTCCCTGAAGGCCGTTTCATCGGTCGCCAGTGATCAGGCCTACCACCGTTGTGTCGTCAGCAAACTTGGTGTTGGAGTCATGCATGGCCATGCAGTCGTGAGTGAACAGGGAGTACAGAAGGGGACTAAGCACACACCCCTGTGGGGCCCTAGTGTTGAGGATCAGCGTGTTGCCTACCCTCACCACCTGGGGTCAGGCTGTCAGTAAGTCCAGGATCCAGGGAGGTGTTCAGTCCCAGGGTCCTAAGCTTGGCGACGAGCTTGGAGGGGAAAATGGTGTTGAATGCTAGGCTGTAGTCAATGAACAGCATTCTCACATAGGTATTCCTCTTATCTAGGTGGGTGAGGGCAGTGTGGAGTGCAGTTGAGATTGAGTCGTCTATGGATCTGTTGGGGCGGTATTCAAAATGGAGTGGGTCTAAGGTGTCTGGGATGATGGAGTTGTTTGCCATAACCAGCCTCTCAAAGCACTTCAAATCAAATTGTATTTGCCACATGCGCCGAATACAACAGGTGTAAACATTACTGTGAAATGCTTACTTACAGCCCTTAACGAACAATGCATTTATTTTTTAATAAATAAGTAAAATAAAACAACAACAACAAAAAAGTGTAAAAAATAAATAAAAATAACAGTAGGGAGGCTATATAGGGGGGTACCGGTGCAGAGTCAATGTGCGGGGGCACCGGCTAGTTGAGGTAGTTGAGGTAATATGTACATGTGGGTAGAGTTAAAGTGACTATGCATAAATAATTAACAGAGTAGCAGCAGCGTAAAAAGATGGGGTGGGGGTGGGGGTGGGGGAGTGTGCAAATAGTCTGGGTAGCCATGATTAGCTGTTCAGGAGTCTTATGGCTTGGGGGTAGAAGCTGTTGAGAAGCCTTTTGGACCTAGACTTGGCACTCCAGTACCGCTTGCCGTGCGGTAGCAGAGAGAATAGTCTATGACTAGGGTGGCTGGAGTCTTTGACAATTTTGAGGGCCTTCCTCTGACATCGCCTGGTATAGAGGTCCTGGATGGCAGGAAGCTTGGCCCCAGTGATGTACTGGGCCGTATGCACTACCCTCTGTAGTGCCTTGCGGTCGGAGGCCGAGCAGTTGCCATACTAGGCGGTGATGCAACCAGTCAGGATACTCTCGATGGTGCAGCTGTAGAACTTTTTGAGGATCTGAGGACCCATGCCAAATCTTTTCAGTCTCCTGAGGGGGAATAGGCTTTGTCGTGCCCTCTTCACGACTGTCTTGGTGTGTTTGGACCATGATAGTTCGTTGGTGATGTGGACACCAAGGAACTTGAAGCTCTCAACCTGTTCCACTACAGCCCTGTCGATGAGAATGGGGGCGTGCTCAGTCCTCTTTTTTTTCCTGTAGTCCACAATCATCTCCTTTGTCTTGGTCACGTTGAGGGAGAGGTTGTTATCCTGGCACCACACGGCCAGGTCTCTGACCTCCTCCCTATAGGCTGTCTCATCGTTGTCGGTGATCAGGCCTACCACTGTTGTGTCGTCGGCAAACTTAATGATGGTGTTTGAGTCGTGCCTGGCCATGCAGTCATGGGTGAACAAGGAGTACAGGAGGGGACTGAGCATGCACCCCTGAGGGGCCCCCGTGTTGAGGATCAGTGTGGCAGATATGTTGTTACCTACCCTTACCATCTGGGGGCGGCCCGTCAGGAAGTCTAGGATCCAGTTGCAGAGGGAGGTGTTTAGTCCCAGGATCCTTAGCTTAGTGATGAGCTTTGAGGGCACCATGGTGTTGAACGCTGAGCTGTAGTCAATGAATAGCATTCTCACGTAGGTGTTCCTCTTGTCCAGGTGGGAAAGGGCAGTGTGGAGTGCAATAGAGATTGCATCATCTGTGGATCTGTTGGGGCGGTATGCAAATTGGAGTGGGTCTAGGGTTTCTGGAATAATGGTGTTGATGTGAGCCATGACCAGCCTTTCAAAGCACTTCATGGCTACAGACGTCAGTGCTACAGGTCGGTAGTCATTTAGGCATGATTACAGATGTGAGTGCTACAGGGCGGTAGTCATTGTGGCATGAAGCCATAGAGTTCTTGGGAACAGGAATAATGGTGGTCATCTTAAAACGTGGGGATTACAGACATACAAGGAGAGATCCCCCTCTCTTGCCTCTAACATCGGCGTTTCCTCTTGGGTAGCCCGAAATTACAGAAAGAGCCCAGGGCAGATTAGTCAAAATTGAAGCCAGAATTGAGGTAAGTAACTGCTGATCTGAATTTCAAAAGTTCTTCTTGGTTGTAAGAAATGATAGTGGATACATGTCGAGAAAATTAAACAAAATAATCGCAAAATAGCAAAGTTGGTTGGAGCATGCAAAACAGTAGCCATCCAGTACGGTGCCATCAGTCCCTCTTGGCTCAAGGTAGAGGAGAGATTGACTGCATCAATTCTTGTTTTTGTGCGAAATAGTGTTGAAAATTCCAAATTGTCTGTATAATCAACATATAGCTCTGTGTCGTAGTAAATATATATAATGTTATAGCTTGGTCTGACTAAAATCTTGTGCATGACCCATCTTGTGTTGGGCCTTTGGATTTAATACAATGCACAAAGACTTCTATCTTGTCGGCCTTATCAGCAGGTGGCTATGGACAACACCCACGCCATAGGTCTCTCAGTTCTCCCAACTCACAAGTTATTGCTCTGAGGACATACACACACACACCCCCACACACACACACACACACACACACACACACACATCATCATTGTTAAACATACACACATACACACACACACACATACACACACATACACACACACACACATACACACACACACACACACACACACACACACACATACACACACGCACACACACACACACACACATCATCATTGTTAAGCACACACACACAAAAACCCCCTTCTCTTAGGCTGAACATCTGAAGACAGAGAACCCGACTCAGAGCCAATGCAATGGAAGTGACCTCGACCAACTCATCAGGACCAATCAGAAGATCAGAACTACTAGAATCAACCTACTTTATTTTATTGTATAAAATGTCAGCACACAATGTTTAGGGGCTCGCTCTCTCAGATATCTCCCTACGAGGTTGACGAACGGGTCCGTGCACGCTATTTACAGATATCTTTACCTCTGAATAAACTGCCTCATATTATACAATTATCCACCTTGTCCGAAAGTCTCTACTTGGTCTCCGTTCTCCAGTAAACTTGTTTTATCAACACTCTGACAGACTTACCCCATTCGGTCGAATCAAAAGAATTTGTAAAAAACAATCCGATTTTGACCGAAATATGGCTCAGACGCAAAGACAATTCAAGGAGAGGAGGTACAAAAATTGTCAGATTAATACTGCCATTGAGAAAATTCAAAACAAATCAAGACCTGATCTCTTTCAGGGACAGTCTCGCAAAAAGAAGCATTCTTGCGTTCTAACTACACGCTATTCAAATTGCTCTGAACAAATTAAGGGAATCGTTCACAAACATTGGCACATTCTAAGATCCGATGACAGCATTGGTAATGTGTTTTCGGACCCTCCCTAGGTTGTATTCTGCCCGGGCATAAATCTCAGAGATCAATTGGTAAACTCGGATTTACCACCTCTAAATATCCCTGCACAACGTCTATTTGCGCCTCTACCTGATGGAAACTACAAGTGTAATGGGTGTGCTCAATGCAATGGCACTTACAAATGTAGATCCTTCAAACACCCCCAAACAGGGAAACAGATCCCAATCAAAGGTGTTATCACGTGCTCCACTAAGGCAGTTATTTATCTTATAACTTGTCCTTGTGGTAAAAATGATGTGGGTAAAACAAAGTGCGAATTAAAAGTACGAATCTCCGAGCATCGTTAGGTGCATTAGGTGCATAAACTCGACATACCCAGTCGCTGCCCACTTTTTGGAAGCAAACCTCTCGATTTCGTCCTTTATATCGGCATCGAACATGTCACCCTCCCTAGGAGACGGGGTGACCTCGACAACTTATTGTTAAAACGAGAGGCTGCCTGGATCTTTAATTTAAAGACCCTTGCTCCCTTCCGTCTCAACGTAGACTTTGATTTGAAGCCATTCTTGTGATTATTGTGATTTTGCTATTCATTGTAAATGTTTGTGGGCCTATGTAGCCAAGTTGTATCTATGATCGTATGCTATCCATGTTTTTTGTATGTTCTGTTTATCTGTAAATTAACTAATGCTATCAGGACACACCCGGCCATGATTACAGACACCTGCGTGTGTCCTTTGACATACAGTGGGGAGAACAAATATTTGATACACTGCCGATTTTGCAGGTTTTCCTACTTACAAAGCATGTAGAGGTCTGTCATTTTTATCATAGGTACACTTCAACTGTTAGAGACAAAAATCCAGAAAATCACATTGTATGATTTTTAAGTAATTAATTTGCATTTTATTGCATGACATAAGTATTTGATACATCAGAAAAGCAGAACTTTAATATTTGGTACAGAAACCTTTTATTTGCAATTACAGAGATCATACGTTTCCTGTAGATCTTGACCAGGTTTGCACACACTGCAGCAGGGATTTTGGCCCACTCCTCCATACAGACCTTTTCCAGATCCTTCAGGTTTCGGGGCTGTCGCTGGGCAATACGGACTTTCAGCTCCCTCCAAAGATTTTCTATTGGGTTCAGGTTTGGAGACTGGCTAGGCCACTCCAGGACCTTGAGATGCTTCTTACGGAGCCACTCCTTAGGTGCCCTGGCTGTGTGTTTGCTGGAAGACCCAGCCACGACCCATCTTCAATGCTCTTACTGAGGGAAGGAGGTTGCTGGCCAAGATCTCGCGATACATGGCCCCATCCATCCTCCCCTCAATACGGTGTAGTCGTCCTGTCCCCTTTGTAGAAAAGCATCTCCAAAGAGTGATGTTTCCACCTCCATGCTTCACGGTTGGGATGGTGTTCTTGGGGTTGTACTCATCCTTCTTCTTCCTCCAAACACGGCAAGTGGAGTTTAGACCAAAAAGCTATATTTTTGTCTCATCAGACCACATGACCTTCTTCCATTCCTCCTCTGGATCATCCAGATGGTCATTGGTAAACTTCAGATGGGCCTGGACATGCGCTGGCTTGAGCAGGGGGACCTTGCGTGCGCTGCAGGATTTTAATCCATGACGGCGTGGTGTGTTACTAATGGTTTTCTTTGAGACTGTGGTCCCAGCTCTCTTTAGGTCATTGACCAGGTTCTACCGTGTAGTTCTGGGCTGATCCCTCACCTTCCTCATGATCATTGATGCCCCACGAGGTGAGATCTTGCATGGAGCCCCAGACCGAGGGTGATTGAGCGTCATCTTGAACTTCTTCCATTTTCTAATAATTGCGCCAACAGTTGTTGCCTTCTCACCAAGCTGCTTGCCTATTGTCCTGTAGCCCATCCCAGCCTTGTGCAGGTCTACAATTTTATCCCTGATGTCCTTACACAGCTCTCTGGTATTGGCCATTGTGGAGAGGTTGGAGTCTGTTTGATTGAGTGTGTGGACAGGTGTCTTTTTATACAGGTAACGAGTTCAAACAGGTGCAGTTAATACAGGTAATGAGTGGAGAACAGGAGGGCTTCTTAAAGAAAAACTAACAGGTCTGTGAGAGCCGGAATTCTTACTGGTTGGTAGGTGATCAAATACTTATGTCATGCAATAAAATGCAAATTAATTACTTAAAAATCATACAATGTGATTTTCTGGATTTTTGTTTTAGATTCCGTTCCGTCTCTCACAGTTGAAGTGTACCTATGATAAAAATTACAGACCTCTACATGCTTTGTAAGTAGGAAAACCTGCAAAATCGGCAGTGTATCAAATACTTGTTCTCCCCACTGTATATAAACTAGTGACCAGCAGTCCCTTTCATTATACCCTGATGAAGACAGCTTGTCTGTCGAAACGTTGGTTATTAGGTTATTAAATTATTGCGGCTCTCCTTTTCTTTTTCAAGTGTTCTACTCCGTTAGCCAGCACCTCGCCTAAATAGGTTTGCGTTTCTTTTGCCTCTATATTAGACTTACCCCACCAGACATCTCTTCACAGTCCCCAAATTTTATTCGGCACATGCTTCGTAAACAGGTGGACTAACATCGAAATGCTTACTTACAGGCCCTTCTCAACAATGCAGAGAGAAAGAAAAGAGAAATAGAAAAGTGATAATTTAATAATAAAAGTAATAAATAATGAGTAACAATAACTTGACTACATACACGGGGTACCAGTACCGAGTCGATGTGCAGGGGTACGAAGTTAATATAATATAATAATATATAATATGCCATTTAGCAGACGCTTTTATCCAATGCGACTTACAGTCATGCGTGCATACATTTTTGTGTAGATTAGAGGTTGATATGTAGATGTAGTTAGAGGTTGATATGTACCTATAACTAGGAATAAAGTGACTAGGCAACAGGATAGATTAACAGTAGCAGCAGCGTATGTGAGGAGTCAAAAATGTTAGTGCTAAAGGGTCAATGCAGATAGACTGGTTAGTTATTTGGTTAACTATTTAGCAGTCTTATGGCTTGGGGGTAGAAGCTGTTCCAGGTCCTGTTGGTTCCAGACTTGGTGCATCGGTACCGCTTGCTGTGTGGTAACAGAGAGAATAGTGTATGACTTGGGTGGATGTAGTCGGACAATTTTTAGGTCCTTCCTCTGACACCACCTGGTATAGAGGTCCTGGATGGCAGGGAGCTCGGCCCCAGTGATGTTCTGGGCCATACACACAACCCTCTGTAGCGCCTTGCGGTCGGATGCCAAGCAGTTGCCGTACCAAGCAGAAATACAGCCAGTCAAGATACTCTCAATGGTCCAGTTAGCTGTAGAACTGAGGATCTGAGGGCCCATGCCAGTATTATATAGAGCCATAATCACATGGAACTCCCATCTCAAATTACTCAAGCAAACAGCAAAATTAGCTTTAAAAAACAAGTAAAACACCTCACGCCTCTCCCCAATCTGACCTAGTCAACCTAGTTAATGTATATGTAGTAATGTATGTATGCGTGTAGTTTAATGTCTAGGTTAATGTTTTTAAATGTATGCAACTTTTAAAGTTTGTCTGTCTTTTTCGTTATGTGTCGGACCCTAGGAAGACTAGCTGCCAATATTGGCGTCGGCTAACGGGGATCCCAATGAGATCTAAACCTCAAACACAGCGGCTGTACACCGTTCCCTGTCCTCCGGGGCCAACCAACACTTTCACCTAAGCTTTCCGCTGACGTATGGGCTATGTAAATTGCTCAACTCATCTAGGTGCTACTGGCTACAGTTACCCCCCAAAACATGTCATTCATACAGTATGATACATACTGAACTTGAACACAAATTAATACCAGTTCAGCTTCAAATTTGCAGGATGAGCCATAAGTGCTGAACAACTAGCCAATGCCTTGATGTACAGTTGCTAGCCTCGAGAGTATGGTGATGCAATTTCTTATGAGTAATGTTTGTTCCTCATAACACAAAAAGACTGTCCATTAATGATTCATTGTCCCCTCAAATGATTTCATTATGTCTCTGTAATTGGCACCATTGGGATAGTGGTCCTCTCAATTACACATGGACACTCCAAGAAATGAAGGCGTTATTGTCAACTGATTATGAGAGGTGCTAAATACCTCTGCAGAAGTTTTGACTATGTCAAACTGCCAAATACTACACCACTCCAGATTGAAATAAGCGCATGGGGAGCACTAATTGGGCTCCCGAGTGGCGCAGCGGTCTAAGGCACTGCATCTCAGTGCTTGAGGCATCACTACAGACCCCCTGGTTCGATTCCAGGCTGTATCACAACCGGCCGTGATTGGGAGTCCCATAGGGCAGCGCACAATTGGCCCAGCGTCGTTTGGGTTTGGCCGGTGTAGGCCGTCATTGTAAATAAGAATTAGTTTTTATTGTCTTAACTGACTTGCTCTTGTTCTTATTGTCTTAACTGACTTGCCTAGTTAAATAAAAAAATTACGCCTTCATTTAAATCAACAAAACATCAAACAATGATCTCAACTTAGTCAGCACCTTCCCCCCAGGCAGCCACACCTCAAACAAAAAGAGATTGAATTTAAAGGAAAACAGTCAGACTATAAAATTACAGAACCATTCAAATAACAAGGTCTCTCTCAAACCAAGGTTTGTCGCTCAGGGATGTAGCTCAGTTGGTAGAGCATGGCGTTTGCAACGCCAGGGTTGTGGGTTTGATTCCCACGGGGGGCCAGTATGAAAAAATAAAATAATGTATGCACTCACTAACTGTAAGTTGCTCTGGATAAGAGCGTCTGCTAAATGACTAAAAAATTTAAAATTTTTAAAGAAAAGGTAGCACGCACAAGCAATTAAGGCTTGTCACACCTGTGACATATTAGGTAGTGTTCCTCTGCTCAGACGTTGCATGCATCAAGCAATGTTTGTGTGCCAAATCATTGACTATGCCGCCAGGCACCAGATTGCTATAACGTGATGTGGTTAGCAAATATGTAAGATCTGGGATGTGTCAGAAACATCTAAGCAAAGGAACACAACCATAGCCTTGAGAAATAATGCTGCTACTAGTGGGAAACTGGTCTATCATCCTGAGCTCCGAATGCTCCCAAATCCTGACACCACCTACTAAGGGCAGTTACAGTGCATTCAGAAAGTTTTCAGACCCGTTGACTTTTTCCACATGGATTCAATAGTCCCCCCCCTCATCTATCTACACACAATAGCCCATAATGACAAAGCAAAAACAGGTTCAGAAAATTATAAATACGTTTACGTAAGTATTCAGACCCTTTCTCAGTACTTTGCTGAAGCACCTTTGGCAGCGATGACAGCCTCGAGTCTTCTTGGGTATGACGCTACAAGCTTGGCACACCTATATTTGGGGAGTATCTCCCATTATTTTCTGCAGATCCTCTCAAGCTCTGTCAAGTTGGATGGGGAGCGTCGCTACACAGCTATTTTCAGGTCTCTCCAGAGATGTTAGATCGGGCTCAAGTCCGGGCTCTGGCTGGGCTTCTCAAGGACATTCAGAGACTTGTCCCGAAGCCACTCCTGCATTGTCTTGGCTGTGTGCTTAGGGTCATTGTCCTGTTGGAAGGTGGACCTTCGCCCCAGGCTGAGGTGCTGAGCGTTCTGGAGCAGGATTTCATCAGGCCAAAGAGTTGTCAGCCAATCTTGGTTTTATCATACCAAAGAATCTTGTTTCTCATGGTCTGAAACTCCAAGCGGGCTGACATGTGCCTTTTACTGAGGAGTGGCTTCCGTCTGGCCACTCTACCATAAAGGCCTGATTGGTGGAGTGCTGCTGAGATGGTTGTCCTTCTGGAAGGTTCTCCCATCTCCACAGAGGAACATTGGAGCTCTGACAGAGTGACCATCGGGTTCTTGGTCACCTCCCTGACAAAGGCCCTTCTCCCCCGATTGCTCAGTTTGGCCAGGCGGCCAGCTCTTGTAAGAGTCTCGGTGGTTCCAAACTTCTTCCATTTAAGAATGATGGAGGCCACTGTGTTCTTGGGGACCTTCAATGCTGAAGACATTTTTTGGTACCCTTCCCCAGATCTGTGCCTCAACACAATCCTGTCTCGGAGCTCTACAGACAATTCCTTCGACCTCATGGCTTGGTTATTGCTCTGACATGCAATGTCAACTGTGGGACATTATCTAGACAGGTGTGTGCCTTTCCAAATCATGTCCAATCAATTGAATTTACTACAGGTGGACTCCAATCAAGTTGTAGAAACATCTCAAGGATGATGAATGGAAACAGGATGCACCAGAGTTCATAACAAAGGGTCTGAATACTTATGTAAATAAGGTATGTTTTTTATTTTTAATACATTCGCAAAAATGTCTAAAAACCTGTTTTCGCTTTGACATTATGGGGTATTGTGTGTAGATTGATGAGAGGAAAAAATGATTTAATCAATTTTAGAATAAGGCTGTAATGTAATAAAATGTGGAAAAAGTGAAGGGGTCTGAATACTTTCCAAATGCACTGTAAATGTACCAAAACATTATTTATAAAAACATGATCTATTAATGTTTTTTTAACACTAATTTGTTTACAAGCATGATAGCTGTACTTTTAGTTTATGGTTTATGCAGGTTGTTGTCCATTAGCATTTGTCAACAAGTTCAAAGCATGTGAATGCATCCAACTGGTATTTACAACTTCACAACTGGTAATTACCACCTTCCCACTTGGTTATGAACACAGCATAATAATATAAATGGTAACTGTAACAATTATTCAGTGACATCAAAATACTGTGCTCTGCCATAGGCTACTAATAATTTGACTAAGGCAAAGCTTTGCAGGTGATTCAACTGGAATTTTAGATACAATATTTCAAAGTATGCCAAAAGCATATTTTTTTAAATTACAACAATTGAATGAATAGTGGTCTATCCTAATGTTTAAACCAAGCGCAAGTAAATACAGAATGCTGAATTCACTCAATTCTCACAGGATGCATCACATTAGTAAACATCTAAAGTCTTTTTTCTTTCAGAGGTAATCCAGTCTGCCATTGAAGGACTCACTTTGCAGTGTGGAAGCAATAATTCCTGTTTGTCCAAAAGGAAACTCAGGATATGTGACCAAATAGAATTAAGGTAACCAAATGGCTACAGGGTTGCTAAACCAACATACAGCATTATTTCTTATCTCAATGTAACCTGCTCAGGCATGTAAATTAAATAAGTCACCGTTACATAAGGCAGTCATCCTGTGACTTCTACAACAGGCTTTACTTTGCCCTCTATGTAGTAGTTGCAGAGTTGGAAATAGCTGAAGTGCTGAAGACAATGTCGTTTTGAGCCAATCCATTAGATCCGTCACAGTAAAAATAGAGAATTTTTCCAACCAAGGGATCTGGATTGATCAAGGTGTACTACACATATAGAGCATGGGCTACCTGGTGCAGGACAGGACTACCCAGGCAAGAGGTTGGTACCTGTAGTTAAGAGAAAGGGGAATGAAAACAAGGCACATCTGCATCAGATAAAAAGCCTGATACTAGTTCTCATACTACAGCTACCTTTTATGAAAATGTTATGGATAGGAAGAACCATACCTGAGGAACAGGTCATATGTTTCTCATAAGGATCACGCTTTGTCACATAATGCGGTCAGGAATTAGCACATTTAATTACAGTAAATAAATAAAAAGTAATGCAGAACTAATCTAAATCACACTATCTGGATATGTTAACTTCTTTTAATGCTTCATTTGTACATTTGTAACGGTAATGGTGTGTAACAACCTATACAGTTAACCCCAAATAGGCCAATTTACAAGATTTGTTTTCTTAATACATACATGAAATAATCCAATCTACACTTTAAGTACATGAAGTTTACAGTACACTCATTTCTAAACTGAGACGCAGTCTCAAATTAAGCCACTAGATAAGTGTTTCCTGCCCAGTGCATTTATAATACACGCTTGAGTCCACTGTGTTGTGAACTGTGTTACCCAGAATGCCTCAAAGGTTTCATGCCACAAGTAGTTGGTCATTCTTAACTAATTTCCAGCCGCAATATGGGCTCACAAGCTAACCTCACAGAACCATAGTAAGGAAAAACCCCTTTTACACCACTTCGATACAGCTACGACCAGAAGTGACTTTTTCATAGCAGGTTAGGATAATTAAAGTTAGCAAAAATGCTCTCCTAACCGGCTACGAAGAACACTTCAGGTTGTAGCAGTATCAAAGTGGCGTGAAAAGAGTGTCCCCCAACCTCACAAGGTAAAAGAGAACCGTGAGTGCCACGAGATCTTAAAATGGGAAGGGTGCTGTTGTGCAAGATACATTTGTTTTTTATGGCAATTATGGAGAAACCTAAGACTTCAAAACCTTGTCACTTTTAGTTGAACTCCTTTCACAGTATCTTTATTAGGGCTAACATCAGTAAACCTAGTTTTTTGGCAAATCTGAATACATAGGACTAAACTTTTTTGGTGTACAAAGAAAGCATAACAATACGTTTAATAGACAGAAGCTGGCCTAGATGACAACTGCAATGACACACTGGAGTGGAGACATTTTGTAGCAAATAAAGCAGCAAATGTACCTTTGACCGCTAAGACAGAATCACCAGTCTTGTCAATCGATTCAGAGGTGGCAATTTCTACCTCTTACATAAAGCTTTGATTAATCTTCCCCAAAGACAGCAGATACTTGACTGCATACAAAACCCCTTTTACACAGACTAGTATAAAAATGGGGTTCGCATTTCAGCTAGCATAATTTCAGCCATTTGAGATTTGATTGATGAAAGTCACTTCCAAAACGTATAGACAACGGTGGAGCAAAATTACTGTAGCCCTGAAGGAAAAATGAATGGGGTCAGAACTTATTGGAAATGATTGATCTCTGAAAACGATAAGTCTTGTGGGCTCCTATAGCAGTCCATCCATTGCCTAATGTAAAGAGTCCCTTTCCTCTATTTCCCAGGCACCATGGCTTTAGAGACGCTCCCTCGGCTACATGATCAATCTACACATTAGCTTGCCTGTCTTCAACAGGGAGTGCCAAAGACAGCATGTTCATGTGGAACACAGTAATGCATTTCAAATCAACGGAGTGTCCTTTCACTAATGCTAACTGAACACTATTACAACAGGAACCCCTCAAAAACCTCTCCTTTGCATTATGTGAAATCTTACAAGACCTGACTAAAATAAACAATTAGTTCTGTGCAAGATAGTATTTTTTGGAGAGGGGAGGGTTAACTTAAGCAATAAAAAGAGAGAATAACTTCATTTTATTGCACCAAATGTTCGATGGGAAGGGCAAGTAAGATAACATCCCCCCAATGCAGGAATCAAAGGGATAGTGTACGATTTTGGCAATTAACCATTTCTATGTCTCTGCGTGAAGTTTGAAGTTAAAGATAGTTTTGCGAGCCATTGCAAAGTAGCGTTAGCGTAATGACTGGAAGTCTACCAGAACAGCTAGCATGCAAACTACCTTAAACTGCACACAGAGACATACAAAATGGTAATTGCCAAAATCTCACACCATCTACTAATTTAGCCGGTGTCAGAAAATAAAGAAATAAGACTGTATTCCTATCAGGGGATAATAAAGGGCCTACATTGAGCAAGGATATTTTCAAGCAATCCAATCTGGAAACAGACAGAACTAAACAATTAGAATCTTCTCTTAAACTAAAAAAGGTTATTTGAGTCAATAAGGGCAAAATTGGTTCAGAGGCAGAATTTAAACATCCTTTTTCCTGAGTGATCTCATCTAGCCAATATTTCCAATGCATTTTTCCCCACCCAAAGTCCACCTCTTCAGTGGTTATGCAACGCACATTAGAAAGCTCTCATTACTTACATTTTACATTACATTTTAGTCATTTAGCAGACGCTCTTTTCCAGAGCGACTTACAGTTAGTGAGTGCATACATTTTCATACTGGCCCCCCGTGGGAATCGAACCCAAAACCCTGGCGTTGCAAACGCCATGCTCTACCAACTGAGCTACACAGGACTTTACATAGATAAAAGTCTGTGTGTATGTGTATACTCCGTACTTCTCGTCTTCACCGCAAGGACTCTCTCCCGACTAGGAGCCGAAACCCTAATGTGGATTGACTTTTGTTGATAGACAAGCAAGAGTGAACACAAATAGAGTGTTTTAGACTTTAACATAACCCTCGCCTCTTCAACTAATGTGCAAATTCTTAGTGGCTTTAGAGTCAGTGGTTAAACTGTGGAGACTACCAGCACTCTTGCCCAAATATGCTGGTCTAATCAGCATAAACATGTCCATGGTGTAGTTTGTGTGAATTTGAGAGGGCAATGACAAGGGGGATACAATGCCAGGGAAACAGTGACTCCTTACCATGACCCCCCCCCCCCCTCTCTTAAATACATTCCAAACAATAAGAATTGAAATTATGTCACAGGACATGGGAGGTCCAATCAGACTGAACCCCCAAAAACTAAAAACATTGAGTGTCCTATTTCTTGCTGCGCAGGCGTTTGGACTGACGCAGGTCTGAGCTCTTCCTGGTGCGTTTCAGGGGCGGGCTGCCCTGTGACTCCACCGCTGTGGCCATGTTGCTGGGTGACGTGGCGACAGCAGCTGAGCCTGTTGAGGAAGAAGCCGAGGAGGTGGAGGCTACGGCTGGCCTGGCCCCTCCCCCCACCGCACTGTCCATCAGTTCCCTGAGCTTGTGCTCCAGCTCAGCCAGCCGGGCATTCTGCTCCCCGATAACCTGCGTCTGCTCCAGCAGCTTCTGCTCCTGGTCCTGCAGCTGCTTCTGCTGCTCCAGCTGCTTGACGCGCACCTCCTGCATCTCCCGCCGCAGTGCAGTCATGGACACCCCGTTCACCTTCATCTGCTGCTGTACCTTGGTCATCTCAGAGCGCGACGGCGTGTTCTTGGCCAGCAGGGACATGGTGGTCAGGGAGGTGGAGGGGCCGGCCACTGGGGTAGGCAGAGAGAATGGGGAGGGTGATGATCTTAGGTACAATCTTTAAATGGGTAGCCAAGTTGAACAATAAAGAAGATAGTCATGTTAATTTTATTCATAATAAGTTACATGGGCGTTTGTACATTACAGGACCTTTATTGGCCATAAAAGGTCAGTGTAGTTGTCCATTACCTGGGGCAGATCCGATGAGGCGCCCTGACAGGTCGGCCCCGGGAAGCCTCTTCTTCAGGATGGGGACAATCTTTTCATCAAAGTACTCCATGGCCATGGAAGAGATGTCCCGCAGCTCCTGCAGCACCTCGTGAGCCCGCTGGGGAGCGCGTGTAGAGTTCACATATCGCAGCACACGGTAGATCTCATCAATCACCTTAGGGAAAGACAGTCACATGCTGGGAACCTTAGGCTTAGGATAAATTGTATCCTTTGGCTGAGAATGTTAAGAATGTGTGCGTTATGTTGTTAAAGCCAAGACTTTGCAAGTTTGAAGAAGTAGCTAGTATCATCATATTGGGATGAACTGGTCTTCCACTTAATTAGAATACTTAAAATTGTGATTCTGCTTTCATCATTTATCAAGACTAGATTATTTTCCTAAACTATCGTCAATCCGTCATAGCCGGTGTAGTCTGATTCAATCTTAGTCCTGTATTGACTCTTTGCCTGTTCGAAGAACCATCAAACAGGCAAAGAGTCAATACAGGACTAAGATTGAATCGTACTACACTGGCTCCGACGCTCGTCGGATGTGGCAGGGCTTGAAAACTATTACAGACTACAAAGGGAAGCACAGCCGCGAGCTGCCCAGTGACACAAGCCTACCAGACGAGCTAAACCACTTCTATGCTCCCTTCGAGGCAAGCAACACTGAAGCATGCATGAGAGCACCAGCTGTTCCAGATGACTGTGTGATCACGCTCTCCGTAGCCGATGTGAGTAAGACTTTTAAGCAGGTCAACATTCACAAGGCAGCAGGGCCAGACGGAATACCAGGACGTGTACTCCGAGCATGTGCTGACCAACTTCACTGACATTTTCAACATGTCCCTGACTGAGTCTGTAATACCAACATGTTTCACGCAGACCACCATAGTCCCCGTGCCCAAGGACACTAAGATAACCTGTCTAAATGACTACCAAGCTGTAGCACTGACATCTATAGCCATGAAGTGCTTTGAAAGGCTGGTCATGGCTCACATCAACACCATTATCCCAGAAACCCTAGACCCACTCCAATTTGCATACCGCTCCAACAGATCCACAGATGATGCAATCTCTATTGCACTCCACACTGCCCTTTCCCACCTGGACAAGAGGAACACCTACGTGAGAATGCTATTCATTGACTACAGCTCAGCGTTCAACACCATAGTGCCCTCAAAGCTCATCACTAAGCTAAGGATCATGGGACTAAACACCTTTTTCTGCAACTGGATCCTGGACTTCCTGACGGGCCGCCCCCAGGTGGTAAGGGTAGGTAACAACACATCTGCCACGCTGATCCTCAACACGAGGGCCCCTCAGGGGTGCGTGCTCAGTCCCCTCCTGTACTCCCTGTTCACCCATGACTGCATGGCCAGGCACGACTCCAACACCATCATTAAGTTCGCCGACGACACAACAGTGGTAGGCCTGATCACCGACAACGATGAGACAGCCTATAGGGAGGAGGTCAGAGACCTGGCCGTGTGGTGCCAGGATAACAACCTCTCCCTCAACGTGACCAAGACAAAGGAGATGATTGTGGACTACAGGAAAAAAAAAAGAGGACTGAGCACGCCCCCATTCTCATCGACAGGGCTGTAGTGGAACAGGTTGAGAGCTTCAAGTTCCTTGGTGTCCACATCACCAACGAACTATCATGGTCCAAACACACAAAGACAGTCGTGAAGAGGGCACGACAAAGCCTATTCCCCGTCAGGAGACTGAAAAGATTTGGCATGGGTCCTCAGATTCTCAAAAAAATTCTACAGCTGCACCATCGAGAGCATCCTGACTGGTTGCATCACCGCCTGGTATGGCAACTGCTCGGCCTCCGACTGCAAGGCACTACAGAAGGTAGTGCGTACGGCCCAGTACATCACTGGGGCCAAGCTTCCTGCCATCCAGGACCTCTATACCAGGCGATGTCAGAGGAAGGCCCTCAAAATTGTCAATTTCTCCAGCCACCCTAGTCATAGACTGGTCTTTCTGCTACCGCACGGCAAGCGGTACCGGAGCGCCAAGTCTAGGTCCAAAACGCTTCTCAACAGCTTCTACCCCCAAGCCATAAGACTCCTGAACAGCTAATCATGGCTACTCGGACTACTTGCACTGCCCCCCCCACCCCATCTTTTTACGCTGCTGCTACTCTTAATTATTTATGCATAGTCACTTTAACTCTACCCACATGTACATATTACCTCAACTACCTGGTGCCCCCGCACATTGACTCTGCACCGGTACCCCCCTGTATATAGCCTCCCTACTGTTATTTTATTTCTGCTCTTTTTTGTTGTTGTTTTATTTTACTTTTATTAAAAAATAAATGCATTGTTGATTAAGGGCTGTAAGTAAGCATTTCACGGTAATGTCTACACCTGTTGTATTCGGCACATGTGGCAAATAAAGTTTGATTTGATCTAAGAGCAAGAGTGCCATCTTGTTGCCAAATAGGAGCTCTAAAATTAGTTGACGATAAAAAAAAACACAAAATAACTTAAATTGAACCTGACATTTCCTTCTACTAGTTGGCATATATTGTACAGATGTGTGCCAGGTAGGTAGTGACTAGTAGGTTACAGAGGATGTAGCTAGGTACCTTGCCAGGGATGAAGCAGCAGAGATTTGAGTCCACATATTTCATGAAGGTCATGTTGAGTAAGGAGAGGCGCGTTTCTACAGCAGCCAGGATGTCAGCATGACGGGCCAGTGAGTGGTTCCTCCGCTCGGACTCCCGCCTGCCAAAACAAAACAAAAACTCACTAAATATACACTGGACAAGACACTGATATCTTTATAAATAATAATATGCCATTTAGCAGACGCTTTTATCCAAAGCGACTTACAGTCATGCGTGCATACATTTGTGTATGGGTGGTCCCAGGGTTCGAACCCACTACCTTGGCGTTACAAGCGCCGTGCTCTACCAGCTGAGCTACAGAGGACCACATTTATATTCCAAGTAACATTTATGAGTCAATGATCACTTTCCATGGATCATCAAAACAGTGAAGATGGAGTGATTTGGAATAAAATAACGAGGTGAAGCAATACAAAAAAAGTATAGTGAATGTGTTTCATAGCGTCGAGGCCTGAGATAGTCACTTCTGTAATACACTGGTGCTGCTGACGACAATGGGGTGAGTAGGCTAATCATTCATAGGTTGACATCTCAAACTATACTGAACAAAAATATAAACACAGCATGACTTTATTACAGACAGAAATACTCATCAGTACACCCCCCCACACCTGTCAGGTGGATGGATTATTTTGGCTAAGGAGAAATGTTTACTAACATGGATGTAAACAAATTTGTGCACAAAATTTGAGAAATATGTTTTTTGTGCATATGGAACATTTCTGGAATGTTTTATTTCAGCTCATGAAACATGTTGAGTTTATATATTTGTTCAGTGTATTTTATTTTATTACCCACAATGAATCCACACTTGTTACCAGGAGAGGAAAACACAGGCCTGGATAAAAATTACAGATTTCACAAATGTGCTTTATACCAATCTGTGGTTCCTACAAAGCTCAAACCAGTCAGCACTTCTGGCTTCATTGCCTGGATGCAGTAGGCCTATTTTAACTCATTGATTTGCGTCAGGACCTAGGCCTAGCAAAAAACACCTGTATTCAAATAGCATACCAGTCACATGTCATATACTATAGAATTGCCTCCCTCCAAGGGTGTTGATACTGACCTTGGCAGCTGGGCTTTGACCTGCCTCTGGCAAAGGCTGTGGTAGCGCTCCACCTTGAGGAAGCCTTGGTTCAGTATGCGCTGACAGATCATGTCCATGCGCTTGCATACCTGGGAAAAGAACAGGGGTGGGAAGGTATGGTTGAGCTTCTATTGGGATTAATGTATTTTACAACACCTCCATAACCCTGCATGACACTTACAGCCTGTGATGCGCAAACAAAGTGGCCAGATCAAAAGTGTGGAGCTGAAAAAGAGCCTACTCCCCCACACAGATATAACTACAAAACCTCCCTCGAGTTCTCTGGTATCCCTGGAAAATATACTATTTCGATATCACATTGAATTCCTTGAACGTGAATTCAAAACGTTCAATTGGTCTCTTGCACCACTTTCAGATGATGCAAGTAAATGAAAGGACATACTTGATTCATTCGGGATAGCGGGAATATGCCAATTTCTAAATGTGTAGTTAACTAAAGTTACTGTGGTCATACAGAATACACTTTCCCAGTTTTTGCTAAATCTAAAGAAAACATACTAGTGCTAGCAAGGTAACGTTAACATATTTAGATAGCTAGAAAATAAATACCAATACCGTTTATTAGACAAACAATATTATACCCATAAAACAGTATAAATTTGACTCGTTTTCCACGAGTTCCACCCAGGACAGGCCCCTACTAGCTCGCTATAGCAACCTTGAAATGGAATGGAACAGGTGGGTTGTTGACAAAGCTGATGCAAATAAACTTATCTTAGCACGTGATATAGTTCGGCACCATATTACCATTCAGAGTGTGGAAAGATTCAACTTTTTTCAAAACATATAAGCAGTGAATCAATGCATGTTACGACTTAACTAGGGAAGGAACTTATTAGCTAGTTAATGACCTCACTTGCTACTCACACTAGCTACATAGCCAATACCGTCTCTGACATAGATAATTTAGCTAGCAACAACTAGATTAGCCAGACGCCGCATTGCCATTTGCTTCGTGGTTTGTTTTTGTTCACTCTCACCAAGCGTATAAGGCTGATTTCGTCGTAAGCCAGGAAATTGAAAATCGTCTCAATCGCCACAATGGGAAGTCCTAATAGCGGGTTGTTCTGGTGTGGTTGATCGGGAGGTGGTGTAGACAATCTCGGTAACGCCGAGTCGCAATCCACGGCTTCAAAACCTCGCTCTACTCCTTCTACAACGGCCGCCATCTTCATTTGCTACGGATAGGGGAAATGACGTTTTATAGGGAACGTTCTATCTCTGAACTGTGGTCGAAGAAAGTATTGCAAGAGTGTACACAACCATTTCAATTAACTTGAGCAAAGAAAGCAAGAGCAGACTATGTCGCTGTATTCGTCCGTACAAAGAGCTGTATCCAGCCCTGGGCCTGGTTTCCCAAAAGCATTTTAAGGCTAAATTCATCGTTAAATCTCCGAGCTGTTATTAACGTTGCACTTGAAAACGCTCGTAATTACGCCTGCCTCAAGACCACGATCATAGAACCACGTCGTTCGATGCTTTTTTGCCCTCCCGCACCACTTAATACAGATCTCCGCTAAACATAGAATCACATGGTTTATCCGCCTCTCTGTGAACGCTGATAACTTCAGAACAAAGTTGAGTACTAAATAAAAAGATGCCAGTGTCTTTCAATTTATACAAACCGGCGACGTATAAAAAATGCTTCAAATTAAAACCAAGATGACTGCATTAAAATATAAATACAGTAGTCTATATGCCTATTTTAATCATATTGAAATACATTTCATGTTCAATCAATTAAGTTATGTTTATACTTGTAGGCTACTGTCAGTAGGTTAATTTGTCTCAACATATTTATAATAATAATAATAATAATAATAATAATAATAATATGCCATTTAGCAGACGTTTTTATCCAAAGCGACTTACAGTCATGTGTGCATACATTTTTACGTATGGGTGGTCCCGGGTATCGAAACCACTACCCTGGCGTTACAAGCGCCATGCTCTACCAATTGAGCTACAGAGGACCACATATTTAATATGTAGCCTAACATCGTTGGCCCTTCCAAATACAAAGATGCCAATTTCTTTGCATAACAAGCGAATGATAGACGCTTCAAATGAAAACCGAGATGACTGTTGAAAGATAAATACAGTATATACTACATATAGCTATATATTTGAATGATAGTGAACTAAATGTCATGTTAATTCAATTGTTTTATCTATCTGTACGCTGTCTAATTTGCCTCAATATATTTCATGTGCGCGCAATGTGCCAAATCTTTAGTGCATTATTATAGGGTACGCATTAGAATAAGCCGCCTCAATACTTGTAGCCACAGGTGACATCTCTCTAGGAGCTGATCCGTCGTCCGTATTAGAATAATTCTAATGTTAAGGTAAGATTGGAAAGGGAGAACGCTAATCCGAGAGCAGCGATTCATTTCTTTCGATTCTATCAGAAACAACGCACTTAGCGAACGTTCTCTCTGGGTGGTGTTTTGGGAAACCGGGCCCCATGCATACCATTTCTTGATACCTTCAAATAATGTACGCACTGTGGAATAGGACTGAGGTGGGATAGAAAGTACACACAGACTTTGCAACATCATCAGTATCTAGAGTAAAATGTAATATGCTTTACTTTTGTCTCACAAGTCTATACAGTACACAAAACATAACTGCACCTTGCTGTGTACTATATGTTTGACAGTTGCCACTTGCAAGTGAGAACTGCCATTGAGTTATAAAAACCCTCTTCATTCAGTAAATACTAAAAACATGTTTTATTGTAATGGTTTTACCTAAAAGGATGGAATTCAGGCACAACTCTACAAAATGGGCTAATGACATGAATGAGCCATAAGGATTTGCAAGAGACATAAGCATTAATTAGAATACAAAATATACTACATAAGTGGCACAACCCTTTTTGGGGAAGACAAACCATCTCATGCTGGGTACATATTTTGACAAAGGAATCCAAACTCAAGTTAATCTAGGATGGTAATAAAAATAAAGCATCCTCAGCATTACCACGGTGTGCTTTAATTCCAACTGGTGTTGTATTCTATTGTCCAAAGCAGGGACGGGCAACTCCAGTCCTGGGGGCGGAATGGTGTCACACTTTCCCCCCCATCCCTAGCAAACACAGCTGATTAAACGAATTGCATTCTGAACTGAATATCATTACAACTTATCCAGAATGCCGCAGCCCGTCTGGTGTTCGACCTTCCCAAGTTCTCTCATGTCACCCCGCTCCTCCGCACACTCCACTGGCTTCCAGTTGAGGCTCGCATCTACTACAAGACCATGGTGCTTGCCTACGGAGCTGTGAGGGGAACGGCACCTCCTTACCTTCAGGCTCTGATCAGACCCTACACCCAAACGAGGGCACTATGTTCATCCACCTCTGGCCTGCTAGCTCCCTTACCTCTACAGAAGCACAGTTCCCGATCAGCCCAGTCAAAGCTATTTGCTGCTCTGGCACCCCAATGGTGGAACAAGCTCCCCCACGACACCAGGACAGCGGAGTCACTGACCACCTTCCGGACACACTTGAAACCCTACCTCTTTAAGGAATACCTGGAATAGTATAAAGCAATCCTTCTACCCCCCCCCCCCCACAAAAAAAAGAAGAAGAAAAAAAGTGGTTGTCCCACTTGCTATCATAAATTGAATGCACCAATTTGTAAGTCGCTCTGGATAAGAGCGTCTGCTAAATGATGTAAATGTAAATTAGTTGATTATTGGAGTCAGGTGTTAGCTGGGGCTGGGACAAAAGTGACACCAATCAGGCCCAAAGGACTGGAGTTGCCCATTCCTGGTCCAAAGCATGTTGCACACAGGCTCAAGACATGTCTAACCCCTGTATTGAGTATTTACATTTGGTCCAACTTAATTGCTCTTATTCCATCTCCGTGGAGTCGAGCTCAGTGAGGAATCTTCGACACTTGGTCATGAGAACTTTGATGGCCTCTGTGACCAGGACATCAGGTGCCAGGATGCCAGTGGATTCTACAGAAACTTTATGGGAAAGAGGAAACACAGGATTGATGGGTGCTCATGCACAGAATGCCAAACTATACTACACAAACAAAGTAAAAGAATCCCTGAGGAAAAACAAACAATTCGCTTCTACAGTGCAACAATAGTTATGGGCTATGTAATACAAGACATGTTTACTGTACATTTCACAAATTTGCCAAGCTGCAAACAGTGATTTCTAAATTCACTGGGTACATACAGATGAAATGGTCCCGCACTCTTGCAAGCTTCACAGTGTTCTTGAGGTCGTCATGTCGGAGAACCTCCCTACTGCAGGTATCTAAGCGACTGTTCACCAACTTGGCAACAACCTTTCCTGGGACAGAAGGAAAATTATAAGCTACATGGATCATAAATAGCTACAGTAGAAGTACTGTTTCACACATGTACAAGTGTGTACTATACTCGTGTGAAATATATATATATTTTTTTTTTAGCATATCCCAACTCCCCCTGAGACAACCTCAGTGTTGGGTCACGGCAACCGGCAACCCTAGAGCAATCAGGGTTTGCTCAAGGGCATATAGACAGATTTTTCACGTTGTTGGCTCTAGGATTCGAACTAGCGACCTTTCAGTCCCTGGCCCAACGCTCTAACCGCTAGGCTACCTGCCACCCATAAAGGTTGTTGTCTGAAGACTGCGACCTGAACTCAGTACCATAAACCCCTCCGCCATCCTGACATAATGCTTCAAAATGTTATAGCTACTGTTTTACCCCCATTGTTCTCCACCTCAATAACTCCAGGGGAGAAGCAGCGTTTTAGTCTCTCCGCTTTCTCCCCCTCCACTGTTTCC
This sequence comes from Coregonus clupeaformis, assembly GCF_020615455.1. Taxonomy (NCBI): domain Eukaryota; kingdom Metazoa; phylum Chordata; class Actinopteri; order Salmoniformes; family Salmonidae; genus Coregonus; species Coregonus clupeaformis. The sequence continues at coordinate 28,612,325 of NC_059228.1, read as the reverse complement.
ATTAGTGTGATCTCAGGAAGGAGTCTGTAACTGGCTGTAGCCACAGGTGAAAACTTGGCGTGGTCTTGACCTGGAAAGATAGAGCATAGGATTGCGCCATCAGAACAGGAAAGAGAGCTATCACTCATTTCAACAAGATATGACAGAGAGCTGTAGTTACAGGCAACGGTGTAGCGAGGGTATATTAACGTAAACGCTTTTTTATTTTGCACGAGCATTTACCCATCTCTTGCGAAGAAATGCATTTAAAATATAGGGAGCATAACTTTATTCACCACGGACAGCAATCACCCACCTGTTATTTATTTTTACCACTACTTCACTGGTTACAGGGCTTGAGAAAGCTTTAGGTTAAACTGTAGTCTGAGATTGCCATTGTGCAGACATTATCACATTTTGCAGAGAAAGTCCTCTCACCAATGCCTTTCACACAGTGCATGACTATATCCAGCTCCTGTCCAGGCCGGAGCTGTGCCAGAAGGATGTCCCCATGTACTGGACCGATGTTGATATCTGCAAACACATCAGCTTGGTTCCCAATAGGGACCCACTTCATGTCCTTGGAGTACACTGAGGAAAAATCAAAGACATTACAGGTTAAAGGGGCACCTCTGCACAGACTAGAAAAAGTTCAATTATTCACTTACTTTAAATGAGAATATGTATAAAACTGCAGACTTTGTTAGGATGGCAGACATTTTTAATCAGTTCCTCCAGGATTTGGCAGGGATTTTTTGTGATATTTGCAGGCAAAAATTATTGACTTTGCTGAGGCAATTCTGACATTTTGCATGGCAATATGCAATGATATTGTCCAATTTGTCACGAAAATGCAGTGACGAGGGAAAAAGTTTGTTGACGTTTGGCTTGATTGAACATATTATGCGGTAAATGTGAGGTGATTGTTTGAAATTGCGAGCCCTCTTTTTGTTCTGCATTGAATGGTCAGTTTTATGCTATAATATTGCATTGATTTGACTGTTTAATGCGGAAATATGTTGCAGTTGCAGGATTGCGGAATCCTGGAGGGACTGTTTAATGTACAAGTTCATGTAACGTTTATTACCATTTTCAATAATTTATTTCACTTAGTCCTGCATACTGGAGCTCGGAGCCTAAGATTTTCACTGTACCCTGCAAACACACCTGCAACCCTGCACATGTGACTATTAAACACTGAATCTGAAGTTATGAGGAAATTATGCTCAGCTTCTCTTAAGGCCGTGGCCACACTTAGACACATGAACACATATCAAATCGTATATGACGTACATGATTGACAATTTTTTCCTGTCAAAAGTACAACTCATCTCTACTATACTTTTTCATGCTAGTTGCATATGTGAAAATATATACCATTTGTGTTTTTTTTGTCGGACATACATCTCCATTGTCATTAATCCGGCAACGGATGACTCCCATTCCAAAATTCTTGGACACAAGAATGTCCACGGCCTTACCTACCCATGTGGTTCAGGTAAAGTTCCCGGGGGTCAGCAGAGTCTTTGGTGGCTCTGGGGTTCCTGGTGCATTTGATCTTCAGTTGAAGTTGAATTGTGTCGATTTCTGTGCCTTCCTCGTCCCCTGAGAAAAGCACAAATTCCTTAAACTTGTACAAACAAAACTGATGTAGCTGGTGGTGACCCTCTACATGACAAGTCTTGGAACTTTGTATGGCCATTGTCAGTGGGGACAGGCAAGGTAAGCAGCATAAACGTACCTGCGTTTCTGTACTCAAACAATCGTGGGTCAGCCTTGATAGGGATCAAGCCCAGCCTGTGGGCAAGGATCTCATCCTGAATTATGGATGTGTTGTTGTAAATAAACACCTTCTCGACAGCCATAGTGGGGACCTAGAAGGGCGGATTAATAGATGTTATTTTGTTCTCTGCCATCTAAAAACATCAAACACGGAGAACACCTCGTATGCTGTTTTCATTGGCTGGATGCTATCTGAGTAGTAGCTACCTCTGCGAGTAATATCCGTCGAAAGGCATTGGCGATAGCTGCATCTATGCCCACCATGTCGAACTCCAGAGAAGTCTCATCCATTTGCACCACGTCGATTCTGAAATTCTGCAATATATATATTATATTGTAATGTGTATATATGGGCATTCCACGCAACAGATTTGAATGTAAAATCAGGCCAACATGATAATAGTTAGTTTACCTTTTGGAATTTCTGCAAGCTCCATGTGTCATCGTAGCCTGGATAATTGCCAGGGTAATCGGTTGTATGAACCTATCAAATACAGTAAATATTTTTCATGACAATGTTGTGTGAGAACAGCGTTGTATTTTCTACTGTACTAGCTAACGTTAACTAACTAACGCGTTAGCTGCACATAATGATGTTATTAGCTAGCAAACATGCCCACCCGTTTATTCCAAGAATACCTGCCCACAAATTCTGGGCATAGACAGCACCTCCACTTATTTGTTCTTCAATCACTTACATTTTTTACATCAAATTCACCTAATATCACTCTATCCCGAATTTCATCCACGTTGCTCATGGTCGCTGCCATTTTGCCAATGTTTTCATAGACGTCACAAGCTCCGGCTTTCTTCTTCTTTGTTGGGGTTTTACGGCGGATTACATCCAAAAGTTGTATTGCCGCCACCTATTGTGCGGGATGAAAATAAAATATCCTAAAAGACAAAAATGATTACATTTACATTTACATTTACGTCATTTAGCAGACGCTCTTATCCAGAGCGACTTACAAATTGGTGCATTCACCCTATAGCCAGTGGGATAACCACTTTATACATTTTTTATTTTTTATTTTATTGTAATTTGGGGGGGGGGTAGAAGGATTACTTTATCCTATCCCAGGTATTCCTTAAAGAGGTGGGGTTTCAAATGTCTCCGGAAGGTGGTGAGTGACTCCGCTGTCCTGGCGTCGTGAGGGAGCTTGTTCCACCATTGGGGTGCCAGAATTTTTTTTTTGGGGGGGGTAGAAGGATTACTTTATCCTATCCCAGGTATTCCTTAAAGAGGTGGGGTTTCAAATGTCTCCGGAAGGTGGTGAGTGACTCCGCTGTCCTGGCGTCGTGAGGGAGCTTGTTCCACCATTGGGGTGCCAGAATTTTTTTTTTTGGGGGGTAGAAGGATTACTTTATCCTATCCCAGGTATTCCTTAAAGAGGTGGGGTTTCAAATGTCTCCGGAAGGTGGTGAGTGACTCCGCTGTCCTGGCGTCGTGAGGGAGCTTGTTCCACCATTGGGGTGCCAGAATTTTTTTTTGGGGGGGGGTAGAAGGATTACTTTATCCTATCCCAGGTATTCCTTAAAGAGGTGGGGTTTCAAATGTCTCCGGAAGGTGGTGAGTGACTCCGCTGTCCTGGCGTCGTGAGGGAGCTTGTTCCACCATTGGGGTGCCAGAATTTTTTTTTGGGGGGGGGTAGAAGGATTACTTTATCCTATCCCAGGTATTCCTTAAAGAGGTGGGGTTTCAAATGTCTCCGGAAGGTGGTGAGTGACTCCGCTGTCCTGGCGTCGTGAGGGAGCTTGTTCCACCATTGGGGTGCCAGAATTTTTTTTTGGGGGGGTAGAAGGATTACTTTATCCTATCCCAGGTATTCCTTAAAGAGGTGGGGTTTCAAATGTCTCCGGAAGGTGGTGAGTGACTCCGCTGTCCTGGCGTCGTGAGGGGAGCTTGTTCCACCATTGGGGTGCCAGAATTTTTTTTTTTGGGGGGGGTAGAAGGATTACTTTATCCTATCCCAGGTATTCCTTAAAGAGGTGGGGTTTCAAATGTCTCCGGAAGGTGGTGAGTGACTCCGCTGTCCTGGCGTCGTGAGGGAGCTTGTTCCACCATTGGGGTGCCAGAGCAGCGAACAGTTTTGACTGGGCTGAGCGGGAACTATGCTTCCCGCAGAGGAAGGGAGCCAGCAGGCCAGAGGTGGATGAACGCAATGCCCTCGTTTGGGTGTAGGGACTGATCAGAGCCTGAAGGTACGGAGGTGCCGTTCCCCTCACAGCTCCATAGGCAAGCACCATGGTCTTGTAACAGATGCGAGCTTCAACTGGAAGCCAGTGGAGTGTGCGGAGGAGCGGGGTGACGTGAGAGAACTTGGGAAGTAGTAGTATAATGTGGATAAAGATGCTCCTTGCCTCTACTGTTAACATAAATAATCCGTGTCAGATCCCTACACAGGCTCAGGAGCCTGGGAGGGCAGCATATCTTCAGTTGTCAATAACCCTTACAACTCTTCTGCTGTGAATTCCTGAAGCCCCAGATACTTTCCTGCCACAGCTACAATGATGTCCAATTTCTTTGATGGCTACTTGAGCCGTGCAGTTTATCACAATTGCAATGAACGCCACAAAATCCACTTTCTTTACATGCAGCATGTATCCACAACCATCTCTTCAACACTAGTGTCACTTTCTCTCTCAATTCTTTTGATTGCCTCTGCATAGGAGATCCGATGGACCACCCTAACTTTAGCCACCTCAACCTCCTTCACCCTCACAGTGCACTCCACAACAGTGGAGGTTGGTGGGAGGAGTTATAGGAGAACAGGCTCATTGGAATGGAATAAATGTAACGGCACGTATCAAACATATGGAAACCAAATGTTTGACTCCATTCCATGCATAATATTCCATGCATTACAATGAGCCCATCCTCCTATAGCTCCTCCCACCAGCCTCCTCCGCTCCACAAACTCTGGGTCATGATCCCCACCACAATTGCAACATGGCCATTCTTCACTCCGATCATCCGTATACTCCTTCCATCTGCACACATTTGAAACATTACCAAATCCTTTACTGTCTTTGCATTGCAGTGGTTTTGGGACAAAAGTTCTTACTCAGTATCTCATATATCCTAGCTTTACAGTAATGGAGGTATACACTATCATCCTTATAAAAATGTTTGCATCCCAACTAAAAGCAAATCCTTGTCCGACATAGATTTATCATCCCCTTCATTTTTCAACACTTAATTTTTTTCCATTCCATTCTTTGATACTACTGTTCTCTATTCCTCTTCTCCAACTCGACTCGCTTCTCGTTTCACTCTCGACATCCACTTCCGCCAAGATCCTCCCCTCTCCAGCTACGCCTCTCTACCTTTTCTGGTGCTCTCAAATGTCAGTGTCCGGGCTATCCGGGATCCTTGGGACCTCCCTATCCCAAGCCTAAATTTGTTTTAGACTGTCTCTCTTCATTCAAGTACCCCGAAATTTGTGGATTTGTGAATTGTGAATCCTGCTCTATACAGCCAGGGATTTAGTAGGGTTCTAGTAGCCTTTAGTAGCATCTGTACCAACTGTTCCAACTTCCAACTGTTCCATCTGTTCCAACAGTTGATGTCAGTCACTTGCTGTCAAAGGCATGTTTGAAATCTCTGCACACCAGGCAAGCAAAAACAAGTGTGCCTGGTGAGAGTTTGCATTGAGGAGGTAACGGTCTATGTCTGTTTATCTTCGAGGCATGTATGAGGTGAGGACTAACGTTATCACTGTTTATGTTTAGGCTTTATAATGAGGCCGTTTCAGGTGCTGTGTCCTGCAAGACAGGTGAGCTAGTGGGTTGTGTGTCAGGTGTGTCAGGGTCATGTGACTCTAGGCAGAGGTGTGTATGTGAGCCAAATGTGAGTGAGCCTTCATCTCTGGAGGACCTGGAGGAGGTGTTACATTCAGCCCAGAGCTCATGTAGGCACGGAAATGAGGTGTGGCCCAACCTATACCTGGGGGACAAGCGAGTACACCTGCTTTTCCAGTCGTAATTACACAGACTACACAGGCGCACAAACATGTGCATGCACGTGCACACATTTATACATACACACCTTGAGACTAATGCACCATGTACACTACCTGTCAAAAGTTTTAGAACACCTACTCACTCAAGGGTTTTTCTTTATTTTTAATATTTTCTACATTGTAGAATAATAGTGAAGACATCAAAGCTATGAAATAACACATATGGAATCATGTAGTAACCAAAAAATATATATTTTATATTTCAGATATTTCAAATAGCCACTCTTTGCCTTGATGACAGCTTTGCACACTCTTGGCATTCTCTCAACCAGCTTCACCTGGAATGCTTTTCCAACAGTCTTGAAGGAGATCCCACATATAATGAGCACTTGTTGGCTGCTTTTCCTTCACTCTGCGCTCCGACTCTTCCCAAACCATCTCAATTTGGTTGAGGTCATGTCACACCCTGATCTGTTTCACCTGTCTTTGTGATTATCTCCACCCCCCTCCAGGTGTCGCCCATCTTCCCCATTATCCCCAGTGTATTTATACCTGTGTTCTCTGTTTGTCTATTGCCAGTACGTTTTGTTTCGTCAAGCCTACTAGCGTTTTTCCCCTTGCTCTTCTTTCTCAAGTTCTTGTTTTCTAGTTTTCCCGGTTTTGACCATTCTGCCTGCCCTGATCCTGAGCCTGCCTGCCGTTCTGTTCCTTGTCACACCATCCTGGATTATTGACCTCTGCCTGCCCTGACCCTGAGGCTGCCTGCCGTTCTGTACCTTTTGGACTCCGATCTGGATTACTGACCTCTGCCTTCCCTTGACCTGTCGTTTGCCTGCCCCCCTGTTTTTGTAATAAACTTTTGACACATGAACAACTTTTGTTACTTCGACACTGTCTGCATCTGGTTCTTCTCCTGAAACATGACAGTATGAACTGGCCATGACTGACCCAGCAGACTCGGACCAGCTCCGCAACGCCATCTCCTCCCAAGGAGCAACCATTGGAAGGCACGAGGAGTTGCTTTGTAGTCTCATGGAAGGGTTCCAGACCTTGGCCGAACGCCATGACCGAGCGTTTAACACATTGCTGGAGCAATTCTGCAGGCTGTCTGTTAGGCAGCCTACCATGACGGTAACCTCCCAGTCCCTCAGTAACCTGGCTGTTAGCAGCGCGGTCTCCCCAGCCACCCTGATTTCCTGAGAACCCTGCTTACCTCCCCCGGAACGCTTCGCTGGAGAGTCGGGAACCTGTAGGCCATTTCTCGCTCAGTGTTCGCTCATCATCGAGCTGTAGCCCTCCTCCTTCACCTCGGACCGCTCTAAGATAGCGTACCACATCACGCTGATGTCCGGGAGGGCTATCGCCTGGGCTAAGGCATTGTGGGAACAACAGTTGGCCGTATGCTTCAGTCTGGAGGAGTTCATGCAGGAGGTAAAGAAGGTTTTCGATGCTCCATTGTTCGGGAGAGAGGCTGCCCGGAAGTTACTCAGACTTCGGCAAGAATCCCGCAGTGTGGCAGACTATGCAGTGGATTTCCGCACGTTGGCAGCTGAGTGTGCCTGGAACCCGGAAGCGCTGTTCGACACGTTACTGCACGGAGTATCGGAGGAAGTAAAGGACAAGCTTGCAGCCCAGGAACTACTGACGGATATCGGCTAGCTCATCGTCTTGACCATTCGGATCGATGGGCGACTACGGGAACGAAGGAAGGAGAGGAAGTCCGATTCCAATCGCCCGCCCAAGGATTCCACCTCACCTCCGAGGCATCCTGGAAGTCCCCGACGGCTCTGTTGCAGAGAGAACCCGAGGCTACCCGAGTTCCCTCGATAGTCTCCGAAGTCTGCAGATTCACCTCTTCCCGAGCCGATGCAATTAGGCAGAGCTAAGCTGTCTCCAGCCGAATGGCAATACAGGCTTCACACAAAGAGTTGCCTGTATTACAGGAATACTGGTCATTTTGTGTCCACCTGTCCACTAAAAGACCATATGGATAACTTTTCCTCTCCCCTTACTCGCACCCCTTTTCATGCCATCTTGCTGTGGTGGAACCGTTCAAAATCTCTCCGGGTACTCATCGGCTCTGGGACCGATGAGAGCTTTATGGACACCACCCTGGCATCCGAGCTAGGCATCCCCACTCAGCCCCTCTCCATTCCCATGGACGTTAGAGCGCTGGACGGGCGCCAGGTCACACACAATACCACCCCCATCAACCTACGAGTATCAGGGAACCACAGCGAGACGATCCAATTCCTGCTAATTAAGTCTCCTCAGGTTCCCGTGGTATTGGATTTCTCTTGGCTCCAGCGACAAAACCCCTTTATTGACTGGTCTACTGGTGCCATCATGGGCTGGAGCCCGTTCTGCCACGCTCATTGCCTGAAGTCAGCACAGCCTGCCCCGGGACGTCTTCCTGGGGGCTCGGAAGTTGCCTCGGACCTCTCTGCCATTCCCGCGGAGTACCAGGACCTCCAGGAGGTGTTCAGTAAGGCCCAGGCCTCTTCGCTTCCGCCGCATTGACTCTACGATTGCAGAATCAACCTTCTCCCAGGCACCACTCCACCCTGGGGACGACCGTACTCGCTGTCGGGGCCGGAGACCAAGGCTATGGAGACCTACATTGAGGACTCCCTAGCTGCTGGGTTCATCCGTCCTTCTGCATCCCCCACCGGTGCAGGGTTCTTCTTTGTGGAGAAGAAGGACAAAACCCTGCGCCCGTGCATCGACTACCGGGGCCTCAACGACATCACGCTGAAGAACCGCTACCCGCTACCACTCATCTCCTCGGCCTTCGAGCCGCTCCAGGGGGCCAATGTATTCTCCAATCTGGACCTACGGAACGGCTACCACCGGATTCGGGAGGGGGACGAGTGGCAGACTGCCTTCAACACGGCCAGCGGTCACTACGAGTATCTGGTTATGCCATTTGGCCTTACCAATGCTCCAGCTATGTTCCTGGACCTGGTTAATTATGTTCTCTGCGACATGTTGAACCGGTTCATCTTCGTCTACCTCGACGACATCCTCGTCTTCTCCCGCTCTGCCCAAGAACACTTGCTCCACGTCCAACAGGTTCTCCAACGCCTCCTGGAGAACCAGCTTTTTGTGAAAGCGTAGAAATGCAAATTACATCGCTCCACCATCCCCTTCCTGGGCTACATCATCACTGCAGGGAGTGTACAGATGAATCCCGGGAAGGTGAGAGCGGTGGTGGATTGGCCCCAGCCTACGTCCAGAGTGCAGCTGCAACGTTTCCTGGGATTCGCCAACTTTTATCACCCCTTTATCCGGGGTTACAGCACCATGGCTTCCCCCCTGTCTGCACTCACCTCTCCTAAGGTTCTGTTCACTTGGTCCCCAGCTGCTGACCAAGCGTTCCAGGACTTCAAACACCGTTTCACCACTGCTCCCATCTTGGTTCATCCTGACCCGTCCCGCCAGTATATGGTGGAGGCCAATGCTTCGGATGTCGGAGTGGGGGCGGTCCTGTCCCAGTGTTCGGCCCTGGACCTCAAGTTACATCCCTGCGCCTTCTTCTCCCATCACCTCAACACCACGGAGAGGAATTACGATGTGGGGAATCGTGAGCTTCTCGTGGTGAAGATGGCATTGGAGGAGTGGAGGCAGTGGCTGGAGGGGGAGGAACATCCATTCATTGTGTGGACAGACCACAAGAACTTGCAATATCTCCGCACCGCCAAGCGTCTCAATTCCAGGCAAGCTAAGTGGGCCCTGCTTTTCACCCCATTCAACTTCTCCCTCTCATACCGACCGGGATCCAAGAATGTCAAGCCAGATGTGCTGTCACAACGCTATAGCCCTACGGCTACACCCCCGGAATCCGAGACCATCCTTCCCACCTCGTACTTGGCGACGGCACTCAGTTGGGGAATAGGAAAGAAGGTCCGGGAGGTTTGTTCCTGACGCTGTCCACTCTTGATCTGGAGTGGGCCCACTCCTCCAGGCTTGCCTGCCGCCCTGCTCCCGTCGGACCCTGGACTTTGTGCGACAACGCTTTTGGTGGCCTACCATGGTTCCTGACGTCTCCGCGTTCGTCGCCGAGTGCACGATCTATGCGCAGAACAAGACTCCTCTCCCCAAGCTACCCTCCACCAAAGAGACGGCCCAGCTCATGGTGCAGCACGTCTTCCGGATCCATGGACTCCTAGTGGACATGGTCTCCGACCGGGGTCCTCAGTTCTCGTCTCGGTTCTGGAAGGCGTTCTGCACACTCATTGGGTCGTCGGCCAGCCTGTCCTCTGGTTTCCACCCTCAGTCCAACGGCCAGTTGGAGCGAGCCAACCAAGATCGGGAGACAACTCTGAGCTGCCTGGTCTCCGCCAACCCCACCACCTGGAGCCAGCAACTAGTGTGGGTCGAATACGCCCACAACACCATTCCCTGCTCTGCCACGTGTCTTTCGCCCTTTGAGTGTTCCCTGGGTTATCAGTCTCCACTCTTCCCGGAGCAAGAGGAAGAAGTCGGCATACCCTCGGCCCAGATGTTTGTACGCCGCTGTCGTCGTACCTGAAGGAGAGCCCGGTCGGCTCTTCTCAAGACCACCTCCAGGTGGTCGACAAGCGCCACCGGACCTCGGCACCCCGGTATCGTCTCGGGCAAAAGGTATGACTGTCCACCCGAGATCTGCCCCTCCGGGTGGAGTCCCGCAAACTTTCACCCCAGTTTGTCGGCCCTTTCCCCATCTCCAAGATCATTAGCCCCTCTGCTGTTCGTCTTCTGTTGCCCCGTACCCTCCATAAACGTCCCACTTTTCTTGTGTCTCGGATCAAACCCATGTCTCACAGCCCTTTGTCTCCTGTTCCAAATGATAATCCCACTAAGTCCAAACCAGATGGGATGGCGTATCGCTGCAGAATGCTGTGGTAGCCATGCTGGTTAAGTGTGCCTTGAATTCTAAATATATCCCAGACAGTGTCACCAGAAAATCACCCCCACACCATAACACCTCCTCCTCCATGCTTTACGGTGGGAAATACACAAGCGGAGATCATCCGTTCACCCACACCCCGTCTCACAAAGCCACGGCGGTCAGAACCAAAAATCTCAAATTTGGACTCCAGACCAAAGGACACATTTCCACCGGTCTAATGTCCATTGCTCGTGTTTCTTGGCCCAAGCAAGTCTCTTCTTCTTATTGGTGTCCTTTAGTAGTGGTTTCTTTGCAGCAATTCGACCATGAAAGCCTGATTCATACAGTCTCCTCTGAACAGTTGATGTTGAGATGTGTCTGTTACTTGAACTCTGTGAAGCATTTATTTGGGCTGCAATTTCTGAGGCTGGTAACTCTAATGAACGTATCCTGTGCAGCAGAGGTAACTCTGGGTCTTCCATTCCTGTGGCGGTCCTCATGAGAGCCAGTTTCATCATAGCACTTGAAGAAACATTAAAAGTTCTTGAAATTTTCCATATTGACTGACCTTCATGTCTTAAAGTAATGATGGACTGTCGTTTCTCTTTGCTTATTTGAGCTGTTCTTGCCATAATATGGACTTGGTCTTTTACCAAGTAGCGCTATCTTCTGTTTACCCCCCCTACCTTGTCACAACACAACTGTTTGGCTCAAACGCATTAAGAAGGAAACAAATTCCACAAATTAGTTTTTAAGAAGGCACAGCTGTTAATTGAAATGCATTCCAGTTGACTACCTCATGAAGCTGGTTGAGAGAATGCCAAGAGTGTGCAAAGATATTATCAAGGCAAAGGGTGGTTATTTGTTTAACACTTTTTTGGTTACTACATGATTCCATATGTGCTATTTCATAGTTTTGATGTCTTCACTATTATTCTACAATGTAGAAAATAGTAATAATGAAGAAAAACCATTGAATGAGTAGGTTTTCTAAAACTTTTGACCGGTAGTGTATATACTCATAGAACACTGGTCACCTCACATTCTGTTTATATACTGTTGTTTACTCACTGTGTATGTATATACTGTATTCTCGACATAAGTAGCCTTGCATGAGCTTTGGCTTGAGCGAGCCGGAACAGCTCATAGGGCAGGAGCCTATCTAATGTTTCTGTAGAGTGAGGCAGCTTGATGTACAAGTACACCCCCTGGACAGGACGCTAGTCTATCACAGGGCCTTACCCACAATCTATCTCCTTAATTCTTAATCAGGTCCCATTTTTACATTCTTTGGTATGACTCTGTATTCTCAACATAGCTCATTCTAATATACCTACTACTGTACATACCATTTTCTTCCAAACTATATACTGTCTATACACACACCATGATTATGTCCCATGCTCACTCTAATATATCTACTCTGGATTGATAATTGGACTCGTTCACTAATTTCTTGATTTCTTGTTTCGATTTTTCATTATTTGAGTAATTGTATTGTATTTGCGAAACATTCTACTGCACTGTTGGAGCTAGTAACCCAAGCATTTTGCTGCACCTGCTATAACACCTGCAAATCTGTGTACTCGACCAATAAACTTTGATTTAATTTGACCACGTATGTTTGGATGTGGTGTGTGTGATGGTGTGTTGTTTGTCTCAGCTGGGCGATTCCTCGCCAGACGGAGTAGAACAGATTTCTGGTATCTCAGATTGTTCTGGCAATTCTCACATAGAAACTTCATTGGAAGGAAGGATGTTTGACAGGATTTTCTAATTTGTATCACAAACCTATTTTTGAGAAAACCATTATGAAATGGCAATTCTAGGCCCTTTTAGACCCAAAAAATATCTTTGGGTATTGCCTAGCTACATGATAGGAATGGACTGTGTATATGTGTGTATGTGTGTGTGTATGCGTGTGTGTGACTGATGTGTGACTGTGTATATGTTATTGTGTTCCCTAGGCAAGGTCGGCTGCGTTGGTCCTAGCCTTCCTCATGACCCATCATCATCATTCTCTCATGGCAGCCGTCCGTCTGGTGCAGCAGAAACGATGGGTCATCCCCAACAGAGGATTCCTAAAGCAGCTCATTAACCTGGACTACACTCTTCAGAAAGAGAGAAGGGATGGAATACACACACACACAAATTATAAACACGCATACACAGTACACACACACACACCTCCTTTCCCCTCCATTCCTCCCTCCCTCCATTCATCTGATGACCTGTGACATAATGCCTGTTACATGACTCTTTCTTTCCCTTTCTTTGTTAATCCATCTTTCTCCTATCTCCATTTCCATCCTTAATTTTTCTACCCCGTATTGTATCCTCTCTCTCTGATGAATATATATATATATAGAGAGAGAGAGAGAGAGTGAGGCAGACAGACAGAGAGAGAGAGAAAGAAACAGAGCGAAAGAAAGAACAGGCTGAACCCAGAGCTAAATCGGGGGACAACCAGTAGCCACCTGCTTATGTCCCTCACGCCCCCCACACACACACACCCTCGCCTGCTGGAGATGGTCACACAGGGCCAGAGGGCTACAGTAGTTGAGTCAGTCAAAGTGGTGCCACTGTGTAGGGAGAATGTCAAAGGGAGAGCAGCAAGACCTGGTGGCTATTAAAGAACTAGAGTCGATCCTGGAGTCCTGCAAGCTTGAACTGACACCACTAGATGAGGTCTGGCCTAATCTCTACATCGGAAACGTGTAAGTTTGTGTTTCTTCTTTTTAGTTCTTTTTTTAAATTCCCTTACCCCTGCCCTTGGGTTGGATGGGTTTTAGATGGGTTTTAGAAATACGGTAATAGTGATAATACTAGATGAAATATGTTGGAACCCCCTATACAATCCTTTCGGTTCTATAGAAGTATGAGTAAGAGCTAAAAGGTAGAGGCTGGGGGTCAGGGGCTAGAATTCAGCATCTCAGGTTCCTATAGTGGACTCTATTTCCCTATTGAACACTGCTGAACACTACTAAACCTTACTGAACACTGTTAAACACATACTGAACATGGAATCACTGAACATTGTTTATTTTTAAACTACTGCATTCATTTATCGCCTAAATCTTGTCTATATTATTCCAGGCTGTTCACTGATTAATCCGTTCTCTGCAGGTTATTTCTGGTCAAACAGTTATGCAATCTCACGTTTCACATTCACCCCCCCCCCCCATACCTTTCCCTTAGGGCCATAGCTCAGAACAGAGGTGCATTGAAGAAGCTTGGTATCACACACATCCTGAACGCAGCTCACTTTAAGCAGGGTAGCATTGGTGACCAGGATTACTATGGAAACGCCTGTGTGTACTGTGGCTTCCCTACAGAAGACTCATCCCATTTTGACCTCAGCCAGTACTTTAAACCTGCAGCTGACTTCATACATAACGCCCTGAAGACTAAAGATGGTAGGGGCACTTTAATGCATGTGTTTACTGTATGTGTTTGTGTTTACTGTATGTGTTTACTGTGTCTATGTATTGTATGTGTTTACATTACTGAATGTGTTTACTGTGTTAATGTACTGTATGTGTTTACATTACTGAATGTGTTTATTTTTTTTACATTTTAGTCATTTAGCAGACGCTCTTATCCAGAGCGACTTACAGTTAGTGAATACATATTTTTTTTATACTGGCCCCCCGTGGGAAGCGAACCCACAACCCTGGCGTTGCAAACGCCATGCTCTATCAACTGAGCTACATCCCTGCCGGCCATTCCCTCCCCTACCCTGGACAACGCTGGGCCAATTGTGCGCCGCCCATGAGTCTCCCGGTCGCGGCCGGCTGCGACAGAGCCTGGATTCGAACCAGGATCTCTAGTGGCACAGTTAGCACTGCGATGCAGTGCCTTAGACCACTGCGCCACTCAGGAGCAGTGTACTGTATGTGTTTACATTACTGAATGTGTTTACTGTGTTTATGTACTGTATGTGTTTACATTACTGAATGTGTTTAATGTGTTTATGTACTGTATGTGTTTACATTACTGAATGTGTTTACTGTGTTTATGTACTGTATGTGTTTACATTACTGAATGTGTTTACTGTGTTTATGTACTGTATGTGTTTACATTACTGAATGTGCTTACTTCTTTACAGTTTATTTAAGACTCTCTAGGGACAGTTGAGTTCCTTCATCAAACTCTGCCTCTCCCTTCATTCCCTCTATTCCCACACTCTCTCTATCCTCTCCAGGGAAGGTGTTGGTGCATTGCATCATGGGTATAAGTCGTTCCGCCACGCTGGTGCTGGCGTTCCTGATGATGCACTGTCGTCTGCCACTTCGCACCGCGCTCAAACATGTGACCCAGCGACGCGCCATCTACCCCAACAGACACTTCCTGTCACTACTGCTCACCCTCGACACACAGCTCACACGCAAGAGGAGACTATGTCCCCTTCTCTGACAGTCCTTCTCTCATCCCCATCTCCTCCCATCCCGCTCTCCTCTCACCTCATCCGTCTCTCCTCTTATCCATCTATCCATCTCACACACAATCCTTTATACTGGTTGAAAATATGTAGTTGTAGGACTTTTACAATAGGTACAAACTGGTATTAAATCACAGCATGTTGTATATACTGTAAATTACCATATCATGCGGTAGCAGGATTCCCTGGAGAGAATGTCAATGCTCAGTGTCTTTTAAAATCTAAAATATCAAAAGAATTTGAACTTTTCAACATTCCTGTGCTAGCCAGTGGTGATAGTTGAGCCTGCTGTGAGTTGTGCAGCTGAGCATTGTCTCCTGGGAATCTATACATTGAAACACTAATAATGAGATTACAAAATTAAAAAGGTATTTTTGTTCCAGTTTGGTGTCTGTTGTATTACTTTCAGTCTACTACTACTATATTATGAACTATAACTCCTCTACATTATGAATAGTGTCAGCTGTCCAGTAAATTCTGGAGGATGTTTTCGTCACTGGTGAGGAGGTTTAGAATTACAGAGGGTTAAAAATGGAAAATAACTGCAGGTGTGTGTGTGTGTGTGTGTGTGTGTGGGAAGACGAGCAGACACAGTGAGAGGAGGAACTGTGCTGCCTGTTAAAAGTAAGTTGACTTGGATTTGAGGGGAAAGACGTTTTATTTGAGATTGTTGACCTGACCAGACTGTTTTCTGCTCTGCTTTGGTTTAGCTGTCACTGTAACACACCTCCTCCTCAGACTGTCAGCATGTCTCTGAGGGAGCGGTGATGTAAGCCTCTGTCTGTCTGAGCTGCTGGAGTTCCTGCTAGCCGACCAACGGCCCACCGGCCACCTCAACCAAGTCGGGCCCAACCTCTACATCGACATCCAGTAGTTACACACACACACACACACACACACACACACACACACACACACACACACACACACACACACACACACACACACACACACACACACACACACACATACACACAAGCACACGCACGCACACACTGGTCACTGCCCCTGCAGCGGTCTGTCAGCCAACCAAGAGGACACACTCCATCTGTCAGAGCTGTGTCAGATCTTGTGGACCAATAGGCAGCCTGTAGGACCTAGTCTGGCCCAACCTCTACATCGGAGTCAGTATGTTGTGTGTGTGTGTGTGTGTGTGTGTGTGTGTGTGTGTGTGTGTGTGTGTAGAATGATAGTGTCACAAGCCGGGCTAGAAACTCCGGTCTCAGATGTGGAGAGCTGGGGGTACTACCCCTTAGCCACAGAGGAGGTGTTGTAGGACCCAAATGAAACACCCAAGGCAATACTCCAGGCAAGTAGATTTAATGTTCCAAAACAGGAGGCAAAACAAAACAACTCCACGAGGGGAGAAAAACAAACTAAAGATAACTTTGAACAACTTACTAGGACCGACACGGTGGGACAAAGCAGGAGACACATAGTCAGGACGCAATAACCAAGTGAGAAACAAGGGGAAAACACACAGCTAAAATACACAAGGGGAAACAAGGCACAGGTGACCTGGATCAAGCTAATTAGGACACATGAGGAAGAACTAAGGCAGAGGGGAACACAGATGACCTCTAGAGGCCCGGAGACAAACAGGAGGCAGGAAGCTGACAGGACCCCCTCCTCTAGGAACGACTCCTGACGTTCCTTCCAGAACACCCTGGCCCCAGGGTGCGAAAAATCTCGGATCAAACCTGGGTCCAGGATGTCCCTGGCTGGAACCCAGGAGCGCTCCTCTGGCCCGTAGCCCTCCCAGTCCACCAGATACTGCAGAGAGTTCTGGACCCTCCGGGAGTCCAGTATCCGGCGGACTGTGTAGGCTGGCTGGCCGTCAATGATCCTGGGAGGTGGCGGGGGTCTGCGTGGGGGGCAAAGGGAGAAGACAAGACAGGTTTAAGGAGTGAAACATGGAAAGTGGGGTTAACTCTAAGGGAGCGAGGGAGAACCAAACGATACGACACAGGGTTAACCTTTCTAGCAATGCGGAAAGGCCCGATGTATCTCTGGGAAAGCTTCCTGGATTCGACCCGGAGGGGCAGGTTCTTAGTGGCCAACCAAACTCTCTGACCAGCTCGGAAACTAGGGACCGTCCGGCGGTGGCGATTAGCCTGACTTTGGTATCTCTGGGAGGTCCGAAGGAGGGCACGCCTGGCCTTCTTCCAGGTCCGCCTACAGCGTTGGACAAAGCGCTGGGCCGAGGGAACACCAACTTGCGCCTCCTCCTCTGGAAACAATGGAGGGTTGTAACCGAACTGGCATTCGAAGGGGGACAATCCGGTGGCTGAGGACTGGAGGGTGTTGTGGGCATATTCAGCCCAAATGATATAGGTGGCCCAAGACGTGGGATTACTGGCCGCCATACACCGCAGGGTGGTCTCCAGATCCTGATTAATCCGTTCCGTTTGGCCATTAGACTCTAGATGGAACCCCCGACGATAGGCTGGCTGTGGCCCCAACAAGCCTGCAGAAGGCCCCCAAAACCGGGACGAGAATTGGGGACCTCGGTCAGAGACCACGTCCAGGGGGAATACCAAATATCCGGAAGACATGGTTCATGAGGAGCTCAGCAGTCTCCTTAGCCGAGGGCAGCTTGGGCAGGGGAATAAACCGGGCAGCCTTAGAGAACCGGTCTACCACCACTAGGATGACGGTGTTGCCCTGGGATAGAGGAAGTCCCGTAACAAAGTCCAGAGAAAGGTGTGACCATGGCCTTCGAGGAACAGGTAAGGGATGGAGCAGTCCCTGGGGTCGCTGGCGTGTCGACTTTCCCTGGTTGCACACAGGGCAGGCCTCAACATAGACCTGCACGTCCTTCTTGATGGACCGGCCACCAAAACCGCCGTCGGAGGGAACTCCAGTGTGCGAGCACTGCCTGGATGGCATGTCAAGGGCGACTCATGACCCCACTGCAAGACGCGGCCCCGAACAGAAAGAGGAACGTACAGGCGACCGGCAGGACCACCGCCTGGATCGGGCTCCTGGACAAGAGCTTCTCGTACCCCTCTTTCTAGTTCCCACTGAAGAGGTGCGACGATCCTAGACCTCGGAATAATCGATGCCAAGGGCTTCTCTTGTAACTCGGGAGAATAGACTCGAGACAGAGCATCCGGCTTGACGTTCTTGGTGCCAGGTCGGTAAGTCAGGAGGAACTGGAATCGATTAAAGAAAAGGGACCATCGTGCTTGCCGAGGGTTCATCCGCTTAGCCTGTTGGAGATATTCCAGGTTCTTGTGGTCTGTGAGAACCTGGAAAGGGTGCTGAGCCCCTCAAGCCAATGGCGCCACTCTTCCAATGCCAGTTTTACCGCAAGCAACTCTAGATCCCCCACGTGGTAGTTGCGCTCGGCCTCAGACAGGCGGCGAGACATGAAGGCACAAGGGTGTAATCTCCCATCCGCACCCCTCTGTGACAGGACGGCTCCCACCCCCACCTCTGAGGCGTCCACCTCCACCACGAAAGGTCTCTCTGGGTCAGGGGTCACCAGAATCGGAGCAGACGTGAAGCGGCGCTTGAGATCCTCGAAGGCCCCTGCTGCTTCGGGACCCCAGTGAATCTTGGTCCCTCCTCCCTTGGTAAGCGTCGTCAAGGGGGCTACCACCGAGCTGAAATTCTTAATGAACTTCCGATAGAAGTTAGAAAAGCCAATGAACCGTTGAACCTCCTTGACCGTGGCAGGTGTGGGCCAATCGTGGACCGCCTTGACCTTCTTGGGATCCATCTCTAGGTGCCCGGGAGTGACAATAAACCCGAGAAACTGAGTCTGAGAAACATGAAATTCACACTTCTCAGGCTTAACGTAGAGGTGATTGTCAAGGAGCCTCTGGAGAACCCTGCTAACATGCCCCTCATGCTCCTTCAGTGACCTCGAGAAGATGAGGATATCGTCCAGGTACACGAAGACGAACAGATTAAGCATATCCCGGAGAACATCATTAATCAGGGCTTGGAATACTGCGGGGGGCATTGGTGAGCCCGAACGGCATCACCCGATATTCATAGTGCCCCGTGGGCGTGTTGAACGCCGTCTTCCATTCGTCTCCTTGCCGGATCCGCACGAGATGGTAAGCATTGCGGAGATCCAGCTTAGTAAAAATGGAAGCCCCTTGAAGCAGCTCAAAAGCAGTGGCCATGAGAGGAAGGGGGTATCGATTCCGAACCGTGATCTTGTTGAGTCCCGGTAATCAATACAAGGCCTAAGACCCCCGTCTTTCTTTTCAACAAAAAGAAGCCCGCCCCAGCCGGGAAGTAGAGGCATAGATGAGGCCGGGCTGCCAAGGACTCCTTAATGTAGGTGTCCATAGCTGCGTGCTCGGGGGAGGACAAGGAAAAGATCCGACCTCTAGGAGGGCAGCACCCAGGGAGTAGATCAATGGCACAGTCATACGTGCGATGAGGCGGTAAGGAAGTAGCCCGGGCCTTGCTGAACACTGCCTTGAACCGATGGTAAACACTGGGGACTCGGGAGACGTCAACAGACTCTTGAAACTGGGTACTAGGGGCTGAGGGACTCTGAAGCATGCAGGTGAGTTGGCAGGCGGGACCCCAGCTTAGAATGGTGCCCGTAGGCCAGTCGATCTGGGGATTATGTCTGCATAGCCAAGGGTGACCCAGGATAATAGGATACTCGGGAGAGTCAATGAGATAGAAGGTCTCCTCCCTGCTGGTGTTGAGAGATGGTAAGTCGCAGGGACTGAGTCGCCTCGGTAACCTTTCCTGGTTCCAGAGGTCTGCCATCTAAGGCTGTAACTGCCTGGGGTTGAGGAAGTAGTTGGGTAGGGATCTTAAGTTCCTTAGCCAAGGTTACATCCAGGAAATCACCTGCGGCACCGGAATCGATCATAGCCTGGACCCGATGCTGGTGGCCCCCCAGGACAGAGTGGCTGGAATAGCCAGGACAGCGTTAGTAGGAGGCGCTCTAACTCTCCCCATCACAGCCCTCCTGTAGCTGGGCGGGACAGGCGTTTCCCCGAAAGCTCGGGGCAAGTGGAGCGGAAGTGGCCGGCAACCCCGCAGTAGAGGCACCGACGTTCCCTCATGCGACGTTCCCTTTCGTTGGGAGAAAGCCTGGAACGGCCTAACTGCATGCTCTCCGGGGAATCCTGGAGCAGTTCAGGAGCCGGGAAGCTCTGAATGACGGAGTCCAAACAGGAGAAACAGAGCTGCTCAGAGGAACTTGGGAATGAGACACCTGACGGCGAGCCGTTCTCCGCTCTCTTAGACGATTGTCCAGGCGGATGGCCAAGGCTATGAGGGACTCGAGATCACCAGCTGGTTCTCGGGTGGCTAACTCATCTTGAAGGGGCTCAGATAACCCTCCCTGAAAGCAGACCCTCAGCGCTTCATCATTCCATCCGCTCCTTGCTGCTATGGTCCGGAAATCAATGGCAAAATCTGCCGTGCTTGGGGCCCCTGACGGAGAGACAGTAGGCGCTTGGAAGCCTCCCGCCCACTGACAGGATGATCGAACACCCGCTTGAACTCTTCTACAAATGCAGCGTGGGAGTCACAACAGGCCTCCTGGGACTGCCACACCGCAGAAGCCCAGGCGAGCGCCTTGTCTGAAAGAAGGGTAATGATGTAGGCAATCTTGGAACGGTCTGTGGGAAAACTTGAGGGTTGGAGCTCGAAGGTGAGGGAGCATTGGGTGAGGAAACCCTGGCAAGAGCTTGGATCCCCAGAAAAGGGCTTGGGAGGTGGTAGTCGGGGCTCCGCCAACCGAGACGACCTGTCGTCACTGGGGGTGACCTGGGGGAAGGGAGAGGACCAGGGAGGCGTTCAAAGAGCTGGCGGAGGGAACTCATCATTTCGGCCAGGAGTTGAGAATGACTAGCCATCAGCTCCTCTTGTCGGCTGAGAACGGCTTCATGGCGCTGGGAAGAAGCCTCATGTCGAGTGATCACCGCCAACAGGTCCGGGGAACTGAGTGTTTCTGGGTCCATGATTGTCTTGGTTATTCTGTCACAAGCCGGGCTAGAAACTCCGGTCTCAGATGTGGAGAGCTGGGGGTACTACCCCTTAGCCACAGAGGAGGTGTTGTAGGACCCAAATGAAACACCCAAGGCAATACTCCAGGCAAGTAGATTTAATGTTCCAAAACAGGAGGCAAAACAAAACAACTCCACGAGGGGAGAAAAACAAACTAAAGATAACTTTGAACAACTTACTAGGACAGACACGGTGGGACAAAGCAGGAGACACATAGTCAGGACGCAATAACCAAGTGAGAAACAAGGGGAAAACACACAGCTAAAATACACAAGGGGAAACAAGGCACAGGTGACCTGGATCAAGCTAATTAGGACACATGAGGAAGAACTAAGGCAGAGGGGAACACAGATGACCTCTAGAGGCCCGGAGACAAACAGGAGGCAGGAAGCTGACAGATAGTTTATAGAACAGTATGTAATATGCAGGGATGTGGCTCGTGATAAAGCCCTACTGTCATCTCTGTGTATCACCCACATCGTAAATACAACGGACGGCTGTCACCGGATCAGCACTGGCTCAGGTTACTATAGCGACCTGCCGGTGGAGTACTATGGTGTGGTGGAGGCTCCAGATGATACAGAGTTTAACCTTTATCCTCACTTCAACCCCACCGCAGATTTCATTTATACCACCCTGAAGCAAGACGGTGAGTGTAGTCACAAACACACAAATACAGTGAGGGAAAAAAGTATTTGATCCCCTGCTGATTTTGTACGTTTGCCCACTGACAAAGACATGATCAGTCTATAATTTTAATGGTAGGTTTATTTGAACAGTGAGAGACAGAATAACAACAAAAAATACAGAAAGACGCATGTCAAAAATTTTATAAATTGATTTGCATTTTAATGAGGGAAATAAGTATTTGACCCCTCTGCAAAACATGACTTAGTACTTGGTGGCAAAACCCTTGTTGGCAATCTCCGAGGTCAGACGTTTCTTGTAGTTGGCCACCAGGTTTGCACACATCTCAGGAGGGATTTTGTTCCACTCCTCTTTGCAGATCTTCTCCAAGTCATTAAGGTTTCGAGGCTGACGTTTGGCAACTCGAACCTTCAGCTCCCTCCACAGATTTTCTATGGGATTAAGGTCTGGAGACTGGCTAGGCCACTCCAGGACCTCAATGTGCTTCTTCTTGAGCCACTCCTTTGTTGCCTTGGCTGTGTGTTTTGGGTCATTGTCATGCTGGAATACCCATCCACGACCCATTTTCAATGCCCTGGCTGAGGGAAGGAGGTTCTTACCCAAGATTTGACGGTACATGGCCCCGTCCATCGTCCCTTTGATGTGGTGAAGTTGTCCTGTCCCCTTAGCAGAAAAACACCCCCAAAGCATAATATTTCCACCTCCATGTTTGACGGTGGGGATGGTGTTCTTGGGGTCATAGGCAGCATTCCTCCTCCTCCAAACACGGCGAGTTGAGTTGATGCCAAAGAGCTCGATTTTGGTCTCATCTGACCACAACACTTTCACCCAGTTCTCCTCTGACTCATTCAGATGTTCATTGGCAAACTTCAGACGGCCCTGTATATGTGCTTTCTTGAGCAGGGGGACCTTGCGGGCGCTGCAGGATTTCAGTCCTGTGGTAGTGTGTTACCAATTGTTTTCTTGGTGACTATGGTCCCAGCTGCCTTGAGATCATTGACAAGATCCTCCCATGTAGTTCTGGGCTGATTCCTCACCGTTCTCATGATCATTGCAACTCCACGAGGTGAGATCTTGCATGGAGCCCCAGGCCGAGGGAGATTGACAGTTATTTTGTGTTTCTTCCATTTGCGAATAATCGCACCAACTGTTGTCACCTTCTCACCAAGCTGCTTGGCAATGGTCTTGTAGCCCATTCCAGCCTTGTGTAGGTCTACAATCTTGTCCCTGACATCCTTGGAGAGCTCTTTGATCTTGGCCATGGTGGAGAGTTTGGAATCTGATTGATTGATTGCTTCTGTGGACAGGTGTCTTTTATACAGGTAACAAACTGAGATTAGGAGCACTCCCATTAAGAGTATGCTCCTAATCTCAGCTCGTTACCTGTATAAAAGACACCTGGGAGCCAGAAATCTTTCTGATTGAGAGGGGGTCAAATACTTATTTCCCTCATTAAAATGCAAATCAATTTGTAACATTTTTGCCATGCGTTTTTCTGGATTTTGTTGTTGTTATTCTGTCTCTCACTGTTCAAATAAACCTACCATTAAA
This sequence comes from Coregonus clupeaformis, assembly GCF_020615455.1. Classification (NCBI taxonomy): domain Eukaryota; kingdom Metazoa; phylum Chordata; class Actinopteri; order Salmoniformes; family Salmonidae; genus Coregonus; species Coregonus clupeaformis. Next base: position 28,589,101 of record NC_059228.1, on the reverse strand, counting down.
ATTATAGACTGATAATTTCTTTGTCAGTGGGCAAACCGCTCTGAAACAAGATGGTTATTAAGGTATAATACTTTGTATGTCCTGCAGTCAAGGTGTTTGTCCACTGTGCTATGGGCATCAGCCGCCGTGGCATTCTGGCGTATCTGATGATATACGAGAGCTTTTCTCTGGTGGGTGCCATAATGGCCGTCCATCTGAACAGATCCATCGGACCAAGCTTCCTGGACCAACTCATTCAACTGGACCTCCTCCTCAGAGAGCAGAGGACACACACGCGCACACACACGCGCACAAACACACACACACCATGCAGTTTCATTTAAAGGGGCAATCTTCGATTGGTACGTAATTTTTTTCTTTTTTAAAATTACTGATACAGTTGAAGTCGGAAGTTTACATACACCTTAGCCAAATACATTTCAACTCAGTTTTTCACAATTCCTGACATTTAATCAAATGGGTCTTCCAAATGGACAATGACTCCAAGCATACTTCCAAAGTTGTGGCAAAATGGCTTAAGGACAACAAAGTCAAGGTATTGGAGTGGCCATCACAAAGCCCTGACCTCAATCCTGTAGAAAATGTGTGGGCAGAACTGAAAAAGCGTGTGCGAGCAAGGAGGCCTACAAACCTGACTCAGTTACACCAGCTATGTCAGGAGGAATGGGCCAAAATTCACCCAACTTATTTTGGGAAGCTTGTGGAAGGCTACCCGAAACGTTTGACCCAAGTTAAAGAATTTAAAGACAATGCTACCAAATACTAATTGAGTGAATGTAAACTTCTGACCACTGGGAATGTGATGAAAGAAATAAAAGCTGAAATAAATCATTCTCTCTACTATTATTCTGACATTTCACATTCTTAAAATAAAGTGGTGATCCTAACAGATTTTTACTAGGATTAAATGTCAGGAATTGTGAAAAACTGAGTTTAAATGTATTTGGCTAAGGTGTATGTAAACTTCCGACTTCAACTGTATACCCATTGATTCTTAAGGAAAATAACTAATAAATGCCTCATGAGCTTAGTTCAACTATTGCGCGCCATCAGAACCTAAAATATAAGCTTGTTTTACTCCCTTGATACTAAACAAACACTGTATAGCCTCAGAACATGGTTAAAACTATAATTTTGATGCATGGTCAATGGTTGCATTTATCAAACTCTCAATTGCAGATTTAGATTAGATTTATGATGGCGCCGGAGGAGATGGTTGCCGTTTTATGGCCCTCTAACCAATTGTGCTATTATGTGTGTTTTTTTGCGTTATTTGTAATTTATTCTGTACATAATGTTTCTGCCACCGTCTCTTATGACCAAAAAGAGCTTCTGGATATCTGGACAGCGATTACTCACCTCGTATTGGACTAAGATTTTTCTTGAACGAGTCGGATGTGAAGGATATTCTACAGACACCCGACAAGGCCCAAATCCCTGTCATTCGCATGAGAAATAGACAGAGATATTGTGGACGTAGGTCGGGGTGCCTTGTAAGGATCCGACGGCGAGCGAGTAAACTGCCTCTTCCATCAATCCTATTAGCCAACTTACAATCATTTGAAAACAAAATGGACAACCTAAGATCAAGGATATCTTACCAACGGGACATTAAAAACGGTAATATCTAATGTTTCACGAGTCGTGGCTGAACGACGACATGAATAACATACAGCTGGCGGGATATGCGCTACATCGGCAGGATAGAACAGATGACTCCGTTAAGACAAGGGGTGGCGGTCAGTGTATATTTGTAAACAACAGCTGGTGCATAAAATCTAATACTAAGGTCTCAAGGTTTTGCTCGCCTGAGGTTGAGTATCTCATGATAAGCTCTAGACCACACTATTTACCATGAGAGTTTTCATCTATATTTTTCGTAGCTGTCTATTTAACACCACAAACTGATGCTGGCACTAATCAATGAGCTGTATAAGGACATAAGCAAACAGGAAAACGTTTATCCAGATGCAGCGCTCCTAGTGGCCGGGGACTTTAATGCAGGGAAACGTTCTACCTAATTTCTACCAGCATGTTAAATGTGCAACCAGAGGAAAAAAAACTCTAGACCACCTCTACTCCACACACAGAGACGCGTACAAAGCTCTCCCTCACCCTCCATTTTGCAAATCTGACCATAATTCTATCCTCCTGATTCCTGCATATAAGCAAAAACTAAAGCAGGAAGCTCCAGTGACTCGGTTAATAAGGAAGTGGTCAGATGAAGCAGATGCTAAGCTACAGGACTGTTTTGCTAGCACAGACTGGAATATGTTCCGGGATTCTTCCGATGGTATTGAGGAGTACACCACATCAGTCACTGGCTTCATCAATAAGTGCATTGATGACGTCATCCCCACAGTGACCGTACGTACATACCCCAACCAGAAGCCATGGATTACAGGCAATGTCCGCACTGAGCTAAAGGGTAGAGCTGCCGCTTTCAAGGAGCGGGACTCTAACCCAGATGCTTATAAGAAATCCCGCTATGCCCTCTAACGAACCATCAAACAGGCAAAGAGTCAATACAGGACTAAGATTGAATCATGCTACACCGGCTCCGACGCTCGTCGGATGTGACAGGGCTTGCAAACTATTACAGACTACAAAGGGAAGCACAGCCGTGAGCTGCCCAGTCACACAAGCCTACCAGACAAGCTAAATCACTTCTATGCTCGCTTCGAGGCAAGCAACACTGAAGCATGCATGAGAGCATCAGCTGTTCCAGATGATTATGTGATCACGCTCTCTGTAGCCGATGTGAGTAAGACTTTTAAACAGGTCAACATTCACAAGGCCGCAGGGCCAGACGGATTACCAGGACGTGTACTCTGAGCATGCGCTGACCAACTGGCAAGTGTCTTCACTGACATTTTCAACATGTCCCTGACTGAGTCTGTAATACCAACATATTTCAAGCAGACCACCATAGTCCCTGTGCCCACAAACACTAAGATAACCTGCCTAAATAACTACCGACCCGTAGCACTCACGTCTGTAGCCATGAAGTACTTTGAAAGGCTGGTCATGGCTCACATCAACACCATTATCCCAGAAACTCTAGACCCACTCCAATTTACATACCGCCCCAACAGATCCACATATGATGCAATCTCTATTGCACTCCACACTGCCCTTTCCCACCTGGACAAGAGGAACACCTACGTGAGAATGCTATTCATTGACTACAGCTCAGCGTTCAACACCATGGTGCCCTCAAAGCTCATCAATAAGCTAAGGACCCTGGGACTAAACACCTCCCTCTGCAACTGGATCCTGGACTTCCTGACATGCCGCCCCCAGGTGGTAAGGGTAGGTAACAACACATTTGCCATGCTTATCCTTAACACGAAGGCCCCTCAGGGGTGCGTGCTCAGTCCCCTCCTCTACTCCCTGTTCACCCATGACTGCATGGCCAGGCACAACTCCAACACCCTCATTAAGTTTTCCGACAACACAATAGTGGTAGGCCTGATCACCGACAACGATGAGACAGCCTATAGGGAGGAGGTCAGAGACCTGGCCATGTGGTGCCAGGATAACAACCTCTCCCTCAACGTGATCAAGACAAAGGAGATGATTGTGGACTACAGGAAAAAAAGAGGTCTAAGCACACCCCCATTCTCATCGACGGGGCTGTAGTGGAACAGGTTGAGAGCTTCAAGTTCCTTGGTGTCCACATCACGAACAAGCTATCATGGTCCAAACACACCAAGACAGTCGTGAAGAGGGCATGACAAACCCTATTCCCCGTCAGGAGACTGAAAAGATTTGGCATGGGTCCTCAGATCCTCAAAAAGTTCTACAGCTGCACCATCGAGAGCATCCTGACTGGTTGCATCACCGCCTGGTATGGCAACTGCTTGGCCTCCGTCTGCAAGGCACCACAGAGGGTAGTGCGTACGGCCCAGTACATCTCTGGGGCCAAGCTTCCTGCCATCCAGGACCTCTATACCAGGCGGTGTCAGAGGAAGGCCCTAAAAATTGTCAAAGACTCCAGCCACCCTAGTCATAGACTGTTCTCTCTGCTACCGCACGGCAAGCGGTACCGGAGTGCCAAGTCTAGGTCCAAAAGACTTCTCAACAGCTTCTACCCCCAAGCCATAACACTCCTGAACAGCTAATCATGGCTACCCGGACTATTTACATTGTCCCCCCCACCCCACCCCACCCCCTCTTTTACATTGCTGCTACTCTGTTTATTATCTATTCATAGTCACTTTAATGTACAAATTACCTCAATTATCTCGACTAACCAGTGCCCCCGCACATTGACTCTGTACCGGTACCCCCTGTATATTGCCTCCCTACTGTTATTTTATTTTACTGCTGGTCTTTAATTATTTTTTATTTTACATTTTTTACTTATCTATTTTTTACTTAACACTTTTTTTCATTTTTTTCTTAAAACTGCGTTGTTGGTTAAGGGCTTTTCAGTAAGCATTTCACTGTAAGGTTTACACCTGTTGGATTCGGCGCATGTGGCAAATAAAATGTGATTTGGTTTGATTTGAGATTGAACCTTCCATAGTATATGTGAATTATCCACTCCAGTGACATTGTTTCTGATAGCTTTACAGCAAGGTAGACAATGAGAAAAAACATATTTTTATTTGTAATGACTGCATTAGTGTTACACTCTAAATACCTGACATTAGTGTTACCAGAGGTTAGTTTAGCTTCAGTAATACAGATGGGGAAAACACAGTTTCCTAGATGCCACCACCACAACTTCATCTAAGATACTTTATTGCTGATATCAACAGTAGCCTAGAACACATTATCTGAGACATACTGTATATTGACCATTCATTTGTGGTATTACTGGTTTGCCAAGTTACAAATCGACTTACATTGGACATAACCATCAATACAGGTGAGTGTTTTAAAGACTTGATAACAGCAGTAATATTCTACTGATAAGGACTTCTATTAACCTGCCATCTGGTCTCACGTCCTCCATTAGAAACCCAACAATACTGAACAACCTGTGCTGTGACCTGAAATGGCAACTTTGTGATTATTACTAAAGTATGATAAATGAAGTGTATTCAAATTATTCTGTAAAGAACAAAAGAGCCCTTTAATGCGAAGCTTGGTCATTATTTAATACACAATAATAACTTTCTTCAACATTATACAACTGATATCATGATTAAACAGTTCGTCCTGCATTGTAGCAACAGTAAAAAGCAACTTTAAATCAGGTTATAACACGTTTTGTGTTTGTTGTGATTGGTCAAAATCTCTTGGAAATGCAATATGTTGTAAATTACATACTTGACAGGTTTATCAAACTAACCGGCTAGTTGTAACTAATCTATTTTACAATACCAATGCAGTACATTGCTATGGCACAGTAAATTGATAAGATACTGTTACAGTGGTGATGGAATTCAGACTCAGAGGAGAGGTGTGGGTCTATTCAGTGATTGTAATTTGATTAACAGCATGACTGTTAACTGGTTAATAGTTAACCTTTAACCCTCTGGTTAGATATATTACTAAAATCATTCTTAGGCTGTGGTTTTGAGTCCACAAGACAATCATCACGCAGAACATATACATGAAAGCACGTGTCAAACTCATTCCACGGAGGGCTGAGTGTCTGCGGGTTTTTGAACCTCCCTTGTACTTGATTGTTTAATTAAGGCCACTGATTATAAGGAACTTCCCTCACCTGGTTGTCTAGGTCTTAATTGACAGGAAAAACCAACAACCAGCAGACACCCTCCATGGAATAAGTTTGACACCCCTGCATTAAAGGGTAAAATGCAATAAATCTTTATATAAGAGAAGTTGAAATATGGAAAGAAAAATGTATTCACAAATAGGCCATTTCGCCTATTGTTATGTGCATTAATATATTGTATGATGTGATGAGATGTTTGCGTTCTTGATAAACATTCTCCAGTCTGTTAACCCCTTCTCTATCTCACGGTTTTCTCCTCTGCATCACAGTGTTGTATGAATCATCTGAGATCACAGACTTTGAGGTCAGTTGAAGTTTTGCTTTATGGCAGTCTAATGAAGTACTGTCAATTCAGGATTGTGATAACTTTTCTAGATTTTCTATGTGAATATGGGGCAGTAGAAATGATTGTGAAAAGAAGGGTGTACATTTCTGTTGGCCCTATCATGTGCTAAATGATATACAGTATACTGTATGCTTCAAACATTCACACTGAATTTGATTAAATCATAGCATCAGAAATGAGAGGAAGATTGACACATATTTCTAGCCATAGTGATTAGAAGTCTGTAGTGTATTGGTGCTTTATTTTCCTACACTGTGTTGTTTATACCTTTTAGCATGTCCATTTACAGAAAACCCTTGTTCAGATTGAGTTATTCCCCTCAGTAAATAAATAATTCCTAAATTATATAGAAATCATTATATCACTTTGTTTGACTGTTATGGCAGCACGCTGTTCTATCACTTGGCATCTATGGTGATGATGAAGGTACCGTTACCAATGAAATCCATCCAAATATAACCTTTCACTGTCTTTCCATTCACCTCTTTTATCAATATGATGGTAGGTTCTTGTACACATGCCATGATTCTGACTGACACACAGATTCTCTTCATCCAGACTGGTCACACTATCTCTGGTGTATTGGAGTCACATTTGATAAAGTAATAAAGCAGAAGCCATCTTGACCACGAAATGCAGTGTTCAGGTTTTCCCCCTCATTCCACGGCCGTGCTGGAGCGTGCGCAGCAGGCTGGGGTCCTGATATAGCCTAACACCCCGCTCCTCTTCCTCCTGCCGCCGGCACCACTGCTGCTCTTCCTGGATGTGGCCGTATCCTGGCGGGACAGCTTGGCAGCGCGGCCAGCAGTCTCCTTGATCTGCAGCTCCAGGTGCTTTTGGATGGCCAGGCCCAGCTCCTCAGGGTCCACAGAAGCCCCGTACACCTCCCACGTCATCCCCTCCGCATCCCACTTCACCTCCTTCACTGGGGGCTTCTGGGACGTGTCCATCTCATTCCCGTTCTCGTTCTTGTTCCCATTCCTGTTCACGTTCTCCTCCACCAGGCAGACCTGGGGGAACACGTGGGCCGGACACGTCTCGTGGACTTGGCCCGTCTGCACCGCCACGTCCCTGAGCTCCCTGTGGGACATCATGGTCCCTGTGTCCCTGGTGGCTCTATTGTTGCTGCTAATACAGCTATACTCCTGAATGTACTGCTGCAGGGCTCCACTAGGGGGCAGAGTGTTGGCCCAGGAGCAGTTGAGGTTGCAATTGAGGTTGCAGCATTGCTGCAGGCGCTTGGCATCCAGCCCCGTCTCGCTGACGGAGGACATGAGGCGAGGGAAGGAGAGGAGGGTAGGCGCTGGGTGAGGCGGCAGCACCCTCTGGTCCCTGAACTCAGCTTCTGTGCCCGGAAGGCGTGGCAGCAGCTGGGCAGGGTTGGGGATGGGTTGGGGGTGGCAGTATGCCGCAAACGTGTCCTCCAACGTCCCGTGGTGGTGGGCGAAAGTGCAGTAGCAGATGGCCTCCTCACATGAATGTGGGCATTGGGTCTCAACGCCGACCTCAGCGGCTGTGTTAGAGGGGCTAGGGGCACCGACCCTGACACACCCGGCCTGAGGCTGCTGTGTGGGTCTGTCTCCCCCGCCGTTTCCCTGTCTGCAGGCAGTGGTGTTGGTTGTGGTTGTGTTGCAGTGCTGGAGCTGCATGGGCTGCTTGCAGGCTAAGGTGGAAAGGTAGTCTCTCCTTGGGCACGAAGGGCAGCTGGTCTCACTGTGAGGTTGGGGGGCAGGGACCTCCCTGAGCATGTGGAGGGTATCTGAGTGACTCCTCTGGACAGGCAGCCTGGACAGATCCAGTCCTCCCAGGTATCTCTGTGATGATGATGAGGGGTGGGGCGCCTGGCTCTCTCCGAAGGCTGATAACACGCTCCCGCTGGCTTGATGACCATGATTGGTGATGCCCTCCTTGTGGTGATGGGCTGTGTGAGGGCAGACAGCATTCCTGGTGTCCACACAGTCAGGTGTGTGTGGTTGGATGGTGTGCTGGACGGCCTGAGAAGGCCCCTGTCTGCCTGTTTCTCTGTCTCTATGAGAGCATGGAGCCGTATCCTCATTGGAGCTCTTCCTGAGTTCCTCCTGCCTCAGAGGACCTGTCAGCCCATCTGTGGAACTCTTCGAGAGAGGTAGGAGGGGGTCGGTGCAGAGGGAAGAGTCAGGGGAAACACTGCCCCCTGGTGGGTATAACACTGACACGGGATGCCCACTCTCTGCCATGGGAAAGCTCTGGAACACAATGGAAACAGATAGAGCATCAACAATATGGCTCAGGGACATAAGCTCTTATTTATGTCAAGGGGAGCTTACACAGTGTATGCATGAGGACTCCCTGATGAAACCAGTCATCTGGTACTATGCTAATTGATTCGTTATGAGATGACTCATCGTCCTACTGGGAGCTAGTCTACTGTAACGCCAGACTTGACAGCTAGAATTTCAGTGTTTTTAAAATAATTGAAGTCGAGTCTAGCCCCAAGTGTTTTCACAGTGTTAGTGTAGTGGTTTTGTTGATTTGCAAGAGAGACACAACCATTTGGTCTCTGCAGCTCAAACTAAAAAAGGAAAACTCCACCCAAAAAATATATTTTGGTATTTGTTTCATTAGTTAATTGTTGATATAGTCCCAAAATGTTTAGCATGTCAGCAATCAAGTTGTCAAGATATATAGCCTTCAAAATACAGAAATATATTAGGACTTTTACTGAGAGCTACCCGGGGGAAGATACCTGATCCGCGAACCTCTGAGGGACATGTCTTCTGAATTTCAGTAAGTGAATTTAAATGAATATGTATAAAAAAATGAAAAAAAATGATAAAAAATTAAATTAAAGCGAGTATCGCATAAAAAGTTACCCATAGTCTTATAGAGAGAAGACTATTCACTAGTTTTAGGAGAAAACTAGAGCGAGGCGTAACGGTACCATGGAAAGCCCCGCTGACAGCTGTCTGTAGGCATTTATAAGAGAAATATCTACGTGGTCTGCAGCCACTACAAAATAACAGAAAGTATTTTTGAATAAGAGGTGTTATTATATATGTATAGCAAGTAGCGGCAAGAGAACCGTTGACGATACATATGGTGCATAGCAAGTAATGACAAGAGAATTGTTGACGATGCACATGGGTTAATGAGGAGATTACCAAGTACGTTTGGGAATAGTACTAAGTGAATGTGGATGTGTTGTGTGATTGTGAGATATGACATATTAAGCTGATTGAAATGTGATAATAAGATTGATTGAAATCTGTATATTAAGCTGATTGGATAATAAGATTAATTGAAATGTGTATATTAAGCTGATTGTAATTTGGATAATAAGAGAATGAAATTTAGCTATAAATTATTGAGTGAATGAGAGCTGTCAGGGGACTAGCTCACGTGTGAAAGAGGTGAATGAATGCTCCAACCAGTTCTGTGAGCTGAGTTTTTTGATCTGTAATGTTATCTAGGGTTCTGTCCAACACTGCCGTTGGGTCTACTGTTAGAGGATAACATGTCTCGGAAATCTCATACGTAACATGTCTCAGAGGATAACATGTCTCGTTAGTAACGAGGATAACATGTCTCGTTAATGTCGAGGATAACGTCTCATTGGTAACGAGGATAACATGTCTCTGAGGTTAACATTACTTTAGATTACATGAGGATAACATGTCTCATCTATAGAGTTTGATGTATAACGTTATTATGTGCGTGGAGTTATGAAAGAAGAGTACTATTCCAAATATGCTGTTAAATAGGACTAGTGTAGATATCTAAATACCGGTTAAATAGAACACCAGCGAATGAGAAAAATGTGTTAAAGCAGTGTGCTTGTGACAGTTAAGGCAAGATATGAGAGTATTGTGTGCTTGACTAATTAACTGAACAGGAGATTATCTCCAGCGTGAAAGCTGTGTGGTTGTGAAAGTAAGTGTTAATTTGAGGAACATTCTTAGAAGATTTAAGATTTTTTTTAAACACTTTAAATATGGGTAAAAAAATAGTAAGAGCAGGAGGGACAATCCGAACTAGGAACCAAGGGGGCCGTGTAAAATAATGGCTAATAAATTTGGTAGGGGGGTACTGAACCAAACAGAAGATTGGACAAAATGGACAGATGGAGATTTCCCAGCTGACGGGACACTGAGCACTGATAAACTGGAGTCCATGAGAAGCCAACTTGAGAGAAAAGAGAGACAGAACAATAAAGTGAAAGTGAAGTGGGACGATTTCAGAAAATGGGAGAGGGAAGCAGAAAAAGCAAAAGATAAAGCTGTAAGAGGACTGCTGGTGAAACAAGTGGAACTACCAGAGAAGAAATAGGAGGATGAAGAGAAGAAGAAAAAGAAAAAGCCTGGCTGGCCCTTCTCCGAGGGGAACCCTTTCATGGGGCCCAACTGGTATCCACCACTGCCGAATCCTCCACCAGCGGACAGGGGTGGCCAGGTGCCTGGTGGAGGAGCGGGATATTTACGAGCTGTCAGAAGAGCTGCAGAGGGAGCTGGAATGGAAGATAGAAGGCTACCTGCAAAGACAACAGGAACGGAAGAGAGAGAGAGTGAAGAAGAAGCACTAGAGGACCTCAGAAGAGAACTGGAGAAATGTAAGAGACAAAAGGAGAAGAGAGAATGTAGAAATACTAGATGCAAATTAAGGAGCAAGACTCCCGAGTGGGAGCATTGCAGTGCTAGCTGTGCCACTAGAGATCCTGGTTCAAATCCAGGCTCTGTCGTAGCTGGCTGCGACCGGGAGACCCATGGGGTGGCGCACAATTGGCCCAGGGTAGGGGAGGGAATGGCCAGCAGGGATGTAGCTCAGTTGGTAGAGCATGGCGTTTGCAACGCCAGGGTTGTGGGTTCGATTCCCACGGGGGGCCAGTATGAAAAATAAAAAAATAATGTATGCACTCACTAACTGTAAGTCGCTCTGGATAAGAGCGTCTGCTAAATGACTAAAATGTAAGCAGCAGGAAGAATGTCAGTAAATAAGTTTTAGTTTTAGTAAACAACCACAAAATTCAATTTTTGGTGGACACTGGGGCCGTGGTCTCAGTGTTAAAAACATCTGCCCTATCTGTTCTCCCCTCAAGGAAAACAATGCGCACAGTTGGAGCGTCTGGAATTCACTCTGAAGAATGTTTGACCTTTCCCCTAGATGTGGTGTGGGGTGAGGGAAAATGGTAACACAGATTCCTATATTTATCTGCCTGTCCGGTAAATTTATTAGGAAGAGATTTGATGTTTAAAATGAATTTATCTGTTGCATGTACTGAAGAAGGATTGTCATTGGGATCGAGGGAAAATGGAATCTTCCCGTGCCTAATGAACTGTTACTATGCTTGGTATTTGAATGATCAACATGTTGAGGGACAGCTGGGAGAGCAATCCCTCTCTTCACCATTGCATGCTAACTGGGAAGGTTCTGAACACCTACATTGTACAGCTGCTGTTCCCTCATTCGAAAGAGACCCTGATTACCAGAGAAGGAAAGTGAGAAGGAAAGTGGTCAGCTTCAACAGCAACTTTCTATTCCCCATTCTGGGCTATTGAAATTATATTACCAAGAAAATAACCAATTCCCATTGAAACCATGCCTGTGGTATTACAAGATAATTCACACATTGATTGGCTAAGAGACATACCTGAAGAACTGTGGGCTAAATCAAAGACTGACATTGGACGCATGAAAGGAGCTGCACCAGTTGTGGTAGTTCCAAAAAGCACCCACAGACCTTACAAAGCTCAATACCCTCTTAGCAAAGAAGCTGAAAAGGGTATTATTCCCATTCATAGTGCATTGGTGTCACGGTTAACTAAGCCAGAACCCAGAAGCAGACCAGGACACGGTACGTGAGACAAAGGTGAGTGTTTATTTATAGAGTCCGAGTGAAGCTGAATAATCCAGGGAACAGAGCGGGTGGCGTGGATGGGTTGTTGAGGGTGCAGTGGTTGGTCCGGTACTGGCTCGGCAGCCGCCGACCATCAGGCAGAGGTTGGGTGAAGGTTCCGGGTGAGAGACTGCAGACAGAACAAAACGGAGGTGAGTACACAGCAAATCAACAAGGTGCAAAACAACAAAACTAACGCTAGAACTCAAGGGCTGATACGCTGACAAACATACTGTTCATGGCTAACGCATCCGGCAGGAACTGGATGTTGGGCCAGAGCCTAAGAAGGGTGATGATCAGGACCAGGTGTGCAGATTGCTGATGGGATGCAGGTGCGGAAAACCAGAGCGCTCCCCCGGAGCGTTCCCGAACCCTCGGGAAACTGGAGAATACGAGCAGGAACACTAGTCACCAGACAGGACCCGACTCAGACAGCCGGGATCGTCACAGTACCCCCCCTCCGACGTAACGCCACCGGGCGGACTTCCCGGAGCGCCAGGATGGAGGCGGTAGAAGTCACTGATGAGGTCTGCGTCTAGGACCTGTCGCCGCTGGAATCCAACTCCTCTCTTCAGGGCCATACCTCCCAGTCCACGAGATACTGGAAACCCCGGCCCCGCCGTCTGGAATCCATGATGCGACGCACCGTGTAGGCAGGACCACCTCCGATCATCCGAGGAGGAGGAGGAGGAGGCGGAGGAGGCAACAGAGGACTGAGGAAGACAGGCTTGAGGCAGGAGACATGAAAGGTGGGATGGACTCTGAGCGTCCTCGGTAGTTTGAGTCGAACTGCCACTGGATTGATCACCTTCTCCACCACAAACGGACCAATGAACTTCGGCAACAACTTCCTAGACTCAGTCCGTAACGGAAGATCCCGTGTGGCCAACCAAACCCTATCTCCGATGGTATAGGTGGGAGCGGGAATCCGCGCACGATTCGCCTGGAGCTGATACCGGTCCGAAACTCTAAGGGAGTGCCTTCCTGGCCCGATGCCAGGTCCGGTGGCAACGCCGAATATGGGCCTGCACAGAAGGCACTGAGAGCTCCTTCTCCTGAGAAGGAAACAGGGGGAGGTTGATAGCCATACAGGCACTGGAAGGGAGACATCCCAGTGGCAGATGTAGGAAGAGTATTGTGGGCATACTCAACCCAAGGCAACTGAGAGGCCCAGGAGGTGGGGTTGGAAGAGACCAGACAGCGTAGCGTTGATTCCATCTTCTGGTTGGCTCTCTCCGCCTGACCATTGGATTGGGGGTGAAAACCAGATGTGAGACTGACCGTAGCTCCAATGGCCAAACAGAAGGACTTCCAGACAGCAGAGGTAAACTGAGGGCCACGGTCGGAAACGATATCACTGGGCAAACCGTGGGACCCTGAAAACCTCCCTAACCAGGATCTCGGACGTCTCCGAGGCAGAGGGAAGCTTGGCAATTGGCACAAAGTGGGCGAACTTGCTGAATCTGTCCACGATAGTCAGAACGACCGTGTTCCCCTCAGAAGCGGGCAACCCCGTGACGAAGTCCAGGGCCAGGATGCGACCATGGTCGCGGGGAATAGGAAGGGGGTGAAGTAGTCCAGAGCTGGGCCGATTGGTACTCTTATTCTGCGCACACACTGGACAGGCAGCAACAAAACCCCGAGTATCCTCGGCCATGGCAGGCCACCAAAAACGTCTGCGAAGAAACGCCATAGTCCGAGCCACGCCAGGGTGACAAGCCATCTTGCTGGCGTGGGACCATTTGAGGACAGCAGGACGAACCGACTCAGGCACAAACAACCGACCGGGTGGACCGTTACAGGACCGGGCTGAGTCCGAAGGGCCGCCAGCACCTCCTCCTCAATCTTCCACATAACTGCTCCCACGACGCAGTTCCGGGGGAGGATTGTCTCGGTCTTGGACCCACTCTCCTCCGTCTTGGAGAACATCCGGGACAAGGCGTCCGCCTTGCCGTTCTTAGATCCAGGTCGGAACGTCAGGGCAAACTTGAATCGTCCGAAAACAACGCCCACCTGGCCTGACGGGAGTTGAGACGTTTAGCCGATTGCACGTAAGCAAGATTCTTGTGGTCCGTCCAGACCATAAACGGTTGCTCCGCCCCTCCAACCAGTGGCGCCACTCCTCCAAGGCAAGTTTCACCGCGAGAAGCTCCCGGTTACCCACATCGTAATTCCTCTCCGCAGGCGAAAGGCGACGAGAGTAGTAGGCGCAGGGATGGAGTTTACTGTCCGTGGAGCATCGCTGCGACAGGATGGCGCCAACTCCCACATCAGACGCGCCCACTTCAACGATCGAACTGACGGGCCGTGTCCGGTTGAGAGAGAATCGGTGCGTTGGTGAATCGCCTCTTCAAATCCAGAAACGCTCGATCCGCCTCCGGATTCCACTTGAAGGTCCTGATGCTGGAAGTCAAGGCAGTTAACGGAGCGGCCACACGGCTGTAATCCCGGATGAATCTGCGGTAGAAATTCGCAAACCCCAAAAATCTCTGGAGCTGCAATCTCGTACCGGGCTGGGCCCATTCCAGAACCGCTCTAACCTTCTCCTGGTCCATCCTAATCTCTCCCCTGGAGATGATGTACCCGAGAAAGGATGTCGTGTGGGCGTGAAACTCGCACTTCTCGGCCTTCACAAACAGGCGATTCTCCAACAATCGCTGCAGAACCTGCCGGACATGCTGGACGTGGTCGGAAGGTTCCTTCGAGAAGATCAGAATGTCATCCAGGTAAACAAACACAAAGAGACCGATCATATCTCTCAGGACGTGTTCACCATACTCTGGAATACCGCTGAGCATTGGTCAGTCCAAACGGCATCACCTGATACTCGAAGTGACCCATCGGTGTATGAAACCCGACAACCACTCGTCCCCCTCTCTGATCCGGACCAGGTGATACGCATGCGTAGGTCTAGCTTGGTGAACACCGTAGCACCCTGTAAGGAGTCGAAGGCAGAACTCATCAAGGGCAGGGGATACTTGTTCTTGACCGTGATGTCATTCAACCCCCGATAATCAATACACGGTCGAAGAGAGCCATCCTTCCTTACCCACAAAGAAGAATCCTGCCCCAGGGGTGATGACGAGGGACGAACGAGACCAGCAGCTAGGGACTCCTTGATGTAGGTCTCCAACGCCTCACGCGTTCAGGTCGGGAGATACTGTATAACCTTCCCTTGGGGTAGACAGCTCCAGGGACCAGGTTGATGGCACAATCATATGGTCGGGTGGGGAGGGAGTGACAGAGCCTTCTGCTTACTGAAAACTTCCCCCAAATCGTGATATGTCTCGGGAACCAGGGACAAATCTGGGGTTTAGCCTCAATCACCTGACTGGGAACCGAATGGGGGCAGGCAGTCTTGAGACAGTTAGCATGACAATCAAGGCTCCAACTTCGTTACCTTGCCCGTCACCCAATCGAACGTGGGATTGTGTTCCCTTCAGCCAGGGGTATCCAAGGACCAGAGGAACATGGGAAGACGGCAGAATGAAGAATGAAATCATCTCAGAATGATTCCCCGACAACCGCATCTTAACCGGGTTCAGTCCTCATCGTGATACGTGCCAGACTACTGCCGTTCAGAGTGGTAGCTTCAATGGCTTCCGGTAATTGCTCCTTGGAAAGCCCCAGCTGTTCCACCAACTCGGCATCTAGAAAGCTTCCACCGGCACCTGAATCGATAAAAGCGTTAATCGCTAAGCTCTGATTCCTGTTCATAAGGGTAGCCGGGAAACGCGGTCTGACAGAGGTATTGAGAGAGTCAAACTGGCTCGCTAAAAGTCCTCCCAACTTTAGCGAGCGCGCAGTTTGGACGACCCGACTGGATCCTGAGAAGCTGATCGGTTGGACGGGACCCATTGCTTCTCCCTCCTTCGCTCTCGGACTCCGATTATCCACCCGAATAGACAAAGCTACCAAGCTGTCCAGGTCACTAGGCTCCGGATAGGAGATCAACTCATCCTTGAGCTGCTCCGACAGACCCTGGTAAAAGGCCGCTTGCAGAGACTCCCTCGCTCCACCCACTCTCCACAGCCAACGTCTTGAACTCGATCACGAAGTCGGCCACGCTGCGAGTTCCTTGGCGAAGCGAAAACAGGCGCCAGCTGCGTCCCCTCCCTCGGACGGAATGGTCGAAGAGCTTCCTCATCTCGGCCGTGAACCCCTGGTATGAAGCCAGCAGGGATCCTGTCGTTCCCAAACGGCTGAAGCCCACTCCAGCGCCGACCACGCAGCAACTCAATCACAAAGGCTATCCTAGCCTTGTCTGTGGCATAAGAGTAGGGCTGTAGATCGAACACTAGTCCACACTGCATAAGGAAGGAACGGCATCTTCCCCAGCTCTCCCTCATACTTATCCGCGTTCGGAACCTTGGGCTCACGGATGGACACAGCTTCAGAAGCGGCAGGCGAGATGGGTGAAACCGGTAGTGGATCCTCCACCGGACACTTGCGTTGGTTCTGGACCTCCGTCAGACCGGTAGAAAGGTTCCGAACTGACAACGCGATCTCCTGTAGTACCGTGCTATGATGGCCCAACATCTTCTCCTGCTGGGTAATAGCATGGCGAACAGAGTCCAGGTCCGCTGGGTTCATTACTGGCCGGATCGTTCTGTCACGGTTAACTAAGCCAGAACCCAGAAGCAGACCAGGACACGGTACGTGAGACAAAGGTGAGTGTTTATTTATAGAGTCCGAGTGAAGCTGAATAATCCAGGGAACAGAGCGGGTGGCGTGGATGGGTTGTTGAGGGTGCAGTGGTTGGTCCGTACTGGCTCGGCAGCCGCCGACCATCAGGCAGAGGTTGGGTGAAGGTTCCGGGTGAGAGACTGCAGACAGAACAAAAACGGAGGTGAGTACACAGCAAATCAACAAGGTGCAAAACAACAAAACTAACGCTAGAACTCAAGGGCTGATACGCTGACAAACATACTGTTCATGGCTAACCATCCGGCAGGAACTGGATGTTGGGCCAGAGCCTAAGAAGGGTGATGATCAGGACCAGGTGTGCAGATTGCTGATGGGATGCAGGTGCGGAAAACCAGAGCGCTCCCCGGAGCGTTCCCGAACCCTCGGGAAACTGGAGAATACGAGCAGGAACACTAGTCACCAGACAGGACCCGACTCAGACAGCCGGGATCGTCACAATTGGTTGAAATAGGTGCTCTGGTTCCCTCCCCGAAGTCACCCTGTAACACACCAATTTTACCTGTTAGGAAACCATCTGGTGATTATCGTTTTGTGCAAGACCTTAGAATAGTAAACGATGCTGTACATGCTAGAGCACCTCTGGTGCCTAACACTGTTACCATTTTATTCCAGATGCCTCCTGGTAGTTGTTGTTTTTCAGTGATTGATTTAGCTAATACTTTCTTTAGCATCCCTGTGGCTGAAGAGTCACAGGACTGGTTCTCCTTTACGTTTCTTGGGGCTAAATGGAAATGGACAGTGATGCTCCAAGGCTACGTGGAATCACCGGTGATCTTTGCCCAAGAAATGTCTCGAAACCTAGAGGGTTTTGTTGCTCCGGGAGGGAGTACTTTGGTTCAGTATATTGACGATTTGTTGGTTTGCTCACAATCAGAGGAGAGATGTCACGAGGACACTCGAGCATTGTTGGTTTTCTTAGCAGAAAATGGTGTCAGCCCCTTGCCTGGGCCTTCCAGACCATATGAAACCTTTTCATCTGTTTGTTTCTGAGACGGGTGGGTTTATGTCAGCAGTTTTGACACAGTATCATGGTGTGGGATATAGACCTGTGGGTTATTATTCTAAACGATTGGATAGTGTGATCAGGGAATGGTTTCCTGTTTGAGATCGGTAGCGGCTGCTACTGAGGCTGTTTTGCCATGTTCTGATATTGTGGCTATGTCTCCCCTAACCGTCCATGTGCCCCATGATGTGTACGCAATTTTTACACAGGCAAGAGCTGCTCATTTGACACCTGCGAGACTGCTAGACTATCAGAACATTCTGTTGACAATGTCCCATGTTACTCTGAAAATATGTAAAATTCTTAACCCTGCAAATCTTCTCTCCACAGCAGAGGCCGGTGAAGACCACGAATGTGACTTAGCTATTAAAATTGACTGTAGGCCTAGGTTGGACTTGAGAGACACCCCATTAGAGAATCCGGATTTTGAGTTTTTTGTAGATGGGTCTGCTCAGTGTAATGATAAAGGAGAGCCTTTAGTTGGTTATGCTGTTGTGACTAGTTTAGAGACGGTGGAGAGTTCAAGGCTCCCATCGAATTATTTGGTTTGACTAGAACTTGTATTTTGGCTAAAGATATCTCTGTTAACATATACACCGACAGTAGATATGCGTTTGGTGTAGTGCATGATTTTGGAACATTGTGGAAGAGTAGTTTTTTAAAAACTTCCTCTGGAAAACAAATTGCTCACGGTAAGCTTGTGTCCTCTCTGTTGGAGGCTTTTCAACTCCCCTCGTTAATCTCGGTGATAAAGTGTCAGGCCCATACTCCCTCTAAAGATAACGTTTCTCTGGGCAATGCCAAGGCTGACTGTGCAGCTAAACAGGCTGCATCCTCTTCTGTTTCCCCCCTCCTACAGATGGCGGTAGTTCCAGCTCCCACCAACTTTTTCTCTGTTAATGATATTGTTGCTTTACAGGCCACGACTGATGCTTCAGAGAAACGCAAGTTGGCCTGGTGCTGCCATAAGGACGCCTCGGTGTGTAGCTTGATGAATGGAGCAGACCTGCCATGCCCCGTCAAAAGGAGGGATGGTGGATCTTGTAAATAAATATTGGTGTACAGTAGATTTTACTGCGTTTGCAGAACATTTCTGTAAGAAATGTTTGATTTGTATGACTAACAATGTTGGACACGGCATTTTAATATTCCCCCGCGTCCTATCCAAGGCCTGAAGGACCCTTTGAGCACTTAATGATGGACTTCATTGAGTTGACCCCTTGTGAGGGGAATAAGTATTGTTTGGTGATTGTTGACATGTTTTCTAAATGGATTTATGCTTTCCCTTGCAGGAGAGCCACAGCAGCTGTTGTGGCGAAAGCACTCGTGAGAGAGATCATACCCAGGTGGGGTCTGCTATCAAAAATATATTCCGACAATGGTTGACATTTGGTAAATGAGATTGTTCAATCCCTGTCAGAGGCTTTGCAGATTGATTTGAGAACTCATTGTAAGTCACTCTGGATAAGAGCGTCTGCTAAATGATGTTAATGTAAATGTAATTGTGCCTATCATCCCCAATCTGCGGGTGCGGTTGAAAGGGCGAACCAATCTCTGAAAACTAAATTAGTCAAATTGATTGGTGAAACAAGCCTGACATGGGTGAAAGTGCATCCATTGGCACTGATGAGTATGAGAGGCAGATCCCATACAGTCACTGGTCTCTCTCCACATGAGGTACTGACTGGCCGTCCCATGAGGATGACAAATGCGCCTTTTCCCCAGAACAGGTTGTCCCTGCAAGGAATGGAGAAAGACATGGTTAAGTATTGTATCACCTTTAACAGTGTTCTTAAGACTATTTTCCCCCGGGTGAAGGCTTCTTTGCCAAATCTAGCAGGTGGAGCTGAACACTGTTTGAACCCAGGTGATTTCGTGGTGGTGAAAGACTTCAGGAGAAAGAGTTGGAAGGACTCCGTTGGAGAGGCCCGTACCAAGTTCTTCTGACGACCCCCACTGCAGTGAAGGTTGCTGAGAGAGATACCTGGATCCACGTGTCGCACTGCAGACGAGTTCCTAATCCAGAAGACGATGGGCCCTTGTCAGTTCCAGTGGTGCAGTGTGGCCCTCCTCTGCATTATCTCAGGAGTGCTAATGAGAACGGTAGGTTGTCCCCTTGTGGGAAACCTGACAGAGGGTAGAAGGAGCCCTGAGCGAAAGGGGTCAATGCTGGTCCGGAGCAGTGACCCAGAAGCAGATGGTCATCGTCGAAAGAGAGCCCTGATGGGCCCTCATAACAATGAGGACAATTTGTTTAGTTTGCTTAATTGTGTTATTAACATGCTGTAAGGTGATCTGTGCCTCTCTGGCTGGTAAGATTTCAGCAGCTATCATGTTTTCTGCTCCTCCAGAGGATGGTGAACTTAATGAACTTCCAACTCTGGATGAGCTCCCATTTCCCGCTGTAGATACGGACAATGAGTAATGATTGAAGGTTGTTTTCTTTTAACAAGTTGAGGGTCTTAGCAGAATTGTTAAACAACAGGGTTTTATATTTTCACTAAGTTGATGTCCCAGGGACAGTTATAAAAACATAGGCCAATCCAACCCGATTGTGGTAAGAGATATGGAAACAATGGTTAACACTGAGAGATTTATTCACCTCTGAATCTACAGTTCTCTTGTGTCTGTGTGTGTATTTTTGATACTCACTCCCATTAATAGAAGTATAACCTTTATTATGATTATAGTATTACCATACTAATTGGATTGTACAACCCAGAATGAAGGGTTTGAAATGATGAAGTGTCTGGTTTTTATGTGTTGATTTCGCTTACTTTAATATAAATATTTTGATAGAACCTCCTTTGAGGGAAGCTAAAATCTAAATGATTACATTAAAATGTTATGATTATTATCACACAAGTGATAAGAGGATGGAATGTGATGGAAATTGTAATGTTGGTGCTTTCCTATTCTATACATTTCTATATTCTATTTAATGTTCTAATAACAAGTAAAGAAAAGTATTTAATAAGATTATTTCCTTCATTCAGATCTAGGATGTGTTATTTTAGTGTTCCCTTTATTTTTTTGAGCAGTGTACTTACATTTATTGTCTTTGGTAATATTATTGTCATTGATTAGCCCAGTCTGATATTGATATGCAAGCGACATACTGTAGTCCTGCACATCTAATGTGTTTCCTTGTATCTATCATCAGAATAAACACCAATCAACTGGGATCGCTAGCTGGACATTCCTTCTTTAAAAACACAATGCAAGAGAGTTACGAAGTAGGATCACATCTGTTACACCATGAACAGACTGGTCAGGTATCTCTCACTCACAGTGGCAGAGATTAGCCCGTCAGATTAGGTCTGGCTCAGCCCCTCACTGATCCATAAGATTACAAGAGAAACACAGGATTGTCTGTGTCTTCTTTGAGAGCATTAAGTGGTGTCTTCAATGTAGCTTCTCTAAAGCTTTGGTACTGTATGTGTTAACTTGTGACATGGCGTGATGATACGATGTCGGCTACAGTGCTAAACCTCGGTCACATAACCTTTAAGTCAAATATCCTTATACTGTATACACTAAACAGGTTCCACTTAACCAACAACACGCTTCCAATACAGGAATGATAATTAAAATGATGTTTTTCTCAGCCTATTAACATGTTTTTTTTTTTATGTATGTTTTTACTTGTATTTATTCAGGGGAGCCCAATTGAGACCAGGGTCTCATTCTCAATGGTGCCCTAAGAACAAACAATTCACAAATCAACAAGAGACAGCAGATACAGATTCACTACATTTCAACAACACAAATCAATTATTTCAATCAACCAAAACACCCGCAAATCTAGTGAATTCATTCCTCATCGGCGTTCTAAACTGCCCTATTGGCACCAGGGATTCAAGAAATAATGAGGATTGTAAATTATTCCAAACATGGGGGGCATTAAAATTAAAGGCTGATTTACCTAGGTCGTTAGAGACACAAGGGACCTCAAGAGTTAACCAACCCTGTGAGAGGGTTTAGTGCCTCATATTTTTATACTTTACAGAGAAGTGAGATATGTTGAAAGCTTGTGCAGCAGAGCTTTGTAAACAAAAAGGGAGAAATTAAGTGATCTACAGGAATTTAGAGAGGTCCAGCCGACCTTCTGATAAAGGATGCAGTATTAAACCTGTCGCCTGTGATAAAGTGAAACGTACTATGGTACAGTGCATCCAAGGGTTTTAGAGTAGTGGCTGCTGTATTCTGATAAATGGTGTCACCATAATCAGGAGCTGGCAGAAAGGTTGCCTGTACAACCCGCTTCCTGCTGTTTAGGAAGAGGCATCATTTATTTATATAAAAGAAGCCTACTTTAAATCTCAGCTTCTTAATTAGATCATCCATATGTTTTTTTGAATGTCACATTGTCAATCCAAAAGCCCAGATATTTATAGGCTGGAACCTGTTCGATGAGAGAACCATCCAATGCATAAATGTGTAAACCATCTGAAATATTTCTACGAGAATTAGAAAACACAATACATTTAGTTTTTCCCGCATTAAGTACCAAAGTATCAAAAGTATCAAAGTATTTGATACCATTAAGTATCAAAAAGGGCTTTCTGCAAGGCAAAAAAATCCAATTGCAGCTCTAACACAGACTGGTCAGCTGTAGGGGCAACAGTGTACATAACGGTGTCATCTGCATACAGATGAATGTTACAGGTTTTTGCAGATAGACCAATATTATTTATATAAATACTAAAGAGGACAGGTCCCAAAATCGACACCTGCGGGACACCTTTAGTAATATCGAGCTAACTTGACACCATCAGAAAGCACACATTGTGTCCTTTCTGACAGATAGCTCCCAAACAACTTGCAAGACGCCTGGCCGAGGACCATTTCAGACAACCTTTTAATGAGTAGGGGATGGTTGACAGTATCAAAGGCCTTGGATAGGTCTATAGATATGGCAGCACAGTGATTCCTATCCAATTGGGAGTTACAGTCTTGTCCCATCGCTACAACTCCCCTACGGACTCGGGAGAGGCGAAGGTCGAGAGCCACGCGTCCTCCGAAACTCGACCCTGCCAAGCCGCACTGCTTGCTTAACCCGGAAGCCAGCCACACCAATGTGTCGGAGGAAACACAGTCCAGCTGGCGACCGAAGTCAGCTTGCAGGCGCCCGGCCCACCACAAGGAGTCGCTAGAGCGCGATGGGACAAGAAATCCCGGCCGGCCAAACCCTCCCCTAACCCGGACGACGCTGGGCCAATTATGTGCCGCCTCATGGGTCTCCTGGTCACGGCCGGCTGTTACACAGCCTGGGATCGAACCCGGGTCTGTAGTGACGCCTCAAGCACTGCCTTAGACCGCTGCGCTACTCGGGAGGCCCTATGATCTAAGCAATTTAACACATAATTTAAGACAAGCGTAGCTGCTGAAACCATGCTATGTCCAGGTCTAAAACCAGACTGGTACACATTAAGAATATAATTTGAAGTGTACCTTTCTATGTACCCTTCTATGGGCTTTTTTAAATGGTGCATTTAATTCCCATTTTGTGTCTTGTTATTCTACTTCACATAAGAGGCCTCTAGGGCCAGTTTAGCTCTAAAAGCATCACCAATGAGCCTGCTCTACCCTGGGAGCCTAACGCCCCGTGGTAGCTCTCCATCCAACCCCATTCCCATGGTACACCTCCCTGTAGGGGCTCTGCGAGGGCTTTACAGACTGAATAAGAAAGCAGTGGCAACAACATGAACATTTGTTACAATCTTTTTGGGATAACATGCATGACATGCATGATGGCCTCTGTGCATTGTTAAATGTATTTCTTGAATGAATCTGTGTTGACAGCTCACAAGCTGAATGTTTTCACAGTCAGTTACAACAATATGTGTTTATGTAAATCATTATTGTCTACAAACAAAATAAGCCCTTTCAATTCAATGTTTACAATGTTGACAGATAGAAGCAAACGCTCAAGTCATTTAACATTGTGCAGTGGAATCATTGTAGGGCCTGGTGTCAGTGGGCAATCTGATCTGAAGCACAGAGCACAGGGTAACACTTTTTTGGATAGTCCATCTGTAGGTGCTCTACAGACCATCTACAGACTATCAGTAACATTTCAACTAACATATGGAAATGTCTGCTCTACCCAAAATTACAACCAAATAATTGCAGCATTACCGCAAAAATGGAAGGGGGAAAAAGTAAGGAACTTGTCTGTCGGCCCTGCATTAAAGAACATAATTGGTTAAAGAAAATTGTGATAAATAAAAAAGTATACCAGTTTCATTTAAGGACCAAAGGATTGACAGCCGTCCCATATAGATTGCAAAATAGTTG
This sequence comes from Coregonus clupeaformis, assembly GCF_020615455.1. NCBI lineage: Eukaryota > Metazoa > Chordata > Actinopteri > Salmoniformes > Salmonidae > Coregonus > Coregonus clupeaformis. The sequence goes on along the minus strand of NC_059228.1, from coordinate 28,565,184 downwards.
GGAAGAGATTTTTGAAGTACCGATTCCATGGCATAGTGTTTATGAACTGATACGCAAAACGACGCCAGATTCAAAACGTATAATTTTTCAATTAAAATTATTATACAAAATTCTTGCTACCAATAGAATGTTATTTATATGGGGGATACAATCTTCCAAGTGCTGCAGATTTTGCTGCGAAGAGACAGAATCATTAGATCATTTGTTTTGGTACTGTCCATTTGTAGCTTGTTTTTGGTCACAGGTCCAGGAATGGCTGAAGGATTGCTAAATGTACCTGGAGCTAACCCTGCAGATAGCACTACTGGGTGATCTGAAAAGTCATAGTCAATCGATCAATAATATAATAATACTTTTAGCAAAAAAAAAAAAAACAATTTACAATCTGTAAACCGGATGGACATCATTAAAATGATCGGAGAGGTTGAGGGTAGAGGAAGTTCAGGAGTAAAAACAAACAAAATAGAATTATTGTAAAATTGACTGTGTCCATACAATGTATATAGTATGTATAAGCTGGAAGTAGAGGCCTAAGCATTGTTGTTCACTAGTTTACTCCAATTAGGGAAGGGGTGGTGGGGTTGGAAAGTAATAAAGGGAAATATATTTTTTTAAAGGATATGTATATATATGTATGTATATGTATTTATATGTATGTATGTGTATATGTATGTGTATGTATGTATATGTATATATATACAGTGGGGGAAAAAAGTATTTAGTCAGCCACCAATTGTGCAAGTTCTCCCACTTAAAAAGATGAGAGAGGCCTGTAATTTTCATCATAGGTACACGTCAACTATGACAGACAAATTGAGAAAAAAAAATCCAGAAAATCACATTGTAGGATTTTTAATGAATTTATTTGCAAATTATGGTGGAAAATAAGTATTTGGTCACCTACAAACAAGCAAGATTTCTGGCTCTCACAGACCTGTAACTTCTTCTTTAAGAGGCTCCTCTGTCCTCCACTCGTTACCTGTATTAATGGCACCTGTTTGAACTTGTTATCAGTATAAAAGACACCTGTCCACAACCTCAAACAGTCACACTCCAAACTCCACTATGGCCAAGACCAAAGAGCTGTCAAAGGACACCAGAAACAAAATTGTAGACCTGCACCAGGCTGGGAAGACTGAATCTGCAATAGGTAAGCAGCTTGGTTTGAAGAAATCAACTGTGGGAGCAATTATTAGGAAATGGAAGACATACAAGACCACTGATAATCTCCCTCGATCTGGGGCTCCACGCAAGATCTCACCCCGTGGGGTCAAAATGATCACAAGAATGGTGAGCAACAATCCCAGAACCACACGGGGGGACCTAGTGAATGACCTGCAGAGAGCTGGGACCAAAGTAACAAAGCCTACCATCAGTAACACACTACGCCGCCAGGGACTCAAATCCTGCAGTGCAAGACGTGTCCCCCTGCTTAAGCCAGTACATGTCCAGGCCCGTCTGAAGTTTGCTAGAGTGCATTTGGATGATCCAGAAGAGGATTGGGAGAATGTCATATGGTCAGATGAAACCAAAATAGAACTTTTTTGGTAAAAACTCAACTCGTCGTGTTTGGAGGACAAAGAATGCTGAGTTGCATCCAAAGAACACCATACCTACTGTGAAGCATGGGGGTGGAAACATCATGCTTTGGGGCTGTTTTTCTGCAAAGGGACCAGGACGACTGATCCGTGTAAAGGAAAGAATGAATGGGGCCATGTATCGTGAGATTTTGAGTGAAAACCTCCTTCCATCAGCAAGGGCATTGAAGATGAAACGTGGCTGGGTCTTTCAGCATGACAATGATCCCAAACACACCGCCCGGGCAACGAAGGAGTGGCTTCGTAAGAAGCATTTCAAGGTCCTGGAGTGGCCTAGCCAGTCTCCAGATCTCAACCCCATAGAAAATCTTTGGAGGGAGTTGAAAGTCTGTGTTGCCCAGCGACAGCCCCAAAACATCACTGCTCTAGAGGAGATCTGCATGGAGGAATGGGCCAAAATACCAGCAACAGTGTGTGAAAACCTTGTGAAGACTTACAGAAAACGTTTGACCTGTGTCATTGCCAACAAAGGGTATATAACAAAGTATTGAGAAACTTTTGTTATTGACCAAATACTTATTTTCCACCATAATTTGCAAATAAATTCATTAAAAATCCTACAATGTGATTTTCTGGATTTTCTTTTCTCATTTGTCTGTCATAGTTGACGTGTACCTATGATGAAAATTACAGGCCTCTCTCATCTTTTTTAAGTGGGAGAACTTGCACAATTGGTGGCTGACTAAATACTTTTTTCCCCCACTGTATATATATATATATATATATATATATATATATATATATAAAAAGAAAAAAAACATATGGGGGATTGGAAGTGATGCAGACAATTACATTGATGGAAGTTACAATCTATCTGCAATATTAAAGCTGATCTATCCCCCAAAAAATATATAAAAAACATTAAATAAAATACAAACAATTCAACTACCCTAACCCTATTCCTAACCCTAACCTTAATCCCTTATCTTAACCCTAAACGTAACCTTAACCCTAGCACTAACCTTAACCCTTACCCTAACCCTAACCTTAATCGTAACATTACAAGCATTTGCTTATGAACTGATAGTGGACTATCCGGACTATCAAATAAATTGAGACTGAGCACAGAGGCACAACAAGTCGTCTGTCTTGGCTACATCTAAACTGCTTAAAAGCAGAGGTTAGGTCACTTCAGAAAATAGACAAAGCAGGCAGATGATATGGCCTAAAGGTTTAGGAACATGCAGCCAGTCAGTAATAAAGAAAGGAATGCCAACACTTTGCCCACTGACACCAGAACAAAACACCTGATGTGTGGTAGTCTGAAAGTAGAGGTGTGAGAAGTCAGATTAAATGCATTAGTTGCCTTTTTTCTTTTTACATAAATGCTTCAAATATTTCAGAATGTACCTCCTCACACAATGCAACAAATTGATATTCTTACTACTATGTGTTAGACACACCTAAATAGTAATAATTTCTCAAGTATCTGAAGTGTGTATGAGACTAGGGCCAGATGGTGACTGACTGCATGTATTGACTCACTCAAGGCCTGCATTCATTGTTTTCCAAAAAATAACCTGTAGGTAAAATACCACCCCCACCCCCCACCCCCACCCTCACCCATGTACACACACACACACACACACACACACACACACACACACACAAACAACATCAACAAAACAACAACAACATTTCTGCACCTCTGGAATGCAGAGATTTAACCCTTTTCATCCTTGAAGGTCTCTGTTGTAACCCTTGCTTACCTTTTAGAAAGAATACGTGCCTTACGTTCCTCTTCTTTATTTTCTCTCCTCCTTCTATCCCTCTCTTTCTCTCTCTCTCTCTCTCTCTCTCTCTCTCTCTCTCTCTCTCTGTGTGACAGAGTCCAGTTGTCCCCCAAGATCCCAGGATTATGCCCTGTTAGTCCAGAATGTTGGAAAGGAAAAGGAAAGTGGTTCTCCTTCCCTCACATCTACAGGTGACCCCCCTCTTGCCACGCACCGTCCACAGAGCCCTCCCTCCCTTCTCTCCAGTCTCTTCCTCCGTCCCTCTATCCTGGCCGTGAACAAGATGGAGCAAACCTTGAGATAATCCTCTCTTTCATCTGATTACAAATGAGAGGCTGCACTTGCAAATCTTCAAATCGCTTCCCAGGAGAGAGGGGTAGTGTGTGTGTGTGTGTGTGCGTGTGTCTATATGTGTGTGTGACGGTGTTAGAGATGGGTGGTGGGGGTGGTTGTTTGGCTCTGTGTGTGGTGGAGAGGGGGATGGCAGATAGGACTAGGGGATTGGATGAAGAGAGGGGAGGGGGAATGATAATGAGGAGATGCTCAGTCAGGCAGACAGTGTCATTGCCACTCCATCCACCTAGGAGAAAGAGAGAGAGAGAGAGGAAAATGCATGAATGAATGCTCTGGCAAAAATAGAAGGTTTAATGGCGGAAAACAAAAACGCCCCCTCACACAGACGTTCTGTTTCTCTTGCATCCTCCTCCTCTCTCTCTCTCTCTCTCTCTCTCTCTCTCTCTCTCTCTCTCTCTCTCTCTCTCTCTCTCTCTCTCTCTCTCTCTCTCTCTCTCTCTCTCTCTCATCCTCCTCCCCACACCCACACATGCACCCACACACACACACACACACACACATTATTTTGACTCCTACCTCACCTACTCCCTTACACACTCCACATCATTCTCGACCACTCTCCATCACTCTGTCCCTGTTGCTATGGAAACTGCAATACTCAATGGGACCCTGATGAATGTTCATTTTCTAAGTTGCTGGGAGGCGACAGACAGTGAAAACATGTCCGCCTGGAATTGACAGTGCTCATGGTTGTCAAGTTACAAGAGAACAATGTGATTTTAAGTCTATTTCTTCTGCATGGATGTCACATGCCATGGTATGTCTGTCCTTGCATGACAACGAATTAAAAAGCATGAATGTAATTTGCTTGAGATGTCATATTAAGATGAGAAGTAATGGGAGTATTGTAGTACTATGTGTTAGAATGGATTAGATAGCTATGACACTATAAAACAGTATTTATTGTAGTTCATAAGGTTTCCCTTAAGCACAGATCTAGGATCAGCTTACCCTTCCCAAATCGTAACCTTAACCATTGGGAATGCAAAACTGACCGTAGATTAGTATCCAGGGGCAACCAACATACTCTATCCTGCTTTGATAACATGAGAGTCAGACACTCCTGGACAGCATTCATATGCAACAGTGTGAGTGGGAGTCCATTGGCTGTGCGAGAGGAGGGTAAAGATCAGGGGATGGGGACCTTTAGTAAAGGACCTATCCTCACCACGGTAACTGGTGAAAAATACAGGCAGAGAGGGTGTTTGAGTGGAAGACAGAAAATGTGTGATCAAACAAAAGGCAGTCTTGACAAAGCCTGTAAGACATATAACATTTCCTTGTTTGGGATATTGTAATTGTACATCTGTGGAAGGTCAAATGAAATAATTATATTTATCTAGCAGAGGGAACATAAGTAACCTTTGATCTTCTAATTAGCTGTGCTTAGTGCATGCTGCTGAGATTAAAATATTGTTGTTTATAGTCCAGGGGATATGTGTGGAATTGTAGGTGATATGTTCACTTTTTCATAAAAGCATGAACATTTTCAGAAAGGGAGCCATTGCAAAAATGCCTCCTGGCGGCCGTGGCGACCATTTTTCTATTCTGCCATAGCCGGACAATGTATTTTCCTTCATATCTGCTGAACCAAACATGATAACACAGAAAAGGTGATGTGTACACCTACAGTCGTGGTCAAAAGTTTTGAGAATGACACAGGTATTTGTCTTCACAAAGTTCGCTGCTTCAGTGTTATGAGATATTTTTGTCAGATGTTACTATGGTATACTGAAGTATAATTACAAGCATTCCATAAGTGTTAAAGGCTTTTATTGATAATTACATTAAGTTTATGCAAAGAGTCAATATTTGCAGTGTTGACCCTTCTTTTTCAAGACCTCTGCAATCCACCCTGGCATGCTGTCAATTAACTTCTGGGCCACATCCTGACTGATGGCAGCCCATTCTTGCATAATCAATGCTTGGAGTTCGTCAGAATTTGTGGGTTTTTGTTTGTCCACCCGCCTCTTGAGGATCGACCACAAGTTCTCAATGGGATTAAGGTCTGGGGAGTTTCCTGGCCATGGACCCATAATGTCGATGTTTTGTTCCCCGAGCCACTTAGTTATCACTTTTGCCTTATGGCAAGGTGCTCCATCATGCTGGAAAAGGCATTGGTCGTCACCAAACTGTTCTTGGATGGTTGGGAGAAGTTGCTCTCTGAGGATGTGTTGGTACCATTCTTTATTCATGGCTGTGTTCTTAGGCAAAATTGTGAGTGAACCCACTCCCTTGGCTGAGAAGCAACCCCACCCATGAATGGTTTCAGGATGCTTTACTGTTGGCATGACACAGGACTGATGGAATTGCTCACCTTGTCTTCTCCGGACAAGGTGTTTTCCGGATGCCCCAAACAATCTGAAAGGGGATTCATCAGAGAAAATGACTTTACCCCAGTCCTCAGCAGTCCAATCCCTGTACCTTTTGCAGAATATCAGTCTGTCCTTGATGTTTTTCCTGGAGAGAAGTGGCTTCTTTGCTACCCTTCTTGACACCAGGCCATCCTCCAAAAGTCTTTGCCTCACTGTGCATGCAGATGCACTCACACCTGCCTGCTGCCATTCCTGAGCAAGCTCTGCACTGGTGGTGCCCTGATCCCGCAGCTGAATCAACTTTAGGAGACAGTCCTGGCGCTTGCTGGACTTTCTTGGGCGCCCTGACGCCTTCTTCACAACAATTGAACCTCTCTCCTTGAAGTTCTTGATGATCCGATAAATGTTTGATTTCAGTGCAATCTTATTAGCAGCAACATCCTTGCCTGTGAAGCCCTTTTTGTGCAAAGCAATGATGACGGCACGTGTTTCTTTGCAGGTAACCATGGTTAACAGAGGAAGAACAATGATTTCAAGCACCACCCTCCTTTTAAAGCTTACAGTCTGTTATTCTAACTCAATCAGCATGACAGAGTGATCTCCAGCCTTGTCCTCGTCAACACTCCCACCTGTGTTAATGAGAGAATCACTGACATGATGGCAGCTGGTCCTTTTATGGCAGGGCTGAAATGCAGTGGAAATGTTTTTTTGGGATTAAGTTAATTTTCATGGCAAAGAGGGACTTTGCAATTAATTGCAATTCATCTGATCACGCTTCATGACATTCTGGAGTATATGCAAATTACTAGCAGTCAATATAACATCAATCAAGCTCATTTCGCATCACATCAAAATCAATGAATACAAATGTTATTTATATAGCGCTTTTCACAACAACGATTTTCACAGAGTGCTTTACAACAACCCGGCTTAGACCCCAAAGAGCAAGCAGCAGCTATGTAGCAAGGAAAAATAAAGAAAAGATAAAGAAATAACTTTATTCAGCTGTACATAGAAGGTTGGAGTGCAAGCTGTGACAAGCTGTCAATTTAGACAAGAAAGTACAGCAGAGTATATCTGGCCACCAGACAGTTGTTAATTTAGGCAAGACGTATTATAATAAATTAATGGATGACCAACAGGGTCATAGTAGATCAGAGTGTACAAGACCCTAGCCTGAGAGTTGTCCACATACGCGGACGAAAATCTTATATTCTATACGCAATCAGACCCCTTGACTTTTTCCACATTTTGTTACGTTACAGCCTTATTCTAAAATTGATTACATTGTTTTTCCCCCTCATCAATCTACACACAATACCCCATAATGACAAAGCGAAATGTCACGTTCGTTGTATAAAGGATCGGACCAAGGTGCAGTGTGGTATACGTACATGTTTAATTTATTAAATAAACACTTGACAAAATAACAAAAGCAACTGAACGTGAAGTTCTAAAGGCTAACAGCAACAAGCCAAAACAGAAACTGAAACAAGATCCCACAACTAAAGGTAGGCAAAATGGCTGCCTAAGTATGATCCCCAATCAGAGACAACGATCGACAGCTGCCTCTGATTGGGAACCACACCCGGCCAACATAGATATAGAATACACTAGATTCTATCCAAATCACACCCTGACCTAACCAAACAGAGAATACAGGTGATCTCTAAGGTCAGGGCGTGACATGAAAACAGGTTTTTCAATTTTTTTGCAGATGTATTAAAACATTTAAAACAGAAATACCTTATTTACGTAAATATTCAGACCCTTTGCTATGAGACTCGAAATTGAGCTCAGATAAATCCTGTTTCCATTGATCATTTTTTAGATGTTTCTACAACTTGATTGGAGTCCACCTGTGGTAAATTCAATTGATTGGACATGATTTGGAAAGGCACACACCTGTCTATATAAGGTCCCACAGTTGACAGTGCATGTCAGAGCAAAAACAAAGCCATGAGGTCGAAGGAATTGTCCGTAGAGCTCCGTGACAGGATTGTGTCGAGGCACAGATCTGGGCAAGGGTACCAAAACATTTCTGCAGCATTGAAGGTCCCCAAGAACACAGTGGCCTCCATCATACTTAAATGGAAGATTTTTGGAACCACCAAGACTCTTCCTAGAGCTCGGGGAGAAGGGCCACAAAGCCTCTTTCACTCATGCTGCCAAACATGCCCTCGTAAAACTGACTATCCTACCGATCCTTGACTTCGGCGATGTCATTTACAAAATAGCCTCCAACACTCTACTCAGCAAATTGGATGTAGTCTATCACAGTGCCATCCGTTTTGTCACCAAAGCACCATACACTACCCACCATTGTGACCTGTATGCTCTTGTTGGCTGGCCCTCACTACATATTCGTCGCCAAACACACTGGCTCCAGGTCATCTATAAATCACTGCTACGCAAATCCCCGTCTTATCTTAGCCCACTGGTCACCATAGCAACACCCACCCGTAGTCTGCGCTCCAGCAGGTATATCTCACTGGTCATCCCCAAAGCCAACATCTCCTTTGGCCGCCATTCCTTCCAGTTCTCTGCTGCCAATGACTGGAACGAACTGCAAAAATCTCTGAAGCTGGAGACTCTTATCTCCCTCACTAACTTTAAGCATCAGTTGTCAGAGCACCTTACCGATCACTGCACCTGTACACAGCCATTCTGAAATTAGCCCACCCAACTACCTCATCCCCATATTGTTATTTATTTTGCTAATTTGCACCCCAGTATCTCTATTTGCACATCATATTTTGCACATCTATCATTCCAGTGTTAATACGAAATTGTAACTATTTTGCACTATGGCCTATTTATTGCCTTACCTCCATAACTTACTACATTCGCACACACTGTATATATATTTTCTGTTGTATTTTTGACTTTATGTTTTGTTTACCCCATATGTAACTCTGTGTTGTTGTTTTTATCGCACTGCTTTGTCATGAGCACTCTCTCTCCCTGGTAGCAACATTAATTGCATTCAATTATCTTCCACTCTGCTCACCTCCCTCTCTCTACTCAGCCTAACTAGCTCCACCTGCCCTGCTCTGCTCTTGTTACCTGGCCAGCTGCACTGCATTTCCCACTCACCATCCTCACCTTGCCTCACTCTGTTCTAATTACTCTGCCAGCTGAACTGCATTTCCCCACTACCTCTCCCAGTATATCAAGCCCTGGTTTTCAGCCAAGCCCTGTCAGATCGTCTTCAAACCCGGACCAGTAACCTGCCTGTCTGCGCTCTGACTCCTGTTTGTGATACCGATCCTTTCTTGACTGCCTCCTTGTTCTACTGCCCCGTCTATCCCAACCTGCCTTCTGGACCTCGACTACTCTCCGATCTTCAGCCCCTCCGGTAACTCGTTTCTGCCTTCTGTCTCTCACCACGATATTTGCCCAGCCCTGATCTGTACTTCTGCCTGCCATTCATATTGCTGTTGTGTGTGTGTGTTCCCCCAGGTCTCCGACCACCAGATGAGCGTGCCCAGACGTTTCACCACCCTCAGCCCGATACGCCGCTCCATCACTGGGGAACACACACACTAAGCACTTGGACTGGACACCCCCGGACATTTGGTGACCCCCGGAGCACAGGTACCCACAGGAGGACCCTGAAAGACCCCTGACACCCCTGGGACTCCTCTTCCCGCCTGTAACCTTGAATAAAGAACTCTGAATTTGAACTTGCGCTCTTGGGTCCTCTTCTGTTCGTGACAGAACGATCTGACCATCATGGACCCAGCGCACTCCCTGACCACGATGGAGGAAGAGCCAGAGAGGACTGCCCTACAGCGACTGGAACGCTCTGAGGGAGACATAAATCGGATGGCTGGCGACATCGCTTCCCTTCTCCAGCTATTCAACCAGCAGCAACAACAGTTCCAACTGCAGCAACAACAGCTAGCCCAAGCCCTGCAACTACTCTCAAGCCCGGCTACTCCACCTGCACCCCCCTGGTCCTTTTGTTCCTGTACCACCGATACTCCTTCATCCCTCCGCTGGAGGTCCCAATGCTGCAGGCCCGGCAGTGCTGCCACCAGATCCCCACGCTCCTGAACCAAGGATTGGGAACCCGGAACGTTTGATGGCAACCAGAAGCAAGTAAGACCATTCTTGAGCAGCTGCCGAATCCAGTTTGCACTACAGCCCAGGACTTTCTCAACAGAGGGAGCCAAGGTGGGGTATGTCATCACACATCTCACCGGTCGAGCTCGGTTGTGGGGAACGGCGGAATTCGACCGGCAAACCCCAGCCTGTGCCTCCTTCAGTGCCTTTGAGGAGGAGATGTTAAAGGTCTTTGACCTAGGCTCGCCAACAGCCGAAGCGTCACAAGCTCTGCTCACCATCCGTCAGGGCAATCGGACAGTGGCAGACTTCTCCATTGACTTTCGTACCCTGGCCAGTCAAAGCTCGTTTAACCCAGAGGCACTGGTGCAAGCCTTCCTCCATAGCCTGGCGGACTATATCAAGGACGAGCTTGTTTCCCATGACCCGCCCTCAACGCTTGATGCCGCCATTGACCTTGCCGTTCGCATTGACCGCCGTATACAGACCCGGAGGAGGGAGAAGGGCCGTCTCAGTCAACCTGCCATCCGTACTCGGGTCGATACCGCTTCTGTCCAGCCCCTGCCTGTCAAGTCCCATAGCCAACTCAATCAGCCTGAGCCCATGGAGATTGGCCGTGCCTCTCTGACTCCCGAGGAGCGTCGGCGCCGTCTAAGCTCCAACCTTTGCCTCTACTGTGGTGGCGAGAATCACCGTGTCGCTACTTGTCCGGCAAAAGCCGCAGCTCACCAGGTGTAGGGGAGATCCGGGTGAGCTCAACAAGCCTTCAGTCTCCCTCCATCCGAAAGACCCTGCTTCATCTCCGCCTTCAGCTTTCTGACAAGACTCATACATTGGCCGCCCTTGTGGATTCCGGAGCCGAAGCAAACATCATGGACCCTGAGCTTGCACAGCAACTGGGCGTGAACCATCATCAACTGACACAACCCATTCCTGCACGAGCCCTGGATGGGCATCATCTTGGCACTGTCACTCATATCTCCGCCCCTGTGACAATCCTGCTGTCAGGAAACCACCAGGAGTCCATCCAGTTTCACCTCCTACACTCACCTGGCCAACCACTCATTCTTGGATACCCGTGGCTCCGTCAGCACAACCCCCACATCGACTGGGAGACAGGAACAGTCCGTGAGTGGGGAAGGAGTTGTCACCAGACCTGTTTAAGGGGGGCCACCCTGCCCGTTCACCGGGAAGGATCTAGCGCTACCTCCGACATATCCAATGTTCCGGCCTGTTACCACAGCCTGAAAGAGGTGTTCAACAAATCCAAGGCGACATCTCTACCCCCACACAGACCCTATGACTGCGCGATTGATCTCCTGCCTGGCACAGCACCTCCCAAGGGTCGTCTGTATTCACTGTCAGCCCCGGAAAGAAAGGCCATGGAGGACTACATTAATGACTCTCTTGCCTCCGGGGGAATTAGGACCGTCGTCTTCCCCGCAGGAGCGGGATTCTTCTTTGTCGGCAAGAAGGACGGTTCTCTTCGTCCATGCATAGATTACCGGGGTCTGAACGACATCACGGTTAAGAATCGCTACCCACTGCCCTTACTTTCGTCTGCCTTCGAACTGCTGCAGGGAGCCACTGTATTCACTAAGCTGGACCTTCGCAATGCCTACCATCTGGTGCGGATGAGGGAGGGAGACGAATGGAAGACAGCGTTCAACACACCAACCGGCCACTATGAATATCTCGTCATGCCCTTCGGCCTCACCAATGCCCCAGCAGTTTTTCAAGCCCTAGTGAATGATATCCTCAGGGACATGCTAAATACGTTCGTATTTGTGTACCTTGACGATATTTTAATATTCTCAAAGACTCTGTCAGAACACACGCACCACGTCCGGTTGGTCCTGCGCCGCCTGCTGGAGAACTCTCTTTTCGTGAAGGCAGAGAAGTGCGAGTTCCATGCCAAGACCGTTTCATTCCTGGGGTATGTGGTGACCGAGGGCAGCATTCAGATGGATCTCACGAAGGTGTCGGCTGTCACTTCCTGGCCAGTTCCTGAGTCTCGGAAGAAGTTGCAACAGTTCCTGGGCTTTGCCAACTTTTATAGGAGATTCATCAGAAACTATAGCACAGTGGCTGCACCCCTCACGGCGCTAACCAGCACTAAACAACCGTACCAATGGACATCAGCTGCTGATAAGGCCTTCAATATCCTCAAGACATGTTTCACTTCTGCTCCCATCCTCCAGATGCCAGATGCAGCAAGGCAGTTTGTGGTGGAGGTAGATGCTTCGGACGTGGGAGTGGGTGCAGTGCTTTCTCAAAGAGCAGCTGAGGATGGCAAGATGCACCCCTGTGCCTTCTACTCCCGTCGGCTAACCCCTGCCGAATGCAACTACGACATTGGGAACCGCGAGCTGTTGGCTGTCAAGCTCGCCCTTGAAGAATGGCGGCACTGGTTAGAGGGGTCAAAGGAACCATTCGTAGTGTGGACAGACCACAAGAACCTGGAGTATATCCAAACAGCCAGGAGGCTGAACTCCCGTCAACAGCGGTGGTCTCTGTTCTTTACTGCGCTTCAATTTCACGCTCTCCTACCGCCCGGGGATCTCGCAACATCAAACCTGATGCTCTTTCCCGGATGTTTCAGAAGGACGAGACCACCGCCATGACAGCTCCCATTCTTCCCAGCCACTTGGTCGTAGCGGCCCTCACCTGGGAGATCGAGAAGCAGGTCATGGAGGCTCTTCGGGACCAGCCAGGTCCAAGCACCAGCGCCCCCAACCGTCTGTTTGTTCCAGCAAATCTCAGGTCACCTGTGATTCAGTGGGGGCACGAATCCCGTCTGGCCTGTCATCCCGGCATCACTCGCACCCTTCATCTGGTCCGCCAGCGGTTCTGGTGGCGGGGGATGAGACGGGATGTCCGAGAATTCATCCGAGCTTGTCCCACTTGTAACCGAAACAAGACTCCCAACCAGCCTCCTGCTGGGTTGCTGCAACCCCTACTCATACCCAAGAGGCCCTGGTCCCACGTTTCACTGGACTTTGTTACGGGCCTTCCGCCCTCTGACGGACACACAGTCATCCTTACCATTGTTGACCGCTTTAGTAAGATGACCCACTTCGTGCCCCTTCCCAAACTACCCTCTGCTAAAGAGACCTCCCAGGTGGTCCTGGAACATGTGTTTCGTATCCATGGCCTACCCCAGGATATAGTGTCAGACCGGGGCCCGCAATTCTCAGCAACCTTTTGGAAGGAGTTCTGTCATCTCCTTGGGGCCACCGCCAGCCTATCGTCTGGATTCCACCCGCAGTCAAACGGCCAGACTGAACGCATGAACCAGGAGCTGGAGAAGGCACTGAGGTGTGTGGCTTCCCAAAATCCCCGGGCCTGGGCTCAACACCTGCTCTGGGTGGAATATGCCCATAATTCACTCACCAGTTCCTCCACCGGGCTCTCCCCCTTTCAGTGTGTCTACGGGTATCAACCTCCACTGTTTGCCAGCCAGGAGGCGGATGCCACCTGTCCGTCTGCTCTTGCGTATGCCCGCCGCTGCCGCCGCACTTGGGCCCAGGCTCGCACTGTGCTCCTGAAGTCTGGAACCAGCTACGCCGTCGGTGCCAACCGACGGAGGACCCCAGCACCTACTTACCGGGTTGGTCAGAAGGTCTGGCTGTCTGCCCGGGATCTGCCGCTGCGGGTTGTATCACGAAAGCTGGCCCCTCGCTTCATTGGTCCTTTTCCTGTGCAGAAAGTCATCAGTCCAACGGCGGTCCGACTTCAGTTGCCCGCTTCCATGCGGGTCCACCCCACCTTCCACGTCTCCAAGGTCAAGCCGGTCCATGAAAGTCCCCTGGTCCCTGCAGCTCCGGCGCCACCTCCTCCGCGCCTCGTAGATGGCGGTCCTGTCTTCACCGTCCGGCGGCTGCTCCGCTCTAGGCGAAGGGGTAGGGGTCTCCAGTACCTCGTTGATTGGGAGGGATATGGTCCAGAGGAGAGGACCTGGATCCCGGCCAGGAGGATAGTGGACCGGACCCTTATCACTGACTTCCACCGACTACATCCTGATCAGCCTGCAATCCGTAGGGGCCGTCCAAGAGGGGTTCCTAGCCGTCCGGCCCGCCCTGCTCCTGTCTCAGTGCCTGTCCTGTCTCCCGACCGTGACCCTCCAGCTCCTTCTGAGGATGAGGAGATTCACTCGGACCGCTCGGAGGAGTTCTGACCCGCCGCCTGCTCCCCTCCACCCTCCCGGCATGATGTTGTTCTTGGGACTTCTGGGGCCGTCCCTTGGAGGGGGGTCCTGTCATGAGCACTCTCTCTCCCTGGTAGCAACATTAATTGCATTCAATTATCTTCCACTCTGCTCACCTCCCTCTCTCTACTCAGCCTAACTAGCTCCACCTGCCCTGCTCTGCTCTTGTTACCTGGCCAGCTGCACTGCATTTCCCACTCACCATCCTCACCTTGCCTCACTCTGTTCTAATTACTCTGCCAGCTGAACTGCATTTCCCCACTACCTCTCCCAGTATATCAAGCCCTGGTTTTCAGCCAAGCCCTGTCAGATCGTCTTCAAACCCGGACCAGTAACCTGCCTGTCTGCGCTCTGACTCCTGTTTGTGATACCGATCCTTTCTTGACTGCCTCCTTGTTCTACTGCCCCGTCTATCCCAACCTGCCTTCTGGACCTCGACTACTCTCCGATCTTCAGCCCCTCCGGTAACTCGTTTCTGCCTTCTGTCTCTCACCACGATATTTGCCCAGCCCTGATCTGTACTTCTGCCTGCCATTCATATTGCTGTTGTGTGTGTGTGTTCCCCCAGGTCTCCGACCACCAGATGAGCGTGCCCAGACGTTTCACCACCCTCAGCCCGATACGCCGCTCCATCACTGGGGAACACACACACTAAGCACTTGGACTGGACACCCCCGGACATTTGGTGACCCCGGAGCACAGGTACCCACAGGAGGACCCTGAAAGACCCCTGACACCCCTGGGACTCCTCTTCCCGCCTGTAACCTTGAATAAAGAACTCTGAATTTGAACTTGCGCTCTTGGGTCCTCTTCTGTTCGTGACATGCTTTGCTTTATCTTGGCAAGGTCGCAGTTGTAAATGAGAACTTGTTCTCAACTGGCTTACCTGGTTAAATAAAGGTGAAATAAAAAATAAAATAAAATGATCCAGTCAATGGTCAAAAAGGAAGAGTATCTGAGAGATGAAGGAACCCTGTCTCACTCCAGACTGCACAGTGAATCACTCAGACTTGCCCATAATCACACTGCATTCAAAGTGGTCAAAAAGTGTCACTATGATTGTAACAATCTTGAATAGTATACCTTGAATAGTATATATTGAATAGGATCTCAATATCTTCCAGGTAGTGTCACCATGTATACTAGCAAAAGCCTTGAAGCCTATGAAGTGAGAATGGGGAAGTGGGGGGGACCATACATCCTTGTCCCGTTCAGAATCCTGTTTGCTCCTGCCTTAGCTTGGTGTCAATGGCTGACTCTATACATTTTCGGAACGGGACAAGGATGTATGGTCCCCCCCACTTCCCCATTCTCACTTCATAGGCTTCAAGGCTTTTGCTAGTATACATGGTGACACTACCTGGAAGATCTTGAGATCCTATTCAATATATACTATTCAAGGTATACTATTCAAGATTGTTACAATCATAGGGACACTTTTTGACCACTCAAAAATGGTTGATAAAAAAATGGTTGATGGCATTACCCCAAACTGAGCTTCACTTTCCAGCATTATGTATAACAAAAATAATATTATATTTTGTATGTTTTCAGAAACAGCGATTTAATCTGATTTCTTTGCCATGGCTCACCCACGTTCACCAATATATAATAATCTGAACTGTTTATGATGTTGTACTTGGCACCATTGTAATCCTTGACCATCAAAACATAGCTGTAGACATCACCTTTTCTGTGTTCTCACATTTGGTTCAGCAGATATGAAGGAAAATGCATTGTCCGGCTATGGCGGACTAGCAAAATGGCCACCACAGCCGGCAGATGGCATTTTGAGGTTGTACATGGCAACATTGTAATCCTTGACCATCAAAACGTAGGTGTAGACATCACCTTTTCTGTGTTATCATGTTTGGTTAGACAGATATGAAGGAAAATACATTGACCGGCTATGGCAGAAATAAAAATTGGCCGCCAAGAGGCGTTTTTGCGATGGCTCCCTTTCTGAAAATGTCCAGGACCCGAAACTGTACAAGTGTACCACGTTTTATGCTTTTCTAAAAAAGTTAACATAATTTTCACACATTGGCTGGACTAGCATTGTAAGCAAGTCTTACTGATGTGTGGAAAGGGGTTGTGTTTGATCGGATGGGCTATGCTTGTGTGTCTGTATCTCAGTGGTTGTGATTGTTGTAGCGGCCTTGGGGGGAGGGATGCTGAGTTATTATTAGGAGCGCCAGTCTCATTAAGACAGTCTGAACATCTGGAGGGGGGCTGTACCAGGGACAAATGTGTGGGGATTAAGGGTTAGTGTTCAAAGAGTGACAGTAAGCGAGGCATTGGGGATTGAGGCAGACCCATAGTGTTTTCCCTGCTGACCAACAACCTACACAGCTAAGAATTATGTCAGGGCTCCTGTTCCAATTACAGTAACAGTTTCAGGACCTGAATAGAATCAGACAGAAGGAGTAATGAGACAGATTGAGACAAGTTGTCTGTTGAATTTCAGACTGAAATGAAATTAGATCCACTATCATACAACCCTGCTACGACAAGGTATCTCAGCAACAGCAATGCCCTAACATGGTCGTGTTATCTTCCCAGCATTGTTAGAGACAAGAACGCCTGAGCCGCATTCAGATATAATTACAGGCAGAGAAGAGCTCTGCGAAATAACTGTCTGAAAAGAATATTGATGACTGACACACTCGGCTCACTGAATAGATTCCCTGCTACTCTCTGCACACACAAACAACTCTCCAAATCTTTATGCAAACTATCCATGAAAATTTGGAGAAAAAAAATAAAATAAAATAATTGAAAAACACCTTTTATCAGCAATGGCTGTGTATAAACAAACATTGGAGCAGGCATTGACATCCGGATAAGGCTGTGTTTGAGTATGCCTCGTTCCCAACAAAGACCGTCAGAGATAAAGACACACCATCTCCTTGTAGTTCCATTGGCCATTGGAAGCAAACACATAGGAGGTGCATTAGCAGTAAAACATCTGTGGTGTGAGAAACTCTACCAGGTAGTTGACGTAGTAAGACTAGAAACTTTATAGCACTATTCAAGCATCAACTGTAGGCTAAACCTTTTCTCTTGGAAAGAGAAAACTGCTCATGTGATACATGAACCTTCACATATACAGTGGGGAGAACAAGTATTTGATACACTGCCGATTTTGCAGGTTTTCCTACTTACAAAGCATGTAGAGGTCTGTAATTTTTATCATAGGTACACTTCAACTGTGAGAGACGGAATCTAAAACAAAAATCCAGAAAATCACATTGTATGATTTTTAAGTAATTAATTTGCATTTTATTGCATGACATAAGTATTTGATCACCTACCAACCAGTAAGAATTCCGGCTCTCACAGACCTGTTAGTTTTTCTTTAAGAAGCCCTCCTGTTCTCCACTCATTACCTGTATTTACTGCACCTGTTTGAACTCGTTACCTGTATAAAAGACACCTGTCCACACACTCAATCAAACAGACTCCAACCTCTCCACAATGGCCAAGACCAGAGAGCTGTGTAAGGACATCAGGGATAAAATTGTAGACCTGCACAAGGCTGGGATGGGCTACAGGACAATAGGCAAGCAGCTTGGTGAGAAGGCAACAACTGTTGGCGCAATTATTAGAAAATGGAAGAAGTTCAAGATGACGGTCAATCACCCTCGGTCTGGGGCTCCATGCAAGATCTCACCTCGTGGGGCATCAATGATCATGAGGAAGGTGAGGGATCAGCCCAGAACTACACGGCAGGACCTGGTCAATGACCTGAAGAGAGCTGGGACCACAGTCTCAAAGAAAACCATTAGTAACACACTACGCCGTCATGGATTAAAATCCTGCAGTGCACGCAAGGTCCCCCTGCTCAAGCCAGCGCATGTCCAGGCCCGTCTGAAGTTTGCCAATGACCATCTGGATGATCCAGAGGAGGAATGGGAGAAGGTCATGTGGTCTGAAGAGACAAAAATAGAGCTTTTTGGTCTAAACTCCACTCGCCGTGTTTGGAGGAAGAAGAAGGATGAGTACAACCCCAAGAACACCATCCCAACCGTGAAGCATGGAGGTGGAAACATCATTCTTTGGGGATGCTTTTCTGCAAAGGGGACAGGACGACTGCACCGTATTGAGGGGAGGATGGATGGGGCCATGTATCGCGAGATCTTGGCCAACAACCTCCTTCCCTCAGTAAGAGCATTGAAGATGGGTCGTGGCTGGGTCTTCCAGCATGACAACGACCCGAAACACACAGCCAGGGCAACTAAGGAGTGGCTCCGTAAGAAACATCTCAAGGTCCTGGAGTGGCCTAGCCAGTCTCCAGACCTGAACCCAATAGAAAATCTTTGGAGGGAGCTGAAAGTCCGTATGGCCCAGCGACAGCCCCGAAACCTGAAGGATCTGGAGAAGGTCTGTATGGAGGAGTGGGCCAAAATCCCTGCTGCAGTGTGTGCAAACCTGGTCAAGACCTACAGGAAACGTATGATCTCTGTAATTGCAAACAAAGGTTTCTGTATCAAATATTAAGTTCTGCTTTTCTGATGTATCAAATACTTATGTCATGCAATAAAATGCAAATGAATTACTTAAAAATCATACAATGTGATTTTCTGGATTTTTGTTTTAGATTCCGTCTCTCACAGTTTAAGTGTACCTATGATACAAATTACAGACCTCTACATGCTTTGTAAGTAGGAAAACATGCAAAATCGGCAGTGTATCAAATACTTGTTCTCCCCACTGTATGTGCCTTGAACATTATCCGTCACAATAGGTAATGCTCTTGGGTCAAGTTTCACTTTACAACATTTTGGATATTCAGTCAAGCTGTTTTCCCCTTGGGGACAGTTTAATCTGCAGACCTGCACTCTAATATCCATGTTTGTGTTCACGACAGCAAGCAAAATGAAAGTGCCACATATGCTGCATTTGAGCTCTTGTGCTGTGTACATACTGTATATATGACAGGGGTTCCCAAACTTTTTGGGCCTGCGAACCAATTTTGATATTACAAAAAAACAAATACCCCACCATGTAAAAAAAGTGGCCAATGTTTACTTTTTTAATTGGGGCTATAACAGTCTATAACAAATCAGTCTGACTTTTTACAGTATTTAAATCTAAAAGAAGTATGATTTGAAGTGACTTAAATGCTTCAGAAAGGCATTGGGGAGTTCAGAAGATCATCAGGCAATAATCATGTATGATCTTCTATGTAGAAAAGAACATCCTCATTGATGATGTTCTTTTCCCCCCAGTCTGATTCAGTGCCTGGTCTTGTCCACTCTGTTCTAATGAGTCCTGCGTTCTAGAGGGGAACGCATTGTAGAGGGAAACATACGTGTTCCTTAGAGTCTTATCTTTCAGTGATGGGGTCATAATATTTTGGAGCTTAAACTGTTCAAATGATAGAGCCACATTTGTAGGAAGAAAACAGAAACCGCTTTGTTTATTGCAACCACATCTAGCGGCTACCGGAGGTTACTGACGTAACCCCGGTTCTATGAACCAAGCACATAATATTATTATTTTTCCGAGTTTCTCTCACGACCCCATTTTCAAATCAGGCGACTGCACATGGGTTTGCGACCCCATGTTTGTGAAACGCTGACATAGAACATACATAAAGGAACAAGACCATATGGTAATTGGATATACAACACACATTTCAGTCATTTAGCAGACGCTCTTATCCAGAGCGACTTACAGTTAGTGAGTGCATACATTTTTCAAACTGGCTGCCCGTGGGAAACGAACCCACAACCCTGGCGTTGCAAGCACCATGCTCTACCAACTGAGCTACAGGGGACCGTACATATACAACACAGCAAAACATTTTACCTGTTGGACACTTTGAAACTCTTATCTGGATTCAAACCCATAACTATCTTATACAGTATAACCACCTGTCACCAACTGAAGAACATAAAAAAGCCATTCAGGTATGCAGGTATGTGGTAATTGGAAGGATTGGAAGGCATTGTAACTTGCCCTGTCCCATTTCATGTCTAGTATTACCTTCATATTACAGGGTCAGGTCTATGGTGTTCCAGTGCTCCTCTCTGGTTTCTTCGTTCTCTTGTTGCTTTAGCAACCTCTACGTTAGCCATAACACCCCTCTCTGGCTGTGGAGCTCACACCTGACCCTGTGAAAACTGTGGATTCAGTGTAGAGCGTATCGGCAGTTCCAAAGTGCACTATTGTTCATTCACAGGTGCTTTTTAGAGCTCAGTTCCTTGTTTTCTGGCCCTGCAAACACGCCTACGCACACAACCCTGAGACACACCTACTCTACAGTATATCTGCATATTCAGTTCCACACGCAGACTCACCTTGACCTAGAATGCATTCCTAAACCCATTTGTTTTCCTTTTCTGGCTTCACAGTTCACACTACCTGATAGAAGGAATCTGCATAGCATGAATTATTCTCGTCTGATGGCTTTCTGTGATTCATACAAAGCACTGTGATTCATTCAAACCTAGGAGAACATTATGAGCTGAAATGAAGGAACTCAGATAAAAAACTGGCACATTATATTGTATTGCAAGTCACAGTATGCAGATTCTACAGAGTGTGACTCGTCATAAACCATAGATACTGCATGTGTTGTTATTGCGGGTTGCTTTGTCACACTTTATCTACACTCTTCAGATTGACAGTAGAAGTTGTCAAAGCATTAGGGTCATCAGCAATAAGATGCCATGGCCTGTAATCCATTGAGATCAAAGGGTGAGGATCAACAGTACCAATCATAATTGAGGTTAAACCATGGAGCTACAATAGACAGACAGTATCCGGATGTAGGTTCTTGATTTGATCACTCTGTTTTACATAAAGGATTTACATAAATTCACTGAAAACCTGCACTAACACAAGGTTAAATTAACAGTACTGCAATTTTCATGTAGCATAATTTGTACCAGCTGATAGCCTAACCACCAATCAAGCAACATTACATCGGCGGAAAAGAGTGAATGGATTTACTAAACATTACAATTCTGTTGCTATTTTTCTGCGACAATACTTTTAAATCCCACACCTGTACATGGCGGACAAAAACGATAACCCAGCATTTGTGTTTACCACAGGAGGTGAGGGATCGCATACAAGCGTCTTTTGTTTGACCTTCTTTAGATTTATGCTTGCTAAGCCCCCTATGAGAGCCACCATTTCTATTGGACACAAAATTATCTGAAACACAACCAAAACAAACAGCAAATGCATCCAACAAGTTTGTAGAGTCACAAGCTTGATGTAATCATTGCGCGCTAGGAATATGGGACTAAATATATTTTTACATTTTTACAAATCTTTTGACTACTTTAATACACATACAAGTGAATTTGTCTTAATATTTTTGGTCCCCTAAAATGGGGAGACTATGTACAAAAAGTGCTGTAATTCCTAAACGGTTCACTCGATATGGATGAAAATACCCTCAAATTAAAGCTGACAGTCTGCACCTCATAGTCATTGTATTATTTCACATTCAAAGTGCTGGAGTACAGAGCCAAAAAATGGATCACTGTCCCAATACTTTTGTAGCTCACTGTATTTTCCAAGGTGACACAGGTCTCAAGTGACAGGGTTTGTCCTTGGTCTCTGTTAAGTGGGTCTCGCGTTTATACAATACACCCCACAGTCTCTTTGTAGAGAGAAGAGGATTTGAGGATGATGTTGGGTAAAGGATAAGACAGGAAATCATGATGAGAATAACACCCCTCTGTGTGTTGTTTTATCTGTGCAGATCAGTATGTGAACAACCTTGAGAGTCACAAATGTATTTTCTTTTCAAGTACTTTAGACTTCAAGGTGCATTTTCCATTAACCTTATCTGTCAATTTGCCCACATCAATCCAGTCATAGTACCTTAGAATAGAAAATGTCCACGTCAACATTTTCCAAATGTTACCTGATGCTGCTGAGAGACAGTCCAATGACCTGAAGAGAGCTTTCTCTGCACATCACTGGACATCACTCAACCTTTCTGTCTGTCTAGTGCTCAGAGTTTCTGGGGAAAGCTCTACTAGAGGACATAGAAGATGTAGGAGCCATATCATTTGGATTTATTTATTAGAGCCTGAGGTGCTATCTGAGATCTGTATTCTCATACAAAATGAATGACATTCAAATATGCGATTCATACACTTCCATAGATAACTTGGTATACTGTGGTATACATACTGTATCTATCATGGGTGACAATTATAGACATCTCTTACTAGTAGGCTATGTGGTCCTACATGTTTATCCCACACCGTAAATACTGCAGTGCGACTGCAAGAAAGACACTCTGGTACACAACCATAGTGATTATTGAGGTGGTTATCTGATTGGTTCAGGGTGCAAAAGTGTTAATGACACACTCGGAACTCAGCTGTGCTCTGCCTGGTGTGAGTCACACACACGCCCGTGCACACACACACACACACACACACACACACACACACACACACACACACACACACACACACACACACACACACACACACACACACACACACACACACACACACACACACACACACACACACACACACACACACACACACACACACACACACACACACACTCACACACACACACACACACACTCACACACACACACACACACACACACACACACACACACACACACACACACACTCACACACACACATAATCTTTTCCCAACACCAGTTGTTAAAGGGGTGGTTTGGTTGATAGCAGTCCCATGTTTTGCTGTGGTTTTCTCTGTTTCAACTGATGTTTATCTGTCGAAACAGATTGCTCAGGAAATAGCAGGCAGTTGAATGTGCGGACACAGGCACGCACGTACAGACACACACACACACACGTCTGGGCTCTTGGCCCAGAATCCCACTCTCCTGCAGTGTGCAGAGATCAACCATTTTACAGTGCAATCTCTGCAAATCAGCCGCTACCCAATGATATACGCGCAAGCTTGTACTCACACACAGTAAACTGACACATACAGACACACACACACAAACAAACACACACACACACTGAGTACTGTAATTGTGTACATACTGAGCCTCATTTCAATAAAGAGCTCTGAATACGCATTGACTGTACTGTAAAAACAATGTTGCCATCTAGTGGTTAGAGTGGTTGTCTTCTCTCTAATGTGGCACATTGTTTCCCTGCGCTTCTACAGCCTGGACAGACAAGGGCTTTTCACACAGTAGGTATGGATGTAAAGCACAGTAAGGGCCTTAACCACCTGACTAAAACATTACCACTCCTGTAACCACTGAGGCTTTAGTTTATCTGAATATGGATGAGGCAAAATAGGTTTAGGGAGGGAAAGAGCCTTAGGGAGTCTGAGACAATGGGTTTATCAGTGTTCCGAGTACGCTAGCAGAATGAGAAGGGCAGCCATTTTGTTTGGAAAAATGACAAGCAGACGGCAGACCCATACTGAACTGAAAGTATTGGACTGGAGAAAGAAAATGACCAGTAGCCTTCCTCCAAATTGCTTAACCTGTCCTATGTTTTCAGATATGCATATGAAGAAAAGGAGACTAGGACAGGAAGTATTTTTGAGAACTGAAACACACCCACATTCAGTCATACATACTCCAATGAACAGAAAAGAGTCAGGCCATTGCCAGTTTTTTCTGTAAGCCATCCTTTTTATTAAAACACCAACGTTGTTATTTCAAAGATCAATTGAAGAGTTTATTTCCAAAACGCTATATCCACAAATTTTTCACATTCGTGTTTTTTCATCAGAAATGATTGCTTATGGGTACCTTCATGTGTGTGTAAAATATTACTATTCTCAGATTTGTATATAATTCATAGATTTTAGATGTATAAGAAAATGTGTTTTTTGCAAAACGCCATTAGCTGGAATGGAATGTTCGTATCCTGTATATTTGACAGTCATATGTGGTTGTCTCACCGAGCTATCTTAAGATGAATGCAGTTGGTGTAAGTCGCTTTGGATAAGAGCATTTGCTAAATGACAAAAATGTCAAATGTAAATGTTTTACATACATATTATTGTATTGAATTATTTATTTAAAAAATAAAATAATATTTTTGTCACAAAAGTATTATTTGTACATTTCTTTATTAAAAATGTCGTTATTTGTTACATATTTGTTAGCATTTTGAAAAAGAACATGATTATGTGTCTCTCTGAAATGAAAAAGTTATAGATTTTAAACAAATACATCTCTGTCATTGAACAACCATATGCCATGATTAGATAGTGAGAAAACATACCAATCTCTTTCATAATTTCATAATTTACCAACATATTTACAAATGTATATATAGCGTTTTGGAATGAAATGCTTCAATTCAACAACAACAACTCAGCTCCCATTGGGTACTAAAAAGGAAAGACAGACAGAGTCCTGTTTTCAGTTGCTATTTTCTATATTAATCCTTTTAAAATAGCCAGCCAGTCACCATTGGGCTTTAGACACCTTAAGAAATTGGTGTTAAAAGGAGTTGAATCAGCAGGGATCTGAGAGCAACATTAAAGGTCCTTTCACCACAAGCCCTTTGCTGCCCCAGCATCCGCATAACATATTGATCCCTTTTAGTCAGAATGTTAGAGCTGGCACCCAGTGGGAGAGCTGCCTGACACTCTCACAACTCTGTAATGATTACCCCCAGTGCCCACCCACCTGTGGTCTAACATAACTTAGAATTAGAATGTACTTTGGTATAATATCGCAATTGAGATATTGGCTCTGAATGCTTTTCTTGAGCTATACACTGTAGATATTACCAAGGGGATCTCACTATGCAAGATCCACAGAAAAGAGACAGGTATGGTCATAGTCTAGGAACATTTACATCCATGTACATTGATCAATATAGAGCATAGATAGAACATCACATTAAGAAACAGTGTCAGACTTTAGTTTTATGTTTTCCATTGAGGGTAAGCACATTAGATACTATGAAACAGTAGCCATGATTAACACTATGGCACATACATTCGCAAACATTTCCTTTGATAATATACACTGGTCGTTATAGGAAATCATACATACATTGAATTGATTGGTGTACTGATTAGAGTAGCTATTTCACACATAAACACGGGGATGTTGTGATTCGTGTGCGTTTTCATGGGTTGGCTCATTCAGCTTGTGCTTAGAACATATGCTATCACCTTGTTAGCTCTTTGTCAGATTGGGTTGGTCAGTCCTAACATAGCTATGTCCAACTGTGCTCTCCAAAGGCCAGGTGAATGGAGGCCCAGCTTTGGAAGACTCAATATCTGCTTCTTTTCAAACCCTCCACCCCTTCTCATCTGTCAGAACGAGGGATGGGTTGTTATCTGGTGAAGTGCGGTTGATGGAGAGGATGGTGTAGTTACGAGAGTAGGGGAGGTTGCGGTGGCACGTGGTACTGAGAGTCTGTGGTCACATTGACCAGGGCAGTGGTCCGGTCAGGTCAGTCTAGCTGGTTTCAGAGAGCATGGCCAGCACTGTGTCGGCCTGTGTGGCTAGCTTGGTGCTGGAGTGACCAGAGAGCTTGTTGAGCGTCTCCTTCAGGTTAAGAGATTCCATTTCTTCCTTCATCGAGCCTAAGAGAGAGAAGTATAGAGACAGAGATAAAGAGAGAGAGTGAGAGAGAGAAAGAAGGAGCGAGAGAACATGAGTGTGTGCGTGTGTGTGTTTGCACGTGCGTGCGTGGGTGGGGTACCTACTGGAGTTGGCCAGGCTACAGATAAGCCCTAGGGCGCTGAACTTGAACTCCACCGCCCCTACTGGGTCATCCAGCATCTTCTGCAGTGTGGGCAAGAGCTCTGCCTCCCGGAATGATTCCTGCATGGAGTCTGGAAAACAGCAGGACATGTTACACGCACACATGCAAGGAGAGTGTGTTAGTCTCTCATTTACAGGAAGTACATCATGGTATTGTACATTGGTATGCAGGGGAATTAGTATAACCTAAAAAGAGCTTACAGTAATTCACCATTGTAAAATATATATTGATATTATTACAAATATATTAGTTTTGGTTACTGTCAGTAAACCTGTATCTAGCTACGTTCTGTTAGTCCAAAGGATAGCTTTAGATGTGTTGATCTTTCCATCTGATTGCTCTCAAAGGATAGTAGAATCCCTCACCGATGTCAATGGCAGATGCAATCGCCATGGCCACCAGTGCTTCATTCTGCATGATCAAGTGTTCACTGGTTGCCATGGAGATGAGGTGTCGCACCCCATCTGCTTTGGTTACAGCGTTGATTACTTCCTGTCAGAGTCGGAAGGGAGAGAATCAGCCTCTAGAAGAGATGAAGATTACATACTGTATGTTTGTATGGTGTGTGTGTGTGTGTGTGTGTGTGTGTGTGCGTGCATGCGTGCATGCGTGTGTGTGAGTGACTCACTGGGGCACGGGAGTGTCTAATAAGGGCGGCCAGGAGGCGGTTTGCCTCTCCCCTGACCCCTGAATGGTCCCGTGCCTCACACCACTCCATGATCCTCGCCAACAAAACCTCATCTTTACCCAGCACTGCAGCTGCCTCCTCTGAGAGAGGAGGAGAGGAGCGAGTGGAGGAGGAGAGAGTCAGAGATAGAGAGGGGGTGTGAGAGATTGAGTGAGGGGAGAGAGTAGAGATGAGAGAAATATGTTGGTTAGAAAGGGATAGAAAGAGAGAGAGAGAGAGAGAGAGAGAGAGAGAGAGAGAGAGAGAGAGAGAGAGAGAGAGAGAGAGAGAGAGAGAGAGAGAGAGAGAGAGAGAGAGAGAGAGAGAGAGAGAGAGAGAGAGAGAGAGACAGAGACAGAGAGAGAGAGAGAGAGAGACAGAGACAGAGAGAAAGGGAGGGAACGATAGAGAGAGAGAGACAGAGAGACAGAGAGAAAGGGAGGGAAAGAAACAATGAAAGGATTAGAGAGAGTTGTGGGGAGAAGAGTTAAGGGAACGGAGATTGAAGAATGTAGAAAGAGAACCACAGAGAAAGGAGAGAGGTGAAGTGAGAAAGCAGACTCAGAGTGGTGATTCCCTTAAATGTTATTGGCCACATGCGCCGAATACAACAGGTGCAGACATTACAGTGAAATGCTTACTTACAGCCCTTAACCAACAGTGCATTTATTTTTAATAAAATAGTAGAATAAAACAACAAAAAAGTGTTGAGAAAAAAAGAGCAGAAGTAAAATAAAATAACAGTAGGGAGGCTATATATACAGGGGGGTACCGGTGCAGAGTCAATGTGCGGGGGCACCGGCTAGTTGAGGTAGTTGAAGTAATATGTACATGTGGGTAGAGTTAAAGTGACTATAAATAAATAATTAACAGAGTAGCAGCAGCGTAAAAATATGGGGTGGGGGGGGCAGTGCAAATAGTCCGGGTAGCCATGATTAGCTGTTCAGGAGTCTTATGGACTATTTTACTCATAAAAATCAGGCCATGTGATGTGTTGATGATGATAATGATGTTGATGATGATGATACATGGTTTTCTTGTTTTTTTGTCTTTTATCTGTTTCGAGTTCTTTGCTAAATGAAATATTGATCACAAAACATGGATGATTGGTGGTTGACTAGTTTGATGTGCTGACTGTCCCTGTGTGCTATGTTTGGTGCATTAGATGAGTCCCACACACATTCAATTACCTCTGCACTAGATACATGCATTTTGCCTATATTTTAGTTTAGTCACATACAGTATAACCCAGACCTCTACATTAAGCACACATCCTATTTTCCTTCACCATACACCTTTCCCACTCACCTTGTCCATCCACCATCATGCGCAGGGTGCCCAGCAGTTTGAACTGCACTGGGGGCATGTCAGAGCGCAGCAAGGTCCTAATTCTCTCTGTCACCCCATCCTCCAGCATCCTCACCTTATTACTGGCTGAAACACCAGGTAGAAGAGGGGTCACAGTGGTCTTAGAGCTGAGAGTCCTCAGTGTAAGAAGAGCTTACAAGATAATCACATTAGTGATACATTTTCCGCTGCCAGTTTGTCATTCAGTGGTGGGTTCAGTGGGGTCAGTGTGTGTGTGTGTGTGTGTGTGAGTGCGTGCGTGTGCATGTGTGTTTGTGGTTATCCATCCTACTATATACCTGGGATCGCCAGGTTTCTGAGTGCGCTCAATCCGGCATGCTGGACGGACACGTCGCCTTCGTCCACATGCTGCTCCAGCAGGGTCAGGATATGAGGAACCACCCCCAGCTCCAACATCTTCACACAGTTACTGTCTGAGAAGGGTGAAAGAGACAGAGAGAGACAGAGAGAGAGAGGGAGCGGGAGCGGGAGGGAGGGAGGGAGGGAGGGAGAGAGGGAGGGAGGGAGGGAGGGAGGGAGGGAGGGAGGGAGGGAGGGAGGGAGAGAGAGAGAGAGAGAGAGAGAGAGAGAGAGAGAGAGAGAGAGAGAGAGAGGAGAGAGGTGATAAGGTAATATAATTTGGGCTTTAGAACATCAGAGACTGATGAGAATCCATTCTCATGTCAAAACCAAAGCAGTCAATGCAGATAAGTCAATCTGAAGGCATTTTGTCATCTCACCGTTCCTGGCAAAGTTGGCGATGGCCAGGGCTCCAGAGAGCTGCAGCTGAGTGTTGGAGGACTGCAGCCAGGAGAGTACGTCCTGGTACACCACCCCCGTGCCCTCGCCGAAACACTTCTGCATGGACTCATCTAATGCACCAAAACACAGCACACAGGGACAGTCAGCACATCAAACTAGTCAACCACCAATTATCCATGTTTTGTGATCAATATTTCATTTAGCAAAGAACTCGAAACAGATAAAAGACAAAGAAACAAGAAAACCATGTATCATCATCATCAACATCATTATCATCATCAACACATCACATGGCCTGATTTTTATGAGTAAAATAGTATTCTTAGTTTGAGAGTATTTTAGCTCGATTACATACGGAATCAAACATCAATCAAATTGAGTGATGTGAGCTGACAGACAGTGAAGGGGTGTGTGTGAGTGAGGCATGGACTATGGGGTTAGGTTCAAGGGGAGGACCATAGAGGGATTCTGGTGCCTCCAGGTCAGGTTGAGTTCTTTACCTCCCAGCAGGAGAGAAACGATAAGGTTAGAGGCGATCTTGATGCTGCAGAGGTCATGGGGGTCAGAGCCGCCCTGTAGACCTCGAATCATCTCAGACAGAGCCTCAGGAACCCCCGACTCCACAAACTGCAGCTTCAGCACGTCTGACAACAGCAGCACAGGAGGGGTGTGTTAGTCTGAGCACACATTCATTCAACCCTCCATGTGAAAAGCTTAAGCCTCACTTGCAGCCTATTTCATCTCATCCGTTTCTGTATAAATGATAATCATTTGAATGACCACATTCAGGCCCTTGCCCAGACTCACCATTCTCTCCCAGTGATCCCAGCACCTCCAGTATAATGTGTCTTCTCTCTGCGTCAGTAGCCCGTTTTAGCTGGGCCGTCAGCACCTCTGCCACGCCCACCTCTACTAGCGCCTCCCGCGTCGTGTCTGCAGGGGTCAGAGACCACTTTTTTAAATGGACACCTTTGTCTAACCAGGCCTGTCAGTTAAGAAACAATTTTCATTCACAGATAAGATGTGAGAAACACAATAACTGGTTCAAGTCAGTATATTTACATTTTAGTCATTTAGCAGACGCTCTTATCCAGAGTGACTTACAGGAGCAATTAGGGTTAAGTGCCTTGCTTAAGGGCACATCAACAGATTTTTCACCTAGTCGGCTCTGGGATTAGAACCAGCGACCTTTCGGTTACTGGCACAACGCTCTTACCCACTAAGCTACCTGCCGCTCCAAGTAAACAAATGAGACAAGCACGCAATTTTGGTTCAGAAATGTAACCAAAAACAAACAGGCTTTCCTCCCCACTGGCTACAGACGTCAGTTCAACGTCTATTCCGGGTTGGTTCAATGTAATGTCATTGAAATGACGTGGAAACAACGTTGATTCAACCAGTGTGTGCCCAGTCGGTCCCCTCTGTGACCCTCTCTAGAGTATACTAAAGTTCCTCTGATTTGACTCACCCATGTCAGCCAGGTTACAGAGGGCCAGCAGACACACGTTGACCAGTGGGTCGTTCTCTAGGTTCTCCCTCATGATGGCTACCAGCCTGGGGATCACCCCACACTGCACTAGCTGATCCTGCTGGGCCGCTGAGAGAGGGAGGAGGAAAGAGATGAAAGGGGAAGGGAGAGAAGGAGGTAGAGAGTAATGGAGACTGAGATAAATAGACATAGAGACGTGGAGGCACACACACCAAATCCACCAGGACATATTCATTTAGTAGGCAGATTCTGGTTCAGATTTATCCTGTCACCGCAGGTAAAGCCTGATTCCCCCTGGGAAGGTCCCGGCCTGCAGGAGTCAGTCTCACTCACTGTTGTCGAAGCAGATGCGTCCGATGGCTCTGCCAGTGTGGAGCAGCAGCTCCTCGTCTGCACTGTTCAGCAGGGGCACCAGAACCGTCACGAGGCCCGCATCAATGCACGGGTCCCTCACCGCCGCTGGAACACAGGGACAGCATTTCCTTAATCTCTGTTTCTACCCACAGTAAGCCTATGGCATTGTTGTGTTTGTAAATAGAGGACTGGATCTTGCTAGATGCAAATGAAAAGTACTCCTGCTGCTGTCATTGAGTGATAACCAAAACCACCCCCTCATTTTTGGTTTAGGGTTGGTACAGAATGCATATAAGTCAGTGGCAGAAGTTCTGCTTTAAGAAAAATATATATAGATTAAAGAACAAAGGATAGTGAAGGAAGTATAGGGCACATCAGTAACATATATTGTGCATAGATATCATCTACATAAAGTTAATTAAAAGAGAACATTAGCATAACTTATTTTGAAAGGGCACTTTGAACCTCAAGTACCCACTGGGCACACACTGGTTGAATCAACGTTGTTTCCACGTCAGTTCAATTAAATGACGTTGAACCAACGTGGAATAACAGTTGAATTGACATCTGTGCCCTGTGGGTACTTAGTAGAGGTCATGAATATTAGTTGATAGGTAATGAGTAGGAGCAGGTGAGGTTGCACAGAGACCACTGTTCTGTCAAAACTGTCCATCAATGGAAATTGTCTGATTACAGCCATCCATAGCAAAATGAACTTATTTTATTTTCAAACACAGTGCGAGTCAGAGTAGTAGTGATTAAGGGCTTGGTTCTCTCCATTAAACTCAGATTGGTAATCATCCGTTCTTCACGGGCTGGCATCTCAACTCACCTTCCCTGGCCATTTCTGCCACCACCAATGCCACTTGATTGGTGAGAGGACTCTTCTCCCTGAGGGACTGGGCTAGGATGGGAAGGATCCCACTGGAGGCGATCTCCACAGCAGCTCCCTTCTCTGGGGACAGATCATACACACACTTATATGTCAACTACCCCTTGGCATTGAGATACAATAGAATGGAATTGAACTGAAGACAGAAAATGACAATTGGCTTTATAGTAACATAAATAATCTTTATTGACCTATAGACAAACCAGCTAATTGTTAACCAGAAATGAACTCAGACACAACTTTTGCTAATGAAAGTGTCCCAGCATTAGATGTAATGCCATTTCCTGTGCCAAGTCTCTTCTCTTTGATGAGCTTGATCAGGATCACTGAGTGCACCGGTTGTCTTTGGCTTTCCTCTCTCTTCTCCTCTCTACAATTAACAATGACTCTAACACCTCTGTGATGTCAGGAGGAGACCAGAGAGAGAAACTAAAATTGAATCCTCCTCTGTTGAGCTTAGGAGGGAGATTCATTGTGATTATTAAAGCAGCAACATGCAATAGACACAGAGGAAAACTTAATATTAGCATTTCCCCTTTCAGAGAATGTCACAACTGCCGAGGAGGCAGGTCAGGTTGTCAGGCACTAGGCCACGCTGCTATGGTAATAATGTCCCCTTGCCCGTTTTTGAGGAGAACCAAATGTGGCTGCCCGTGCACAGTGCAACCTCATATAAATTGGATATTTGCCGAACCAGAAAGAGGGAGAGATGGAGAATAACCTGACCTGTCACTCTCACACTTCCTTCCTTTCATTCTTTCTCTCCGATCCCCCCTCCCCCTCTTCACAGCACTGTGATGTTTAATGAATACAGATGAGAAACAGCAGGGGTGTTCTGAACACTGCTGCAACACTCAGTCTTTTTATAGCTGAAGATTTGGGCCAAGACTACGCCAGGCATCCAAAATATGATTTTTTAAAAAGAGAACTTGTGCCTCAGCCCAGAAAATCAAAAAAGGGGGAACGATAGATTCCTAAACAACATGATAAATATGTTGAGATAATTGAAGCTGAGACGATATATCGTTTCTAAATGATCTGGCCTTGCTTGCCATGGCCAAAGCAATGTCATAAAAGCTGACTGCTGGGAACAGGGCAGGAGTGAGATTGATGAGTCCGAGGTCAGTGTCTACTGGTGTGTGTGTAGAGTACAGACTCACTCTTGTCCAGTAGCACAGCCAGCAGGGTGTCCAGATGAGGCTTCAGCTCCTGCTCTACCAGCTCGGTGCTCACACTGATGGCATTCAGTGCCTCTGTCAGAGTGTCTGCAACACATACACACACGGGCACGGGCACGCGCACGCACACATCATATATTAGTCATATCCTTCTGCAGAACAACTACACTGCTTACATATACTACATAATATTCCTGTAGATATAATACATGCTGGTACTGTACATTCTGATCTTGTATACACACCCACACATAAATATCTACACTGAAACCCCTCATGAACCTTCAGGCTTTCCAATCTCATAGTGGCTTGCAAATGCGCATACACGTCAATAATGGTATAAATGTATTGCCCTCATTCATCATCCTGCCTACTGTCAATAGATGCAAACCAACACAAGCTACAGTAACGCTGTTTTTATGTTAATTCTGAATATTTCTGGACAAGTGACTCCCCCAAAGACACTGCAGTGATTGCAAATAAATGTTGCTGCAATGCACCTCAGCAAAACATACTGTACAGGACCAGAGTGACATGAATATATGAATACACAGGCAGAGAGATCAAGTCGCATCATGCCATTTTACATCGGAGACAGGGAGGGGGTGGCTGGCGATGGTATCCCCCATACCAGAGGCTAGGAGTAGAAGGGAGAGAAGGGGGGGGAGGTGCATGTTTACATCATTCCTCGAACATGCCTCTGTCCCCTCCAGCTAGCAAATATCTGACCGCTTGGTACATGTTTTGTCACGTCACACACTTTCCTGCATGAGGATGTTGTTGTGACAGGGGACACTGTGTGCGTGCGTTCGGCGTGTGTGTATGGGGGCGGTCTCGCCATTCAGGCTCTCCATTGGTCTCCCCATACAGTCTACTTATAGACAAATTAAATCAAATCAAATCAAATCAAATCAAATTGTATTGGTCACATGCGCCGAATACAACAGGTGCAGACATTACAGTGAAATGCTTACTTACAGCCCTTAACCAACAGTGCATTTATTTTAAACAAAAAAAGTAAAAATAAAACAACAAAAAAAGTGTTGAGAAAAAAAAGAGCAGAAGTAAAATAAAGTGACAGTAGGGAGGCTATATATACAGGGGGGTACCGTTGCAGAGTCAATGTGCGGGGGCACCGGCTAGTTGAGGTAGTTGAGGTAATATGTACATGTAGTTAAAGTGACTATGCATAAATACTTAACAGAGTAGCAGCAGCGTAAAAAGGATGGGGTGGGGGGGCAGTGCAAATAGTCCGGGTAGCCATGATTAGCTGTTCAGGAGTCTTATGGCTTGGGGGTAGAAGCTGTTGAGAAGTCTTTTGGACCTAGACTTGGCACTCCGGTACCGCTTGCCGTGCGGTAGCAGAGAGAACAGTCTATGACTAGGGTGGCTGGAGTCTTTGACAATTTTGAGGGCTTTCCTCTGACACCGCCTGGTATAGAGGTCCTGGATGGCAGGAAGCTTTGCCCCAGTGATGTACTGGGCCGTACGTACTACCCTCTGTAGTGCCTTGCGGTCGGAGGCCAAGCAGTTGCCATACCAGGCGGTGATGCAACCAGTCAGGATGCTCTCGATGGTGCAGCTGTAGAACTTTTTGAGGATCTGAGGACCCATGCCAAATCTTTTTAGTCTCCTGAGGGGATAGGCTTTGTCGTGCCCTCTTCACGACTGTCTTGGTGTGTTTGGACCATGATAGTTCGTTGGTGATGTGGACACCAAGGAACTTGAAGCTCTCAACCTGTTCCACTACAGCCCGTCGATGAGAATGGGGGCATGCTCAGTCCTCTTTTTTTTCCTGTAGTCCACAATCATCTCCTTTGTCTTGGTCACGTTGAGGGAGAGGTTGTTGTCCTGGCACCACACGGCCAGATCTCTGACCTCCTCCCTATAGGCTGTCTCATCGTTGTCGGTGATCAGGCCTACCACTGTTGTGTCGTCGGCAAACTTAATGATGGTGTTGGAGTCGTGCCTGGCCATGCAGTCATGGGTGAACAGAGAGTACAGGAGGGGACTGAGCACGCACCCCTGAGGGGCCCCCGTGTTGAGGATCAGTGTGGCAGATGTGTTGTTACCTACCCTTACCACCTGGGGGCGGCCCGTCAGGAAGTCCAGGATCCAGTTGCAGAGGGAGGTGTTTAGTCCCAGGATCCTTAGCTTAGTGATGAGCTTAGAGGGCACTATGGTGTTGAATGCTGAGCTGTAGTCAATGAATAGCATTCTCACGTAGGTGTTCCTCTTGTCCAGGTGGGAAAGGGCAGTGTGGAGTGCAATAGAGATTGCATCATCTGTGGATCTGTTGGGGCGGTATGCAAATTGGAGTGGGTCTAGGGTTTCTGGGATAATGCTGTTGATGTGAGCCATGACCAGCCTTTCAAAGCACTTCATGGCTACAGACGTCAGTGCTACGGGTCGGTAGTCATTTAGGCAGGTTATCTTAGAGTCCTTGTGCACGGGGACTAT
The DNA here is from genome assembly GCF_020615455.1 of Coregonus clupeaformis. Lineage (NCBI taxonomy): Eukaryota > Metazoa > Chordata > Actinopteri > Salmoniformes > Salmonidae > Coregonus > Coregonus clupeaformis. The sequence goes on along the minus strand of NC_059228.1, from coordinate 28,530,045 downwards.
GGTGGTCTGCTTGAAACATGTTGGTATTACAGACTCAGTCAGGGACATGTTGAAAATGTCAGTGAAGACACTTGCCAGTTGGTCAGCACATGCTCGGAGTACACGTCCTGGTAATCCGTCTGGCCCTGCGGCCTTGTGAATGTTGACCTGCTTAAAAGTCTTACTCACATCGGCTACGGAGAGCATGATCACATAGTCATCCGGAACAGCTGGTGCTCTCATGCATGCTTCAGTGTTGCTTGCCTCGAGCGAGCATAGAAGTGGTTTAGCTCGTCTGGTAGGCTTGTGTCACTGGGCAGCTCGCGGCTGTGCTTCCCTTTGTAGTCTGTAATAGTTTTCAAGCCCTGCCACATCCGACGAGCGTCAGAGCCAGTGTAGTACGATTCAATCTTAGACCTGTATTGACTCTTTGCCTGTTTGATGGTTCGTCGGAGGTCATAGCGGGATTTCTTACAAGCGTCCGGGTTAGAGTCCCGTTCCTTGAAAGCGGCAGCTCTACCCTTTAGCTCAGTGCGGATGTTTCCTGTAATCCATGGCTTCTGGTTGGGGTATGTATGTACGGTCACTGTGGGGGACGACATCATCGATGCACTTATTGATGAAGCCAGTGACTGATGTGGTGTACTCCTCAATGCTGTCTGAAGAATCCCGAACATGTTCCAGTCTGTGCTAGCAAAACAGTCCTGTAGCTTAGTATCTGCGTCATCTGACCACTTTTTTATTAACCGAGTCACTGGTGCTTCCTGCTTTAGTTTTTGCTTATAAGCAGGAATCAGGAGGATAGAGTTATGGTCAGATTTGCCAAATGGAGGGCGAGGGAGAGCTTTGTATGCGTCTCTGTGTGTGGAGTAAAGGTGGTCTAGAGTTTTTTTCCCTCTGGTTGCACATTTAACATGCTGGTAGAAATTAGGTAGAACGGATTTAAGTTTCCCTGCATTAAAGTCCCCGGCCACTAGGAGCGCTGCATCTGGATGAGCGTTTTCCTGTTGATTAATGGCCTTGTACAACTCATTCAGTGCAATCTTAATGCCAGCATTGGTTTGTGGTGGTAAATAGACAGCTATGAAAAATATAGATGAAAACTCTCTTGGTAAATAGTGTGGTCTACAGCTTATCATAAGATACTCTACCTCAGGCGAGCAAAACCTCGAGACTTCCTTAGTATTTGGTTTTGTGCACCAGCTGTTGTTTACAAATATACACAGACCGCCACCCCTTGTCTTACCAGAGTCAGCCGTTCTGTCCTGCCGATGTAGCGTATAGCCTGCTAGCTGAATGTTATCATTGTCGTCGTTCAGCCACGACTCGGTGAAACATAATATATTACAGTTTTTAATGTCCCGTTGGTAGGATAACCGTAATCTTAAATCGTCCACTTTATTTTCAAAAGATTGAACGTTGGCTAATAGGATTGATGGAAGAGGCAGTTTACTCGCTCGCCGTCGGATCCTTACAAGGCACCCCGATCTGCGTCCACGATATCTCCGTCTCTTCTTCACGCGAATGACGGGGATTTGGGCCTTGTCGGGTGTCTGTATGATATCCTTCGGGGACGCCTCGTTGAAGAAAAAATCTTCGTCCAATACGAGGTGAGTAATCACTGTCCTGATATCCAGAAGCTCTTTTTGGTTATAAGAGACGATGGCAGAAACATTATGTACAAAATAAATTACAAATAACGCGGAAAAACACACATAATAGTACAATTGGTTAGAGGGCTGTAAAACGGCAGCCATCTTCTCCGGCGCTGTTCATACATTACTTTGGAGCCAAGACTGTTATTGATTACTATAATCTTGGCCGTAAATCACTTTCCAACTTCATTTAACCAATCTGAAAATAAAGCCATGTGAACAAAAAAATAGCCTAGAACCCTTGACTTGAGAGCAGAGAGAAAGACAGAGCCTTGTCAATGTGTGGGTGTGACAGTCAGCTGTCCTCTGTGCTGTTCCGTCAACACACACTTTCTGAGCAGAGCCACAGAGAGAGCCACAGCACAGAGAGTAATCACCTTGGCTAATCCCTGGTAAGCAGTGTGGAAATAGAACCTGCAGTGGGGGGCTATCAGGGTTATATGCACAGTGTCAATTACCATAGAGACCCCCGTTCCTCTGTTTCCATTTGTCACTCAGTGTGTGTGTATATGTGTGTGCATGTGTGTCTAGACAGGGGAAATGCTGCCTACAGCAGAGTGTTAATCTGTCCCCCCGAGACGTCAATTCAATGTTAATTCCACGTTGGTTCAACGTAATTTCATTGAAATTACGTGGAAACAATGTTGATTCAACCAGTGTGTGCCCAGTGGGAGTGTGCTTCCATTTAGACATCTCCAGCCCTCCCGGCTCTCTCTCCCCTCCTCGCCCTGTCTCCCGGGGTTTCTATGGCAACAGCCCCCTGCACCCTCTCTCTATCCCAACGGGTTTACCTGAGCCGGTAATGTCAGCCTATGTTACTATGACCTTTAAACACAAGACAGGAAACGAAACACCTTGTCTCCTGGAATCTAGCCTGAGCTACATCCTTGTTGATCCCTGCTGTACTGTACATCCCCACCCTGCTCCAAATATTGTCAACGCCTCCACTGCTAAATGCACTCATTAGCATGCACACGCTGTAAGGGAGGTTTTCAGAAAGGGTTTTTCTACTCACCCATGTTAGCCATGGCTGCAGGTCGGCAGGCGCTCACTCTGTCTCCCTAGGATTCTATCCCGGCTCCCTGGCTGTGTGTGTGTTTGGCTTAGTAATGAGAGAAGAGTAGCCCTTCTTCAGGCCAGGCGTGCCCCGTCTCCCAGCTCTGCTTCAGTCAGCTGAGCAGTCTGTGTCTCCCTCCCTCCCTCTCTCTCTGCTCTACCACCCTGCTCCCCCTCTCATCACTGCACTTGCGTTCTCTCTCCCTATCTCCCTCTCTGTCTCTCTGCCTTCATTTCCCTCTGTTTCTCTCACACAGTACGAGAGCTTGGGACTATAAGGTTCTATCTGCATTTTAGTCAAAATGTAGTTATTGACATAGCCTTGTTCTGTTCAATGTTCTCTAACTATATAGTACTCTAAATACCCCAATTCATGTTGTTAAGTTCAAAAGAATACACGGATAAAAAATTGCTGACACCATTCAAACCAATGAAGGTTCGGAACACTGTCTGTCTTGTCTGTACCGCTCAGTCCCTGCCTCTGTTTTCTAATTCTCTCATGTCTTTCTCCTTCTCCTTCTCTTTCACACAATCCCTCCCACTCCCACTCCCCCTCCCCCTCCCCCTCCCCCACCCTTCTGCCTCTCTTCCTCTCGCTCTCTCAAATCAATTCAATTCAATTCAATTTAAGGGGCTTTATTGCCATGGTAGACATTTGTTTACATTGCCAAAGCAAGTGAAATAGATAATAAACAAAAAGTGAAATAAACAATCAAAAATTAACAGTAAACATTACATTAATCGAGAATTTCAACAAGCATTTTGCTACGGCTGGCCATGCTTTCCACCTGGCTACCACTACCCCGGCCACCAGCTCTGCACCCTCAGCTGCAAATTGCCCATGCCCCCCCGCTTCTCCTTCACACAAATTCAGACAGCTGATGTTCTGAAAGAGCTGCAAAATCTGGACCCCTACAAATCATCTGGGCTAGACAATCTGGACCCTTTCTTTCTAAAAAATAGCAGCCGAAATTGTCGCAACCCCTATTACTAGCCTGTTCAACCTCTCTTTTGTAACGTCTGAGATCCCCAGAGATTGGAAAGCTGCCGCGGTCATCCCCCTCTTCAAAGGGGGTGACACTAGATCCAAACTGTTACAGACCTGCAGTGAGGGAAAAAAGTATTTGATCCCCTGCTGATTTTGTACGTTTGCCCACTGACAAAGACATGATCAGTCTATAATTTTAATGGTAGGTTTATTTGAACAGTGAGAGACAGAATAACAACAAAGAAATTCAGAAAAACGCATGTCAAAAATGTTATAAATTGATTTGCATTTTAATGAGGGAAATAAGTATTTGACCCCTCTGCAAAACATGACTTAGTACTTGGTAGCAAAACCCTTGTTGGCAATCACAGAGGTCAGACGTTTCTTGTAGTTGGCCACCAGGTTTGCACACATCTCAGGAGGGATTTTGTTCCACTCCTCTTTGCAGAACTTCTCCAAGTCATTAAGGTTTCGAGGCTGACGTTTGGCAACTCGAACCTTCAGCTCCCTCCACAGATTTTCTATGGGATTAAGGTCTGGAGACTGGCTAGGCCACTCCAGGATCTTAATGTGCTTCTTCTTGAGCCACTCCTTTGTTGCCATGGCCATGTGTTTTGGGTCATATTCATGCTGGAATACCCATCCACAACCCATTTTCAATGCCCTGGCTGAGGGAAGGAGGTTCGCACCCAAGATTTGACGGTACATGGCCCCATCCATCGTCCCTTTGATGCGGTGAAGTTGTCCTGTCCCCTTAGCAGAAAAACACCCCCAAAGCATAATGTTTCCACCTCCATGTTTGACGGTGGGGATGGTGTTCTTGGGGTCATAGGCAGCATTCCTCCTCCTCCAAACACGGCGAGTTGAGTTGATGCCAAAGAGCTCGATTTTGGTCTCATCTGACCACAACACTTTCACCCAGTTCTCCTCTGAATCATTCCAGATGTTCATTGGCAAACTTCAGACGGGCCTGTATATGTGCTTTCTTGAGCAGGGGGACCTTGCGGGCGCTGCAGGATTTCAGTCCTTCAGGGCGTTGTGTGTTACCAATTGTTTTCTTGGTGACTATGGTCCCAGCTGCCTTGAGATCATTGACAAGATCCTCCCGTGTAGTTCTGGGCTGATTCCTCACCGTTCTCATGATCATTGCAACTCCACAAGGTGAGATCTTGCATGGAGCCCCAGGCCGGGGGAGATTGACAGTTATTTTGTGTTTCTTCCATTTGCGAATAATCGCACCAACTGTTGTCACCTTCTCACCAAGCTGCTTGGCGATGGTCTTGTAGCCCATTCCAGCCTTGTGTAGGTCTACAATCTTGTCCCTGACATCCTTGGAGAGCTCTTTGGTCTAGGCCATGGTGGAGAGTTTGGAATCTAATTGATTGATTGCTTCTGTGGACAGGTGTCTTTTCTACAGGTAACAAGCTGAGATTAGGAGCACTCCCTTTAAGAGTGTGCTCCTAATCTCAGCTCGTTACCTGTATAAAAGACACCTGGGAGCCAGAAATCTTTCTAATTGAGAGGGGGTCAAATACTTATTTCCCTCATTAAAATGCAAATCAATTTATACAAATTTTTACATGCGTTTTTCTGGTTTTTTTTGTTGTTATTCTGTCTCTCACTGCTCAAATAAACCTACCATTAAAATTATAGACTGATAATTTTTTTGTCAGTGGGCAAACGTACAAAATCAGCAGGGGATCAAATACTTTTTTCCCTCACTGTATATCCATCCTGCCCTGCCTTTCGAAAGTTTTTGAAAGCCAAGTTAACAAACAAATCACCAACCATTTCGAATCCCACCGTACCTTCTCTGCTATGCAATCCGGTTTCTGAGCTGGTCATGGGTGCACCTCAGCCCCGCTCAAGGTCCTAAACGATATTATAACCGCGATCGATAATAGACAGTACTGCGCAGCCGTCTTCATCGACCTGGCCAAGGCTTTCGACTCTGTCAACCACCGCATTCTTATTGGCAGACTAAATAGCCTTGGTTTCTCAAATGACTGCCTCGCCTGATTCACCAACTACTTCTCAGATAGAGTTCAATGTGTCAAATCGGAGGGCCTGTTGTCTGGACCTCTGGCAGTCTCTATGGGGGTGCCACAGGGTTAAATTCTCGGGCCGACTCTTTTCTCTGTGTATATCAATGATGTCGCTCTTGCTGCTGGTGACTCTCAGATCCACCTCTACGCAGACGACACCATTTTGTATACATCTGGCATTGGACACTGTGTTAACAAACCTCCAAACAAGCTTCAATGCCATACAACACTCCTTCCGTAGCCTCCAACTGCTCTTAAACACTAGTAAAACTAAATGCATGCTCTTCAATCGAACGCTGCTGGCACCCGCCCACCCGACTAGAATCACTACTCTCGGCGGGTCTGACCTAGAGTATGTGGACAACTACAAATACCTAGGTGTCGAACTCCCGAGTGGCGCAGTGGTCTAGAGATCCTGATTCGAGTCCAGGCTCTGTCGCAGCCGGCCGCGACCGGGAGACCCATGGGCGGTGCCCAATTGTTCCAGCGTCGTCCAAGGTAGGGGAGGGTTTGGCTGGCAGGGAAGTGGGTTCGTTTCCCACGGGGGGCCAGTATGAAAAAAACAAACACATGTATGCATTCACCAACTGTAAGTTGCTCTGGATAAGAGCGTCTGCTAAATGACTAAAATATCTGGTTAGACTGTAAACTATCCTTCCAGACTCACATTAAGCATCTCCAATCCAAAGTTAAATCTAGAATCGGCTTCCTATTTCGCAACAAAGCCTCCTTCACTCATGCTGCCAAACATGCCCTCGTTAAACTGACTATCCTACTGATCCTTGACTTCGGCAATGTCATTTACAAAATAGCCTCCAACACTCTACTCAGCAAATTGGATGTAATCTATCACAGTGCCATCTGTTTTGTGACCAAAGTCCCATATACTACCCACCACTGTGACCTGTACGCTCTTGTTGGCTGGTCCGCACTACATATTCGTCGCCAAACCCACTGGCTCCAGGTCATCTATAAATCACTGCTAGGCAAATCCCCGCCTTATCTTAGCTCATTGGTCACCATAGCAACACCCACCCTTAGTATGCCCTCCAGCAGGTATATCTCACTGGTCATCCCCAAAGCCAACACCTCCTTTGGCCGCCATTCCTTCCAGTTCTCTGCTGCCAATGACTGGAGCGAACAGCACTAACTCTTATCTCCCTCACTACCTTTAAGCATCAGTTGTCAGAGCACCTTACCGATCACTGCACCTGTACACAGCCCATCTGAAATTAGCCCACCCAACTACCTCATCCCCATATTGTTATTTATTTTGCTCATTTGCACCCCAGTATCTCTTTTTGCACATCATCTCTTGCACATCTATCATTCCAGTGTTAATACTAAATTTTTATTATTTTGCACTATGGCCTATTTATTGCCTTACCTCCATAACTTGCTACATTTGCACACACTGTATATATTTTTTTCTGTTGTATTTTTGACTTTATGATTTCTTTACCCCATATGTAACTCTGTGTTGTTGTTTTTATCGCACTGCTTTGCTTTATCTTGGCCAGGTCGCAGTTGTAAATTAGAACTTGTTCTCAACTGGTTTACCTGGTTAAATAAAGGTGGAAAAAAAAAAAAAAACATTCACAAACGTTTGAAAGGAATATTGACATTTCATATGTCATATTATGGCTATGTACAGTGTTATAACAACGAGCAAATTGTTAAAGTACAAAAGGGAAAATAAATAAACAGAAATATGGCTTGTATTTACAATGGTGTTTGTTCTTCATTGGTTGCCCTTTTCTTGTGGCAACAGGTCACAAATCGTGCTGCTCTGATGGCACACTGTGGTATTACACCCAATAGATAGGGAAGTTTATCAAGATTTATCGGCCAAATAGCATTCCAGTTTGCTCTGTTTCTTGGTAAATTATTTTCTCATGATTCGGTTGGGGCTAATTGTGTTGCTGTTGCTGTCCTGGGGCTCTGTGGGGTCTGTTTGTGTTTGTGAACAGAGCCCCAGGACCAGCTTGCTTAAGGTAGTCGTCTCTAGGTTAATCTCTCTGTAGGTCATGGCTTTGTTATGGAAGCTTTGGGAATCGTATAATTTAATCTCTCTCTCTCTCTCTCTCTCTCTCTCTCTCTCTCTCTCTCTCTCTCTCTCTCTCTCTCTCTCTCTCTCTCTCTCTCTCTCTCTCTCTCTCTCTCTCTCTAAATGCTCATCAGTCAACTATTAGCTCCTAGGAGACACTGAGACTGAAATGCAAGAAGCCCTAACAATGACGCAAAAACGGATTCCCTTTACGGGTTCAGCCTCCCCGTAGACCTTTTACGATTACAACAAATAACAACAAATAAAAAAGAATGGTGTGACTGCTAAATAAATAATGCAGTATAAACTACAATGGGTAAGCTACTGTGATAGGACTATCTATCTGACATCATCTTATAGTTTTTCTCGATTGCTAAGACACATTTCTTGAAAGCTGCTCTCCTTTTCTCTTAACTGTGAAGACAAAACCCAATTTTCAAGCTACATTCACAAAACCTCAGACTCTTCTTGCAAAACCAAACTTTCACCTCAAAACAGTTCAATCTGTGCTCAAAACTGAACTATGTTGTCAAATCGTGCCCCGAGTCAATCAAAATTAAAAACACTACTGAACAGTCACTAAACACTACGTAGAAAAATAGAAAACACAATGCTCAGGACATGAAGCTGGAGAAATAAATGTTTATTGTTCACTGTAGGCTAAATGCATGTTGCAAAACAAAAAAAACCTGTGCATTTAGCACTTGTACAAAAAGACAAAACAGAAATCTTGTGCATTTACATGTAGCACTTGTAAAAACAAACAGAAATCTTATGCGTTTGCCACTTGTGTACAGTAAGCCCATGTAAAAATAAAGTACAAAAATATACAAATAAGTGCATTACTCAGCCACAGCATCATGTCTCCGTACTGGGTCAGGCCACAGGACTTCATCCACATCACAGGCCACATATTGTCTGGCCAGGCAACGGGGGGAAAAAAACCTGGCATGCCGTATCCAGGCTTGGCATGCCTCCACACCTATGTCACCACAGGCAAGTCCCATGGCTTGCAGGAGATTTACCCTGGTGTAAGGTTGGCGTTCATATACCTTCCACCGCCATGAGGAGAAGAATTCCTCAATGGGGTTTAGGAAAGGGGAGTACGGTAGAAGGCAAAGATTGATAAAACCTTGGTTCATATTGTACCACTCTCTAACCTGGAGGGCTCTGTGAAAACTCACATTGTCCCAAACAACAACATAGATGGGATGCTCATCCTGCTGCCCTAACAAAGCATCTCGCATGTGATTGAGGAAAATGAGGAGCTGGTGAGTGTTGTAGGGCCCCAGGTTGGCATGATGGTGGACAACCCCATGATTGCTGATGGCAGCACATAATGTGACATTGCCACCACGCTGCCCAGGAACACCAACAATGGCCCGATGGCCAATCACATTACGGCCTCTCCTTCTCCTTTTGGTGAGATTAAACCCAGCTTCATCCATGTAGATGTATTGATGGGGTCTTTCCATTGCATCCAGTTGAAAAACCCTCTGTAGAAATAGATATAGTTTTGTAAGTGATACGGAAAAAGTGATTTAGGCCACTACAGTAAATCACTACTTAGAGTAATCAACATTGAATGTGTCTGGATATATGCCAACCTGTACATACTGGAATCTTTGCTCTTTGACTCTGTCTGAGTTGCGATCAAAAGGCACTCTGTATAGCTGTTTCATGTGCAGTCTGTTGCGCTTGAGGACATGATCAACAGTAGAGAGGCTGACACTGTTGATACCCTCAAAATTTAAATGGTCCTCAATGATCTTCTGCTGAATTTCGCTCAGTTTAATGGCATTGTTCTCACGGACCATATCAACAATTAGGGTCTCTTGGTGTGGGGAGAACATACCTGTCCTCCCACCCCCATGTGGCAGTCTTTCAATTCTACAAAAAGAGAACATGGAGTTACAAAAAATATACATGGAATACTAGGCCTACAAACAGTTAGACCAACCCTCCATTACAATACTACAGTACATTGGTACAGTGATGTACTGAAACATATATTTACTTACAGTATACTGTGGTACAGTATATAGTATGTCATACAGTAATTGCTGTCAACATTTACATACTGTACTATAATGTCAAAAAAAGGTAATTACCTGTTCTCTTCTCTAAATCTTCGGATTATGGTGGACACAGTGAATCTACTGATGTTTGGTTGTACCCTTTGTCCAGCCTCCCTCATGCTCATACCATGGACAAGAACATGGTCAATCACAGTAGCTCTGATTTCATCAGATATTACTGTTCTTTGTCTTCGCTGACCCCCTCGACCACCTCGACCTCCTCTCACACGAACTCTTCCTCTCAGATTTCTATCCATTGTAGGGCCTCACAAACCAGTGCTCTCTGAACTGGCTTACTGTAAATGTTCCCTCACATCATTACAGTTTTTCTCAATTGCTAAAACACTCAACCCTATTGTCTGAACCAAATGCTCAGTTGCCTGAACCCACTGATTGAATCAATCACTCTTTTGGCAAAACCATAAGCACTTTTCACCTGTTTAGACACAACTTGCCAACACATTTTCATTGTGATGCACCCGTGCTGCATAATGGTGAGCACAGGTGACAAAAGTCAAACACAATTAGAGCACAGGTGTCACCACTTGAACACAACAACTTAAAATTGATCACACTTGTGGCTAATGATGTGAGGGAACATATACAGTAAGCCAGTTCAGAGAGCACTGGTTTGTGAGGCCCTACAATGGATAGAAATCTGAGAGGAAGAGTTCGTGTGAGAGGAGGTCGAGGTGGTCGAGGTGGTCCGAAGACAAAGAACAGTAATATCTGATGAAATCAGAGCTACTGTGATTGACCATGTTCTTGTCCATGGTATGAGCATGAGGGAGGCTGGACAAAGGGTACAACCAAACATCAGTAGATTCACTGTGTCCACCATAATCCGAAGATTTAGAGAAGAGAACAGGTAATTACCTTTTTTTTGACAAGTACAGTATGTAAATGTTGACAGCAATTACTGTATGACATACTATATACTGTACCACAGTATACTGTAAGTAAATATATGTTTCAGTACATCACTGTACCAATGTACTGTAGTATTGTAATGGAGGGTTGGTCTAACTGTTTGTAGGCCTAGTATTCCATGTATATTTTTTGTAACTCCATGTTCTCTTTGTAGAATTGAAAGACTGCCACATGGGGGTGGGAGGACAGGTATGTTCTCCCCACACCAAGAGACCCTAATTGTTGATATGGTCCGTGAGAACAATGCCATTAAACTGAGCGAAATTCAGCAGAAGATCATTGAGGACCATTTAAATTGTTGAGGGTATCAACAGTGTCAGCCTCTCTACTGTTGATCGTGTCTCAAGCGCAACAGACTGCACATGAAACAGCTATACAGAGTGCCCTTTGATCGCAACTCAGACAGAGTCAAAGAGCAAAGATTCCAGTATGTACAGGTTGGGGATATATCCAGACACATTCAATGTTGATTACTCTAAGCAGTGATTTACTGTAGTGGCCTAAATCACTTTTTTCCGTATCACTTACAAAACTATATCTATTTCTACAGAGGGTTTTTTCAACTGGATGCAATGGAAAGACCCCATCAATACATCTACATGGATGAAGCTGGGTTTAATCTCACCAAAAGGAGAAGGAGAGGCAGTGTGATTGGCCATCGGGCCATTGTTGTTCCTGGGCAGCGTGGTGGCAATGTCACATTATGTGCTGCCATCAGCAATCATGGGGTTGTCCACCATCATGCCAACCTGAGGCCCTACAACACTCACCAGCTCCTCATTTTCCTCAATCACATGCAAGATGCTTTGTTAGGGCAGCAGGATGAGCATCCCATCTATGTTGTTGTTTGGGACAATGTGAGTTTTACAGAGCCCTCCAGGTTAGGAGAGTGGTACAATATGAACCAAGGTTTTATCAATCTTTGCCTTCCACCGTACTCCCTTTCCTAAACCCCATTGAGGAATTCTTCTCCTCATGGCGGTGAAGGTAAGAACGCCAACCACACCAGGGTAAATCTCGCAAGCCATGGGACTCTGCCTGTGGTGACATAGGTGTGGAGGCATGCCAAGCCTGGATACGGCATGCCAGGTTTTTTTCCCCGTTGCCGGCCAGACAAAATGTGGCTTGTGATGTGGATGAAGTCCTGTGGCCTGACCCAGTACGGAGACATGATGCTGTGGCTGAGTAATGGACTTATTTGTATATTTTTGTACTTTATTTTTACATGGGCTTACTGTACACAAGTGGCAAACGCATAAGATTTCTGTTTGTTTTTACAAGTGCTACATGTAAATGCACAAGATTTCTGTTTTGTCTTTTTGTACAAGTGCTAAATGCACAGTTTTTATTTTGTTTTGCAACATGCATTTAGCCTACAGTGAACAATAAACATTTATTTCTCCAGCTTCATGTCCTGAGCATTGTGTTTTCTATTTTCCCACGTAGTGTTTTTGTGACTGTTCAGTAGTGTTTTTAATTTTGATTGACCCGGGGCACGACTGACAACATAGTTCAGTTTTGAGCACAGATTGAACTGTTTTGAGGTGAAAGTTTGGTTTTGCAAGAAGAGTCTGATAATAAATAATAATAATATGCCATTTAGCAGACGCTTTTATCCAAAGCGACTTACAGTCATGCGTGCATACATTTTTTGTGTATGGGTGGTCCCGGGGATCGAACCCACTACCTTGGCGTTACAAGCGCCGTGCTCTACCAGCTCATTAGCCACAAGTGTGATCAATTTTGAGTTGTTGTGTTCAAGTGGTGACACCTGTGCTCTAATTGTGTTTGACTTTTGTCACCTGTGCTCACCATTATGCAGCACGGGTGCATCACAATGAAAATGTGTTGGCAAGTTATGTCTAAACAGGTGAAAAGTGCTTATGGTTTTGCCAAAAGAGTGATTGATTCAATCAGTGGGTTCAGGCAACTGAGCATTTGGTTCAGACAATAGGGTTTAGTGTTTTAGCAATTGAGAAAAACTGTAATACATCTTATTACATCATAATTCCTTCCTATCGACAAGACTTGCTCGGCCAACAGAGCAAGAGACATTCATTTCATAAGAAGTAGCAAAATAAGGCCACACCAGCGACACATCATGTAAAGTAATACAAATAAAGATAGAAATTAAAATAGAACCCATTACTGTAGTGGTGCAGGAAATGCTGGTACAGATTAAGAGGCTCTGTCAGCAAGATGATCAATACTTATACTGTGTTAGGAGTGTTAAAACCAAATTGATGCCAAGAATAGTTGTATTACCATGTCCATGGATGTGCATAGAAGGACTTTAAAAAGACCTCCAGCTAAGAGCCACATGTATGGATAGTTCCATTTCTGCTGCCCTGGTCCTCTGTAGCTCAGCTGGTAGAGCACGGCGCTTGTAACGCCAAGGTAGTGGGTTCGATCCCCGGGACCACCCATACACAAAAATTTATGCACGCATGACTGTAAGTCGCTTTGGATAAAAGCGTCTGCTAAATGGCATATTATTATATTATATTATTATTTTGATCAGCAGGTGGCAGTGTAAGACAGATCACTAAAATGATTTTTTTCCGCCCCAAGGTTGATGATTACATTTTGTCTCTCCAACTTACATCCATTATCAATATTCGTGATAGTTGCGGTATCTACTGAAAAACTGTCATGTAAAAATGGCAATGCCATTGTCCAAAGCTTTAGTGGCATGTTTGATTCCTCCACTCTGTACAAATAATGTGGACACAATATCAAGGCCTGTTCTTTGTTTATGAGTCATGTCCCACCTGGGACAAAGAGGACTAAGTAAGGAAGTCTGTAAATAGTTTCCCTCTTATTGACTTTAGATTTAACCCAATGAACAGAATCCATCATGACCAGACCAGGCATGTTATCACAAGACAATCATGGGGAAACCCAGGTCTCTCTGACACAACTTATTAGTGATTCTACCTCAGACAAGTCAGCTAAACGTATTGGAAGGTCTGAATAGGGGCCAGAAGGTTACTGGACACAGAGGGAATATTTAGCCTCACTGCTTCTGTGTCCTGTTGACAGATTCTGACCTATGGTAAAGCTTCAGAGTTAAATAAATATATCTTACTCAGTGATGTGTCCATTCCAGACCCAGATAGAATGCATTATATGGATAAGTGCATCATTTGTATATTAAATGCTCCATACATAGACAGGGAATCATATTTTGTTAGACTGATGAAACAAAACCAAGAGCTTTTTATTCACAGCACGAGGTGTGTTTTCTTTTCTTTCTAAGTGTGCCTGCCACAGAGAAAACACGTAATTCAATTACCCAACAGACAATCTAATTGGTGTTACAGTTCAGATAACTCTATTTCATGGACAGAGCAAGTTAAGATCAGCCTCTGGGGTATTTTAAGAGAAGAATCCAGGAGCACTTCAGAAGTGCATCAGCTATTATGACAGAGAAGCAGTCATTCGTATTCACACGTTCCTTCCTCATGTCATGCCTTATAACAGAGACATTATTCACACTACTGCACAAGAGCATAAGAGCAGCTTTGTGATTCATTGCGCCTTTCTGGATGACGTCAAAGTCAGCGCATCAGGCATACTCTAAATTCCCTAATTGAACTGTCTGTGAAGTAGGGCTGTAGTTCATGTACTGTAGTAGTTTGTATCAGAAAACCACATCTGGTCCAAACTGAATGACCTATTTCACAGCTGTTACGTATGGTATTTGACAATGATAGTGGATGCTGTAGTGTTGTCAGCACTCCCTCCCGCCACTGGCCAGATAATTCCAGTGTTAGGGAAGGAAGGTAATTTCTGGGAGTGGTGCTGTTGTCTTCCCCAGACAACCTTCATTAGCTAATGGCCTTGTCCAGGACTAATCAATTCAGTCTCCCAGACATCCCTCTTCCAACCTAGACAGTACGCAGTGTAACACTCTGTGCCCTCTCTCTTTCACTCTCTCCCTCACTCCTTCTCTCCCTCCCTTGTTTCTCTGTTGTCTCCTTATTCCATCTCTTTCACCCACCCAGAAACCCTGCTTTATTTCTGTTTGTCTTTTACCCTAGGCAGTGACATTGGAGATACATGCTCATGCCTTTCCCTGTTTAACTGCCCAAGAGGCCTGTTATGACGCAGTGTGAATTACTACAGCCTGCTCGAAAATAACTACCAACTAAATTATAACATTCATTCAAATAAAAACAATTATATGTGGAGTCGTATGGGACAGTGCCATTAAAATAAAATGGTTGTCAATGTAATAGGTACCCCTAAAGGGTTCAAACTGGACATTTCATAAAGTCTGCTCCTTCATATTACTATATCGTTCATCAGTGAGTGGGTGGGGTTTCTCTCTCTCTCTCTCTCTCTCTCTCTCTCTCTCTCTCTCTCTCTCTCTCTCTCTCTCTCTCTCTCTCTCTCTCTGACAGCTGGGATGGTGGACCAAGGCTCTATGGGTGGTCAGGGGAAGTGTCCTCTGCCCCCCCGTCGGGGTGTTACCCCCTGTGCCAGCTGAGACAGCTCCCAGACCTTACGCCCTCATCAAATAGTCAAAAGCACCAAAACACAGGGACCCCTTCATCCTCCTGGAGAGTACCCACATCATGCAAGTAATTTGAAATATAATGACGACCCTACAGTATACTCAGAACTGCATATTTAAGACTGGGTGAGGGGGGAAGCGCACCCCTTGACCTGGGCCAGAAATAAACAAAAGGAAAGATCCAGAATGAAGTAACAGACTGCATGTGTATGGCGACAAACATGGAAGATGGAGTCTAATAGAAAACACACACATCCACACACACGTGCACTCAGAAGTGTGTGCACACGCACATTCGCACACACACACACACACAATGTGGACACACAAAAAGTGAACACACAGATAATCCCCTTTCTTCATTTTTTCTCATGTGGAGTGTAGAGATTTTAGAGTGCCAGTTCATGAGGCTCTGACAGATTCATCTCCTTCAAACTCACTGTGTCGTTTTGCCAGATGAAGCTGTAAACTGATCAAACGGAGAGATTTGACATATATTGATGAATTCCTCAAAGCCATCCTGTTTCATTAATTGCAGGACCATTATGCAAAAACTTGCACAGCCGGCGATATCTACATTCCAATGTTCTCATATGGCATATAACAAGACATTTGATCCTGTTTCGATTTTCCTTAAGACAACTTGCTACAATGTGGCAAAACATAAATTCCTGCAGCAGTTCTGCACCTCTTTGCCTGCCCACTGGGCACAAACTGGTTGAATCAACGTTGTTTCAACGTATTTTGTCAACGTATTGTGACGTTGAATCTATGTTTGAAAATCATTTGGATTTGCAAAAAGTCATCAACCAGTACTGTTTTCATATCATTTCCACCAGCATTGCAAACATTAAAATTTGGGTAAAACTTCAATTTAAATACAATGACTTAACCTGACTAACAGGTTGTTACATCAATCTAATTTCAACGTAATCATCAAAACTATGTATATGTTGAAATTGCGTAGGAAATTCCACATAGAATGGTTACAAATTTCACGTAGAATTTAAGTGGAAATTGTAACACAATTCAAGTCATGTGGTGTTGTAAATACACTGACCATGCAACATCACATCCATGCCACTTTTTCATAATATTTTAGATGTTGAAATGTTTGCATATTCTCACTGTTTAATCAACATCTGTTTTTCATCCTATATTCAATATACTGTATATTGGGTGGTTGAAATTATGTTGAATTTCATATTTGATTAGACATATTTTATTTGACTTTGTTTCAATGTTGACAGTAAAATGGTATGTTTGAATCAACGTCATTGTTTCAACGTCATGCCATCAACCTAAATAAAGAGATACCTACAGTGCATTTGGAAAGTATTCAGACCTGCCACGTTTGTTCATAGACGGGTCAGACCAAGGCGCAGTGTGATATGCATACATGTTTATTTTAAACTTAATAAACAACGACAAAACAATAAACCAACGAAACGTGACGTCCAAAGGTAACACACAACAAACCTCACACGGAACAAGATCCCACCACCCCTAATTGCCAATAGGCTGCCTAAGTATGCTCCCCAATCAGAGACAACGAGCGACAGCTGCCTCTGATTGGGAAACACACCCGGCCAAACATAGAACTACAAAACCTAGATCACAAACATAGAAAATACAACATAGAAAATCACACCCTGACTCAACAAATAAGAGTCCCTAGAGTCAGGGCGTGACAAGACCCCTCAACTTTTTCCACATTTTGTTACGTTACATCCTTATTCTAAAATTGATGAAATTGTTTTTTCGTATGGTGGATGGAGTGGTTGGTGCACGCCGACTGACCCGTATGGTGGATGGATTTGTTACGCTATGGTTAAACCCAGCACTCAGAGAAACAAAACACGACTAAGGGAGTGGAAGAAACAAAATTATTTTAATAAAAGTTCAATTTGTCTTAGTCCAAAAACAACTGAAGAAAAGGAACAGAGTGGGCTAGTCGGCTCCGGAGGAAGGAGAGGCTGAGGCAGGCAGGCAGGCAGGCAGGCATGTCTGAACTGAAGACAAAACAAACGACAGGTTAAGGAGAGTAAAAAGCCAGGCTGAAGACAAAGACAATTTAACTTTACTGGTGAGCCAAGTTACCGCTCTAGTAAGAACAACGATCTGGCGCCGGTGGAGAGCCATGCCCAGGAATTAGTAGTGCAGGTTGATGAGAGAATAGGATGCAGCTGCGTAGGCAGGAATCACTGGAAACAACCCGCAGCTGCACAGGAGAGGCAGATCCTGAGCACGCCCCCCGATCCACTCCAGACACACCCACATAATGGGGACAAACACACATACAGATACAACAGACAAAGAGGGGACAAAACAAGGAGGAAGGGAAACAGAAAAGGGAGAGACAAGCTGCCACATAACAGGATTGGTTGGTGCACGCCGACTGACCCGTATGGTGGATGGAGTGGTTGGTGCACGCCAACTGACCCGTATGATGGATGGAGTGGTTGGTGCACGCCGACTGACCCGTATGGTGGATGGAGTGGTTGGTGCCGACTGACCCGTATGGTGGATGGAGTGGTTGGTGCCGACTGACCCGTATGGTTGATAGAGTGGTTGGTGCACGCCGACTGACCCGTATGGTGGATGGAGTGGTTGGTGCATGCCGACTGACCCATATGGTTGATGGAGTAAAGAAGCCCATTCCATCCATTCTTTTGTTTTTTGAAGAAGAGTATCTTCCTTCGCATGTACAGTATATTTGGGTTACAGTACCTTCCACTAATATTGGCACCCTTGGTAAATATGAGCAAAATGGGCTGTGAAGAAAATGTCTTTGCTGTTTATCCTCTTGAGAAAAACCTGTATAAATAAAGGCTAAATAAAAAGTGTTAAGTAAAAAATAGATAAGTAAAAAATAATGCAAATAGTCCGGGTAGCCGTGATTAGCTGTTCAGGAGTCTTATGGCTTGGGGGTAGAAGCTGTTAAGAAACCTTTTGGACCTAGACTTGGTGCTCCGGTACTGCTTGCCGTGCGGTAACAGAGAGAACAGTCTATGACTAGGGTGGCTGGAGTCTTTGACAATTTTGAGGGCCTTCCTCTGACACCGCCTGGTATCGAGGTCCTGGATGGCAGGAAGCTTGGCCCTAGTGATGTACTGGGCCATACGCACTACCCTCTGTAGTACCTTGCGGTCGGAGGCCGAGCAGTTGCCATACCATGCGGTGATGCAAACAGTCAGGATGCTCTCGATGGTGCAGCTGTAGAACCTTTTGAGGATCTGAGGACCCATGCCAAATCTTTTCAGTCTCCTGAGGGGGAATAGGCTTTGTCGTGCCCTCTTCATGACTGTCTTGGTGTGTTTGGACCATGATAGTTCGTTGGTGATGTGGACACCAAGGAACTTGAAGCTCTCAACCTGTTCCACTACAGCCCCATCGATGAGAATGGGGGCATGCTCAGTCCTTCTTTTTTTTTCCTGTAGTCCACAATCATCTCCTTTGTCTTGATCACGTTGAGGGAGAGGTTGTTATCCTGGCACCACACGGCCAGATCTCTGACCACCTCCCTATAGGCTGTCTCATCGTTGTCGGTGATCAGGCCTACCACTGTTGTGTCGTCGGCAAACTTAATGATGGTGTTGGAGTCGTGCCTGGCCATGCAGTCATGAGGGGCCCCCGTGTTGAGGATCAGCGTGGCAGGTGTGTTGTTACCTACCCTTACCACCTGGGGACGGCCCGTCAGGAAGTCCAGGATCCAGTTGCAGAGGGAGGTGTTTACTCCCAGGGTCCTTAGCTTCGTGATGAGCTTTGAGGGCACTATGGTGTTGAACGCTGAGCTGTAGTCAATAAATAGCATTCTCACGTAGGTGTTCCTCTTGTCCAGGTGTGAAAGGACAGTGTGGAGTGCAATAGAGATTGCATCATCTGTGGATCTGTTGGGGCGGTATGCAAATTGGAGTGGGTCTAGAGTTTCTGGGATAATGGTGTTGATGTGAGCCATGACCAGCCTTTCAAAGCACTTCATGGCTACAGACGTGAGTGCTACGGGTCGGTAGTCATTTAGGTAGGTTATCTTAGTGTTCTTGGGCACAGGGACTATGGTGGTCTGCTTGAAACATGTTGGTATTACAGACTCAGTCAGGCACATGTTGAAAATGTCAGTGAGGACACTTGCCAGTTGGTCAGCGCATGCTCGGAGTATGCTTCCTGGTAATCCGTCTGGCCCTGCAGCCTTGTGAATGTTGACCTGCTTAATAGTCTTACTCACATCGGCTACAGAGAGCGTGATTCCATAGTCCTCCGGAACAGCTGATGCTCTCATGCATGCTTCAGTGTTGCTTGCCTCGAAGCGAGCATAGAAGTGATTTAGCTCGTCTTGTAGGCTCGTGTCACTGGGCAGCTCGCGGCTGTGCTTCCCTTTGTAGTCTGTAATAGTTTGCAAGCCACCAAGTAATGATGGTGAGGATGACCCTTCACAACGTAAGCCAACTCCTAATTCTTGATCACTGTATTTGAGAAAGGTACTCTAATTGTAAAAACAATTTGCATGATGTTGTCCAATCTTTTATTGCAGAGAATCATCTTGGTCTCTCACATGACTTAACCCTGGAGCATGAGGTCTCCTTCTGCCTTCTTAATTGAGGGATCCCCTCACAAAATCACTGCAAATTATCATCAGACCCTTTTCCTGTGACAGACGCAAGTATGAAACTCTCCATTTAGAATGTTGGTTAGAAATTAGATTGTGTTTAGATTGCCTTACAAATATGTAGAAAAAGACTGGATGTTATTTTACACTTGCATGTGTTATTGTTTTAGGCCTACCCTAAAAAAAAAAAAAGATCCGCCAGAAAACCTGTGCCAATGAGAAGCAAAAGGCAAAAACTTCCTGCAAGCCGCCAAGTATTGGTGATGGGAGGAAATGGCAAACTAAAACGCCACGCAAGTCACCAAGCAGCTATAGTGAGGAGGACCCTTCACAACGTACGCCAACCCCTTAATCTCATTCTTGATCGATGTATTTGGGAAAGGAATTGTAATTGTACCAAGAATTGCCATGATGTTGTTCAATATTTTACTGCAGACAATTTTGAGCCTTCATGCTATATAGGTCATGTGTTAGACCGAGGTCTCCTTTTGCCTCTTCAGATGAGAGATCCTCCCCCTCACCAAAGCGCTGCAAAGGCTCAGACCCTTTTCCTATGCCGGAAGCAAATATGACATTTATTTTTAAACCATGTTTTATGAAATTGAAATGAGGCTGTTATATTTGGAAGTGAATAAAATGTAAAACGACTATGTTTAAAAAATAAAAATATGTGAGTCTCATTTGTGAGATCCGTGACCTTTTAAAGGAAAGTCACCCGAGTCCGGTTGAGGAATTCGACTTCAACCTGAATGAGACAGAGGAATATTTACTAAAGATGAAAGAGCAGCTAATGGAGAATGATAAAAATTAAATGCTTCATTGGTATGAGTTGAATGACGTTATATTGCCATGTAGTACTGTCACAAGCTGGGCTAGAACTCCGGTCTCAGATGTGGGGAGCTGGGGGTTCAACCCCTTAGCCACAGAGGAGGTATAGTTGGACCCAAATGAAACACCCAAGGCAATACTCCAGGTAAGTAGATTTAATGTAACAAAAAGGTTCTTTGCACTTCAAAAATAGTCCAACAAAAGTTCTTCTCAGAAAGAGGTATATTAACATAGGTAGAGTAACAAAACAGGAGGCAAAACAAAATAACTCCACGAGGGGAAAAACAAACTAAAGATAACTTAGAAAAGCTTACTTGGAAAGACACGGTGGGACAAAGCAGGAGACACATAGCCAGGACTCAAAAACCAAGTGAGGAACAGGGGAAAAAACACAGCTAAAATACTCTAGGGGAAACAAGGCACAGGTGACCTGGATCAAGCTAATAAGGACACACGAGGAAGAACTAAGGCAGAGGGGAACACAGATGACCTCTAGAGGCCCGGAGACAAACAGGAGGCAGGAAGCTGACAGGACCCCCTCCTCTAGGAACGACTCCTGACGTTCCTTCCAGAACACCCTGGCCTCAGGGTGCGAAACTCTCGGATCAACCCTGGGTCCAGGATGTCCCTGGCTGGAACCCAGGAGCGCTCCTCTGGCCCGTAGCCCTCCCAGTCCACCAGATACTGCAGAGAGTTCTGGACCCTCCGGGAGTCCAGTATCCGGCGGACTGTGTAGGCTGGCTGGCCGTCAATGATCCTGGGAGGTGGCGGGGGTCTGCGTGGGGGGGCAAAGGGAGAAGACAAGACAGGTTTAAGTAGTGAAACATGGAAAGTGGGGTTAATTCTAAGGGAGCGAGGGAGAACCAAACGATACGAAACAGGGTTAACCTTTCTTGCAATGCGGAAAGGGCCGATGTATTTCTGGGAAAGCTTCTTGGATTCGACCCGGAGGGGCAGGTTCTTAGTGGCCAACCAAACTCTCTGACCAGCTCGGAAACTAGGGGCCGTCCGGCGGCGGCGATTAGCCTGACTTTGGTATCTCTGGGAGGTCCGAAGGAGGGTACGCCTGGCCTTCTTCCAGGTCCGCCTACAGCGTTGGACAAAGCGCTGGGCCGAGGGAACACCAACTTGCGCCTCTTCCTCTGGAAATAATGGAGGGGGTGTAACCGAACTGGCATTCGAAGGGGGACAATCCGGTGGCTGAGGACTGGAGGGTGTTGTGGGCATATTCAGCCCAAATGATATAGGTGGCCCAAGACGTGGGATTACTGGCCGCCATACACCGCAGGATGGTCTCCAGATCCTGATTAATCCGTTCCGTTTGGCCATTAGACTCTGGATGGAACCCCGACGATAGGCTGGCTGTGGCCCCAATAAGCCTGCAGAAGGCCCCCCAAAACCGGGACGAGAATGGGGACCTCGGTCGGAGACCACGTCCAGGGGAATTCCAAATATCCGGAAGACATGGTTCATGAGGAGCTCAGCAGTCTCCTTAGCCGAGGGCAGCTTGGGCAGGGGAATAAACCGGGCAGCCTTAGAGAACCGGTCTACCACCACTAGGATGACGGTGTTGCCCTGGGATGGAGGAAGTCCCGTAACAAAGTCCAGAGAAAGGTGTGACCATGGCCTTCGAGGAACAGGTAAGGGATGGAGCAGTCCCTGGGGTCGCTGGCGTGTCGACTTTCCCTGGTTGCACACAGGGCAGGCCTCAACATAGACCTGCACGTCCTTCTTGATGGACGGCCACCAAAACCGCCGTCGGAGGAATTCCAGTGTGCGAGCACTGCCTGGATGGCATGTCAAGGGCGACTCACGACCCCACTGCAAGACGCGGGCCCGAACAGAGAGAGGAACGTACAGGCGACCGGCAGGACCACCGCCTGGATCGGGCTCATGGACAAGGGCCTCTCGTACCCCTCTTTCTAGTTCCCACTGAAGAGGTGCGACGATCCTAGACCTCGGAATAATCGATGCCAAGGGCTTCTCTTGTACCTCGGGAGAATAGGCTCGAGACAGGGCATCCGGCTTGACGTTCTTGGTGCCAGGTCGGTAAGACAGGAGGAACTGGAATCGATTAAAGAAAAGGGACCATCGTGCTTGCCGAGGGTTCATCCGCTTAGCCTGTTGGAGATATTCCAGGTTCTTGTGGTCTGTGAGAACCTGGAAAGGATGCTGAGCCCCCTCAAGCCAATGGCGCCACTCTTCCAAGGCCAGCTTAACCGCAAGCAACTCTCGATCCCCCACGTGGTAGTTGCGCTCGGCCTCAGACAGGCGGCGAGACATGAAGGCACAAGGGTGTAATCTCCCCATCCTCACCCCTCTGTGACAGGACGGCTCCCACCCCCACCTCTGAGGCGTCCACCTCCACCACGAAAGGTCTTTCTGGGTCAGGGATCACCAGAATCGGAGCAGAAGTGAAGCGGCGCTTGAGATCCTCGAAGGCCCCTGCTGCTTCCGGACCCCAGTGAATCTTGGTCCCTCCTCCCTTGGTAAGCGTCGTCAAAGGGGCTACCACAGAGCTGAAATTCTTAATGAACTTCCGATAGAAGTTAGAAAAGCCAATGAACCGTTGAACCTCCTTGACCGTGGCAGGTGTGGGCCAGCTGTGGACCGCTTTGACCTTCTTGGGATCCATCTCTAGGTGGCCGGGAGTGACAATAAACCCGAGAAACTGAGTCTGAGAAACATGAAACTCACACTTCTCAGGTTTAACGTAGAGGTGATTGTCAAGGAGCCTCTGGAGAACCCTGCTAACATGCCCCTCATGCTCCTTCAGTGACCTCGAGAAGATGAGGATATCGTCCAGGTACACGAAGACGAACAGATTAAGCATATCCCGGAGAACATCATTAATCAGGGCTTGGAATACTGCGGGGGCATTGGTGAGCCCGAACGGCATCACCCGATATTCATAGTGCCCCGTGGGCGTGTTGAACGCCGTCTTCCACTCGTCCCCTTGCCGGATCCGCACAAGATGGTAAGCATTGCGGAGATCCAGTTTAGTAAAAATGGAAGCCCCTTGAAGCAGCTCAAAAGCAGTGGCCATGAGAGGAAGGGGGTATCGATTCCGAACCGTGATCTTGTTGAGTCCCCGGTAATCAACACAAGGCCTAAGACCCCCGTCTTTCTTTTCAACAAAAAAGAAGCCCGCCCCAGCCGGGGAAGTAGAGGCACAGATGAGGCCGGCTGCCAAGGACTCCTTAATGTAGGTGTCCATAGCTGCTTGCTCGGGGGAGGACAAGGAAAAGATCCGACCTCTAGGAGGGCAGCAACCAGGGAGTAGATCAATGGCACAGTCATACGTGCGATGAGGCGGTAAGGAAGTAGCCAGGGCCTTGCTGAACACTGCCTTGAACCGATGGTAAACACTGGGGACTCGGGAGACGTCAACAGACTCTTGAAACTGGGTACTAGGGGCTGAGGGACTCTGAAGCATGCAGGTGAGTTGGCAAGTGGAACCCCAGCTTAGAATGGTGCCAGTAGGCCAGTCGATCTGGGGATTATGTCTGCATAGCCAAGGGTGACCCAGGATAATAGGATACTCGGGAGAGTCAATGAGATAGAAGGTCTCCTCCTGCTGGTGTTGAGAGATGGTAAGTCGCAGGGACTGAGTCGCCTCAGTAACCTTTCCTGGTTCCAGAGGTCTGCCATCTAAGGCTGTAACTGCCTGGGGTTGAGGAAGTAGTTGGGTAGGGATCTTAAGTTCCTTAGCCAAGGTTACATCCATGAAATCACCTGCGGCCCCGGAATCGATCATAGCCTGGACCCGATGCTGGTGGCCCTCCCAGGACAGAGTGGCTGGAATAGCTAGGACAGCGTTAGTAGGAGGAGCTCTAATTTTCCCCATCACAACCCTCCTGTAGCTGGGCGGGGACAGGCGTTTCCCGAAAGCTCGGGGCAAGTGGAGCGGAAGTGGCCGGCAACCCCGCAGTATAGGCACCGACGCTCCCTCATGCGACGTTCCCTTTCGTTGGGAGAAAGCCTGGAACGGCCTAACTGCATGCTCTCCGGGGAATCCTGGAGCAGTTCAGGAGCCGGGGAAGCTCTGAATGACGGAGTCCAAACAGGAGAAACAGAGCTGCTCAGAGGATCCTGGGACTGAGACACCTGGCGGCGAGCCGTTCTCCGCTCTCTTAGACGATTGTCCAGGCGGATGGCCAAGGCTATGAGGGACTCGAGATCTCCAGCTGGTTCTCGGGTGGCTAACTCATCTTGAAGGGGCTCAGATAACCCTCCCTGAAAACAGACCCTCAGCGCTTCATCATTCCATCCGCTCCTTGCTGCTATGGTCCGGAATTCAATGGCAAAATCTGCCGTGCTTCGGGGACCCTGACGGAGAGACAGTAGGCGCTTGGAAGCCTCCCGCCCACTGACAGGATGATCGAACACCCGCTTGAACTCTTCTACAAATGCAGCGTAGGAGTCACAACAGGCCTCCTGGGACTGCCACACCGCAGAGGCCCAGGCGAGCGCCTTGTCTGAAAGAAGGGTAATGATGTAGGCAATCTTGGAACGGTCTGTGGGAAAACTTGAGGGTTGGAGCTCGAAGGTGAGGGAGCATTGGGTGAGGAAACCCTGGCAAGAGCTTGGATCCCCAGAAAAGGGCTTGGGAGGTGGTAGTCGGGGCTCCGCCACTGGAGAAGGCCTGTCGTCACTGGGGGTTGACCTGGAGGAAGGGAGAGGACCAGGGAGGCGTTCAAAGAGCTGGTGGAGGGAACTCATCATTTCGGCCAGGAGTTGAGAATGACTAGCCATCAGCTCTTCTTGTCGGCTGAGAACGGCTTCATGGCGCTGGAAAGATGCCTCATGTCGAGTGATCACCGCCAACAGGTCCTGGGAACTGAGTGTTTCTGGGTCCATGATTGACTTGGTTTTTCTGTCACACGCTGGGCTAGAACTCCGGTCTCAGATGTGGGGAGCTGGGGGTTCAACCCCTTAGCCACAGAGGAGGTATAGTT
Organism: Coregonus clupeaformis; assembly: GCF_020615455.1. Taxonomy (NCBI): domain Eukaryota; kingdom Metazoa; phylum Chordata; class Actinopteri; order Salmoniformes; family Salmonidae; genus Coregonus; species Coregonus clupeaformis. The sequence continues at coordinate 28,504,356 of NC_059228.1, read as the reverse complement.
GGACCCAAATGAAACACCCAAGGCAATACTCCAGGTAAGTAGATTTAATGTAACAAAAAGGTTCTTTGCACTTCAAAAATAGTCCAACAAAAGTTCTTCTCAGAAAGAGGTATATTAACATAGGTAGAGTAACAAAACAGGAGGCAAAACAAAATAACTCCACGAGGGGAGAAAAACAAACTAAAGATAACTTAGAAAAGCTTACTTGGAAAGACACGGTGGGACAAAGCAGGAGACACATAGCCAGGACTCAAAAACCAAGTGAGGAACAGGGGAAAAAACACAGCTAAAATACTCTAGGGGAAACAAGGCACAGGTGACCTGGATCAAGCTAATAAGGACACACGAGGAAGAACTAAGGCAGAGGGGAACACAGATGACCTCTAGAGGCCCGGAGACAAACAGGAGGCAGGAAGCTGACAAGTACTGGATGGAAAAATCCTCTACATTTGTAATGAATTAGTGTCCTTTTGTAAAATGATATCTCAAATCTCAAAGCTGGGGGGGAAAGACATCCCCGGACCGGGTGAAGAGAGCATTGCACCGGTAAACTATTATCATATTTGTTCACTTTTAAATTAGGTCATGGTGCGTTGCTTGTTACGTAAATATGTTGTGTTCTATACAGAACCCTGACAAATGGCCTCATGTCAACGATGAATATGAAAGGAAACAAAGGGAAGAGGACCTTTGAGGACGTTAACCTTTGCAGTGTCATTATAGGTACAGTGGAGTCCAAATCATGACATTTGAAAACCTTATCTAGCTAATATGTTTCCCCCCCTTTACAGCAGGTGTGAGTCTTGGCGAATCAAAGGCTACAGAGGCAGAATTACTACAGGCGATGTCAACCTGCCTGAAATATGCACCTGACGGCAAGGGGGCAGTGGGAGGACCAATGAGTAAGGGGATGAAAGAGCTTATGAAGTCAAAAGCATCAAAGCCTCATCCAACTGTGCCTTTTTTGGGGGTTTATATCTAATGTGTTTCCAGAAGCCTTTGCCAGAAAACCATTTTTGGGCTTTGTATTACCTTTTTTTGGCTTGTACATCTATTGAGGTGCAATACATTTTCATTTCAACCGTTCTTGACTTTGACAAAAATAAATTGCATAACAGTTTTTACATGGACAAAGGTTTACACAATGCTGTTACAAGTTACTGCTCTAAATGTGTTACACAGAATTTGTATAGAAGCAACAAGTATTATTGAGGCTTAAAAATAGATGTTGGAGGATACATTTGTAAAGGGTATTTTTTCTGTGCCCAATCGTTTCATTTTTTTTTTTTTTTACATTTTAGTCATTTAGCAGACGCTCTTATCCAGAGCGACTTACAGTTAGTGAGTGCATAAATGTTTCATACTGGCCCCCCGTGGGAAACGAACCCACAACCCTGGCGTTGCAAGCGCCATGCTCTACCAACTGAGCTACAGGGAAAATCATTACCCCTTGCTGATGACTGTTAAATCCCTGACACTGCACTGTCCCCTTCCTTTAGGCCTGCTTGAACTCTGCTCCTCATCCTAAAACGTCTTAAATCAAGGTGAATCCATTAATTCAAACCCTCTCTCCATGATAATTCAATTTCATGCTGGTTCACGCTTCTTCACTCTCCCCACCTCTCCACTTACATCCTACATTCCATAACTTCTCACAATTTCATTTCTCTGATGAGTGTAAAACCTGCCCACTCTGACACAAGCAACTATAAAGGTGGTCGGGGCAATTTCTTGAGGCATACATTCTCATTAACTGTACAACATTGTAACTCTTGAAATAAATAGGGGGTTTCTTTTGCCTCCATGTGCAGAACCTCTCTCATTATAAGTACATGAACACCCTGAAGGAGAAGGAACAACAGAGGAAGCTAGAGGGACTCATGGTTCAATATGAAACATGTACCGTATATTAATCAGACAGTTAGCTGAGCCTGACTTGCATTAAATCATCTGTATCAATGGAGCTGGAACATTGTCAATTAGATCACAAACACCCTCTGCTCATTAAAAGCTACTGCTGCCCACACATGCTTTTCTCTATATGCTTTCCACATGCATCTTCAACATTTAAAGTCTTACTATTCATATATTGTGTGAAATTGCATGCAATTTAGTAGGTTGTGCATCACAACAAACAGTATGTCAACAGCTTGTTATTACAGTAATAACATTTGGTCACACTTCTTCTTGCACTTGTTTGTTTATTAATTTTTTACCCCTTTTTCATGATATCCAATTGGTAGTTACAGTCTTGTCCCATCGCTGCAACTCCCGTACGGACTCAGGAGAGGTGAAGGTCAAGAGACATGCGTACTCCAATTGGCCGGCTGCGACACAGCCTGCGATTGAACCCGGGTCTATAGTGACGCCTCTAGCACTGTGATGCAGTGCCTTAGACCGCTGCGCCACTCGGGAGGCACTTGTTTGTGTCGGAATGTTACTCGCTCAAGGTCCAAGGTCTGATGAGGACAATAAGGGTAAACAAATATAATGATTAACTGTGGCCATTTAACCATCAACACCAGTTGTCCATTCCTAGTCTTCATCTTCTGGGGAAAATAAAGAGGTGGGATCAACTTGTATAAAGAGGTGGGATCAACTTGTATAAAGAGGTGGAAGTATTGTGTAGTGTCGAGAAAACGATGCTGAGATGCTGTGATGACAATGAATCCGCTGACACTGTCCTCGATTATAATTATTTATTACATTGAAGATTTCAGCGCCAATTTACAGACTTCTGCAGACATCTGGAGAACAACCGGCCCAATCTCTTAATATGTTATTCTCCCCGTCCTTTGTCCCAACCAAGTATATATATCCTATGTAACCTGATATGGGTGTTTTCCCTACAGACCAATCCCAGGACGCCACATAACAGACTTCCCCTGTTTTAGGGTGCCCCTATAGAAATGCTCTCCAGATGCTTCCTCAAGCTGAGTCAACATCCTCTAACACCATTTGCAAACGTCAGCAAAGTCATAAATTGTCTAGATACTACATATTTCCCCCCTTCGAGACTAATTAAGTCTCGAAAACAAAAAGAATAGGATTATGACAAATAACAATTTTTCTTATTGAGTAACTTTAGCAATAAACCAAATTTTATGGAGAGTAAACACATTTTTCTATGGAGTGTAAATACATTTCTATGAAATATGAACAAATCTTTATGGAGTGTGAGAGCGAAAAACTTGTCTGGCAGCTTTCTACCCAAATATCCATCAATCAATCAAGACAGTAAAATTCTCTCACGGCCCCTCTGCCCCAGGTAACCACTTAAGTACTCCAGATCAATTCATAAATCTTTATCAATGCATTTTAAACTATGATACAATTGAATACACCTGAAAGCCTCAGAAAACAAAATACAATCAAAAAATGTCCACATTCAGGCTGGTCGACCCATCGGACCCTCCTGTGGATTCTCTCTGTCCCTGCCTAGACCCAATATCCCTAAGCATCCACGAAATAAACAAAAACATCCGAGATCCCCACATGCATCCAACTACAGAAAATATCATTCTTCAAAAATTAATACAGAAAGAATATGACACAAATTATGTATTACACATGCAAATATGTCTATATATCATTGCAGACACTGGAATGTAGTCCACTACACTTAATCTCCTCAGCAGTTTCGACTTTCAATGAAACGTCGATGATGGAATCTGAACATTTCCACACCTTCCTTGTTCCACTTCCTCCAGTCCATTCATATTGTCCATGTTTGAGTATTTGAATCCCCTCTACACATTCCCCCATATGCTTCTGGAAGAAAAGAAAAGACCAAACAGTATCTTTTGCAAAACAACACATGCAAATTTAAACAACAATATCAACAATAATATAAAAATGATATGTAAATTAATCACATTCCATTTCCCCCCTTTGATTCATCACAAAATACTAACTATCACAATAATATGTAAAAACATGTGAAAAATGATCGGATATTCAAAATTGATATCTATCCATCAATACTCCTTTGAGTATTGACAGAAGGTTAAACCCTCTTATCGTTTCATTTGCAAATCCCTGCAAAGTATAGGTAATATGATCAATGTGATCTGCCAAAAATGTTACACCATACCATGGAAAAAGTCAAAGTCCCCACTTTTCTCCTAGACTTATCCTCCAATGGTAGGCTTCCAGACTATGAAACTTCGCCATGTCTCTTTTCACCCTATTTCCAAACCTAGAATCAGATTTATCTGTGTCCGGTGCTTCCCCTCTTTTAATTGTAAAAACCTCATATGGAAGCTTCAACTTCAACATATAACAACATCCTTTCCATCCATAGGGTAAGAATATATATGCTTTCTCACCACAAACCCCAGATGTTTCTAAAATTCCCAATAGTCACATTGCCATGCAAAAGCTGATCTTTCACCATCAAAGTCATGCTCTTCTTACTAACTGGAACATAAAAAGTTACATTATATTTCTCATTACTAACCTTATGTTCATGCTTACCCAAAGTCATCATATAATCATCACAATCTGATATTTAATAAACATACCCTTTCCATCATATGTGTTATTTGAACAAAAACAGCTTTTAGCCCTCACGGGTTTCACCTCCAATGCTTCAGGAATCGCTGTTAACTGATTTTCCTTCCTATCTAACAAATTCACATAGGGTAATCCATTTAACCAAGAACACTTAAACCTAGGCCTAAACAAATGCTTCTACAACGACATTATTGTATCTGTTAATGATTGTTGCTGATACAACAGCCATGATAAAGCATAAGATTGACACGTACTTGATAGAGGTTGAGCCACCGTCTCTAAGATCGAACCCCATGTAAGATTACGCAAAATAAGTGAGCAATCACTCATAACCCTCTTCCACTTCATATCGTTGTACAAAATATACTTCCTTTGACTAGGTGAAACAGCTTCTACTTCTGGTCCTGATAACAACACTTCTTCTTTATTATATTTCCACTGAACTCTAAATTTCCCTTCACCACTGTTCTCTCTCTTGTGCACTGACATAGAAGCTGAGCTGACTTTCCTAGAGTTCCTTCAACCCTAGTTTTTGTAACTTTTTTTTGTCTGACATTTTTCCCCAATTTTTTCAAAAACCATTTAACTGATTTATCCACAAATTCCTTTCCCACTAATTTGAGGATATGTCGATCGGGAAGTCCCCACCTGCTTATGACTTCTTTACACAAAAACTTGGCAAACAATTGAGCATCTTTTAGCTTAGTTTGACATCCTATGCACCTCTTGGTGTAGGAATGTAACCAAGAATAACAGTCACACCCCTGCGAACATTATTTTTCAGACAGATTGTGCACCTGCCTATGACATAGTCAACCTGTTCAAGCAAATATGGTTCCCAAAAACCATACTCCTTTGTGATCTTTCTCCTAACCTCCCCCCTTGCAACATTAGCTAACCCATAGCTTCCTAAATCATCAGACCTATTAGGTCTAGAGGCGCTACTATCAACCCCTCATGGTTTCTCCAAAGACAACAATGGATTGCTACTCTAAGGATTTTTTCTATTGTCTTCAAAACACCTGCTTTTGAAAGTCCTTCAATGTCTGGTTCAATCCCTTGGATTGCTTCATCTTTCAATGGATACTGATTCTTCCAAGGAGGTCTGGCTCCTCGTTGAAGTTCAACTTTCACCTCAATTGGGCTGATTTCACAAGTCCAATATCGGTACTATTTTGAGACCACAAACATTCTTGAACTTTTTGCAACATCTCCTCTTTCATAGGGTCTTAATCCATCTTCGCACTGCAAATAGATTCATGTGTCATCCGTACAGCTTATGACTCTCCTTGTCCTTGAGCCAAAATCATTATTTTTAGAAATCGCTGATCTTCACTCCTCCAAATCCCCCAATTCTCTTTCATCAGTACGAAAACAACTTTATCTGCTTCTGTCATCATTTCTCGTATTTGCTTCTGCTCATAGCCTTCAGAAACCAACAAGGTCACATGTGGCACACTCTTCTCAATCTCCAATTCCTTATCCAGATAATCGTCTGTGTTTATCTTCATAGCTGCTCCTTGTGGTCCTAAAATTATTCAACATAAGCTGAGTTGAACTTTCTTTGGTTGATTACTCAACCATTCCTCTGAGTTCGATTGGGCAGCATTCTTAAAATACTTGAGCTTACAATGAAATGGATATTCCAGAAGCCTCGCATCTGGCATATTTTCCCCCAGCCTGCTTCAAAAAATCTTCACTGAGATTTCCAATCCAGAATACTAAAGACGAATCCATCTATGTCATCATCAACAATTGGTAAACCTTTTCCTTTGCAGCAAAGTCACCAACCTGTCCACAATTATAACACACTTCTGAAGATTGCTGGAAGTATGGCTTAAATCTTCCTCCTCTTCCTCTTTCTAAGTCTTCTCGTCCTCTTCCTCTCCAATTCTGTGTCTGTCCAGCGACTGGCTGTGGATATGAAACAACTGGTACCGCTATTGGTGGCTGGTACAATTGTGGTTGGAACTGGTCCGGTTCAAGCTGTGGCAGTGATTGTTGATTTGGTGCACACTGATTCTTCATAACCAAAGCTTGTTTCTTCTCCTTCTTATTCTCCACCAGTTGTATTTGATTGAGTTTTCTGAGAGTTTCTTGGTCCTGTTCTTTCTGGTTGTATTCCTTTTTCCTGTACAGATCCACTTGATGGGCTATATGATCTGTATAGACACCTTTTGTCATGCTTCCAAGTCCAACCACCTCTGCCAGTTTGCTCCTTACTGGTGAGAGCAGTCCCATCTGCAGTTTAGCTCTCAAAATTGACTGCTCAATTTGACTCACATCTGGATCATTTCCGGTAATATTTCTCCACACTTGATGAACTCTTGACACATAGGCTCTCGGATTTTCTTGTTGCCCTAGTGGGTCAATCAGAATGTTGTCAGGATGCACATTTGTTGGAAACGTATCTTTCAGTGCTCTCCACAGCCGATTTCTACTTGCAGCCAACAATTCAGGGTCATTCACCGAAGTCCCCACATATCTATCAAGTCCAGCTCTCTGAAAAATTTATTCCATATCTGGAATCCCAAGGAGATTAGCCAAAACTCTCTTAATATCTCCTATGGCAGACTGTGTTCCCACCGTAATTTCTTCCAATTTTAAAATCCAAGGATATGCTCCATCTTGAAGGGTAGGCAGCTTCTCAAATATATCTGACATATCGGTATTCTGCAAAGGCTTATACTCTAGGTTCTGTCCTCGAATTATCACTGGCATCATCTTCTTACTTGTGCTCTCTTTCCTTGGCCTCAATGTATACTTCTTCTTCAATTCTTGGGATCCTTTTCTCAGCAGTTTTTTCTTCTGTATCTTCAGCTTCTTGAGTTGTTCTTCCAGTTCTCTTACTTCTTCTAAATTATTCTCCTTATCCAGGCATGATACGCATCGGTCTATATCTCTTTCTATTTCTTTTGTGCTAATCATTGTAGGATAAAATCCTCTTGAATATGAAGCACCTTTAATCTCCAAATCTTTATCGCTGTCTTCATCTTCACTTTCATCAGAACTCGAATATCTTGTATCCTTCTCCTTCAAACATCCATCACCCCTTCTTTCCTCTCTTGCCAACTTCCTTCTGATCACAGGGTCATATCCACCCATGATCTCTTCTGAATCACTCTGATCATCATCATCATCATCATCTTCAAGTTCCATCCTCCTGAACCTCACTCCACCCTTAGTTTCCAGACATCTCGTTTTCTTCTTACTTTTGGAGTTTGGATTCATCTTTATGGTCGTTTCTGCTTGTCCTCTCTCTATTATTCGTTCATCTTCATCTCTGATGCAATAATCACCCTCATGAATGATCATTGGAAGCTGAGGATAGACGTCCTTAAACTCTACTTCTTTCTCATAAGGTGGGGGTCTTTTTGCTGAATCCATATGTGAGAAAGGTGTATTGACTTCTGCCATTAGTTTTTCTGTTACCTTCACCTCTTTTACCATTTTCTCTATACCTCTGTTTCTTTTATCGTTGGTATCTTTTATCAGTTTTTGTCCTTCATTTTCAAACAGCTTAAGAACACCCAGCTCTCTTTGTCTCTTTTCTTTACGTTGTTCCCTTTTTTTTTTCCTTCTTTTGATCTGCCTTATAAATTGACACAAGGACTTTCATTATGTTGATGACGTCAGGGTTAAGAGTCCCTTCCACTGGCCATGGTTGTTCAATGTCAGGCCAACGTTTATTCCATTTTCCAGATAGCCTTGCAATACCATTAACTAAAGGATTACTATTTTCTACTACATCAACAGGAGTAATTACTTTCATAGTTTTGATGTCCTTTTTCCCCATTGTAACAACTCTTTTATATTCCTTTATTGTGAATTATTTTATTATTTTAGACTATGTAGCTTATGGTTCCCTCCCTTTTTTAAATTTTTTCCCCAAATTAATTAATTAATTAATCAATCAATCAATCAATCAATCAATTCATCAATTTATTCATCAATTTACTCATTTGTATCAATTTATTTTATTTTATTTTATTTTACCAAATTATTGATTGGTGGCAATCTTACCACATCCGATCAAGAAAAGTAAAGGAAAGTAGTCAACTTCAGAGCAATCCAAAAAAGAAAGACCTCTAATCCAGCAACACTACAGCACTCACAAACCAATTGCTTAATAAGCACCCAATTACCTTAATTTTACAGAATAATGTCAGTGCTGGATTTCCAACACAACTCTAATCAAACCAACTCATGCACAAAAAACTCCAATATGCAATTCTCAATTACATCAATTGATCAGTCTGTTGCCAAGTCCCTGTCAAATTGTCATAACATCTCCCAGGAGTCACGTCGGGTGAGGTTATGTTTTCTCTAGCAGGAGGTAAGCTTGGCTTCTTATATGGTGTTGAGTAAAGCTTAAACCATGTATTTAGATTGTAGGTAGGTATTGTAGTTAGGTATTGTAGGTAGTTTATTTAGGTAGTTATTGTAGGTAATTATAGGTAATTATTGTAGGTAAGTATTGTATTCGAGTGAGCCCGGTGAAGCACGAGGCTAGCTAACCCACTGCCTGGACCGATAGAGCTAGCTAGCTAGCGGGTAGCTACTGGTAACTTTTAGCAACGGTGGATAGTTGTTTCCAATGTTATTTCACGCTTAAGAGTACCTGTAATTAAGCCAGCTAGCTACCTACCATTCAGCTGTTTTTCTAACCTCATTATCCGAGGCATTAACGTTAGGTAGTTAGTAGCTACTGTACTTAATTACAGCTACTGATTGCAGAAAACCAATGTCTTCTTGTCTGCCTCCCAGACAGCTGGCGTCGGGTAAGTTTGGCTTTATGCATAGCTTGGGCTTTGTCGAGTAAGGCTTAAACTATGTATTTAGATTGTAGTGGGTATTGTAGCTAGGCATCGTGGGTTGTTGTGGGTAGTTGTTGTATGTAGTTATTGTAGGTTACTTTTGTATTCGGCGGTGCCGGGTGTAGCACGAAGCTAGCTAGCTAACTCACCTCCTGGACTAGCTGGCGAGTAGCTATTAGCAACGGTAGCAACTAAATACAATATCCTTTTAGCCAGCTACATTCGTTCGCAGCGACGCCGTTTTTCAAACAAAGTCAACACAGCAGCCATTGCTAGCTAGCCAACACTACCAGCTAGCTGTACTGTAGTAGCTAAATACAATATCTTTGTGCTAGCTAGCCAACGTTTAATTATTGCTGCGTTATGAAAGACCTAGACACGGACACGAATTATCTGTTTAGTGTGTTAATACACTATTGGTAGTTTGTTGTAACCAAGTATTGGTGCTAAACTGTGTGTTATTGGATGCTAGCATGCTAGTTAGCTATGGCGTCATAGTTAGCTAGCTGAATAAAGTAAGTTGAGTCTATTCCTTGAAACATTGAACCGCTGTAGTTTACAACAATTCTAATTTCTAAAGTGGAAGTTGGGAGAGTTTTATTCGGGTGGTTCAGTGAAACAATTATAGTTTCTGAGGTGGAAGTTGGGAGAGTTATATTTTTTTGGTGAGGGAGGCCCTGCTCTCTCCTTTCCCAGATGTTTAGTTCATTTCATTCCGATCTCCTCTGCATTATTGTAGCCATCTGCTACAGCCTGTCAACTATGCCTCTGCCTATCCCTGTTCTCTCCTCTCCGCACAGGCTACACAAACGCCTCACACCGCGTGGCTGCTGCCTCTCTAACCTGGTGGTCCCTGCACGCACCACACACCTGGAGTTCCAGGTCTCAGGCAGCCTCTGGAACTGCCGTTCTGCTGCCAACAAGGCTGACTTCATCCCAGCCTATGCTACCCTCCAGTCCCTCGACTTCCTGGCGCTGACGGAAACATGGATTACCACTGAAAACACTGCTACTCCTACTGCTCTCTCCTCGTCTGACCATGTGTTCTCGCATACCCCGAGAGCATCTGGTCAGAGGGGTGGTGGCACAGGAATCCTCATCTCTCCCAAGTGGTCATTCTCAATTTTTCCCCTAACCCATCTGTCTATCTCCTCATTTGAATTCCACGCTGTCACAGTCACTAGCCCATTTAAGCTTAATATCCTTGTCATCTATCGCCCTCCAGGTTCCCTTGGAGAGTTCATCAATGAGCTTGACGCCTTGATAAGTTCCTTTCCTGAGGATGGCTCACCCCTCACAGTTTTGGGGGGATTTCAACCTCCCTACGTCTACATTTGACTCATTTCTCTCTGCCTCCTTCTTTCCACTCCTCTCCTCTTTTGACCTTACCCTCTCACCGTCCCCCTACTCACAAGGCAGGCAATACGCTTGACTTCATCTTTACTAGATGTTGCTCTTCTACTAATCTCACTGCAACTCCCCTCCATGTCTCCGACCACTACTTTGTATCCTTTTCTCTCTCGCTCTCCTCCAACACTACTCACTCTGCCCCTACACAGATGGTAACGCGCCGCCGCAACCTTCGCTCTCTCTCTCCCACTACTCTCTCCTCTTCCATCCTATCATCTCTTCCCTCTGCTCAATCCTTCTCCCTCCAATCTCCTGATTCTGCCTCCTCAACCCTCCTCTCCTCCCTTTCTGCATCCTTTGACTCCCTGTGTCCCCTATTCTCCCGGCCGGCTCGGTCCTCCCCTCCAGCTCCGTGGCTTGATGACTCATTGCGAGCTCACAGAACAGAGCTCCGGGCAGCTGAGCGGAAATGGAAGAAAACTAAATTCCCTGCCGACCTGGCATCTTTTCACTCCCTCCTCTCTACATTTTCTTCATCTGTTTCTGCTGCTAAGGCCACTTTCTACCACTCTAAATTCCAAGCATCTGCCTCTAACCCTAGGAAGCTCCCCCCCCTCCTCCCTCTCTGTGGATGACTTCGTCAACCACTTTGAAAAGAAGGTTGACGACATCCGATCCTCGTTTGTTAAGTCTAATGACACTGCTGGTCCTGCTCACACTGCCCTACCCTATGCTTTGACTTCTTTCTCCCCTCTCTCTCCAGATAAAATCTCGCGACTTGTGACTGCAGGCCGCCCAACAACCTGCCAGCTTGACCCCATCCCCTCCTCTCTTCTCCAGACCATCTCCGATGACCTTCTCCCCTACCTCACCTCGCTGATCAACTCATCCTTGACCGCTGGCTATGTCCCTTCCGTCTTCAAGAGAGCGAGAGTTGCACCCCTTCTCAAAAAACCAACACTCGATCCCACTGATGTCAACAACTACAGACCAGTATCCCTTCTTTCTTTTCTTTCCAAAACTATTGAGCGTGCCGTCTTTAGCCAACTCTCTTGCTATCTCTCTCAGAATGACCTTCTTGATCCAAACCAGTCAGGTTTCAGGACTGGTCATTCAACTGAGACTGCTCTTCTCTGTGTCACGGAGGCTCTCCGCACTGCTAAAGCTAACTCTCTCTCCCTCTGCTCTTGTCCTTCTAGACCTGTCTGCTGCCTTTGACACTGTGAACCATCAGATCCTTCTCTCCACCCTCTCCGAGCTGGGCATCTCCGGCGCGGCTCACTCCTGGATTGCGTCCCTACCTGACCGGTCGCTCCTACCAAGTGGCGTGGCGAAAGCTGTCTCCGCACCACGTGCTCTCACCACTGGTGTCCCCCAGGGCTCAGTTCTAGGCCCTCTCCTTTTCTCCCTATACACCAAGTCACTTGGCTCTGTCATATCCTCACATGGCCTCTCCTATCATTGCTACGCTGACGATACACAACTAATCTTCTCCTTTCCCCCTTCTGATAACCAGGTGGCGAATCGCATCTCTGCATGTCTGGCAGACATATCAGTATGGATGACGGATCACCACCTCAAGCTGAACCCTGGCAAGACGGAGCTGCTCTTCCTCCCGGGGAAGGACTGCCCGTTCCATGATCTCGCCATCACAGTTGACAACTCCGTTGTGTCCTCCTCCCAGAGTGCGAAGAGCCTTGGCGTGACCCTGGACAACACCCTGTCGTTCTCCGCTAACATCAAGGCGGTGACCCGATCCTGCAGGTTCATGCTCTACAACATTCGAGAGTACGACCCTGCCTTACACAGGAAGCGGCACAGGTCCTAATCCAGGCACTTGTCATCTCCCGTCTGGATTACTGCAACTCGCTGTTGGCTGGGCTCCCTGCCTGTGCCATTAAACCCCTACAACTCATCCAGAATGCCGCAGCCCGTCTGGTGTTCAACCTTCCCAAGTTCTCTCACGTCACCCCCCTCCTCCGCACACTCCACTGGCTTCCAGTTGAAGCTCGCATCCGTTACAAGACCATGGTGCTTGCCTATGGAGCTGTGAGGGGAACGGCACCTCCGTACCTTCAGGCTCTGATCAGTCCCTACACCCAAACGAGGGCATTGCGTTCATCCACCTCTGGCCTGCTGGCTCCCCTTCCTCTGCGGAAGCATAGTTCCCGCTCAGCCCAGTCAAAACTGTTCGCTGCTCTGGCACCCCAATGGTGGAACAAGCTCCCTCACGACGCCAGGACAGCGGAGTCACTCACCACCTTCGGGAGACATTTGAAACCCCACCTCTTTAAGGAATACCTGGGATAGGATAAAATATATATATAAAAAATAAAAAAATAAAAAATAAAAGCAATTGTAAAGTGGTTATCCCACTGGCTATAGGGTGAATGCACCAATTTGTAAGTCGCTCTGGATAAGAGCGTCTGCTAAATGACGTAAATGTAAATGTAAATGTAAATGAAATATGCTAGGCACACAAAATATCCTCTATGGGAAGGTAAGTTTTGTGAATAGAACAGTACTGGCCTTAATTTGACTGGATCCGTTGCAGCCCACACTGTCGCGTGATGCACTCGTCAGCACCTCCTCTCTCTCTCTGTCTCCTCCTTATCGTCTCTCATATCACAGAAGAACAAAGAACAGACAAGAATTTAGTCTTTTATGCACTCACTGGGTTATTTCAACCATGCAATACTCCTCTAGTCATACTTATTTTCACACTCGCGCTAAGAAATAAGCAAACAGCTTAACTCAGGAATATTATAAATAGCTCAATAAAATTTTATTTTATTTATTTTTAATCCGTCAACATATCTCTCATTTATCAATTCAATAGATCTCAATCAAATAGTTTCATCGTTAAGCAACAGCCGATTTAACAAACAGAATACTTTATTCGTGTTTAAGTCTCCCCCTTCTTCTCTGTCTGCATGTCACAGCAGCTCAGTGCAGGCAGGGGAGTGGCATATTTGCTCTACGTAACTCTAAACTCATAAAATCCCACGCATGCGTAGTTCATTCACCAATGCGATTTCAGAGTGAGAAGAGCTCCCAAGCAGCTCTCTCCAAGCTAAACAACAGAAAGTAGACAGACCAGCTGTCCCTCCGTTATTTCCCCCAACACAGACAAACAGTAACACTTAACAGAACTCACAAACCAACACAAAACATAGAACACAAATCCTACTTCGAAGTTTCTTATCTTTACTTATCCTAATCTGCAGATTTATAGTTATTTTCTTATCCATTACAACACATCTCTATACACTCTTAAAATCCCTCCCTTTAGGCATAATCTTCTAACAGTTATTAAACTTTTTCTTTTTATAGAGACTCATAAGATTTTAACCCTAACTAACATATTTCCTTACAAAAAACTAAAACCCCTGTTGTCATAGCCCTAGTCGACCCACTGCAGAGACCTCCCCTTTTTTTTTTTCCCCACACAAACACACACAATTCAAGAGGCTTGTATCCGTTCCTACGGACCTCTAAAGCATGCTACCGTCGCTCCTTATTTCTAATTATTCCTTCCTACATTTCTGCTACCTCTGAGTTTGCAGATATTCAATGAGCGGTTACATCGAACATATACCTCGTCAACTATAAGTCGAGCGGTAACTTGCAACCGAATGTATCTACCACAAACTCCAGTCCCCAGAACTGACCTAAAAACAACCTAGTGAGTTTTCAGGATTTTCGGCCCATCCTAATGATCGCCTCGTTTGAGGGCTTGCCATAGATCAACGACGTCCTAATTTGTATACATTTTTCCTTAGTTCCTGGCCTTTCCTTCATTGTATTCTTTTTGAATTTTATTCAAGCAAAATATCCCTGTGTCCAGTATTATCAATTCTTATAGACACTCCCCCCTGTTTGCGTTGCTTTCAACGCAAACAAATTTAGAAATTTAGAACGGCTTCTCATCACACAGCAAATAACAGCAAAGCACACACGCAAGTTCTTAACGGTGCATTCATTCAACGCACACACACGGACACACGAACTGACCAGTGCCCAAAGTGGTGAGAAAACTCACCCTTATCTGCCGGACTCTGGAGCGAGAGTCAGCTCGGCGCCCATGAATGGAACGCTGAGAAAAGACGCAACGCGGCCCAAATACCTCGTCGCCATTAATGTAGTGTCGAGAAAACAATGCTGAGATGCTGTGATGACAATGAATCCGCTGACACTGTCCTCGATTATAATTATTTATTACATTGAAGATTTCAGCGCCAATTTACAGACTTCTGCAGACATCTGGAGAACAACCGGCCCAATCTCTTAATATGTTATTCTCCCCGTCCTTTGTCCCAACCAAGTATATATATCCTATGTAACCTGATATAGGTGTTTTCCCTACAGACCAATCCCAGGACGCCACATAACAGACTTCCTCTGTTTTAGGGTGCCCCTATAGAAATGCTCTCCAGATGCTTCCTCAAGCTGAGTCAACATCCTCTAACACCATTTGCAAACGTCAGCAAAGTCATTAATTGTCTAGATACTACAATTGTCACTTGGATGATTCTATTATTATAAATATGTTATATTAAAGGTCAGTATCTCTTCTTTCTATCGTTTTACTCTCCAGTCACTCCGAAGGACAGAAGGACAGAAAGATAGTACAGCAATGGACATTGTAGCATCTTTCATGTCCAAATCATTCCAAAGTGTCTGAAATTGATTGTGTAGCTCAAAGTTACAGTACATGGCCATAGCTAGAGCTGACAAGAGCTCTTGAATACGCTTGCGCGCGAGAAGATCACAGGCCAAACAGGTGAAACTGTGGATTATGATGATTTTCAGTGACTCTTGACACCTGAGCCCTGTTGTAACCCCGCTACAATTGTAACCTTGTTTAATCAACTGCTGTCTCCTCTGGCCATGGTTCTTGTGATGGATCATCCAGCCCAAACCACACTGTCTTATGTCAGGGTGACAGTCGTCTGCACTGTCCATTGAGGGATTACGCGTTGCGTACTAATGATGCCACCTGTCAGAAGACAATGCCCAAATCCAAGTTTCTTATTACAAACTGAAACAATGGGGATGCTACTATTGCTAACAACCGTGATGAGAGTGGTGAGGGTTGCCGTTGGTCTTGTTGATGTTTGCCATTTCTATCAGACTGAAAATATGTCCTTATCGGCTGCTGTATAAAATAAGTCTAAATGTCCCATGTCCAATTTGTACTTTCCTGTATATTCAGTACTCATCACTCACCAAAAGCTACTGTCTGATTTCCAGAACACAATGGAAGTGTGGTTATTTGCATGTGCAAATCACATGAATTCACTGATTACGGTAGTCTCGTGACCCAGAACCAAATATTGAGTGCGGGCTAAATGTTTAAGGTAGGTTGTGCGATTATGAATAAACAACATTACAAGGGACTAAAACAAATTGGTTTTAAGTTACTGCTAACACATTGAAGAAGTCCTGTTGCTTAAGGATGCTCGAGGCCACTTGCCTTTTCACCTTTTAACTCCTCCCCTAAACTCTCCTTAATCTGTGTCTGTCAAAAGGAGACAGACACTGTCCAGATAAAAGACTGCCAGTTCTACAGCCCAGTTGTAACTGCAATATGGACTCCATGGACCTGAATACTACCAACTGCTCTCACATGGTCCTCTCTCCTCTCAACCAGAGCACATCAGTTTCAACAAGGCAACTCCATGTCTCCTCGTGTATCTTTTGGCAAATCGAACAGAATGAGACATCACTTGTCCTCTTGGTCTTGTTGTTCATAACTCTTTTCCTCTTCTCTGTGATGGTGAACAGCTACCTGCTGAAGCGCTCGGATAGCCTCTCCTGGCAGACTCGCTTTACTCTGCTGAAGAATCTGATCATCAGTGACCTGTTGCTGTCTCTCGCTCTGTCATCCACCGTGCTGCGCTGCCTGTTGACCAGGCACACCCTGGTGTTTGGAGGCTGGTGCCTTTTGCAGGTCACTGTCTGTAGCACAGGCATCCTCTGCTCTCTGCTCACTCTGAGCCTCATGGCCGTGGATCGTTTCATCTTTATATGCCACGGCCTCCTAATCCTCCCAGTTTCCTTTATTGAATCTCCTTGAGATAATCTGTCGGACACTTAGTGTGTCTTGAGGATCAAAGTTGTTCTTTTCAGAACCTCCCCCATGATGTCTACCTTTACCATGTACAGTCAGGTCTGTAATTATTGGTACCCTTGATAAAGATGGGCAAAAAAGACTGCATAAAATAAATAATACAAATACTGAGCTATATTGTATGCTCAAAACAAATGGGGAAATTATATTATTTTATACTAATACAATTGCTCAGAGAAAGATATTTAGTTTAACAAGTAATAAATACAAAAAAATTGAAATAAATAGAGGTACCTATTTTACTTTTTACTTTCTTTGCTTTTAGGCCCATGGGGAAGGGTGGTATGAGGAGGTTTTTTGTGGTTGCTAAGGGGGGTGGGAAGGAGTGGAGAACATGGTTTACGGGTGGGTGGTTGTAGGGAGACATGTTGGATGGGTGGGTTGGGGGAATGCTAGCTACTCAATTTATTCTTCCTTTTTGGCTCTGTGATGCGCAGTAACTATTGAATTATAAACATTTGTGTATTATATTTACATGTACATGTAGCCCACAAGAAATGAAAAAGATTATAAAGATTTGGTCACACAACAAAAAGATAGGGATCAAAATTATTGGCACCCGTTTTCAATACTCTAGCACCCTCCCCTTGCGAGGATAACGACACTAAGCCTTTTTCTAATGTGTTTTATGAGATTGGAGAACATATTGGGGGGGATCTTAGATCATTCCTCCATACAGAATCTTTCCTGATCCTTGATATCCTTCATTTGCGCTTCTGGACTGCCCTCTTCAATTCAAACCACAGATTTTCAATGGGGTTCAATTCCGGAGACTGAGACGGTGTGCGTGGCCAAATAGCTCTATTTTCATGTCATCTGAACATAGCACCACTTCCAATCCAAGTGCCAATGCCATTTATCAAACTCCAGGCGGTGCTATGGTCAGATGACATGAAAATAGAGCTCTTTGCCCACGCACACCAGTGGTGGGTTTGGCGTTAAAAAAGAGAAACATATGCAGAAAAGTACCTCATACCTATGGTTAAAATATGGTGGTAGATCTTTGATGTTATGGGGTTATTTTGCTTCCATCATTAACTTTATCAAGTACCAGGACATTTTAGACAAAAACCAGGCTAGGTTTTCTCAGAAGCATCATAGCACTAAGAGCATCTTAATTCCATTGAAAATAAATGGACTAAAGATGATCTTAGTGCTAAAATGCTTTTGGGAAACCCAGCCCAGATTGCCTCTGCAAGGAGGCTGACACTTGGCCATAAGTAGATCTTCCAGCAAGACAGTAACCCCAAGCACTAATCAAAAGGGAAATGGTTAATTGACCACAAAATCAATATTTTGCAATGGCCACCTCAGTCTCCGGACTTGAACACAAACCTGTGGTTTCAATTGATGAGGGCAGTCCATAAGAGCAGACAAAGGATATCAAGGATCTGGAAAGATTCTGTATGGAGGAATGGTGGAAGATTCCTCCCAACGTGTCCTCCAATCTAATAAAACATTTTAGAAAAAGGCTCAGTGTCGTTATCCTCGCAATTGGAGGGTGCTAAAGTATTGACAACAGGGGTGCCAATAATTCTGACTCCTATCTTTGAGATTTTTAAAAAATTACTTGTTAAACAAAATCTCTTTCTCTGAACAATTGTATTAGTATATTATATAATTTCCCAATTTTTGAGCATATAATATAGTATGGTATTTGTATTATTTATAAAGTATTTTTGGCTAATCTTTATCAAGTGTGCCAATAATTATGGACCTGCCTGTACCTCTGACGTGCATCTCTTCTGTCAGACTGGGCCTTACAGTTAGCCTTTACTTGGACCCTCCATCATAAAGCCCATTCATATGACAGCTATGACAGCTGATGACAGCTAATGACAAGAAACTTGACAATTCAAGTGTTACAGATTGTACTTGTATTTGAATGTACTTGTAAGTAATGTTTTATTTAATGTACCTTATGATTGTATGTACTGTGTTCATGAGGATGTTGCCATAGACAAGGTAGCTACAGTATTTATTGTCTAGCTAGCACTACGAGCAAATTCAGTTTCTTCCTATTAAAAAACACCAGAAAACATGCTGGACACACAAACTTACATTCTTTATAACTAGGATTGCAAAACTACCGGTAATTTACCAAAGTTACCTGAATGTTCAGGTAATTAACAGGTAATATATGGCAATCTATGGTAACTTTGGTAATCAAATCAAATACAATTATATTTGCCACATGCGCCGAATACAACAGGCGTAGACATTACAGTGAAATGCTTACTTACAAGCCCTTAAACAACAATGCCGTTTTTAAGAAAAGAAGAAACAAAATGTTAAGTAAAAAATTGATAAGTAAAAAATTTAAAATAGCAAATAATTAAAGAGCAGCAGTAAAATAAAATAACAGTAGGGAGGCAATATACAGGGGGTACAGAGTCAATGTGCGGGGGCACCGGTTAGTAGAGGTAGTTGAGGTAATATGTACATGTGGGTAGAGTTAAAGTGACACTGCATAAATAATAAACAGAGTAGCAGCAGCGTAAAAGAGGGGGATGGGGTGGGGTGGGGGGGCAATGCAAATAGTCTGGGTAGCCATGATTAGCTGTTCAGGAGTCTTACGGACCTAGACTTGGTCCTCTGGTACTGCTTGCCGTGCGGTAGCAGAGAGAACAGTCTATGACTAGGGTGGCTGGAGTCTTTGATAATTTTTAGGGCCTTCCTCTGACACCGCCTGGTATAGAGGTCCTGGATGGCAGGAAGCTTGGCCCCAGTGATGTACTGGGCCGTACGGACTACCCTCTGTAGTGCCTTGCGGACGGAGGCCGATCAGTTGCCATACCAGGCGGTGATGCAACCAGTCAGGATGCTCTCGATGGTGCAGCTGTAGAACTTTTTGATTTATACTTGAATACGTTTTTTTTAATGTATTCATATAAAATATAAAATATTTTCTTAATCTTTATATCTGTGTCCATATTGTCCATGAGTTTCTAGTGGATAGACCAGTGATGATGGGCAAGCGGTCGATCGTGATTGACTGGTCGATCTCCAAGCCATTTCTAGTCGATCACCAAACATTTCTGTAAATAAAACAACAATAAAGCCTTGCGTTCCTATTTTTTAAATTAGTTTTGTGTTGTTGGCGGTAGGGCACTTGATTCAGCAGCCCTAGCACCGGGAAGGCAAAGTGTTCCCATTTTGTACCATTTCATGTGTCTGAAGGAAGCAAATCAAGTGCACCTATAGGCCTACCGCTGGCCAATCAGATAGCTCAGATCACTGTGTCTGCACAGTTTCCTCAAGCCATAGACTGTAAAAAGAAGCCTGGAACGCACAGCAAAGTTGATACTGTGAGATTTAAAAACTTTTAAAACCATGAATAGAGAGCGACTCAATGAATACAGCTGTATTTATGAGTAAGTTCATGTTTAAGTTGTTATTCAACACTTTTATAAGCCATAAAATGTGCGTTCTCCCTACTTCCACTCATGCTACAACCAGCACTGCAGCTGCAATGAACGAATATTATATATAAGTGTTCCGATAAGCTTGCGTTGTTATTATTAGCGGCTTGTGTCTTTTTTAATATCAAGTAATATTTAACTTTCTCTGACCATAGGAGTAGCAACATGAATTGGTGCATGAGGCAGAAATAATGCAGTGAGACTTGAGTTTCGCCATCAGCTGGAAGATTGTGTCCCCTTTTCTCAGCGGAGGGAGGGAGAGTGGAGGAACGATGTGTCTGGTGAGGCAGCCTCACTGCTGCTCCCTCCCTCCCCTCAGACTGACCATCAGATGCAGGCCATCAGTCCAGTAAAAATATATATATATATATATTATGCTCACTCAGCTGTGCATCACAAGGAATACAACATTATCTATTATCAGTGTGATCATATACCTACATATTCAATATGCAGTGATAATGTATTGGGCCTATTGTCTACTGCACAAACCTCATTGCTACAGAACTGTTTTTAATGGGTTAATGTTGCATGGGCTTACGTTTTTTAAGTCATGTTTTTTTTGTTTTTTTTATCTGAGCAGTACATCTCGGCTTGCATTTTGACTCAGAAAGTGATCTTGACTCAGAAAAGGTTTGTGACCACTGGGATAGACCATATAGTTCAAGAAGAAATTGATGAACATTTTGTATCGATAATTTTTTTTCATGAAAAAAGCATCTAATCCACAATGACATAATTTGCTATTAACTCTGCAACTCCTCCAACTATTGACTTTTTACCAAAACTGCCAGCAGTTTGGCGCCAAACCATTTACAACAAAGACATATTCGGCCTATTGCAACCATCGATGGCCACCAGAATATTGCCAGCTGATCTCTGGTTAAACCATCAATATGCATTAAATGCATCCTTACAGCTGATCTCAATTGCAACCATTATTGGTCACCTCATTTCCGCTCCCTAAAAGCTGATGTCGGTGTTACTTTAGGCTTGTTACCAAGAATTTCAAGATATGTTCACCCTCTGGTGGGTAGGCCTATTACCATCGGACCAATTTAGTTTTAAGGTTTGAGCAGACTAAGGGCGATTTACAGTATATATTTGACAACCATTCCATACAACTGAAAAAGTATTTCCTTGTTTCCCACGGCAAATCTACTGTGGCAATTTACCCAACACGTTGTATGAATGGCAAACTAATGTTGGTGTAGCCTACTCAGTCTTATTCCTTTATTTGTTTCCGTTCTATGTAATCCATTAAATACATACAGTGGGGAAAAAAGTATTTAGTCAGCCACCAATTGTGCAAGTTCTCCCACTTAAAAAGATGAGAGAGGCCTGTAATTTTCATCATAGGTACACGTCAACTATGACAGACAAAATGAGAAAAAAATTCCAGAAAATCACATTGTAGGATTTTTTATGAATTTATTTGCAAATTATGGTGGAAAATAATGATTTGGTCAATAACAAAAGTTTCTCAATACTTTGTTATATACCCTTTGTTGGCAATGACACAGGTCAAACGTTTTCTGTAAGTCTTCACAAGGTTTTCACACACTGTTGCTGGTATTTTGGCCCATTCCTCCATGCAGATCTCCTCTAGAGCAGTGATGTTTTGGGGCTGTCGCTGGGCAACACAGACTTTCAACTCCCTCCAAAGATTTTCTATGGGGTTGAGATCTGGAGACTGGCTAGGCCACTCCAGGACCTTGAAATGCTTCTTACGAAGCCACTCCTTCGTTGCCCGGGCGGTGTGTTTGGGATCATTGTCATGCTGAAAGACCCAGCCACGTTTCATCTTCAATGCCCTTGCTGATGGAAGGAGGTTTTCACTCAAAATCTCACGATACATGGCCCCATTCATTCTTTCCTTTACACGGATCAGTCGTCCTGGTCCCTTTGCAGAAAAACAGCCCCAAAGCATGATGTTTCCACCCCCATGCTTCACAGTAGGTATGGTGTTCTTTGGATGCAACTCAGCATTCTTTGTCCTCCAAACACGACGAGTTGAGTTTTTACCAAAAAGTTCTATTTTGGTTTCATCTGACCATATGACATTCTCCCAATCCTCTTCTGGATCATCCAAATGCACTCTAGCAAACTTCAGACGGGCCTGGACATGTACTGGCTTAAGCAGGGGGACACGTCTGGCACTGCAGGATTTGAGTCCCTGGCGGCGTAGTGTGTTACTATTGGTAGGCTTTGTTACTTTGGTCCCAGCTCTCTGCAGGTCATTCACTAGGTCCCCCCGTGTGGTTCTGGGATTTTGCTCACCATTCTTGTGATTATTCTGACCCCACGGGGTGAGATCTTGCGTGGAGCCCCAGATCGAGGGAGATTATCAGTGGTCTTGTATGTCTTCCATTTCCTAATAATTGCTCCCACAGTTGATTTCTTCAAACCAAGCTGCTTACCTATTGCAGATTCAGTCTTCCCAGCCTGGTGCAGGTCTACAATTTTGTTTCTGGTGTCCTTTGACAGCTCTTTGGTCTTGGCCATAGTGGAGTTTGGAGTGTGACTGTTTGAGGTTGTGGACAGGTGTCTTTTATACTGATAACAAGTTCAAACAGGTGCCATTAATACAGGTAATGAGTGGAGGACAGAGGAGCCTCTTAAAGAAAAAGTTACAGGTCTGTGAGAGCCAGAAATCTTGCTTGTTTGTAGGTGACCAAATACTTATTTTCCACCATAATTTGCAAATAAATTCATAAAAAATCCTACAATGTGATTTTCTGGATTTTTTTCCCTCAATTTGTCTGTCATAGTTGACGTGTACCTATGATGAAAAATACAGGCCTCTCTCATCTTTTTAAGTGGGAGAACTTGCACAATTGGTGGCTGACTAAATACTTTTTTCCCCACTGTACAACTGTCTTTAAAATACAATTGTCTGGTACGGTCATTTCTTATCAAAATCGGGGGTAAAATATCCCAGGGCAGTGGACTGTCCATATTTGAAATGTGTAACTAAATCAAGTCAATCGTGTTTGAGTCATATAATGCCTCCTGTAGCTCAGTTGGTAGAGCATGGCGCTTGCAACGCCAGGGTTGTGGGTTCGATTCCCACGGGGGGCCAGTATGGAAAATGTATGTACTCACTAACTGTAAGTCGCTCTGGATAAGAGCGTCTGCTAAATGACTAAAATTAGAATTATAATCTATATTTCTTATCGAATGAAAATGTAGGCTAATAAAGTTATTTCAAATGGCATATATAATATTATTTATCCATTCAAGGTGAAACGTTTGAATTAAATATAGGCCTATTACTTCTATATTCTTATACTCTTAAGTATTTGTACATTAATCAGCCTTACATTTTTCGATGCTCCTGATAGGTTGATATTTTTATATTTTATTGGGGGCGGCAGTAGAGAACCTAGACCATGCTGCTTTCTGGTATCACAATCACTTGATAAGGTAACAATGAGAGATTAACTGATCTGCTGATTTACTCTTGTGGGTTTTTGGTTGCAAGCAAGTTTGCTTTAACACGCAAGTGCATGCTGAAACACTCAAAAATAAACACAACGGTATTCACTAAGTTGATTGGTAATATTTAGGGTAACGTTTTACAGCTTTGTCATTCAATTTTTTTAAATATTAAAATCATCATATTTTATTATTTTATATTTTACATGTTATGAAAATTCCATAAAATCCTTGAAAGTTTCTCAAATTCAGGTAGTTTACTGGTAAACTTTGAGAGTTATCATTAATATACCCTCCCTTTGTAACCCTATTTATAGCACACTATCCTTTAGCCACTGGTGAAACTCTGCTGCTGTTGTTTCAGCCTACATTCCTCATTGTGAAAATTGCCTGAGATAGAAGATATTTTGTTAACCCCCTCTCCTTTGTCTAGCGTGGACAATCACTCCAATGGCAACAGGGAGGTCAACTTGTTTGGGTAAATAGAGGAGACCAGGTGAAAAGTTAGTTTAACCTCTTGAGAGATTATTTTAAAATGGTAATTTTGTTGTTGTGACCTATAAGTGGAAGTAGACACATACAGTATACTCCAAGTCTCCAACATAAGAATCTCCAAAAAGAGGCAAAATTCTAAACTGCAGTATATCTCAGAAAGTACGGAGGAAGAGGACTTCAAGTTCTCCACAGTTTATAAACAGAGTTTGTATAATGATGGGGAAGTCCGAGGCATACAGACCGTTCATGTGTTGTTATTCCTTTGTCTGTAGCCAGTGAACCCGTCTCTCAGGCGCACTACAGAGGTGAGAGGCTGAGAAAGCAGAGCTGACCTTAGCAACGGCCAGCCACCCCCTCCCCACGAGGTCACTAGTAAATAAGTAGATTTAAAGAGCGTTCAGAGTGATTCAGACATCCCTGGGCGCAAAGCTGAACAAGACAGTACAGGTCAAAGGTCATTCTACAAAATTTTACATTTACGTTTACATCATTTAGCAGATCACCCCTGGAACAGAACGGGTATTCCTGAAGCTACCAATTCAACTGACCCTCCAACATTCCTTCAATTAATAGACAGTATACAGTAAGATTATATCCCGCTATTTGTACATCAGCAAATGGTTAGCACCAAAAACATCACTGCATCATTACTGGGGCTGTGACAGGAGAATGGGGGCAGCAAATCCATGTGGGTTCCGGTTTACCAATTTACCAGTTAAGTGTTGACTTTCTGAGAGCTGTTTCCATACCAACAGTCTTGTAATCTGCTCTGGTTGGTAGGCAGGGGGTTGGGGTTGGTGAACATTGACAACAGTGTGAAGGGCAGGCTCTTGACACTGAGTTTGACAGCCATGCTTGAAGCAATAAACATTTCATTGTTTGTCAATGTTTTAATTTCATCATCTCAATCTATCGTACTGTTTGTTGTTCCATTGGTGGGACACACCATGCTCATATTGAGGGTGATGAAACATATAGGATATTGGTTGTCGTCATTAGGCCACAAGCGATGTCTTACTTTTGCCGAATACTGTGGTTGACAAAGGCATCGTCTACATCAAGCTGTCAAAGGCCCGATGCCTGTCAATGTTTTTACAAGGCATTTTTTTCATGACAGCCATATACCACAAGACAAGTGTTTCCTGTTCCGATTCAGCTTATATTCATTATCTTAATTACACTGAAATGTTGGGGTTGTGTTACAACTTGACTTATCACTTGTTCCTGGCATGGATGATAATAACATCAGGTTAGAATCACTACAAACTCTGGAATTCCTCTTTCAGTTTTTCAGTTTTTTCATATGCAAAAAAAGAGTGTGATTACTTGTGTTTAAAGAGAGACGGGGAAAGAAGGGTAAACCGCTTAGCCAACAAATCAGAAAGAATGCTCAAATAGAAAGTGCTGGATTGATTTACGATTAGAATCCTCACAAAAGGAGGAACTTCACAAACCTTCCTGAGAGAGTGTCTTCTTTGTAAGTGTAAGTGTGTGGTTTTGGTTTTACTATCCTTGTGGGTATCAGAAGTCCTCTTAAGGATAGTAAAACAAGGAAAATTCGGACAAGTGGGGATATTTCGCTGGTCCCCTCAAGGAAAAAGGCTATTTTAGGCTTAGGGGTGTCACAAGCCGGGCTAGAAACTCCGGTCTCAGATGTGGAGAGCTGGGGGTACTACCCCTTAGCCACAGAGGAGGTGTTGTAGGACCCAAATGAAACACCCAAGGCAATACTCCAGGCAAGTAGATTTAATGTTCCAAAACAGGAGGCAAAACAAAACAACTCCACGAGGGGAGAAAAACAAACTAAAGATAACTTTGAACAACTTACTAGGACAGACACGGTGGGACAAAGCAGGAGACACATAGTCAGGACGCAATAACCAAGTGAGAAACAAGGGGAAAACACACAGCTAAAATACACAAGGGGGAAACAAGGCACAGGTGACCTGGATCAAGCTAATTAGGACACATGAGGAAGAACTAAGGCAGAGGGGAACACAGATGACCTCTAGAGGCCCGGAGACAAACAGGAGGCAGGAAGCTGACACACACGAGGAAGAACTAAGGCAGAGGGGAACACAGATGACCTCTAGAGGCCCGGAGACAAACAGGAGGCAGGAAGCTGACAGGACCCCCTCCTCTAGGAACGACTCCTGACGTTCCTTCCAGAACACCCTGGCCCCAGGGTGCGAAAATCTCGGATCAAACCTGGGTCCAGGATGTCCCTGGCTGGAACCCAGGAGCGCTCCTCCGGCCCGTAGCCCTCCCAGTCCACCAGATACTGCAGAGAGTTCTGGACCCTCCGGGAGTCCAGTATCCGGCGGACTGTGTAGGCTGGCTGGCCGTCAATGATCCTGGGAGGTGGCGGGGGTCTGCGTGGGGGGCAAAGGGAGAAGACAAGACAGGTTTAAGGAGTGAAACATGGAAAGTGGGGTTAACTCTAAGGGAGCGAGGGAGAACCAAACGATACGACACAGGGTTAACCTTTCTAGCAATGCGGAAAGGCCCGATGTATCTCTGGGAAAGCTTCCTGGATTCGACCCGGAGGGGCAGGTTCTTAGTGGCCAACCAAACTCTCTGACCAGCTCGGAAACTAGGGGCCGTCCGGCGGTGGCGATTAGCCTGACTTTGGTATCTCTGGGAGGTCCGAAGGAGGGCACGCCTGGCCTTCTTCCAGGTCCGCCTACAGCGTTGGACAAAGCGCTGGGCCGAGGGAACACCAACTTGCGCCTCCTCCTCTGGAAACAATGGAGGGTTGTAACCGAACTGGCATTCGAAGGGGGACAATCCGGTGGCTGAGGACTGGAGGGTGTTGTGGGCATATTCAGCCCAAATGATATAGGTGGCCCAAGACGTGGGATTACTGGCCGCCATACACCGCAGGGTGGTCTCCAGATCCTGATTAATCCGTTCCGTTTGGCCATTAGACTCTGGATGGAACCCCGACGATAGGCTGGCTGTGGCCCCAACAAGCCTGCAGAAGGCCCCCAAAACCGGGGACGAGAATTGGGGACCTCGGTCAGAGACCACGTCCAGGGGAATACCAAATATCCGGAAGACATGGTTCATGAGGAGCTCAGCAGTCTCCTTAGCCGAGGGCAGCTTGGGCAGGGGAATAAACCGGGCAGCCTTAGAGAACCGGTCTACCACCACTAGGATGACGGTGTTGCCCTGGGATAGAGGAAGTCCCGTAACAAAGTCCAGAGAAAGGTGTGACCATGGCCTTCGAGGAACAGGTAAGGGATGGAGCAGTCCCTGGGGTCGCTGGCGTGTCGACTTTCCCCTGGTTGCACACAGGGCAGGCCTCAACATAGACCTGCACGTCCTTCTTGATGGACGGCCACCAAAACCGCCGTCGGAGGAACTCCAGTGTGCGAGCACTGCCTGGATGGCATGTCAAGGGCGACTCATGACCCCACTGCAAGACGCGGCCCCGAACAGAGAGAGGAACGTACAGGCGACCGGCAGGACCACCGCCTGGATCGGGCTCCTGGACAAGAGCTTCTCGTACCCCTCTTTCTAGTTCCCACTGAAGAGGTGCGAAGATCCTAGACCTCGGAATAATCGATGCCAAGGGCTTCTCTTGTAACTCGGGAGAATAGACTCGAGACAGAGCATCCGGCTTGACGTTCTTGGTGCCAGGTCGGTAAGTCAGGAGGAACTGGAATCGATTAAAGAAAAGGGACCATCGTGCTTGCCGAGGTTCATCCGCTTAGCCTGTTGGAGATATTCCAGGTTCTTGTGGTCTGTGAGAACCTGGAAAGGGTGCTGAGCCCCCTCAAGCCAATGGCGCCACTCTTCCAATGCCAGTTTTACCGCAAGCAACTCTAGATCCCCCACGTGGTAGTTGCGCTCGGCCTCAGACAGGCGGCGAGACATGAAGGCACAAGGGTGTAATCTCCCATCCGCACCCCTCTGTGACAGGGACGGCTCCCACCCCCCACCTCTGAGGCGTCCACCTCCACCACGAAAGGTCTCTCTGGGTCAGGGGTCACCAGAATCGGAGCAGACGTGAAGCGGCGCTTGAGATCCTCGAAGGCCCCTGCTGCTTCCGGACCCCAGTGAATCTTGGTCCCTCCTCCCTTGGTAAGCGTCGTCAAGGGGGCTACCACCGAGCTGAAATTCTTAATGAACTTCCGATAGAAGTTAGAAAAGCCAATGAACCGTTATACCTCCTTGACCGTGGCAGGTGTGGGCCAATCGTGGACCGCCTTGACCTTCTTGGGATCCATCTCTAGGTGCCCGGGAGTGACAATAAACCCGAGAAATTGAGTCTGAGAAACATGAAATTCACACTTCTCAGGCTTAACGTAGAGGTGATTGTCAAGGAGCCTCTGGAGAACCCTGCTAACATGCCCCTCATGCTCCTTCAGTGACCTCGAGAAGATGAGGATATCGTCCAGGTACACGAAGACGAACAGATTAAGCATATCCCGGAGAACATCATTAATCAGGGCTTGGAATACTGCGGGGGCATTGGTGAGCCCGAACGGCATCACCCGATATTCATAGTGCCCCGTGGGCGTGTTGAACGCCGTCTTCCATTCGTCTCCTTGCCAGATCCGCACGAGATGGTAAGCATTGCGGAGATCCAGCTTAGTAAAAATGGAAGCCCCTTGAAGCAGCTCAAAAGCAGTGGCCATGAGAGGAAGGGGGTATCGATTCCGAACCGTGATCTTGTTGAGTCCCCGGTAATCAATACAAGGCCTAAGACCCCCGTCTTTCTTTTCAACAAAAAAAGCCCGCCCCAGCCGGGAAGTAGAGGCATAGATGAGGCCGGCTGCCAAGGACTCCTTAATGTAGGTGTCCATAGCTGCGTGCTCGGGGAGGACAAGGAAAGATCCGACCTCTGGGAGGGCAGCACCCAGGGAGTAGATCAATGGCACAGTCATACGTGCGATGAGGCGGTAAGGAAGTAGCCCGGGCCTTGCTGAACACTGCCTTGAACCGATGGTAAACACTGGGGACTCGGGAGACGTCAACAGACTCTTGAAACTGGGTACTAGGGGCTGAGGGACTCTGAAGCATGCAGGTGAGTTGGCAGGCGGGACCCCAGCTTAGAATGGTGCCCGTAGGCCCAGTCGATCTGGGGATTATGTCTGCATAGCCAAGGGTGACCCAGGATAATAGGATACTCGGGAGAGTCAATGAGATAGAAGGTCTCCTCCTGCTGGTGTTGAGAGATGGTAAGTCGCAGGGACTGAGTCGCCTCGGTAACCTTTCCTGGTTCCAGAGGTCTGCCATCTAAGGCTGTAACTGCCTGGGGTTGAGGAAGTAGTTGGGTAGGGATCTTAAGTTCCTTAGCCAAGGTTACATCCAGGAAATCACCTGCGGCACCGGAATCGATCATAGCCTGGACCCGATGCTGGTGGCCCCCCAGGACAGAGTGGCTGGAATAGCCAGGACAGCGTTAGTAGGAGGCGCTCTAACTCTCCCCATCACAGCCCTCCTGTAGCTGGGCGGGGACAGGCGTTTCCCGAAGCTCGGGGCAAGTGGAGCGGAAGTGGCCGGCAACCCCGCAGTAGAGGCACCGACGTTCCCTCATGCGACGTTCCCTTTCGTTGGGAGAAAGCCTGGAACGGCCTAACTGCATGCTCTCCGGGGAATCCTGGAGCAGTTCAGGAGCCGGGGAAGCTCTGAATGACGGAGTCCAAACAGGAGAAACAGAGCTGCTCAGAGGAACTTGGGAATGAGACACCTGACGGCGAGCCGTTCTCCGCTCTCTTAGACGATTGTCCAGGCGGATGGCCAAGGCTATGAGGGACTCGAGATCACCAGCTGGTTCTCGGGTGGCTAACTCATCTTGAAGGGGGCTCAGATAACCCTCCCTGAAAGCAGACCCTCAGCGCTTCATCATTCCATCCGCTCCTTGCTGCTATGGTCCGGAAATCAATGGCAAAATCTGCCGTGCTTGGGGCCCCTGACGGAGAGACAGTAGGCGCTTGGAAGCCTCCCGCCCACTGACAGGATGATCGAACACCCGCTTGAACTCTTCTACAAATGCAGCGTGGGAGTCACAACAGGCCTCCTGGGACTGCCACACCGCAGAAGCCCAGGCGAGCGCCTTGTCTGAAAGAAGGGTAATGATGTAGGCAATCTTGGAACGGTCTGTGGGAAAACTTGAGGGTTGGAGCTCGAAGGTGAGGGAGCATTGGGTGAGGAAACCCTGGCAAGAGCTTGGATCCCCAGAAAAGGGCTTGGGAGGTGGTAGTCGGGGCTCCGCCAACCGAGACGACCTGTCGTCACTGGGGGGTGACCTGGGGGAAGGGAGAGGACCAGGGAGGCGTTCAAATAGCTGGCGGAGGGAACTCATCATTTCGGCCAGGAGTTGAGAATGACTAGCCATCAGCTCCTCTTGTCGGCTGAGAACGGCTTCATGGCGCTGGAAAGAAGCCTCATGTCGAGTGATCACCGCCAACAGGTCCGGGGAACTGAGTGTTTCTGGGTCCATGATTGACTTGGTTATTCTGTCACAAGCCGGGCTAGAAACTCCGGTCTCAGATGTGGAGAGCTGGGGGTACTACCCCTTAGCCACAGAGGAGGTGTTGTAGGACCCAAATGAAACACCCAAGGCAATACTCCAGGCAAGTAGATTTAATGTTCCAAAACAGGAGGCAAAACAAAACCACGAGGGGAGAAAAACAAACTAAAGATAACTTTGAACAACTTACTAGGACAGACACGGTGGGACAAAGCAGGAGACACATAGTCAGGACGCAATAACCAAGTGAGAAACAAGGGGAAAACACACAGCTAAAATACACAAGGGGAAACAAGGCACAGGTGACCTGGATCAAGCTAATTAGGACACATGAGGAAGAACTAAGGCAGAGGGGAACACAGATGACCTCTAGAGGCCCGGAGACAAACAGGAGGCAGGAAGCTGACACACACGAGGAAGAACTAAGGCAGAGGGGAACACAGATGACCTCTAGAGGCCCGGAGACAAACAGGAGGCAGGAAGCTGACAAGGGGTTAGAGTTACAATTATGGTTAGGGGTTAGGTTTAGGGTTAAATCAAATCAAATGTTATTTGTCACATGCACCAAATACAACAGATGTAGACTTTACCGTGAAATACTTACTTACGAGCCCTTTCCCAACAATGCAGAGTAAAAAAGTATGAACACTTGCAAAGAAAATACGAAATAGTAACACAATAAATACCAATAACGATGCTATATAAAAGGACTATATACAAGGACTACCTGTACCGAGTCAATGTGCAGGGGTATGAGGTAGTTCAATCGAGGACAGACTTAACTGAATGACAAAGACAGAATGCAATATGGAATTTTATTGAAACTTTTGGGTTATGGCTTCTGAGCCAGATGCTGAAGACAGGTTGCCCTATGCTGGGCAGCTGGCATTGAAACCCCCTATTCACAAGTCCTTGTGAATATAGTTGGAAAACGGGGTTCCGATGACGGGCCTTCAATTGGTGGTAGTGGAAAGTCATTGGAAGACTGTTGCTGCAAAACAGCAAGTGAGAGACAAGGGGTGAGTTGACATTCAGCATATGCTCCCCTAGATTTATGCCCATTGGTTGAAAGAAAGGGAAGTGATTATTGCACGAGTGAGCCCATAGGTTAATCAGCACGTGTGCCAGCAGTTGCCATACCAAGCGGTGATGCAGCCAGTCAAGATGCTCTCAATGGTGCAGCTGTATAACTTTTTGAGGATCTGAGGGCCAATGTCAAATATTTTCTGCATCCTGAGGGAGAAGAGGCATTGTCGTGCCTTCTTCACGACTGTGTTGGTGTGTGTGGACCATGTTAAATCCATAGTGATGTGGACACCGAGGAACTTGAAGCTCTCGAATATTGGTCCACCGCCCCAGCTGTGTGTGTGTGTGTGTGAGTGAGAGAGAGTGAATTATGTCAACAAATCATGCCCCCTATTGCCTTTCCTCTCCCCCTCCTTCGTCCTAGTAAGGGGGAGAGTTAGGCTCTGTTCAGAGCTGGATAACAAGTAATCCCTAGTTATTCTGTTTAGCATTTAGACCTAGTCTTTAGCTGCAGTAGAAACCCTATTGAGGGGCTGAGCTTTTGTATCCTGAATGTTACTGTTATGGACAGGACTGTTTTCAATGCAAGGCATGTTTCCTAAAATCCTTCATCTGCAATAAATCAAGTACCATTCTTCTACAACGATAGGTCCTCCTCATTCTCAACTATCACCTCCCTTGGCTACTCTGGGTCCACTATTCTACAAGTAGTCCTTGTGAATAGAGTTGTATGGTTTGTTAAACTTTGAAACCAATGGTTTTTATTTGGCATACAGATTCTCAGCGCAATTCCGTCACTGTGGAATTGCCCACCTCTATCTGGGTTTGAAGTTAAGTGCAGCCGTCATGTGGTCAGACTTTAATGGTCTTAGAAGGATGCTGGATGAAATGTTGTGCAGTTGTTCATGCCCGTCTCCGCGGTGCATGGCCTAATTACTGTCACATTTCAGTGGAAATGGCACCCAGTAAAAACACCAGAAGAATACATTAGATAATGTCCTATATGCAATGGAAATGAAATAGTGCATTACTCCTGTTGATTTTAACAAAACCTTCCATACATATTTGCACATTGTAGAAGTGCTCAGAAAGTGACTTTTTTGGATCTGAATGCCAAAGTATTCAAGAGATAAAGGTGCTCAGTTTTCTGATTAGCATACCCCACCATACCATGAGACATACATGTTTTCATTACTGGAAAATATAAACGGTTGAGATTCATATAATTTAAAATCTTACAAACAGGGTTCTCAAACTATTTTATAATTTCAAAAAGTAAACCTTTTTTACATTTAACATCAATTATCTAAAAACGCGTAAACTATGATTTCTATGTTGTAGCTTAAACCATATTTTACATCATCTAAGGTTTTTGTGTTGTGCCACAACATGCTCTTGAATACAGGGTGGATGTCATGTTTTGGCTGATAAATGTACTAAAATGGGATAAAAAATTATAATAACAACTTTCAAATGGCACCACAAAGATGGTTGGAGGTACACATATCTGAGAAAGTTTACTTGAATGGGAATATCTGTTGTTTTAAATTACACTGAACAAAAATATAAATGCAACATGTAAAGTGTTGATCCCATGTTTCATTAGCTGAAATAAAAGACCCAAGAAATGTTCCATACGAACAAAAGGTTTATTTATCTCAAATGTTGTGCACAAATTTGTTTACATCCCTGTTAGTGAGCATTTCTCCTTTGCCATAATCCATCCACCTGACAGGTGTGGCATATCAAGAAGCTGATTACACAGCATGATCATTACACAGGTGCACCTTGTGCTGGGTACAATTAAAAGCCACTCTAAAATGTGCAGTTTTGTCACACAACACAATGCCACAGATGTCTCAAGAGAATTAAATGTTTATCTCTCTACCGTAAACTGCCTCCAACTGCGTTTTAGAGAATTTGCCAGTATGTCCAACTGGCCTCACAACCGCAGACCATGTATAACCACCCCAGTCCAGGACCGCCACATCCGGCTCTTCACCTGTGGGATCGTCTGAGACCCGCCACCCGGACAGCTGATGAAACTGTGGGTTTGCACAACCGAAGAACTACTGCACAAACTGTCAGAAACCGTCTCAGGGAAGCTCATCTGCGTGCTTGTCGTCCTCACCAGGGTCTTGACCTGACTGCGGTGTGATAACAGACTTCAGTGGGCAAATACTCACCTTCGATGGCCACTGGCATGCTGGAGAAGTGTGCTCTTCACGGATGAATCCCAGTTTCAACTCTACCGGGCAGAGGGCAGATAGCGTGTATGGCGTCGTGTGAGCGAGTGGTTTGCTGATGTCAATGTTGTGAACAGAGTGCCCCATGGTGGCGGTGGGGTTATGGTATTGTCAGGCATAAGCTACGGACAACTAACACAATTGCATTTTATTGATGGCAATTTGAATGCACAGAGATACCGTGACAACATCCTGAGGCCCATTGTCGTGCCATTCATCTACCGCCATCACCTCATGTTTCAGCATGATAATGCACGGCTCCATGTCACAAGGATCTGTACACAATTCCTGGAAGCTGAAAATGTCCCAGTTCTTCCATAGCCTGCATACTCACCAGACATGTCACCCATTGTGCATGTTTGGTATGCTCTGGATCGACGTGTACGACAGCATGTTCTAGTTCCCGCCAATATCCAACAACTTTGCACAGCCATTGAAGAAGACTGGTACAACATTCCACAGGCCACAATCAACAGCCTGATCAACTCTATGCGAAGGAGATGTTTCACGCTGCATGAGGCAAATGGTGGTCACACCAGATACTGATTGGTTCTGATCCACGCCCATACTTTTTTTTTTTTATGGTATCTGTGACCAACAGATGCATATCTGTATTCCCAGTCATGTGAAATCCATAGATTAGGGCCTAATGAATGTATTTCAATTGACTGATTTCCTTACAGTATATGAATTATAACTCCGTAAAATCTTTGAAATTGTTGCATGTTGCGTTTATATTTTTATTCAGTGTATAATGTCAATCCTCCATTGGAAACCTATTGAAAATCACAGAAATATAGATAATAGAATATACCATTTTAAGTTGACATTCGACAATGGGTTGACAATTGAGTCTCAACCGATGGCGGGCACAACACAATCACCTCAGATGATGTGAAATAAGATCTAAGCTACAACAAATGTGTATTGGAAAAAAAATCTGAGTTCACACGTTTTTAGATAATTGACGTTAAAGGTTTAAAAAATGACAAATGTTATTAAAAAACTTTTTTTTCAGAAATTATCAAATTGTTTGACAACACTGTTTGCAGTTGTGGAGAAAGTACCCTATTGTCATACTTGAGTAAAAGTTAAGATAGATTAATAGAAAATTACTCAAGTAAAAGTGAAAGTCACCCAGTAAAATACTACTTGAGTAAAAGTCTAAAAGTATTTGGTTTTAAATATACTTAAGTATCAAAAGTAAATGTAATTGCTAAAATATACTTAAGTAATGAAAGTAAAAGTAAAAGTATAAATAATTTCAAATTCCCTATATTAAACAAACCAGGAGCACATTCCAACACTCAGACATAATTTACAAACAAAGCATTTGTGTTTAGTGAGTCTGCAAGATCAGAGGCAGTAGGGATGACCAGGGATGTTCTCTTGATAAGTGTGTGAATTGGACCATTTTCCTGTCCTGCTAGCCATTCAAAATGTAACGAGTACTTTTGGGTGTCAGGGAAAATGTTTGGAGTAAAAAGTACATTCTTTTCTTTAGGAATGTAGTGGAGTAAAAGTAAAAGTTGTCAAAAATATAAATAGCAAAGTAAAGTACAGATACCCCAAAAAAGTACTTAAGTAGTATTTTAAAGTATTTTAACTGAAGTACTTTACACCACTGACTCTTTGTAAGCTTTTAAATGATATCAAACTCACCGTTTATCTTTTCCAGTGATGAAGACATTGATGTTTTATGGCAGAATAAGGAATTATCATGGTCCACACACACCAACACAGTCGTGAAGAAGGCACGACAATGCCTCTTCCCCCTCAGGAGGCTGAAAATATTTGGCATGGGCCGTCAGATCCTCAAAAAGTTATACAGCTGCACCATTGAGAGCATCTTGACTGGCTGCGTCACCTCTTGGTATGGCAACTGCTTTGCATCCGACTACAAGGTGCTACAGAGGGTAGTGCGTACGGCCCAGTTGTCACGAGTTACAAAGCCAGAACCCAGAAGCAGACCAGGACAAGGTAAGTCGAAACGAAGGTGAGTGTTTATTTACAAATTCAAGAGTGATGCTGAATAATCCAGGGAACAGAGCGGGCGGCGTTGATTAGTTGTTGGGGGTGCAGTGGTTGATCCAATCATGGCTCGGCAGCCGCCGACCACCAGGCAGAGGTTGGATGAAGGTTCCGGACGAGTGACTGCAGATGGAACAAAACGGAGGTAAGTAAACAACAAACCAACAAGGTGCAAAACAACAAAACTAACGCTAGAAGCTCTAAGACTGATACTCTGGTAAACCTACTGTTCATGGCTAACGATCCGGCAGGGAATGGATGTTAGGCCAGAGCCTAAGAAGGGTGATGATCAGGACCAGGTGTGCAGATTGCTGATGGGATGCAGGTGCGGAAATCAAGAGAGCTCCCCGGAGCGTTCCAGAACCCTCGGGAAACTGGAGATCACGAGCAGAAAAACTAGTCCACAGACAGGACCCGACTCAGACTGCCGGGATCGTTACAGTACCCCCCCTCCGACAAACGCCACCGGGCGGACTCCCGGAGCGCCAGGATGGAGGCGGTAGAAGTCACGGATGAGGTCAGCATCTAGGATCTGTCGCCGCGGAATCCAACTCCTCTCTTCAGGACCATACCCCTCCCAGTCCACGAGATACTGAAACCCCGGCCCCGCCGTCTGGAATCCATGATGCGTCGCACCGTGTAGGCAGGACCACCTCCGATCATCCGAGGAGGAGGAGGAGGAGGCGGAGGAGGCAACAGAGGACTGAGGAAAACAGGCTTGAGGCAGGAGACATGAAAGGTGGGATGGACTCTGAGCGTCCTCGGGAGTTTGAGTCGAACTGCCACCGGATTGATCACCTTCTCCACCACAAACGGACCAATGAACTTCGGTAACAACTTCCTAGACTCAGTCCGTAAAGGAAGATCCCGTGTGGCCAACCAGACCCTATCTCCGATGGTATAGGTGGGAGGCGGGGATCCGGCGACGATTCGCCTGGAGCTGATACCGGTCCGAAACTCTAAGGAGTGCCTTTCTGGCCCGATGCCAGGTCCGGTGGCAACGACGAATATGGGCCTGAACAGAAGGCACTGAGAGCTCCTTCTCCTGAGAAGGGAACAAGGGAGGTTGGTAGCCATACAGGCACTGGAAGGGAGACATCCCAGTGGCAGATGTAGGGAGCGTATTGTGGGCATACTCAACCCAAGGCAACTGAGAGACCCAGGAGGTGGGGTTGGAAGAGGCCAGGCAGCGTAGCGTGGATTCCATCTTCTGGTTGGCTCTCTCCGCCTGACCATTAGATTGGGGGTGAAAACCAGATGTGAGACTGACTGTAGCTCCAATGGCCAAACAGAAGGACTTCCAGACAGCAGAGGTAAACTGAGGGCCACGGTCGGAAAACGATATCACTGGGCAAACCGTGGACCCTGAAAACCTCCCTAACCAGGATCTCGGACGTCTCCGAGGCAGAGGGAAGCTTGGCAATTGGCACAAAGTGGGCGAACTTGCTGAATCTGTCCACGATAGTCAGAACGACCGTGTTCCCCTCAGAAGCGGGCAACCCAGTGACAAAGTCCAGGGCCAGATGCGACCATGGTCGCGGGGGAATAGGAAGGGGGTGAAGTAGTCCAGAGCTGGGCCGATTGGTACTCTTATTCTGCGCACACACTGGACAGGCAGCAACATAACCCCGAGTATCCTCGGCCATGGCAGGCCACCAAAACGTCTGCGAAGAAACGCCATCGTCCGAGCCACGCCAGGGTGACAAGCCATCTTGCTGGCGTGGGACCATTTGAGGACCGCAGGGACGAACCGACTCAGGCACAAACAACCGACCGGGTGGACCGTTACCGGGACCGGGCTGCGTCCGAAGGGCCGCCATCACCTCCTCCTCAATCTTCCACCTAACAGCTCCCACGACGCAGTTCCGGGGGAGAATTGTCTCGGTCTTGGACCCACTCTCCTCCGTCTTGGAGAACATCCGAGACAAGGCGTCCGCCTTGCCGTTCTTAGATCCAGGTCGGAACGTCAGGGAAAAAATTGAATCGTCCGAAAAACAACGACCACCTGGCCTGACGGGGAGTTGAGACGTCTAGCCGATTGCACGTAAGCAAGATTCTTGTGGTCAGTCCAGACAATAAACGGTTGCTCCGCCTCCAACCAGTGGCGCCACTCCTCCAAGGCAAGTTTCACCGCGAGAAGCTCCCAGTTACCCACATCGTAATTCCTCTCCGCAGGCGAAAGGCGACGAGGTAGTAGGCGCAGGGATGGAGTTTACTGTCCGTGGAGCATCGCTGCGACAGGATGGCGCCAACTCCCACATCAGACGCGTCCACTTCAACGGCGAACTGACGGGCCGTGTCCGGTTGAGAGAGAATCGGTGCGTTGGTGAATCGCCTCTTCAAATCCAGAAACGCTCGATCCGCCTCCGAATTCCACTTGAAGCTCCTGATACTGGAAGTCAAGGCAGTTAACGGAGCGGCCACACGGCTGTAATCCCGGATGAATCTGCGGTAGAAATTCGCAAACCCCAAAAATCTCTGGAGCTGCAATCTCGTACCGGGCTGGGCCCATTCCAGAACCGCTCTAACCTTCTCCTGGTCCATCCTAATCTCTCCCCTGGAGATGATGTACCCGAGAAAGGATGTCGTGTGGGCGTGAAACTCGCACTTCTCGGCCTTCACGAACAGGCGATTCTCCAACAATCGCTGCAGAACCTGCCGGACATGCTGGACGTGGTCGGAAGGTTCCTTCGAGAAGATCAGAATGTCATCCAGATAAACAAACACAAAGAGACCGATCATATCTCTCAGGACGTCGTTCACCATACTCTGGAATACCGCTGGAGCATTGGTCAGTCCAAACGGCATCACCTGATACTCGAAGTGACCCATCGGTGTATTGAAACCCGTCAACCACTCGTCTCCCTCTCTGATCCGGACCATGTGATACGCATTGCGTAGGTCTAGCTTGGTGAACACCGTAGCACCCTGTAAGAGTCGAAGGCAGAACTCATCAAGGGCAGGGGATACTTGTTCTTGACCGTGATGTCATTCAACCCCCGATAATCAATACACGGTCGAAGAGAGCCATCCTTCTTACCCACAAAGAAGAATCCTGCCCCCAGGGGTGATGACGAGGGACGAACGAGACCAGCAGCTAGGGACTCCTTGATGTAGGTCTCCAAAGCCTCACGTTCAGGGCGGGAGATACTGTATAACCTTCCCTTGGGGTAGACAGCTCCAGGGAACAGGTTGATGGCACAATCATATGGTCGGTGGGGAGGGAGTGACAGAGCCTTCTGCTTACTGAACACTTCCCCCAAATCGTGATATGTCTCGGGAACCAGGGACAAATCTGGGGGTTTAGCCTCAATCACCTGACTGGGAACCGAATGGGGACAGGCAGTCTTGAGACAGTTAGCATGACAATCAAGGCTCCAACTCGTTACCTTGCCCGTCACCCAATCGAACGTGGGATTGTGTTCCTTCAGCCAGGGGTATCCAAGGACCAGAGGAACATGGGAAGACGGCAGAATGAAGAATGAAATCATCTCCGAATGATTCCCCGACAACAGCATCTTAACCGGTTCAGTCCTCATCGTGATACGTGCCAGACTACTGCCGTTCAGAGTGGTCGCTTCAATGGCTTCCGGCAATTGCTCCTTGGAAAGCCCCAGCTGTTCCACCAACTCGGCATCAAGAAAGCTTCCACCGGCACCTGAATCGATAAAAGCGTTAATCGCTAAGCTCTGATTCCTGTTCACAAGGGTAGCCGGGAAACGGGGTCTGACAGAGGTATTGAGAGGTCGAAACTGGCTCGCTAAAAGTCCTCCCAACTTTAGCGAGCCGCGCAGTTTGACGACCGCCGGGAACAGGTGGCGAGGTAATGTCCCGAACCACCACAGTAGAGGCAACAGTTAGTCCTACGTCTGAGTTGGCGTTCCTCCTTGGTTAACCCGTGCCGCCCTACTTGCATTGGTTCCGAATCGGAGACAGGACCTCTCCACTAATCCTGTGTGGTGGACGATGATCGCGTATTCTGGTCCAATCCCGACCCGACTGGAACCTGAGAAGCTGATCGATTGGACGGACCCCATTGCTTCTCCCTCCTTCGCTCTCGGACTCGATTATCCACCCGAATAGACAAGGCTACCAAGCTGTCCAGGTCACTAGGCTCCGGATAGGAGATCAACTCATCCTTGAGCTGCTCCGACAGACCCTGGTAAAAGGCCGCTTGCAGAGACTCCTCATTCCACCCACTCTCCACAGCCAACGTCTTGAACTCGATCACGAAGTCGGCCACGCTGCGAGTTCCTTGGTGAAGCGAAAACAGGCGCCTAGCTGCGTCCCTCCCTCGGACGGAATGGTCGAAAAGCTTCCTCA
This sequence comes from Coregonus clupeaformis, assembly GCF_020615455.1. NCBI lineage: Eukaryota > Metazoa > Chordata > Actinopteri > Salmoniformes > Salmonidae > Coregonus > Coregonus clupeaformis. The sequence continues at coordinate 28,464,079 of NC_059228.1, read as the reverse complement.
TCTCGGCCGTGAACCCCTGGTATGAAGCCATGCAGGGGTCTTGTCGTTCCCAAACGGCTGAAGCCCACTCCAGCGCTCGACCACGCAGCAACTCAATCACAAAGGCTATCCTAGCCTTGTCTGTGGCATAAGAGTAGGGCTGTAGATCGAACACTAACCCACACTGCATAAGGAAAGAACGGCATCTTCCCAGCTCCCCCTCATATTTATCCGGGCGTCGGAACCTTGGGCTCACGGAAGGACACCGCTCCAGACGCGGCAGGCGAGATGGGTGAAACCGGTAGTGGATCCTCCACCGGAAACTTGCGCTGGTTCTGGACCTCCGTCAGACCGGTAGAAAGGTTCCGAACTGCCAACGCGATCTCCTGTAGCTCCGTGCTATGATGGCCCAACATCTTCTCCTGATGGGTAATGGCATGGCGAACAGAGTCCAGGTCCGCTGGGTTCATTACTGGCCGGATCGTTCTGTCACGAGTTACAAAGCCAGAACCCAGAAGCAGACCAGGACAAGGTAAGTCGAAACGAAGGTGAGTGTTTATTTACAAATTCAAGAGTGATGCTGAATAATCCAGGGAACAGAGCGGGCGGCGTTGATTAGTTGTTGGGGGTGCAGTGGTTGATCCAATCATGGCTCGGCAGCCGCCACCACCAGGCAGAGGTTGGATGAAGGTTCCGGACGAGTGACTGCAGATGGAACAAAACGGAGGTAAGTAAACAACAAACCAACAAGGTGCAAAACAACAAAACTAACGCTAGAAGCTCTAAGACTGATACTCTGGTAAACCTACTGTTCATGGCTAACGATCCGGCAGGGAATGGATGTTAGGCCAGAGCCTAAGAAGGGTGATGATCAGGACCAGGTGTGCAGATTGCTGATGGGATGCAGGTGCGGAAATCAAGAGAGCTCCCCGGAGCGTTCCAGAACCCTCGGGAAACTGGAGATCACGAGCAGAAAAACTAGTCCACAGACAGGACCCGACTCAGACTGCCGGGATCGTTACACCAGTTCATCACTGGGACCAAGCTCCCTGCCTTCCAGGACCTCTATACCAGGCGGTGTCAGAGGAAGGCCCTAAAAATTGTCAAAGATTCCAGTCACCCAAGTCTTAGACTGTTCTCTCTGCTACCGCACGGCAACTGGTACCGATGTACCAAGTCTGGAACCAACAGGACCCTGAACAGCTTCTACCCCCAAGCCATAAGACTGATAAATAGTTAGTTAAATAGTTAACCAATAGCTACCCGGACTATCTGCATTGACCCTTTTTGGAACTCTTTTGACTCATCACATAGCTATGCTGCTGCTACTGTTTATTATCTATCCTGTTGCCTAGTCACTTTATCCCTAGCTATGTACATATCTACCTCAATTACCTCGTACCTCTGCACATCGACTCGGTACTGGTACCCTGTTTATGTAGCAAAGTTATCGTTACTCATTGTGTATTTATTCCTTGTTATAACTTTTTTATAATTTCTCTTTTTTTTCCTCTGCTTTGTTGGGAAGTAAGCATTTTACTGTTAGTCTACATCTGTTGTTTACGAAGCATGTGACAAATAAAATTAGATTTGACTATATGGTGGGGTATGGAAAATGGGTCAACTTTGAGCACCTTTATCTCCTGAATGGTTTGGCATTCAGGTCCAAAAAGTCACTTTCTGACTTCTTCCATCGGCAAACATGAATGGAAAGTTTTGTTTAAATCATGCTGTCAAAAAGTGATTGAATTCAAATGAATGTACCCATTAACGTCCATGAGATTTGTGTGTCATCTCTTGAAGATTCCCCTCTCTGTATTGGGAGTTGAGAGGTGAGTTCGCCTGACAGAACTATCAACACTAATATCCGCTGAGTTTGCAGCCTTGATACAATGTGCCCGGAGAGGTGTGCCAATGTTTGGACTTGCCCTACATTCTAACAAAATGTCACACTGCCATATTGGAGAGTCTACATATTTCTCTTCGCATGCCTACCTTTCCACTGGAAACTACAGGTAACCTTGAGGCAGAATGCCAGTAAATTATTGCAGCCCATGAGCAAGAATGCAAAAGCTCAAGAAAGGCTCTTAAACTTGGTAATCTATAAATTGTACATACAAGTTATGTAACTAATTTGAACAAATATAATTTAGTTATTAATGGGACAATCTGCAGTAAAAAATAAAGTGTCACCCCGCCACTGTTTTGGTAAAGAGCTGAGGGATGGGACTGGAGAAATGTATATCTCAAATTCATACAGAGCCATGGATGCAAGGACTGACCATCCATTATATCAAAATTATAGTTGTATCCATATTTTGAGTGTTTGTTTACAATTACATTGTTTACAAATAATGGAATAAAACAAGCTTATGTTTTGGGTTCTGATGGAGTATAACAGTTGAACTAAGCTCATGAGGCATTTATAAGTTATTCTTCAAGAATCAATGAGTATATAATTTATCAAAGTCCAAAAATGGAAGAACCAATCGCATTTTGCCGCTTTAAATATATTTAAAATGTGCAGCTCATTAGACGACAGAAAACTACAAACGCTTTACGTTAATCTTTCGTAATGCGTGGTCACAACATAGTCATTACTACAGTAACAGCAATATACGACCAAAGATGGCGCTCCACGTTTGTGTTATGTGAGGAAAATGTTGTTAGAGAAAATACAAATTCACGTATCTAGGCGTATGTTTTGCGATAGTTTATTGTGAAAGCAAGATATTACATTTATATTTTCGCTATTTACGTGTGATAATTGTATTTAGCAAGCCGCAATGGCGATGCAAGGTGGGACTGCACTTCAGGAGAAGGTCAGTCGGATGTTGAGCAGAAAGCAGAAAAAGCCCGTTCTGAAACCCAACAAGCCGCTTGCTCTGAAAGATGAGGTCGCCAACAGGAAAATGAAGAAAGGGGGTAACGTTAAGGCTTTTCTGTTAAAGACTTCCAAACTAACCTGTGTAATGACATGTTCTATCCAGTGGACACGGCTGTAGACATAACACAGCCAACAACCCTGGGTGCATTTAGTTAGCTAATTGCACGTTTTGTTATGTTGCTTTACGATTTATACTGAACGACACTTTTCCCCAAAACGGTGCGCACCGTTCTTCAACAGTCTTGAGGTACGTTTGGCAAAGTGTGGCCTGATCAATATGGGTGTGAGTGACCATTTGAAATCGCAAAACTCGTGCAGCACAGGCACAACAGAACACACAGTCGCCCTCTGGGCCACCATAATCACGGCGTTCTTCAACTGGGGTGTATTCATTACGCCAAACAGTTGCAAAACGTTATTTTGCAACTAAAACGAGTTTCTATTAGAGAAATTCAGGTAGGTTCCTCCCCGTTTCGTTTGCTTCCGTTTAAGAAACGTTTTGCAACATAATAACCGGAATGAATACACCCCTGGTGGTGCTGTTCAGTATGGTTTCAGTGGAATTAAACATTATAATAATATAATAATATAAAATAATATGCCATTTAGCAGACGCTTTTATCCAAAGCGACTTACAGTCATGCGTGCATACATTTTTTGTGTATGGGTGGTCCCGGGGATCGAACCCACTACCTTGGCGTTACAAGCGCCGTGCTCTACCAGCTGAGCTACAGAGGACCACAACATTGCACACTGTTCTGTCTACTGAACGTGCCCCAGCTCTCTACACTCTGATTGGTCGGTGTGTTGCCTGTTACACCTCTTATCTGCAATGAGCATAAACGACACACTCTTGAAATCAATGTAGATCAGTCATCAGCATGCTGAATTAGTAGTACCTTGTAATGTTGACAACAACATTGGAAAGTGATTACACTGTTTTCCCACAGAGGCCACATGCGTCACTGAGATGTCCATGATGATGGCGTGCTGGAAGCAGAACAACTTCGTTGATGCCCTCTGCTCCAATGAAATGCAGTCCTTCTACAAGTGTGTTGAGAAAGCCCAGGTATGGTGCTGCTACTCAGTGTACAGGAAATCCTTGCTCCAGGCTTATTGCACACACACCCCACTCTCCTGACCCCCTGTTTTAAACTAGGACAGCACTGTTATGTTCTTCATTAAACATTTTGCTAGGAGACAAGGGCCAAGGTAATTAGACAGCACGGGTAACATAATTTTCTCTGGCGTTTACTGGCTTGGGACGAGTCATAACAAAACTCTCCCATTGCCCAGTTTCCTTCAGGGTCTTCCTTCCTGTTTCGCTTTTTATTTGATTCAGGGCTAATTTCCCCTCCTCAGCTGAGGTGCCCAGTTACTGCATGCTACTGTACTGCCGCACAGATGGATAACAAGTCATTAGCTTAATTGCGCTTTCAGTTTAGTGTCTACAAGGAGTAATACATTATTTATAAATGTGGATAAATACACTATATATACAAAGGTATGTGGACACCCCTTCAAATAGGCGGTTTTGGCTATTTCAGCAACACCCGTTGCTGACAGTTGTATAAAATTGAGCACACAGCCATGCAATCTCCATAGACAATCAATGGCCTTACTGAAGAGCTCAGTGACTGTCAAATTTCTGCCCTGCTAGAGCTGGCCCGGTCAACTGTAAGTGCTGTTATTGTGAAGTGGAAATGTCTAGGAGCAACAACGGCTCAGCCGCGAAGTGGTAGGCCACACTAGCTCACAGAACGGGATCGGCGAGTGCTGAAGCGTGTGGCGCGTAGAAATCGTCTGTCCTCGGTTGCAACACTCACTACTGAGTTCTAAACTGCTCTGGAAGTAACGTCAGCAGAATAACTGTTCGTTGGGAGCTTAATTAAATGGGTTTCCATGGCCGAGCAGCTGCACACAAGCCTAAGATCACCATGCGCAATTCCAAGCGTCGGCTGGAGTGATGTGATGCTCGCCGCCATTGGACTCTGGAGGAGTGGAAACGAGTTCTTTGGAGTGATGAATCACGCTTCATCATCTGGCAGTCTGACGGAAGAATCTGGGTTTGGCGGATGCCAGAAGAACGCTACCTGCCCGAATGCATAGTGCCAACTGTAAAGTTTGGTGGAGGAGGAATAATGGTCTGGGGCTGTTTTTCATGGTTCGGGTTAGCCCCCTTAGTTCCAGTGAAGGGAAATCTTAACGCTACAACATACAAATACATTCTAGACGATTCTGTGCTTCCAACTTTGTGGCAACAGTTTGGGGAAGGCCCTTTCCTGTTTCAGCATGACAATGCCCCCTTGCACAAAGCGAGGTCCATACAGAAATAGTTTGTCGAGATTGGTGTGGAAGAACTTCACTGGCCTGCACAGAGCCCTGACCTCAACCCCATCGAACACCTTTGGGATGAATTGGAACGCCGACTGCGAGCCAGGCCTAATCTCCCAAAATCAGTGCCCGACTTCACTAATGCTCTTGTAGCTGAATGGAAGCAAGTCGCCGCAGCAATGTTCCAACATCTAGTGGAAAGCCTTCCCAGAAGAGTGGAGGCTGTTATAGCAGCAAAGTGGGGACCAACTCCATATTAATGCCCATGATTTTGGAATGAGATGTTCGATGAGCAGGTGTCCACATACTTTTGGTCATGTAGTGTATCTCAAGCCGATAAGCTTTTAAATGAATTAGTATTGAATGAGGCAATACATTTTCTTAAATTTTTTCTTTCAAAATGTATTTCCTTACAGATTGCAATGAAAGCCAAATCAGAGCAACACACCATCGGCCAGAGTGGACGCCTTCAACCCAAACAAGCTACTACCCTGCTGAAAAGACACCCCAACTTACACATAGAAATCTAGGACTACTCCCAGCCCTACTACTACTGCGATGTATTAATTGACTAAAGTTGTGGGACAGAGAATCGTGGGCAGGGTGGTTATCATGCTTGGCCTTCGTGGCCAACTGAGGTCTCTGCTGGTTCTTACAGTAAAGAGGAAGTCTCTTAGATCCAGACGCAATCACTCACAGAAACATCACCAACGTTCCACCGATGCCAGACGTGATTAATTAACAAAGTGAATTAAGTGGATTTACTGTGCTGCAGATGCACTTCTTGTGATTGCCATGTTAAATTGAGTAAGCTGTTATAGGTCATCATATAAAACAGTACCATTAAAATTGTTTCAGTCATAAAAGAAGGTTCATACGAATATGTAACTTTACTCACTGTCTAATATTTTAAAGGGCATTTTCATTAGGCATTCAGTTATTTCTATATTATTGCATGGCTTTTTAAGATGCCCTACTAATTTACGTTTGTCAAATAACAATCAAGGACATTTGTTTTCATAACGACATGATATTGTGTGTGCCCTGGATGAAATATAGTGTGATTGACTGTTATCCCAGTGTCCTGAGTTGACTCCCATAAAAATGATTTCCCTTTAAAAATTATCTCAATAATTCCATACAGCACAGACAGTGGTTTGCTAATGATATTAAGATATTAATGACCTCTGCAGTATTTAATTATTTTTATTTTGTTGCTTATCCTCTCTGGAGTGCACCATCACTGAATGATCACCTCAATAGGATACCTACTTTGAGTTTCCAATGGATCACTCAAATGTAATTTGAAACACTCCTGATAAAGTTGAACTGCCTAGCTATTTTGTATTATTGGCCAATTTGCCAGATAGGATTACATGCCAGGAAACAAAGCCCATTGCGGGGCATAGTCTTACAGGTATTGGAAATCGCATTAAGATGACTGGGGTACCAAGACAATATCTCAGTGGCTGACTAACGTCTACTGGAATTTCAGCTCCAGTTTGCATTACCTTATAATTCACTCCTTTTTATAACTCACTCCTTATAATTGAAGTCCTTTTTATTCAGGCAATGGTTTTTATATTGCGCTAATTATGTTTGATGTCTGTCAGCATTGGGATGTTGGATGCACTGTCTTATGTCTGCCATCCAGGAAACTGTTAAATCCTCTGTCAGATTTGGGTAATAATAATAATAATAATAATATGCCATTTAGCAGACGCTTTTATCCAAAGCGACTTACAGTCATGTGTGCATACATTTTTGTGTATGGGTGGTCCCGGGGATCGAACCCACTACCCTGGCGTTACAAGCGCCGTGCTCTAACCAGCTGAGCTACAGAGGACCACGGGTAGGTCCTCATTATACAAAGAGAAACATTGCCATCTCGCTCCGCCCACACTGCCCACCATTTCCTTGCCATCCTTATTTCCTGCTAAACGTGTAGACTGAAAAGGAAATGCTTTCCTTTGTCATCAGCACTCGTGCAGATGGGTTTGATCAAACCACCACAAAATAGCAATTTTGTCTTTGCAGCTGGCCCATCTAGTGGAAACTGCTCAGTTCTGCCTCAAGGACAAGACCCATCCCAATAAATGTCAACCTGCTTAAGAGGCATAGAGCCCCACAGTGGAGGTGTTATAATACCCATAAAACCTAGCGGTCAAACAGGGAAATGGTTCCAATCGTTCTTTCCACCATTCATTTTTCCAATATGGGATTTTAAAAACACTTAAAATAAGGGCTGTGTTTTGTGTAGGCTTACCCTGGCGTGACGTTTTGATAGCCATGTAAATCTCTCTCGGACAAGGTGACTTTTATCAATATATTTGACCACTAGGTTTGATGGGTATTATGACTCATACTGAGGTAGTCTATTAGAAGAAGACAAATGAATAACCAATTGAAGGACATCTTGTATGATTGCAGGATAAATCAATGTTAGACTTTATACATAGCTGGCCATAAATGGATGTTGCATTTTACTTTATGGGTTGTTACACCCTGTTCTCAGACTGTAGACGTAACATGGTAAATGTAAATCCGGGACACTCAAATTAGTATGATATGTTACGTTTGGTATGGTTACGTAAGACAGATGGTTACTTACGGGGTGGATGGGTGGGCGTTTAACGCGACGTCTACCAACCCAAAGGTTGTGATTTCAAATGTCATCACAGACAATGTTAGCATTTTAGCTCATTAGCAACTTTTCAACTGCTTACTCCTTTTTAGCTACTTTGCAACTACTTAACATGTTAGCTAACCCTTCCCCTAACCTTACCCCTTTTAGCTAACCTTAACCCTAACCCCTAGCCTAGCTAACGTTTTGTCCGCCTGTTATTGTCATGCAAAAGACTGCCGGTCTCACGGTAATTGACTGTTAATGAACCTAAACACGTTTAGCATCTCCAGGCCTCCACGTATACAATCTGCTGATGCGTCCTTTGGAACGTTTTTAAAAAAGTATAATAAATCAATTTAATGTACACCATCACAATAAATCCATTATTTATTTTAGGCAGGTCTAAAGAAACATGATATGAAGAACATTTATTTCAGAAGAACAGAATATGAGTTGGCCTATTGTATGTTATCTGGCTATGCGCCATGCCATAGGCTGTAGGCTTGTTCATTTAGCAGACAAGATATGTCTATAAGTCCTGTGCCATTATTTTATATTATATGATTTTATAGTAAGAAGAATATAATTGAACTTAGCTGAATAAAATAGAAAGGATATTTTTCCCATTCCGGAGCAAGTGCGCATATGAAGTGGCTATGTTGAGCGTAAAAGGGATAATTTGAAACAGGACCTATATGCTAGATTTAGAGTTATTTGGCCATTTATGTTGTGAAAGATACAAATCTTAGAATGTCTTAGAAATCAAAACATATTTGGGCTGCATTATGCGACTATAGGCTATTGATGATTTGAGAAAGTCGCAAAAAAAGCTTGCCCTCTGTTCCTTGCATCTCATCAAGTGATCATATTTTCACTATTCTCAATTTAGTCTTGTCTTTACTAATATGTACAATTTTGTTTAGATTTAGAATGGGCAGTTATCATATGGGCAGGAACAGGGGTAGGGGAAAATCGACGTCATCTGCGAATGGAGGCCGCTTTCCCCCTGGTTTGATTGTCATGCCAGGCTGGCTATTCCAGTTATTTCACTCCATGCATCAACCACTGTTTGAAGAGCATGCAGCCTCTCGCTGCGCGACAGGTGATATTCTGCCCAAACTCTGTATGCCATGGGCTCTCCAACCCTGTTCCTGCAGCTACCCAGTGCTTAATTTGTGAAACCAAGTATAATCTGTTCGTTAACATCGATAGTAACATGTTTTTACAACAAAACCTATTTAATTAAACTGTTGACAGCCCCTCTTTCTGCATGGTCGAGAAAGGAATGAAGGAGAGAGAGAGAGGAGGAGGTTGAAACGCCAGGGTTGTGGGTTCGATTCCCACGGGGGGCCAGTATGAAAATGTATGCACTCACTAACTGTAAGTCGCTCTGGATAAGAGCGTCTGCTAAATGACTAAAATGTAAATGTAGAATATTCTGTAGCTAAAGGTAATGTGTCAGCCTATTAATTATGAAAACATAAAAATCCCCTATTACTAAACTATTCAAAATCAAATACAAATTCACTAATTGTAGGCTAACTCTGGAAGCCGCCCTGCACAATCAATGAACCAACAGCATCTCCCAGAATCATGGATAGAAAGTTTGGAGCGTAACATAAGGTAACCAGTCCATCCAGTATAGATAATAATACAGTCCACACAAAGGCGATTAGTAGAATTTGTTTAATTTTGTAATGTAGGCTAGACCAATTATGTACCAAAGACATCTTAAATCAGTTGTTTTTATGTTTTTCTGCCATGTGTAAGCTATCTATTGTATAATGGCACAATCATTATTTTAATTCACGTTAAATTTCAGGCTTGGGCTCATAGGCCTATGTGTATGCATAAGCTCTAATATGCATATGGTTGGTTTTGTCACACCCGGATCTGTTTCACCTGTCTTTGTGATTGTCTCCACCCCCTCCAGGTGTCGCCCATTATCCCCAGTGTATTTATACCAGTGTTCTCTGTTGGTCTGTTGCCAGTTCGTTTTGTTTCGTCAAGCCTACCAGCGTTTTCCCCCTTGCTCCTGCCTTTCTCGAGTTCCTGTTTTTTAGTTTTCCCGGTTTTGACCATTCTGCCTGCCCTGACCCTGAGCCTGCCTGCAGTTCTGTACCTTGTCACACCACCCTGGATTATTGACCTCTGCCTGCCCTGACCCTGAGAGTGCCTGCCGTTCTGTACCTTTTGGACTCTGATCTGGATTACTGACCTCTGCCTGCCCTTGACCTGTCGTTTGCCTGCCCCTTGTTTTGTAATAAACTTTCGTTACTTTAACACTGTCTGCATCTGGATCTTCTCCTGAAACGTAATAGTACGAACTGGCCATGACTGACCCAGCAGACTCGGACCAGCTCCGCAACGCCATCTCCTCCCAAGGAGCCACCATTGGAAGGCACGAGGAGTTGCTTCGTGGTCTCATGGAAGGGTTCCAGACCTTGGCCGAACGCCATGACCGAGCATTTAACACATTGCTGGAGCAATTCCGCAGGTTGTCTGTTAGGCAGCCTACCACGACGGTAACCTCCCAGCCTCTCAGTAACCCGGCTGTTAGCAGCACGGCCTCCCAGGCCACCCCAGTTTCCAGAGAACCCTGCTTACCTCCCCGCGAACGCTTCGCTGGAGAGTCAGGAACCTGTCAGGCATTTCTTGCTCAGTGTTTGCTCATCATCGAGCTGCAGCCCTCCTCCTTCCCCTCGGACCGCTCTAAGATAGCGTACCTCATCACGCTGATGTCTGGGAGGGCTCTCGCCTGGGCTACGGCAGTGTGGGAACAACAGTTGGCCGTATGCTTCAGTCTGGAGGAGTTTGTGCAGGAGGTAAAGAAGGTTTTCGATGCTCCATTGTCTGGGAAAGAGGCTGCCCGGAAGTTGCCTCGGCAAGAATCCCGAAGTATGGCAGACTATGCAGTGGATTTCTGCACGTTGGCAGCTGAGTGTGACTGTAACCCGGAAGCGCTGTTCGACACGTTCCTGCACAGAGTATCGGAGGAAGTAAAGGACTAGCTTGCAGCCCGGGAACTACCGACGGATCTCGACACGCTCATCGCCTTGACCATTCGGATCGATGGGCGTCTACGGGAACAAAGTAAGTCCGGTTCCACCTCGCCTCCGAGGCCTCCCGCAAGTCCCCGTCGGCACCGTTGCCAAAGGAACCCGAGGCTACCCGAGTTCCCCCGAGAGTCTCCGAAGTCTGCCGATTCACCTCTTCCTGAGCCGATGCAACTAGGCAGAGCTAGGCTGTCTCCAGCCGAACGGCAATACAGGCTTCACACGAAGAGTTGCCTGTATTGCGGGACTACTGGTCATTTTGTGTCCACTTGTCCACTAAAAGACCAGGCTCACCGGTAGGAACGAGTACTCTTGTGTGCCATACAGATAACTTTTCCTCTCCCCTTACTCGCACCCCCTTTCATGCCATCTTGCTGTGGGGGAACCAGTCTAAATCTCTCCGGGTACTCATCGCCGATGAGAGCTTTATGGACGCTATCCTGGCGTCCGAGCTGGGCATCCCCACTCAGCGCCTCTCCATTCCCATGGACGTTTGAGCGCTGGACTGGCGCTCTATAGGCCGGGTCACCCACAATACCACCCCCATCAACCTACGAGTATCAGCGAGACGATCCAATTCCTGCTAATTAAGTCTCCTCAGGTTCCCGTGGTATTGGGTTTCTCTTGGCTCCAGCGACACAACCCCTTTATTGACTGGTCTACTGGTGCCATCATGGGCGTGAGCCCATTCTGCCACGCTCATTACCTGAAGTCAACGTAGCCTGCCCTGGGGGGTCTTCCTGGGGGCTCTGAAGTTGCCTCGGACTTCTCTGCCATTCCTGCGGAGTACCAGGACCTCCGGGAGGTGTTCAGTAACGCCCGGGCCACTTCGCTTACGCCGCACCGACCCTACTACTGCGGAATCAACCTTCTCCCAGGCACCACTCCGCCCAGTGGATGACTGTACTCGCTGTCAGGTCTGGAGACCAAGGCTATGGAGACCTACATTGAGGACTCCCTAGCTGCCGGGTTCATCCGTGCTTCTGCATTCCCCACCGTCGCAGGGTTCTTCTTTGTGGAGAAGGACAAAATCCTGCGCCCGTGCATCGACTACTGGGGCCTCAACGACATCACGGTGAAGAACCGCTACCCGCTACCACTCATCTCCTCGGCCTTCGAGCTGCTCCAGGGGGCCAAGGTGTTCTCCAAGCTGGACCTACGGAACACCTACCACCTGGTGTGGATAACGAAGGGGGACGAGTGGAAGACTGCCTTCAACACGGCCAGTGGTCACTACGAGTATCTGGTCATGCCATTTGGCCTTACCAATGCTTCAGCTGTGTTCCAGGCCCTTGTTAATGATGTTCTCTGCGACATGTTGAACCGGTTCGTCTTCATCTACCTCGACGACATCCTCGTCTTCTCCTTCCTGGGCTACATCATCACTGCAGGGAGTGTACAGATGGATCCTGGGAAGGTGAGAGCAGTGGTGGATTGGCCCCAGCCTACGTCCAGTGTGCAGCTGCAATGTTTCCTGGGATTCGCCAACTTTTATCGCCACTTTATACGGGATTACAGCACCCTGGCTTCCCTCCTGTCTGCACTCACCTCTCTGTTCACATGGTCCCCAGCTGCTGACTGGGCGTTCCGGGACCTCAAACACTGTTTCACCACTGCTCCCATCTTGGTTCATCCTGACCCGTCCCGCCAGTTCGTGGTGGAGGCCGATGCTTCGGATGTCGGAGTGGGGGCGGTCCTGTCCCAGCGTTCAGTCCTGGACCTCAAGTTACATCCCTGCGCCTTCTTCGTACTACACCGGCTCTGACGCTCGTCGGATGTGGCAGGGCTTGAAAACTATTACAGACTACAAAGGGAAGAACAGCTGCGAGCTTCCCAGTGACACAAGCCTACCAGACGAGCTAAACCACTTCTATGCTCGCTTCGAGGAAAGCAACACTGAAGCATGCATGAGAGAACCAGCTGTTCCGGATGATCACGCTCTCCGTAGCCGATGTGAGTAAGACTTTTAAGCAAGTCTAAAAGACTACCGACCCGTAGCACTGACGTCTGTAGCCATGAAGTGCTTTGAAAGGCTGGTCATGGCTCACATCAACACCATTATCCCAGAAACCCTAGACCCACTCCAATTTGCATACCGCCCCAACAGATCCACAGATGATGCAATCTCTATTGCACTCCACACTGCCCTTTCCCACCTGGACAAGAGGAACACCTACGTGAGAATGCTATTAATTGACTACAGCTCTGCGTTCAACACCATAGTGCCCTCAAAGCTCATCACTAAGCTAAGGATTCTAGGACTAAACACCTCCCTCTGCAACTGGATCCTGGACTTCCTGACAGGCCGCCCCCAGGTGGTAAGGTAGGTAACAACATATCTTCCACGCTGGTCCTCAACACGGGGGCCCCTCAGGGGTGCGTGCTCAGTCCCCTCCTGTACTCCCTGTTCACCCATGAATGCATGGCCAGGCACGACTCCATCACCATCATTAAGTTTGCCGACGACACAACAGTGGTAGGCCTGATCACCGACAATGATGAGACAGCCTATAGGGAGGAGGTCAGAGACCTGGCCGTGTGGTGCCAGGATAACAACCTCTCCCTCAACGTGACCAAGACAAAGGAGATGATTGTGGACTACAGGGAAAAAAAGAGGACTGATTACGCCCCAATTCTCATCGACGGGGCTGTAGTGGAACAGGTTGAGAGCTTCAAGTTCCTTGGTGTCCACATCACCAAACTATCATGGTCCAAGCACACCAAGACAGTCGTGAAGAGGGCACGACAAAGCCTATTCCCCCTCTGGAGACTGAAAAGATTTGACATCCCCGGAATCTGAGACCATCCTTCCCACCTCGTGCATGGCAACGGCACTCAGTTGGGGAATAGGGAAGCAGGTCCGGGAGGCGCAGCGTTCCCAGCCGAACCCTGGGGGGGGGCCCAGATAACTCCTCCAGGCTTGCCTGCCACCCGGGCTTCCGTCGGACCCTGGCCTTTGTGCGACAACGCTTTTGGTGGCCTACCATGGTTCCTGGCGTCTCTGCGTTTGTCGCCGCCTGCATGATCTGTGCGCAGAACAAGACCCCTCGGCAAGCTCTGGCTGGTCTCCTCCAACCTCTCCCTGTTCCTCACCGTCCCTGGTCTCACATATCCCTGGACTTTGTCACGGGTCTTCCCCCGTCTGATGGCAACACCGCCATCCTGACAGTTGTGGACCGGTTTTCCAAAGCCGCCCACTTCATTCCTCTCCCCAAGCTATCCTCCGCCAAAGAGATGGCCCAGCTCATGGTGCAGCACGTCTTCCGGATCCATGGACTCCTAGTGGACATGGTCTCCAACCGGGGTCCTCAGTTCTCGTCCCGGTTCTGAAAGGCGTTCTGCACACTCATTGGGTCGTCGGCCAGCCTGTCCTTCGGTTTCCACCCTCAGTCCAACGGCCAGTCGGAGGGGGCCAACCAAGACCTGGAGATGCTCTGCGCTGCCTGGTCTCTGCCAACCCCTCCACCTGGAGCCAGCAACTAGTGTGGGTTGAATACGCCCGCAACACCCTTCCCTGCTCTGCCACAGGTCTTTCGCCCTTTGAGTGTTCTCTGGGTTATCAGCCCCCGCTCTTCCCAGAGCAAGAGGAAGAGGTCAGCATACCCTCAGCCCAGATGTTTGTCCGCCGCTGTCGTCGTACCTGGAGCAGAGCCCGGTCGGCTCTTCTCAAGACCACCTCCAGGTATCGACGACAAGCGGACCGCCACCGGACCCCGGCTCCACGGTATCGTTTCGGGCAGAAGGTATGGCTGTCCACCCGAGATCTGCCCCTCGGGGTGGAGTCCCGCAAACTTTCCCCCTGGGTTATCATCCCTTTCCCCATCGCCAAGATCATTAGCCCCTTCTGCTGTTCATCTTCTGTTTTCCCGTACCCTCCGTATACATCCCACTTTTCATGTGTCTAGGATCAAACCCATGTCTCACAGCCCTTTGTCTCCTGTTTCCAGGCCCACCCCTATCCCCCGTCTCATCGACACCCAACCGGCATACAAGTTTTTTTTGGGTATCTGTACTCTACTTTACTATTTATATTTTTGACAGTTTTTACCTTTTACTCCATACATTTTCCCTGACACCCAAAAGTACTTGTTACATTTTGAATGCTTAGCTGGACAGAAAATGCTCCAATTCGCACACTTATCAAGAGAACGTCTTTGGCCATCCCTACTGCCTCTGATCTGGCGGACTCACTAAACACAAATGCTTTGCTTGTAAATGATGTCTGAGTGATGGAGCGTGCCCCTGGCTATCCAAAAATAAAATAAAAACAAGAAAGTTGTGCCGTCTGGTTTGCTTAATAAAATGAATTTTAAATTATTCGTACTTTTACTTTTGATACTTAAGTATATTTAAAACCAAATACTTTTAGACTTTTACTCAAGTAGTATTTTACTGGGTGACTTTCATTTTTACCTGAGTCATTTCTATTAAGGTATATTTTACTTTTACTCAAGTATGAGAATTGAGTACTTTTTCCACCACTGCTAAAAGGTACACTGTATTTAAAGGGATGGCTTAAGATAAATGTACTGAAAACCCTATTGAATGAAAACGCCACAAGAAAATCTGTTGGCCAGCAAGTGGGAGGGTTTTCAGAGGTTGAATAAAATTCATTCAGAGTGTGCAAGGTAGCCACACCTGCAGAGTGAGTCACACGACTGAATAAGATAAGCGTAGGAAAGGCATGCATAGGTAAGGCATACATTCCTATGTCTGATTCGGCCCCTATATATTTATGTATACAGTAAGAAACACTAAGGTAGTGGATAGCTTTCCTTTGTTTCTATATTTCTGCACTCAGACTGGCAGTCATTTTAAGCATGGAAAAGGAACAAGGCCTCCCCATCCCAACAACGACCTTGGCTTACAAATTGCCCGGGTGTCAAATGTGGTGTGAAAATATTCTAGACCAGTTACAACAGTTGACCTTTCACCTGCTCTTTGACTGTGTTGCCTGGTCACATCAAGTCAAAATTCATATTCATGAAAATATGGCTATATTTACTTTAGACTGACACGCCTAAAATAATTAATAGTCTAAGACAAATAGGTATTTTGAAGATCATATCAGAACCTAGAAGGCCTTTCTGCTTTTGTTTGGTCCTCTTTGATTCATTGTTAAGACCAGAATAGAACTTCAGAAAATATTCAGCTGTTTCAATAGTATATATAAGAAATAATGAGCTGTCTTTGAGATCTTAAAAGATTGCCAGCAGAGCATGACAGACTGCCAACACCCAAGTTGCACAGCAATATTTAAAAATGCTTGGAGGAGATGTTGATTTTATTAAGCTCATCTTGTAAACCCATCTGAATATTTATGTTGGGATGCCAGAGAAAACAAGCGGTGCTCCTAAAGTAAGCCTAATCACACATTGCTCAGTGGGAAACAAATTCTATGGTTTGACTTTCTCCTTTAAAACCATCTTTGAAAAAAGCCTACAGGCATATACTAGAAGTTCATCTCATTATTGCATATTTATTAATGTTATAATAATGGTAATCTTCTCAGCAATGGTGAGAAGGTTAGTTGTGGTTTAAACTTGGTTTATTTAAAGCTGCAATCCGTACATTTTTGGGTGACCCAAACAAATTCACATAGAAATGTTTGTTATAGATCTGTCATTCTCATTGAAAGCAAGTCTAAGAAGCGGTAGATCTGTTCTATGTGCGCTATTTCTATGCTTCCCGTGCTTCAGTTTAGTTTTTGCTTTTTACTTTGGGTTTTGTACACCAGCTTCAAACAGCTGGAAATAAAATATTTCACAACTGTTTAGATGGTACAATGATTCTCTACACTATACTGTACGTGCTTGTTTTGTCACATAGCCTAATTTCAGTTTAACTATTAGAATTTTAGCAACCAGGAAATGGCAGAGCGATTTCTGCATAGTGCATCTTTAAATTTGTATTAAAACATGTTTCTTATTAAGTATGCTGTAGGTGTAGGTCACACTTCCCCACAGAAAATAAATAGCCTACTGTATTAAACTTGGGACACACCTTTACCTTTAGCACAGATACTGATAAGAGATGGCCAAAAGGTGGAGTCTATTATTTCAAGCTCGAAAATGTGTCAAGCTCGCTAATTTAAATAATCTATAGTTGACAAGTGGGCATATTGGGTCCAACATGCCAGACAACCTGGCTTTTAAATAAGCTCTGCCCACTGTAGGCAATACTGCTGCTGCTTACATGTGTTCATATAGGTTCAAAGGTTAATAAAATGTTTCCACTGTTGCCTCAGGTTTTGAGCAGTACTACTGGAACGAATTAAGGGAGGGATTAACGTGTACCAGCCTATTGCCAATTACGCTTCTGGAGATCTCCAGTAGCCAAGTAAGCTACCATAATGGGAAAGTCTAAACGGGATCCTTGGGACGTCCCAACTCTGACCTCACCCCATTGAAGATAAAATATAAAAGGGTAAGGTTAGGGTTAGGGTAGGGGTTAAAGTCCAGGTAGCAAATAATGGACCTTATCAGATATTTATGTAGTTGGTGCTGTATATTAACTAATATACATGGGTTCTAACTTGAGAAATGATTTGTTAGTTTACAATTGTACAATTTATGCTCCCCGCATATGAAAATGAAGAAGACTACCAGAAAGCCCTGAACAAGAGATTATAATTTCTATGAGTCAGAAGGTGGACTTCACTTTTTAGTATGGAAAACGGCTATGAGGATTTTTCTACAATATTCATATTGACACAATCACAGTCTTTATAGAATAAAAAATATAATTTAATAAATGACATGGAAAAACTAATTTGCATGAACATTAGCAAGCCAGCAGCATATGAAACAGAAGAGCGTCTGCTAAATGACTAAAATGTAAATGTAAAGTTAATTCTCTCCTCCCTCTCTCCCCTGTTTTAGCTTGTGGCTATTACTGTCGAACTGCCTTGGTTTAGGATATTTACTAGCCCATACCAGTGACAAAGGTAGCTATATTATTGACATATGGCAGTACGCAAACAAAATCTAGCTCACTTATTTTGCCAGCTAGAAAGAAATAGCCACAAATTAATTCAGACACAGGAGGAAGAGGATAGCTAGCTATAGCAAGCTAAC
Source organism: Coregonus clupeaformis (assembly GCF_020615455.1). Lineage (NCBI taxonomy): Eukaryota > Metazoa > Chordata > Actinopteri > Salmoniformes > Salmonidae > Coregonus > Coregonus clupeaformis. The sequence continues at coordinate 28,446,121 of NC_059228.1, read as the reverse complement.
GTTATCTGCTGCCTCTTCAACAAGAATCAACTGTGCGGCCGTTTTACGGGCTCCTAACCAATTATGCTATTTTGTGTCTTTTCTTTGCGCTGATTGTAACTTTTTTTGTGCATAATGTTTTCGCCATCGTTTCCTATTACCGAAAAGAGCTCTGGACATCAGAAAAGCTATCACTAACCTCGATTTGGACGAGGACTTCTACTTCAATGAGTCGGAGGCGAAAGACATATTGATTATCCCGGACCAGGCCCAAATCCCTGACACTCAAAGAAGGAGACGTCGCTATAGAGGCCAGCATACAGGATACCTGACAAGACTACATCGGAGAGTGGATAAATCGCCTCTACCCTCCGTTCTATTGGCGAACGTGCAATCACTGAAGAATAAACTGGATGAGCTCAGTTCGAGACTATCTTATCAACTTGATCTGAAGAACTGTAATATCCTATGTTTCTCCGAGTCGTGGCTGAACAAGGACATGGTAAATATAAATCTAGCTGGGTTTTCTATACATTGGCAGGACAGAACGGCAGCATCAGAGAAGCGCAGGGGAGGGGGTGTCTGTCTCTTTGTTAACAACAGCTGGTGCATGATCTCTAATATTAAGGAAGTCTCTAGGTTCTGTTCGCCTGAGTTAGAATACCTCGTGATAAGCTGTAGACCATTGTATTTACCAAGAGTAAATGTATTTTTCGTAGCTGTCTATTTACCACCACAAATCGATGCTGGCAGTAAGACCGCATTCAACAAGCTTAGTGGCCTGTGACTTTAATGCAGGAAAACTGAAATCGATTTTACCTAATTTCTACCAGCATGTCACCTGTGCAACTAGAGGTGAAAAAACTATAGATCACCTTTACTCCACACACAGAGACACATACAAAGCTCTCCCTCACCTTCCATTTGGCAAATCTGAACATAACTCTATCCTCTTGATTCCTGCTTACAAGCAAAAACTCAAACAGGAAGTACCAGTGACGCGCTCAATACGGAAGTGGTCCGATGAAGCAGATGCTAAGCTACAGGACTGTTTCGGGATTCATCCGGTGACATTGAGGAGTTTACCACATCAGTCACCGGCTTCATTAATAAGTGCATCGACGACGACGTACCCACAGTGACCGTACGTACAGCTGAAGTCGGAAGTTTACATACACTTAGGTTGGAGTCATTAAGACTTGTTTTTCAACCCCTCCACACATTTCGTGTTAATAAACTATAGTTTTGGCAAGTTGGTTAGGACATCTACTTTGTGCATGACTGTCACGACTGTCGGTGAGATGCGGTAAAAGAAGTCAGGCGCAGGACACAGAACTCTCGGACACGTACTTTAATCCGACAAGGATCCAAAAGAACACAGAAATAACTCCACGCAGGGAGGAAATAACCCGCTCACTAAAATGACAACCGTGAAGGGAAAAATAATCACACACAATGTCCTGATGAGAGACAGGGGTAATATAAGGGAAACAATTAAACATAATGACGAACAGGTGTAAACAATACAGACAAAACTAAACAAACACCGATAACATCGAACGGCAGCAGCTAGTACTCGGGGGCGACGAACGCCGAAGCCTGCCCGAGCAAGGAGGAGGAGCAGCCTCGGCAGAATCCGTGACAGTACCCCCCCTTGACGTGGGGGCCCCAGCGTGCGCCGACCCCGGCCTCGGGGGACGGCCAGGAGGACGCGGAGCAGGGCGAGTCGGGTGACTCCGGTGGAACTCTGTCAACAGGGAGGGATCTAGGATGTCCCTCCTAGGGACCCAGCACCGTTCCTCCGGACCGTACCCCTCCCACTCCACGAGATACTGCAGACCCCCCATCCGACGCCTCGAATCCACGATGGAACGGACTGAGTACGCCGGAGCCCCTTCGATGTCTAGTGGGGGCGGAGGGGCCTCTCGTACCTCATTCTCCTGGAGTGGACCAGCTACCACTGGCCTGAGGAGAGACACATGGAACGAGGGGTTAATGCGATAATTAACTGGCAGCTGTAACCTATAACATACCTCGTTCAATCTCCTCAGGACTTTAAAAGGCCCCACAAACCGCCGGCCCAGCTTCCAGCAGGGCAGGTGAAGGGGCAGGTTTCTGGTCGAGAGCCAGACCCGATCTCCCGGTGCATAAACCGGACCCTCACTGCGGTGGCGATCGGCGCTCGCCTTTTGCCGTCTGATGGCCCGCTGCAGATGGACGTGCGCAGCGTTCCATGTCTCCTCCGAGCGCCGAAACCATTCATCCACCGCAGGAGCCTCGATCTGGCTCTGATGCCAGGGTGCCAGAACCGGCTGATAGCCCAACACACACTGGAAAGGAGTGAGATTAGTGGAGGAGTGAGTTTTGGGCTATCTCTGCACAGGGAATATACCCCGACCACTCCTCCTGCCGGTCCTGGCAGTAGGACCTCAGAAACCTACCCACATCAAAATGTACTCTCTCCACCTGCCCATTACTCTCAGGGTGAAAACCCGAGGTAAGGCTGATCGAGACCCCCAAACGTTCCATAAACGCCCTCCACACTCTAGAGGTGAACTGGGGACCCCGATCAGACACTATATCCTCAGGCACCCCGTAGTGCCGGAAAACGTGAGTAAACAGGGCTTCGGCCGTTTGTAGGGCTGTAGGAAGACCTGGCATAGGGATGAGACGGCAGGCCTTAGAAAACCGATCCACAACGACCAAGATCGTGGTATTCCCCTGGGAGGGGGGAAGGTCCGTGACAAAATCCACCGACAGGTGAGACCACGGCCATTGTGGAACGGGGAGAGGTTGTAACTTCCCTCTGGGCAGGTGTCTAGGCGCCTTACACTGGGTGCACACCGATCAGGAAGAAACGTAAACCCTCACGTCCTTAGCTAAGGTGGGCCACCAGTACTTCCCGCTAAGACAGTGCACCGTCCGACCAATACCAGGATGACCAGAGGAGGGTGACGTGTGAGCCCAATAAATCAGTCGGTCACGGACCTCGAGCGGCACGTACCTCCGCCCCTCTGGACACTCTGGGGGAGAAGGGTCGGTACGTAACGCCCGCTCGATTTCCGTGTCGACCTCCCACACCACCGGTGCCACGAGACAAGACTCCGGTAGTATGGGAGTGGGCTCAATGGACCTCTCCTCTGTGTCATTTCGTCGGGACAGGGCGTCTGCCTTAACGTTCTGTGACCCTGGGATATACGTGATCTTAAAGACAAACCGGGCAAGAAATATGGCCCACCTAGCCTGACGAGGGTTCAGTCTCTTCGCTGCCCGGATGTACTCCAGGTTACGATGGTCAGTCAGAATGAGAAAAAGGTGGTTAGCCCCCTCAAGCCAATGTCTCCACACCTTCAGGGCCTGGACCACAGCTAGCAGCTCCCTGTCCCCCACGTCATAATTGCGTTCCGCCGGACTGAGCTTCTTAGAATAGAAAGCACAGGGGCGGAGTTTTGGAGGCGTGCCCGAGCGCTGAGACAGTATAGCACCGATCCCCACCTCGGACGCATCCACCTCGACTTGGAACGCCAAAGAGGGATCCGGATGTGCCAGCACCGGAGCTGAGGTGAACAGGTCCTTCAAATGACTAAACGCCCTGTCCGCCTCAGCCAACCACTGCAAACGCACCGGGCCCCCCTTTAGCAGGGAGGTAATGGGAGCTGCTACCTGTCCAAAACCCCGGATAAACCTCCGGTAGTAATTGGCAAAACCCAAAAAACGCTGCACCTCCTTTACTGTAGTTGGAGTCTGCCAATTACGCACGGCTGAAACGCGGTCAATCTCCATCTTCCCCCCTGACGCAGACAACCGGTGTCCCAGGAAGGAGATGGACTCCTGGAAAAACAGACATTCCTGGCCTCCCTACTACCAGCACCCCCGAGCTCCATAGGGCTCGGCTCGGAGGTGCTGGGGGATGGAATGGACGGCCCCAGCGCCGGACGTCCGCGGGTAGCCAACAGGGTATCCAGGCGAATCGACATGTCCACCAGCTGATCGAAGCTTAGGTTGGTGTCCCTGCAGGCCAGCTCTCGACGAATGTCCTCTCTTAAGCTACACCTGTAGTGGTCGATGAGGGCCCTCTCATTCCATCCCGACTTGGCAGCCAGAGTCCGGAAGTCCAGGGCGAATTCCTGCGCGCTCCTCCTCCCCTGTCTGAGGTGGAATAGACGCTCACCCGCCGCCTTCCCCTCCGGGGAAGTTCAAATCAATCCCAGAACAACAGCAAAGGACCTTGTGAAGATGCTGGAGGAAACAGGTACAAAACTATCTATATCCACAGTAAAACGAGTCCTATATCGACATAACCTGAAAGGCCGCTCAGCAAGGAAGAAGCCACTGCTCCAAAACCGCCATTAAAAAGCCAGACTACGGTTTGCAACTGCACATGGGGACAAAGCTCGTACTTTTTGGAGAAATGTCCTCTGGTCTGATGAAACTAAAATAGAACTGTTTGGCCATAATGACCACCGTTATGTTTGGAAGAAAAAGGGGGGACTTGCAAGCCGAAGAACACCATCCCAACCGTGAAGGACGTGAGTGGCAGCATCATGCTGTGGGGGTGCTTTGCTTAAGGAGGGACTGGTGCATTTCACAAAATAGATGGCATCATGAGGAAGGAAAATGATGTGGATATATTTAAGCAACATTTCAAGACATCAGTCAGGAAGTTAAAGCTTGGTTGCAAATGGGTCTTCCAAATGGACAATGACCCCAAGCATACTTCCAAAGTTGTGGCAAAATGGCTTAAGGACAACAAAGTCAAGGTATTGGAGTGGCCATCACAAAGCCCTGACCTCAATCCTATAGAAAATGTGTGGGCAGAACTGAAAAAGCATGTGCGAGCAAGGAGGCCTACAAACCTGACTCAGTTACACCAGCTCTGTCAGGAGGAATGGGCCAAAATTCACCCAACTTATTGTGGGAAGCTTGTGGAAGGCTACCCGAAACGTTTAACCTAAGTTAAACTGTAGCCATGAAATGCTTTGAAAGGCTGGTCATGGTTCACATCAACACCATCATCCCAGACGCACTGGACCCACTCCAATTCTCATTCCGCCCCGACAGATCCACAGATGACGCAATCTCTATTACACTCCACACTGCCCTTTCCCACCTGGACAAAATGAACACCTAGGTGAGAATGTTGTTCATTGACTACAGCTCAGCGTTTAACACCATAGTGCCCTCCAAGCTCATCACTAAGCTAAGGACCCTGGGATTAAACACCAGCCTCTGCAACTGGATCATGGACTTCCTGACAGGCTGCCCCCAGGTGGTGAGGGTAGGCAACAACACATCCACCACGCTGACCCTCAACATGGGGCCCCTCAGGAGTGCGTGACCAACTAGGCTCGTAATTTAACCATTTTATTCGGATTTACAGATGGCATTCAAGTTTGTTATTAAGGCACATGAAAGTTCACATGGTCCAGAAGGTATTTCTGCAACAACAAAAAAACACATTTTTATATACCAAAAATATATACGTTCAAATGCCTCTCCTGTGAAGTAGTGACCTGCGACAGAAGCCTAGCTTCCTGGAACAGGTCACAAATGGAGTGTCGAGGATTTAAGTACAGAATAATACTAAATGCTCTGAGGCCAGGTTGGGTTTCCATACAACCTTTTTATGTGAGTAGAGTCCATGTCAGATAAATAAAAAAATCACGACAGGCCTGATGGAAACAACAGTTTTCTGTAAATTTTTCCAAAAATTTGACAAAACAAAATATGCTAGACAAGGTGGGATCTTTTTGTGTCGGTAAAAAAAAGCGAGAAATGTCAGTGGAAAAGCTTTTATGCGCAAATAAGCATCATATCGAAGTAAACTTGGAGTATTGCGATGACATGTTGTGTGGTCCTCCCACTATGACTCGTCTGGAAAGCATGCAGTTTATTAGGCTACAGGTGAAATAATTTATGATTACTGTGCATTGTTGGGTTTAGAGCTTGCAAGAAAGGCATTTCACTGTACGTGTACATGTGACATTAAAATATTAAATAAGTTATGATGAACTTCACAGGGTGGTGAAAGTGCAAGGTGATGAGCTTGATGCTCCTTTCTAATAGATATTGAGGGTGTTATTCTGGTGACATGATCATCAATGCTTGGCTGTCTTTTGACAAATAAAAATAATCTTGCTCTTTTGTCCATAATAATCGCATCATGTAGGCTATCGGCGCACACTGTATCTGCAAACTGTTGGCTAGAGCGCACATTCAATACCAGAGTGGGCACAATCGCTATATAATGTTTTTTTTTTTAAGCCATCAGTAGAGTTGAAAATGCGATGGAAACCCATTTAACTTTATATTAGGTACATGGAAATTTAACAGCAAAATGTATTTTTATGTGTATACCATGTCATCACGCACAGCCTTTTATCTGCAACCAGTCAATTTGATGGAAACACATCTCTGGTGGGGAAATGCGCATATTGTTTTTATGCGGATTGTAGAATTCACCAATTGGATGGAAACCTAGCTAGTGATATTGCTCGGTCTCTGCTTGTGCTTCTGGCTGTTTGAGATGCTTTAGAAGCCACGTGAATGGTAGTAACAGCAACCACTTTGAGAAGCAACTTCTGGCTGATGCCCTCCTTCCATTGCTGATAGTCCTGAAAGTTTTCAGGGATGAAATGTGCACTGCAGATTGACGAGTAGACGCCCAATTCGCCCGCCTCACAAATGTATCCCACTTTTTACAAAGTTTTTCATTCACAGTGTGACACTGACCGCAGGGCGTTAGCGGATTGTTTCCGACGTTAGAGCTGATTTGAAGAAAATCTCAAACAATTTTTTTTAACAACATTACAATATTATAACAATTCATTTAAGAGTTTGTATTTGGGAATGTTTTCTTGGGGTTTTCTAAAGTACTATTATATGCGTTTCTGGCCTTAAAAAAATAGGTGCTACACTCATTAAGGTTAGGGGTTAGGGTATGGACGTCCCAAGGATCCCGGATTGCACTAATCTACCATAACCTTGCCTAAATGAGGATGCCACAGTGATTTATGTTAAAGAATGTGTTTAGGTCTCATTACTGCAAGGCAATATGCATTTCATTGATCATTGAGTTGTTTAATTGTCCATGCCTTGAAAGCATATTCTGGAGATGCGTAGGGCTAATTGAATGTTTTTTGGTTTTGGTGACGTGGGTTGAATTCACCGTGCACATCAAATCCAGGTGGAACATTTGTCATTAAATTCAGGCATATTTTTTGCTCTAATATCCAACAGCAATATGCAGTTAGGGGCCTACTCAGCTCAATCGAATATTCCTTTATAAAACCTAAAATCCCTCACTAGTTTACCTCTGCGCATAGCGACGCCCCTTTACGCCAGTGAAATGCAACTAGACAGTGTTGAGCTAGCTGTGTGTGTTTATTCTCGACTTGGCATAATGTGTATCGCACCGAAGGCGAGAGAGTGTGTTTCTCTCACCGGTGTCTCCTTTCAGTGACACTTCCTCACGAAGGGGGTCGTCATTTAAGCTATAGTCGATGCTTGAAGCACAGCTGGTACCACAGGGTGTGTAATGTCACATAGAAGTTTCGATTATTTTTGTATCTTTTTCCAGACACAGAAAAAACGGCTCATTGTCCCGCGCCGCGCCTAACTTTGGATGGTCAGTATCGGGCTCTCTTTATCCCGGTCAGTGTCGCTTGCACTTGGAGGCTGACTTTGGCGTTGGATATGTTTGAAATCTGCTCAAGGCCCGGGTAATGACACATATAAAAGGATGATGGACAAGGAAGCTTTAAAGGGACTCTTCTCTATGTCAATTGCATGGTGTTTTCTGGTCTCAGTTTCTGGAGAGGTATGTGTCTGCTTTTTCTTTCATCATCACTGCGTTTCTGTTTGCGAAGGGCTATTAATTGACAACAGAAAGGTAAACACAGGTGACCCATAGATAACCTAACCAAATTCCTTACTATTTACAGTCATTAAAATGTGTAGGCTATAGACTTCGCGTAGTTTATTGGTTATGTGTACGCTATATACACTTACGCAAATGGCAATATCGATGCTATGCGTGGCACCTTCCTGTGTGCCAGGAAAGCCGAATTCCGAGGTTAAACATCCAAACTGGGTCACACATATTCACCTGAATTATCACCTGAATATCATATTAGACCTGCTGCTACTGCTGCAATGCATCATTATTAAGTTTATGCTTTTATTTTTCTTCCAATGATTTTCCAGTGCCCTATAGGCTACATTTTAATTTCACTAAGTAATTTGATCCCAAGAACTTGAGCGCCAGTTTGTTTCATTGCCCGGTGAAGAAAATAATTGGGACAGACCATTATTCTCAGCAATTTAACTTGACTTGTTGTTGACATAAGACTATACAAGCCAACCCTAATAATATATATATATATATGATTAATTACTACTATTTCTGAAGGCTGCCTGTGTGTCCTATACGCGCAAAGTTAGCGCGCCCATCAATTGGTAAAGAAAACGATGGCCTATACATTTGGTTGAATAGGACCCAATTATTTTTGTGTAATCTCCAGGTGATTTTATTTGATGGCGAGAGATCTTTTTGTCAAACCGCGCCATCCCTTGCACAAGTCGTACGTCAGTATGGAGTGATCTACATGTGTGTCATGAACAACATTAGCGTGATCAACACTGAGTAGGCTGATACCCCATTTCACAATCCATAGGTTAGGCTGTACAGTGCATATAGCAGTGCATTCGGAAAGTATTCAGACCCCTTGACTTTTTCCACATTTTGTTACGTTACAGCCTCCCCCCTCATAATGACAAAGCAAAAAAAATAACAGGTTTTTAGAATTGTTTGCGAATTTATAAAAAATACAAAACTGAAATATCACATTTACGTATTCAGACCCTTTACTCAGTACTTTGCTGTAGCGCCTTTGGCAGCAATTACAGCCTAGGGTCTTCTTGGGTATGACGCTACAAGCTTGGCACACCTATATTTGGAGAGTTTCTCCCATTTTTCTCTGCAGATCCTCTCAAGCTCTGTCAGGTTGGATGGGGAGAGCCACTGCACAGCTACTTTCAGGTCTCTCCAGAGATGTTTGATCGGGTTCAAGTCCGGGCTGTGGCTTGGCCACTCAAGGACATTCAGAGACTTGTCCCGAAGCCACTCCTGTGTTGTCTTGGCTGTGTGCTTAGGGTTGTTGTCCTGTTGGAAGGTGAACCTTCACCCCAGTCTGAGGCCCTGAGCGCTCTGGAGCAGGTTTTCATCAAGGATCTCTTTGTACTTTGCTCCGTTCATCTTTCCCTCGATCCTGACTAGTCTCCCAGCCCCTGCCGCTGAAAAACATCCCCACAGCATGAGGCTGCCACCACCATGCTTCACCGTAAGGATGGTGCCAGGTTTCCTCCAGACGTGACACTTGGCATTCAGGCCAAAGAGTTAAATCTTGCTTTCATCAGACCAGAGAATCTTGTTTCTCATCAATCAATCAATCAATTTTATTTTATATAGCCCTTCTTACATCAGCTAATATCTCGAAGTGCTGTACAGAAACCCAGCCTAAAACCCCAAACAGCTAGTAATGCAGGTGTAGAAGCACGGTGGCTAGGAAAAACTCCCTAGAAAGGCCAAAACCTAGGAAGAAACCTAGAGAGGAACCAGGCTATGAGGGGTGGCCAGTCCTCTTCTGGCTGTGCCGGGTGGAGATTATAACAGAACCATGCCAAGATGTTCAAAAATGTTCATAAGTGACAAGCATGGTCAAATAATAATCAGGAATAAATCTCAGTTGGCTTTTCATAGCCGATCATTAAGAGTTGAAAACAGCAGGTCTGGGACAGGTAGGGGTTCCATAACGCAGGCAGAACAGTTGAAACTGGAATAGCAGCAAGGCCAGGCGGACTGGGGACAGCAAGGAGTCACCACGGCCGGTAGTCCCGACGTATGGTCCTAGGGGCTCAGGTCTCTCAGTTGGCTTTTCATAGCCGATCATTAAGAGTTGAAAACAGCAGGTCTGGGACAGGTAGGGGTTTCGTAACCGCAGGCAGAACAGTTGAAACTGGAATAGCAGCAAGGCCAGGCGGACTGGGGACAGCAAGGTGTCAGCATGCCCGGTAGTCCTGACGTATGGTCCTAGGGCTCAGGTTCTCAGAGAGAAAGAGAGAACGAGAGAATTAGAGAGAGCATACTTAAATTCACACAGGACACTGGATAAGACAGGAGAAGTACTCCAGGTATAACCAACTAACCCCAGCCCCCCGACACATACACTACTGCAGCATAAATACTGGAGGCTGAGACAGGAGCGGTCCGGAGACACTGTGGCCCCATCCGAAGAAACCCCGGACAGGGCCAAACAGGAAGGATATAACCCCACCCACTCTGCCAAAGCACAGCCCCCGCACCACCAGAGGGATATCCTCAACCACCAACTTACAATCCTGAGACAAGGCCGAGTATAGCCCACAGAGGTCTCCCACCACAGCACAAACCAAGGGGGGCGCCAACCCAGACAGGAAGATCACGTCAGTAACTCAACCCACTCAAGTGACGCACCCCTCCTAGGGACGGCATGAAAGAGCACCAGCAAGCCAGTGACTCAGCCCCTGTAACATGGTTAGAGGCAGAGAACCCCCAGTGGAGAGAGGGGAACCGGCCTGGCAGAGACAGCAAGGGCTGTTCGTTGCTCCAGAGCCTTTCCGTTCACCTTCACACTCCTGGGCCAGACTACACTCAATCATATGACCTACTGAAGAGATAAGTCTTCAGTAAAGACTTAAAGGTTGAGACCGAGTCTGCGTCTCTCACATGGGTAGGCAAACTGTTCCATAAAAATGGAGATCTATAGGAGAAAGCCCTGCCTCCCGCTGTTTGCTTAGAAATTCTAGGGACAATTAGGAGGCCTGCGTCTTGTGACCGTAGCGTACGTATTGGTATGTACGGCAGGACCAACTCGGAAAGATAGGTAGGAGCAAGCCCATGTAACACTTTATAGGTTAACAGTAAAACCTTGAAATCAGCCCTTGCCTTAACAGGAAGCCAGTGTAGGGAAGCTAGCACTGGAGTAATATGATCAAATTTCTCATGGTCTGAGAGTCTTTAGGTGCCTTTTGGCAAACTCTAAGCGGGCTGTCATGTGCCTTTTACTGAGGACTGGCTTCCGCCTGGTCACTCTACCATAAAGGCCTGATTGGTGGAGTGCTGCAGAGATGGTTGTCCTTCTGGAAGGTTCTCCTATCTCCACAGAGGAACTCTGGAGCTCTGTCAAAGTGACCATCGGGTTCTTGGTCACCTCCCTGACCAAGGCCCTTCTCCCCCGATTTCTCAGTTTAGCCAGGCGGCCAGCTCTAGGAAGAGTCTTGGTGGTTCCAAACTTCTTCCATTTAAGAATGATGGAGGCCACTATGTTCTTGGGGACCTTCAATGCTGCAGACATTTTTTGATACCCGTCCCCAGATCTGTGCCTCGACACAATCCTGTCTCGGAGCTCTACGGACAATTCCTTCAACCTCATGGCTTGGTTTTTGCTCTGACGTGCACTGTCAACTGTGGGACCTTATATAGACATGTCCAATCAATTAAATGTACCACAGGTGGACTCCAATCAAGTTGTAGAAACATCTCAAAGATGATCAATGAAAACAGGATGCACCTGAGCTCAATTTCGAGTCTCATAGCAAAGGGTCTGAATATCAAATCTAATCAAATTTTATTTAGCACATGCGCCGAATACAACAGGTGTAGACCTTGCTTACTTTCAAGCCCTTAACCAACAATGCAGTTTTAAGAATGAATACCAAAAGAAAATCTTAAAAAAAATACAATATAAAATAATATGAAATAAAAGTAACAAATAATTAAAGAGCAGCAGTAAAAATAACAATAGCGAGGCTATATACAGGGGGTACCGGTACCGAGTCAATGTGCTGGGGCACATACCAGGCAGTGATGCAACCAGTCAGGATGCTCTCGATGGTGCAGCTGTAGAACCTTTTGAGGATCTGAGGACCCATGCCAAATCTTTTCAGTCTCCTGAGGGGGAATAGGCTTTGTCGTGCCCTCTTCACGACTGTCTTGGTGTGCTTGGACCATGTTAGTTTGTTGGCGATGTGGACACCAAGGAACTTGAAGCTCTCAACCTGCTCCACTACAGCACCGTCGATGAGAATGGGGGCGTGCTCGGTCCTCTTCTTTTTCCTGTAGTCCACAATACTTATTTAAATAAGGTATTTCTGTTTTTATTTTATTTCTAAAAACCTGTTTTCGCTTTGTCATTATGGGGTATTGTGTGTAGATTGATGAGGAAAAAATGTAATTTTATCCATTTAAGAATAAGGCTGTAATGTAACAAAATGTAGAAAAAGTCAAGGGGTCTGAATACTTTCCGTGTGCACTGTAGGTATGCCCCCAATGCAATTCTGAATTCAAATACATCCACAGTGTGATTTCAACAGATTTTAAAAAAACATTCCAACCTTGTTTACCATTATCTAGTCCAATTGTGGCACGATTACACTATTTTGTATCAGTTTGCATCAGTTTCAATGGGTGACTATTACATTGAAGGCAAACCGCCTATTCCATTATTGTTGCTTCCACTAATGTTGTTCACAACACATTGGTGAGTTATCTCATGCGTTTTACAGTAGTTAAAGCCACACACTCTGAGGTGTGCAAGAGTGAGCCACCAATAAAAGTGTAAACAATGGAGCAAATGCATCCAATGATATCTTCATACTCACTTGCAAATAGCAACTGATTTATATAGCCAGTGACAATAAAAGCACAAACATTGGAGTAAAAGGCAACAATTGTAGGCTACTAATTGCTTGCACTTTATGAATAAGCCTTAAATAATCAGCCTTATGAATATTACATGCTATAAATGCTTTACAAATTATTACAAGTTATACATTCTTATGAACTGTAATGTTTATGAAATGCTTATGCATGTTTAGGTGTTTAGAAAGAACGAAATACGTATTTATATATAATGTGTATAGGCTATTATTTCTAAATAGTTTATTAATTCTTATTAATGTTATTATAAAGTGTTACCCATTGTTATATGTGAATTCTTTTTTAAATAGGCTAAGGAACTACAGCCCCTTGTCCTTTTCCCCAAATAATATTGCTCAAAGGTCTTCTTTCTGGTGAGCTGTGTCTCATTATAAATGAGCTCTTTAGATGTCTGTAAGAGGCACGTTTTTCCTGTCATTAAGTTGCAGGATGCTTCAGGCATTACAGCTCCAACCCCAGCTGCCCCCGTCTCCATTAGATTGACAGATGCAATTATTAGAGTTCAACTGACTAATGTGCAGACTAGGCTATACTGAAAGTAGACCTAGACCCAGACATTGCATCACTGCGTTCTGTTTCCCATGTGTGACAGTATTGATTTCAGTGGCCTGGGTGGTGTTAGCGGTGCCTTAAAGTAGCACCCCTTAAATTAACCCCTCAATCATTTTATTGCGTTCTGCATAGACATTCTAAGCTAAGCACTCTCAGTGGTGACAAAGTCATTGAAAACAGATAGCAGAAGAGAAGAGAGATAAACATGGTTAAGATTATTTTCACTGATCCACAGAATAGCATGATAGACTATAGAGTAAAACCATATGACTACAAGTAGGCTACAATACAATATAATACAACAGTGAGAGAGAGAGAAAAAGTTGTTGGGTATGAAGGCTACAAACAATCCGCAAGGCTACTTACGGGACATAAGGGATTACTTATGAACAACCAGAACCTAATGTGGAAAACTTGCTCTAAATGGAATAGGCCTGCAGCTTCATATTCTGTTGTCTTCATATTCTGTTGCAGGTCATCTCTCAAGACGGCTACCTAAATACTCTGCAGAGTGCAGGTAGACACCTCTTTTCCTGTTCCTCTTATTTCTAATAGTTCTTGATTTTATCCATCCATCATTGTGATTCTGTAAATCTAAGGACATGGATAAACGACTCAGAAGCATTAATTGAATAGTTTAAATGTACAATACTTAGTGGGGTGTGGATGTGAGATGGCGGTGTGTTGTTTCAGCAAGATTTCATGATTTCAGATCAAAAGCCCTCTATCAAAAAAGCCCCCTTCCTCTGCTAAAGCCGTTATTAGCGAGTCTTTTGTCACCAGCACTGCTCGTAATCAGATGGTGATTCTGATTGGGTCCCTCTCATTCTCTCTCTCTCTCTCTCTCTCTCTCTATCTCACTCTCTTTACCCTCAGTCCAAAAACATTGTATCCACAACCAAAAGACACATAACCAGCCGTGGCATTACAACCAAACAGCTTTGAAAATGCAAGCTGCTTTTTCCTAGAAAAAAAGAGTTATCCTTTTTGACTGTTAGGGATTCATCCAAGCCTGATCCCTGCAGCTAAGAAATAGGCAAAATCACACAGTGCTCCGGATTGCTGAATAGATGAAGGGAACACTTGATCTCTCTTTCAGCTTGTAATGTGATATGAATTTTAGCATGTATATGGAAATGGATGGTTATTAGATGAACGAGTTGGGATGATAGATTCAACATTTCATCTCATATCCCAATTAGTCTTTGAACCATCATGACACCCTCCATGCCCAGGCAGGTCCAGTCCTTTGGATCCCTCGGGCGCGATGCTAATATCTTATCCAACCCTACCAACCCCCCCTTTACCCATCCCACGCCTTAGACTCCAAGTTCATGCTCAGACAGAATGAGATTCCTACCAGATTGCCTCATGTTCAGGCTTTCACTTATGGAAATGCGAGTGGCTCTGATTTAAACAAGGCCCTGCTTTTAGAGCCCTGACATCATCTCTGATAAAGACTCCCACTCTCCATCAACCAGATACTGTATGTCTGGTTCTTGTCTTCGCTGAAGTTACTGTTATGTTATGGGGTCTCAATGGGAGTTCCAGTCTGGGTCTTATAGATGGTTGTTTCCATTTGTGGCTCAACTATAGACAACCATCAGGGATAGAATGTGAGCTATGCTAAGAGACTTTAGAGCTGATTAAAACTAGTAAGGACAGCGAAACATTTTTATGACCCCCACGTGCATACTCAGTTTCTTGCTCTCAATGCATGTATTCATATACTCACTCCTTAGCTCCTCCTCTGCATGGGAACTGAGGTTATCCATGCACATACACATTCGATACAGCACGTCTGCTTTCATGTGCTGGTGATCTTTTGATTTGTTTTGGGGGTTTTGTGTGTTTGTGTCTGCAGCGTAAGCTTGTCCGTGTGTGTTTTGAATCTGTGTGTGAGTTTGTGTGCGTGTGTCTGTTTGTGTGGCGCGTGCGTGTGTGTGTTCAAGGATCAGTGTGTTCCGGTAACCTTTCCTAATAACCTTTCTGTGTCTGGCACCCTCTCACTGTGTGAACTCTATCAAATATGTATATCCTCTGAGTATGCCAGGCAGGGAAGCTGGATGAGGTGAAATCAGTGTGAGATTGAGACGTGAGCTGAGAAGAAACAAACACTATCACGGGGAGTGATGACTCAGAAGGATTTATGATCAGCTTAGTACATAAAAACATCTCACACATCTCAGCGTCTCAAAACCATATTTACTTTGTAAAATATTCAATGCCGTTTAGTTGAAGAGGAAAGAAAAGCACACCCTCCGAGAGGACAAGACGTTTTGGCTTTGCTTTCTGGTGAGTCATTTAGACTGGGAGTTGGGACAAATAACTGTCAGTCACACTTGGTATTATTCAATGGTACCTGCCATGATGTTGACAGCGTAGGAGAGCCTGGAAGACTAACTACACCTGCGACTGGTGCGGACAGCAAAGTACAGCCCAGTACATCACTGAGGCCGAGCTCCCTGCCATCCATGACCTCTATATTAGGCGGTTTAAAGGAAGGCCAGGTAAATCGTTAACGACTCCAACCACCCAAGCCATAGACTGTTCTCTCTGCTTCTGCACGGCAAGCGGTACCGGTGCATCAAGTCTGACACCAACCGGCTCCTGAACAGCTTCTATCCCCTTGCCAGGACTGCTAAATAGATAACGAAATAGCTAACAAAATGGCTACACAGACTATCTGAATTGACCTTTGTAATTTATTCTTATTTTTATTTAGTCTCTATGCACACTCACAGGGCCCTACACACTACACACACTGATACTCCAACACACATACTAACACTCACTCCATCATTTGCTCACACACACATAATATGCACATACAGTACCAGTCAAAAGTTTGGACACACCTACTCATTCCAGGGTTTTTCTTTATTTTTACTATTTTCTACATTGTAGAATGATAGTGAAGACATCAAAACTATGAAATAACACATACAGAATCATGTAGTAATCAAAAAAGTGTTAAACAAATCAAAATATATTTTATATTTGAGATTCTTCAAATAGCCACCCTTTGCCTTCTTAAAAGTTAATTTGTGGAACTTAATGCGTTTGAGCCAATCAGTTGTGTTGTGACAAGGTAGGGGGGGTATACAGAAGATAGAAGATACCTATTTGGTAAAAGACCAAGTCCATATTATGTCAAGAACAGCTAAAATAAGCAAAGAGAAACGACAGTCCATCATTACTTTAAGACATGAAGGTCAGTCAATACGGAACATTTCAAGAACTTTGAAAGTTTCTTCAAGTGTAGTCGCAAAAACCATCAAGCGCTATGATGAAACTGGCTCTCATGAGGACCGCGACAGGAATGGAAGACCCAGAGTTAACTCTGCTGTAGAGGATAAGTTCATTAGAGTTACCAGCCTCAGAAATTGCAGCCCAAATAAATGCTTCACAGAGTTCAAGTCACAGACACATCTCAACATCAACTGTTCAGAGGGGACTGTGTGAATCTGGCCTTCATGGTCGAATTGCTGCAAAGAAACCACTACTAAAGGACACCAATAAGAAGAAGAGACCTGCTTGGGCCAAGAAACACAAGCAATGGACATTAGACCGGTGGACATTTGTCCTTTGGTCTGGAGTCCAAATGTGAGTTTTTTGGATCCAACCGTCGTGTCTATGTGAGACATGGTGTGGATAAACGGATGATCTCTGTATGTGTATTTCCCACCGTAAAGCATGGAGGAGGAGGTGTTATAGTGTGGGGGTGCATTTCTGGTGACACTGTCAGTGATTTATTTAGAATTCAAGGCATACTTAACCAGCATGGCTACCACAGCATTTTACAGCGATACGCCATCCCATCTTGTTTGGGCGTAGTGGGACTATCATTTGTTTTTCAACAGGACAATGACCCAACACACCTCCAGGCTGTGTAAGGGCTATTTTACCAAGAAGGAGAGTGATGGAGTGCTGGACCTCCACAATCCCCCGACCTCAACCCAATTGAGATGGTTTTTGATGAGTCGGACCGCAGAGTGAAGGAAAAGCAGCCAACAAGTGCTCAGCATATCCTCCTTCAAGACTGTTGGAAAAGCATTCCAGGTGAAGCTGGTTGAGAGAATGCCAAGAGTGTGCAAATCTGTAATCAAGGCAAAGGGTGGCTATTTGAAGATTCTCAAATATAAAATATACTATGATTTGTTTAACACTTTTATGTTTACTACATGATTCCATATGTGTTATTTCGTAGTTTTGATGTCTTCACTATTATTCTACAATGTAAAAAATAGTAAAAATAAAGAAAAACCCTTGAATGAGTAGGTGTGTCCAAACTTTTGACTGGTAGTGTACATTTATATTCACTCTACACACACCCACTCACATACAATCGACATATGCGCTGCTGCTACTCTGTTGATCATATATCTTGATGCCGAGTCACCTTACCCCTATACATATCTACCTCTATCGATCCAGTATCCCTGCACATTGTAAATATGGTACCTGAACTGACCCTGTATATAGTATGCTTACTTACTTTATTGTGTTCTTATTATTTCTTATTTGTATATCTTGTGTGTTTTTGTTCTACCTTCTTATTTTTATTATTACTTTGTTATTGATTACTGCATTGTTGGGGTTAGAGCTTGCAATAAAGGCATTTCACTGTACTTGTGCATGTGACATTAAAACTTGAAACTTGACTCTTACAGCACTCATTGACCCCAACAAATCTCTCAATCTACCTCTGTGATCCATCATGGCAAAGACAGACTCTGACCCTTAGGCACTGCTGAGATCTGAAAGGATTGGATAGGTGTAAGAAAAATTCACATTCAAAACAATTCCATCTAGTCTATCAAAGAGCAAGTTGGAGCTATTACCGTATTGCTCATACAGATGTCGGATCTTAATTTGAGGCAGTTTGCGACAGCAGGAAAATAATCCTGCAGCAACAGGAAATGTGAATTATTATATGGATTATAATTCATGGACATTTTTGTAGGGGTTGATTAATTTTTCGTAAGGGAAAATCTAGTTTGAAATTACAAACTTCAGAAGCTTTTTTAAACCTCAAATACACTACGAGTTTTACATTTCCTGCATGCAGGAATGTTCTCCTGCAACAGGGGGATCAGATTAAGATCCTACATCTGTACCTATCCAATCCTTTCAGATCTACATAAAGTGACCAGGTTTTGGGGCAAGGGGTCAATCTGGAATTGAGCAGAGTATTCCTCCTTTAACATGTCTTCTCTCTCAGGCATCAATCTTAGGAAACCCTCTCCAGTCTTGTCTCTCGCTGCTGGTATGAACTGCTAACACCAAAACCAGCATATTCTGCTGGCTTTCGGTTGTAGCTTTCACTACACAGCAGCGGGAGTTGGTTGGTCTTAACTAAGTCACTAAGCCTGTGCGAACGCGGACAGGGGTTAGACCACACGCTGGGCGGGTGTAGATTTGCGAGCGATCGCTCACAGGTGTGAATGTTTACCCAACGACAACTGAAAGGACTTGCGGTCCCTAATCCACTGGTTTAGAGAGTTCAGGAGGAGGAGTTTAGGTACGTGATGAGGGTGTCTTCCTTCCCTGGCTGGACCACAGTGCCCTTATCCACTTCCCTCCACTCTCCTCAGGGTTTAACACCTGGCTCTAGAGGGATGTTAGCGCGTCTCTCCTTCATATCATTTACAGTACGCACACACCATGGCCTGAGGTACTGCCATATCAGTTACACATCACAGGAAGCATGGGCCTAAAGGTGAATATTAGCTACTACTAAAGATTGATCATTAAGCAGTTACTCACATATATAGCCCATTGAAAAGGGACTGATAATTAGTCAATGCAACATCCAAGGCAAATGGAGACATTTGTCATAACTGCAGGCAACAGAGATCATGGAGTGTGTTACCCTTTTTATTATGGAGTGTGGTGGCATCTGTAGATTTTTACTTATGTTTAGGCAATCATTCCGAGTGGTTAAGTTTAGGGTTAAGGTTTGGGATGGGATTAAAACAGAAGAAAACATTTTTTTACAAAACGAGTGCCTAGCACCGAGATTGAACACGCGATGCTCGGAGCTGTAGAAAGGAACTCTAAATTAAGTTGGAGCCATAGTGTTTCTGGATTTTCTTTAACTGACATGCTCAAGCAACTGTCTCCATTTTTTGCATGATGTATTACCAGACATTGATCCCTTGGAAATACATGGGTTTATGGACCAGGTTCAGGGCTCATCCTGGCTCTGGTTGTCATTAAATGCCTGCCCCTGCATTAAACCACAGACCCTCCCCTCTTTAAAACTCAATCTGTGCACCAGATGAATGTATGCTTGTGTTTAATGTCCCACTCCTATTTCATGTGATGGGTCAGCTTTGCACGTGGTCCCAGAGGCTCTTTAACCTGCATAGATTAGATTGTAAAGCTGAGCCCCTGAGCTCAGGTTTCCCATCACAGTCCCAGCTCAGGTCTTCACAAAGACAATTAGAGAATAGAGCTGCAGCACTTGCAGATCCAGTCGAATGCATCTGGAATTAAAAAGGCCTGAATACTCAGAGGATTGCATTGCAGTGAGTTTCAGTTTCTCAGTAAGCCCTATAGGAACTCATGGCTAATGCACTGGATTCTCAAGACGAGCATCCACCCCTCTTGAGGAATTGCTGTCGACTCCAAAGTGGTATACAGTATCTGTGCTTTGATCAAACTATCCTTTCAACAGCATTGAGAAAATAATCATGAAGGATTTTAATGTTTAATATAATTTTAAGACGCCTAGGGTGCATTTCAAGGACAATTACTGTGCAGTAAAAAATAAAGTGATACAGACACACAAGCATACACACACAGATGGGCTGCAGTAAGGGCTCAGGTTTTCAGGTTGTCTGAAGGTAGCCCGCCACGCTCTGTGACTCAGCAAAGCAGACAAATAAATACTCTGGCCCCTGCACCGCAGCAGCGGGCTGTCAGTCTGACCAGCCAGTTGACTCACTCCTATACCTCTGAGGATGGGAACCAAAAGAGAGAGACAAAGGAGAGGACATCTTTTTATTGTGACTTAATTTTAAAACTCAGCTTTACCACCCCACCCCCCCACCCCCCGACTAAGTCTCACAAAAATATGTATTGCTGTACTGTATTAACTAAGAAGCTCATCCATATGTATATGTATGTATGTGTATATATATACAGCTGTGGAAAAAATTAAGAGACCACTGCAAATCTTTCTTAAATCAGCATCTCTACATGTATGACAGCCATTCTATTCCAGTGTCTGATGAATTCCAACACAGGCACACCTCATTCTACTGAATTAGTACTGATTAGGTGATCACATGAACCAAATCTTATTTAACGAGGAAAAGTATAAAAAACACTGCTGTGGTCATCATGGGCGGCAGGTAACTTAGTGGTTAAGAGCGTTGTGCCAGTAACCGAAAGGTCGCTGGTTCTAATCCCCGAGCCGACTAGGTGAAAAATCTGTCGATGTGCCCTTGAGCAAGGCACTTAACCCTAATTGCTCCTGTAAGTCGCTCTGGATAAGAGCGTCTGCTAAATGACTAATTATTATTATTATTATATTATTTATCACTATCCTCTTGCAATAGGACCAGCTGGATGGCAAAAACAGTGCTAATAGTACCTCAAAAGTAATATTAATAAAAAAATAACTATTGACCATGCCAAAAGAGTTGAAAAGGAAAGTTTTGAGTGAGGAAAAGAAGGGGTCAATTCTGGCTTTACTGGCAGAGGGATACAGTGAGCATCAGGTTGCTTCCATCCTTAAAATGTCAAAGACGGCGGTTCATAAGAACAAGGTCAAGCAGCAGACATTGGAGACAACAAAGCTACAGACCGGCAGAGGGCGAAAACGACTCTCTACTGACCAGGATGACCGCCAACTCATTCGAATGTCACTCAACAACCGTAGGATGACATCAAGTGACCTACAAATAATGGCAAACGGAAGCTGGGGTGAAGTGCACGGCGAGGACGGTTCGAAACAGGCTCCTAGGGGCAGGGCTGAAGTCGTGCAAAGCTAGAAAAAAGCCCTTAATCAATGAGAAGCAAAGAAGAGTCAGGCTGAGGTTTGCAAAAGACCATAAGGATTGGACCGTAGAGGACTGGAGTAAGGTCATCTTCTCTGATGAGTCCAATTTTCAGCTTTGCCCAACAACTGGTCGTCTAATGGTTAGACGGAGACCTGGAGAGGCCTACAAGCCACAATGTCTCGCACCCACTGTGAAATTTGGTGGAGGATCGGTGATGATCTGGGGGTGCTTCAGCAAGGCTGGAATCGGGCAAATTTGTCTTTGTGAAGGACGCATGAATCAAGCCACGTACAAGGTTGTCCTGGAAGAAAACTTGCTTCCTTTTGCTCTGACATTGTTCCCCAACTCTGAGGATTGGTTTTTCCAGCAGGACAATGCGCCATGCCACACAGCCAGGTCAATCAAGGTGTGGATGGAGGACCACCAGATCAAGACCCTGTCATGGCCAGCCCAATCTCCAGACCTGAACCCCATTGAAAACTTCTGGAATGTGATCAAGAGGAAGATGGATGGTCACAAGCCATCAAACAAAGCCGAGCTGCTTGAATTTTTGCGCCAGGAGTGACATAAAGTCACCCAACATCAATGTGAAAGACTGGTGGAGAGCATGCCAACACGCATGAAAGCTGTGATTGAAAATCAGGGTTATTCCACCAAATATTGATTTCTGAACTCTTCCTAAGTTAAAACATTAGTATTGTGTTGTTTAAAAATTAACATGAACTTATTTTCTTTGCATTATTCGAGGTCTGACAACACTACATTGTTATTTTGACCAGTTGTCATTTTCTGCAAATAAATGCTCTAAATTACAATATTTTTATTTGGAATTTGGGAGAACTGTTGTCAGTAGTTTATAGAATAAAACAAAAATGTTATTTTTACCCAAACACATACCTATAAATAATAAAACCAGAGAAACTGATAATTTTGCAGTGGTCTCTTAATTTTTTCCGCAGCTGTATACAGTGGTGTGAAAAAGTGTTTGCCCCCTTCCTGATTTCTTATTTGTTTGCATGTTTGTCACACTTAAATGTTTCAGATCATCAAACAAATTTAAATATTAGTCAAAGATAACACAAGTAAACACAAAATGCAGTTTTGAAATGAAGGTTGTTATTATTAAGGGAAAACAAAATCCAAACCCACATGGCCCTGTGTGAAAAAGTGATTGCCCCCTACAACCTAATAACTGGTTGGGCCACCCTTAGCAGCAACAACTGCAATCAAGCGTTTGCGATAACTTGCAATGAGTCTTTTACAGCGCTGTGGAGGAATTTTGGCCCACTCATCTTTGCAGAATTGTTGTAATTCAGCCACATTGGAGGGTTTTCGAGCATGAATTGCCTTTTTAAGGTCAATAGGATTCAGGTCAGGACTTTGACTAGGCCACTCCAAAGTCTTCATTTTGTTTTTCTTCAGCCATTCAGAGGTGGACTTACTGGTGTGTTTTGGATCATTGTCCTGCTGCAGAACCCAAGTTCGCTTCAGCTTGAGGTCATGAACAGATGGCCGGACATTCTCCTTCAGGATTTTTTGGTAGACAGCAGAATTCATGGTTCCATTTATCACAGCAAGTCTTCCAGGTCCTGAAGCAGCAAAATAGGCCCAGACCATCACACTACCACCACCATATTTTACTGTTGGTATGATGTTCTTTTTCTGAAATGCGGTGTTACTTTTACGCCAGATGTAATGGGACACACACCTTCCAAAAAGTTCAACTTTTGTCTCGTCAGTCCACAGAGTATTTTCCCAATGGTCTTGGGGATCATCAAGATGTTTTCTGGCAAAAATTAGACGAGCCTTGATGTTCTTTTTGCTCAGCAGTGGTTTTCGTCTTGGAACTCTGCCATGCAGGCCATTTTTGCCCAGTCTCTTTCTTATGGTGGAGTCATGAACACTGACCTTAACTGAGGCAAGTGAGGCCTGCAGCTCTTTGGATGTTGTTGTGGGGTCTTTTGTGACCTCTTGGATGAGTTGTCGCTGCGCTCTTGGGGTAATTTGGGTCGGCCGGCCACTCCTGGGAAGGTTCACCACTGTTCCATGTTTTTGCCATTTGTGGATAATGGCTCTCACTGTGGTTCGCTGGAGTCCCAAAGCTTTAGAAATGGCTTTATAACCTTTTCCAGACTGATGGATCTCAATTACTTTCTTTCTCATTTGTTCCTGAATTTCTTTGGATCTCGGCATGATGTCTAGCTTTTGAGGATCTTTTGGTCTACTTCACTTTGTCAGGCAGGTCATGTTTAAGTGATTCCTTGATTGAGAACAGGTGTGGCAGTAATCAGGCCTGGGTGTGGCTAGAGGAATTGAACTCAGATGTGATAAACCACAGTTGAGTTGTGTTATAACAGGGGGGGCAAACACTTTCACACAGGGCAATGTAGGTTTGGATTTTGTTTTCCCTTAATAATAAGAACCTTCATTTCAAAACTGCATTTTGGGTTTACTTGTGTTATCTTTGACTAATATTTAAATGTGTTTGATGATCTGAAACATTTAAGTGTGACAAACATGCAAACAAATAACAAATCAGGAAGGGGGCAAACACTTTTTCACACCACTGTGTATATATATATTTGCGAGAAAAGAAAACATATGGGGGATTGGAAGTGATGCAGACAATTACATTGATGGAAGTTACAATCTATCTGCAAGATTAAAGCTGATCTACCCCCTAAAAAAAAAAAGAAAAAAAAAAAAAAGCTAATCCATTGATTAACCCATAGTATTGTATTTGAATGTGACTCTGTCTCCCTAGCTCCTCTGTCCTGTTCAGAGGGCTTCACTGAGCTGGGTTACTACAATGGCTCCGTGTCTCAGACTGACTCTGGCTCGCCCTGCTTAAAGTGGACAGAGTTCCCAGACTACGTCCTGCAGTACCAGGGCCGGGGGCTGGGCAACCACAGCTACTGCCGCAACCCGGACCGCGAGTCCAACCCCTGGTGCTTCTTCCGTCAGACCTCTGGAGCCATCGGCTGGGCTTACTGTGACTGCCACCAGGGTGAGGATTTACCGACTGATACTTACTTGAAGGGAATCAGTACTGCTGGGTAACTACCTGGAACCAGATTATTTATAGTCACTCACCACCTTCCGGAGACATTTGAAACCCCACCTCTTTAAGGAATACCTGGGATAGGATAAAGTAATCCTTCTAACCCCCCCAAATTGTAAAGTGGTTATCCCACTGGCTATAGGGTGAACGCACCAATTTGTGAGTCGCTCTGGCTAAGAGCGTCTGCTAAATGACGTTAATGTGCCCTTGAGCAAGGCACTTAACCCTAATTGCTCCTGTAAGTCGCTCTGGATAAGAGCGTCTGCTAAATGACTAAAATGTAAATGTAAATGTTATAGTGGTGTATGAATTCCAAAGTGCCCAAAAAGTAATTGCTAGGTATCTTTGTATTTTTGCAGTGTTTTTGGGGTGATCATATTGCTCTGGCAGGAGTTCTACAGTACCAGTCAAAAGTTTGGACACACCTACTCATTCAAGGGTTTTTCTCAATTGGGTTGATGTCGGGGGATTGTGGAGGCCAGGTCATCTGATGTAGCACTCCATCACTCTCCTTCTTGGTAAAATACAGTGGCTTGGCATTTTTCCTATTTTGTTGCCTTACAACCTGGAATTAAAATGGATTTTTGAGGGGTTTGTATCATTTGATTTATACAACATGCCTACCACTTTGAAGATGCAAAATATTTGTTATTGTGAAAAAAAACAAGAAATAAGTCAATACTTTGTAGAGCCACCTTTTGCAGCAATTACAGCTGCAAGTCTCTTGGGGTATGTTTCTATAAGCTTGGCATATCTAGCCACTGGGATTTTATCCCATTTTTCAAGGCAAAACTGCTCCGGCTCCATCAAGTTGGATGGGTTCCGCTGGTGTACAGCAGTCTTTAAGTCATACCACAGATTCTCAATTGGATTGAGGTCTGGGCTTTGACTAGGCCATTCCAAGACATTTAAATGTTTCCCATTAAATCACTCA
The DNA here is from genome assembly GCF_020615455.1 of Coregonus clupeaformis. Taxonomy (NCBI): domain Eukaryota; kingdom Metazoa; phylum Chordata; class Actinopteri; order Salmoniformes; family Salmonidae; genus Coregonus; species Coregonus clupeaformis. The sequence goes on along the minus strand of NC_059228.1, from coordinate 28,420,826 downwards.
AGTGTTGCTTTAGCAGTGCTTAGGGTCATTGTCCTGCTGGAAGGTGAACCTCCGTCCCAGTCTCAAATCTCTGGAAGACTTAAACAGGTTTCCCTCAAGAATTTCCCTGTATTTACCGCCATCCATCATTCCTTCAATTCTGACCAGTTTCCCAGTCCCTGCCGATGAAAAACATCCCACAGCATGATGCTGCCACCACCATTCTTCACTGTGGGGGGGATGGTGTTCTCGGGGTGATGAGAGGTGTTGGGTTTGCGCCAGACATAGCGTTTTCTTTGATGGCCAAAAAGCAACATTTTAGTCTCATCTGACCAGAGTACCTTCTTCCATATGTTTGGGGAGTCTCCCACATGCCTTTTGGTGAACACCAAACGTGTTTGCTTATTTTTTTCTTTAAGCAATGGCTTTTTTCTGGCCACTCTTCCGTAAAGCCCAGCTCTGTGGAGTGCACGGCTTAAAGTGGCCCTATGGACAAATACTCCAATCTCCGCTGTGGAGCTTTGCAGCTCCTTCAGGGTTATCTTTGGTCTCTTTGTTGCCTCTCTGATTAATGCCCTCCTTGCCTGGTCCGTGAGTTTTGGTGAGCGGCCCTCTCTTGGCAGGTTTGTTGTGGTGCCATATTCTTTCCATTTTTTAAATAATGGATTTAATGGTGCTCTGTGGGATGTTCAAAGTTTCTGATATTTTTTTATAACCCAACCCTGATCTGTACTTCTCTACAACTTTGTCCCTGACCTGTTTGGAGAGCTCCTTAATAATAATAATAATAATATGCCATTTAGCAGACGCTTTTATCCAAAGCGACTTACAGTCATGCGTGCATACATTTTTGTGTATGGGTGGTCCCGGGGATCGAACCCACTACCTTGGCGTTGCAAGCGCCGTGCTCTACCAGCTGAGCTACAGAGGACCACATCCTTGGTCTTCATGGTGCCACTTGCTTGGTGGTGCCCCTTGCTTAGTGATGTTGCAGACTCTCAGAACAGGTGTATATATACTGAGATCATGTGACAGATCATGTGACACTTAGATTGCACACAGGTGGACTTTATTTAACTAATTATGTGACTTCTGAAGGTAATTGATTGCACCAGATCTTATTTAGGGGCTTCATAGCAAAGGGGGTGAATACATATGCACGCACCACTTTTCCGTTATTTATTTAATATAATTTTTTTGAAACAAGTTATTTTTTTCCTTTCACTTCACCAATTTGGACTATTTTGTGTATGTCCATTACATGAAATCCAAATAAAAATCTATTTAAATTACAGGTTGTAATGCAACAAAATAGGAAAAACGCCAAGGGGGATGAATACTTTGGCAAGGCACTGTAGCCCTTACACAGCCTGGAGGTGTGTTAGGTCATTGTCCTATTGAAAAACAAATGATAGTCCCACTAAGCCCAAACCAGATGGGATGGCGTATCGCTGCAGAATGCTGTGGTAGACAAGCTGGTTAAGTGTGCCTTGAATTCTAAATAAATCAGACAGTGTCACCAGGAAAGCACCCCCACACCATCACACCTCCTCTCCCATGCTTCATGGTGGGAATTACACATGCGGACATCATCCATTCAAATCAAATCAAATCAAATCAAATGTTATTGGCCACATGCGCAGAATACAACAGGTGCAGACATTACAGTGAAATGCTTACTTACAGCCCTTAACCAACAGTGCATTTATTTTAAATAAAAAAGTAGAATAAAACAACAAAAAAGTGTTGAGAAAAAAAGAGCAGAAGTAAAATAAAATAACAGTAGGGAGGCTATATATACAGAGGGGTACTTGTGCAGAGTCAATGTGCGGGGGCACCGGCTGGTTGAGGTAGTTGAAGTAATATGTACATGTGGGTAGAGTTAAAGTGACTATGCATAAATAATTAACAGAGTAGCAGCAGCGTAAAAAGATGGGTTGGGGGGGGCAGTGCAAATAGTCCGGGTAGCCATGATTAGCTGTTCAGGAGTCTTATGGCTTGGGGGTAGAAGCTGTTGAGAAGTCTTTTGGACCTAGACTTGGCACTCCGGTACCGCTTGCCGTGCGGTAGCAGAGAGAACAGTCTATGACTAGGATGGCTGGAGTCTTTGACAATTTTGAGGGCCTTCCTCTGACACCGCCTGGTATAGAGGTCCTGGATGGCAGGAAGCTTGGCCCCAGTGATGTACTGGGCCGTCACGCACTACCCTCTGTAGTGCCTTGCGGTCGGAGGCCAAGCAGTTGCCATACCAGGCGGTGATGCAACCAGTCAGTATGCTCTCGATGGTGCAGCTGTAGAATTTTTTGAGGATCTGAGGACCCATGCCAAATCTTTTCAGTCTCCTGAGGGGGAATAGGCTTTGTCGTGCCCTCTTCACGACTGTCTTGGTGTGTTTGGACCATGATAGTTCATTGGTGATGTGGACACCAAGGAACTTGAAGCTCTCAACCTGTTCCACTACAGCCCCGTCGATGAGAATGGGGGTGTGCTCAGTCCTCTTTTTTTTTCTGTAGTCCACAATCATCTCCTTTGTCTTGGTCACGTTTAGGGAGAGGTTGTTATCCTGGCACCACACGGCCAGGTCTCTGACCTCCTCCCTATAGGCTGTCTCATCGTTGTCGGTGATCAGGCCTACCACTGTTGTGTTGTCGGCAAACTTAATGATGGTGTTGGAGTCGTGCCTGGCCATGCAGTCATGGGTGAACAGGGAGTACAGGAGGGGACAGAGCACGCACCCCTGAGGGGCCCACGTGTTGAGGATCAGTGGGGCAGATGTGTTGTTACCTACCCTTACCACCTGGGGGCGGCCCGTCAGGAAGTCCAGGATCCAGTTGCAGAGGGAGGTGTTTAGTCCCAGGATTCTTAGCTTAGTGATGAGCTTTGAGGGCACTATGGTGTTGAATGCTGAGCTGTAGTCAATGAATAGCATTGCAATGTGGAGTGCAATAGAGATTGCATCATCTGTGGATCTGTTGGGGCGGTATGCAAATTGGAGTGGGTCTAGGGTTTCTGGGATAATGGTGTTGATGTGAGCCATGACCAGCCTTTCAAACCACTTCATGGCTACAGACGTCTGTGCTATGGGTCGGTAGTCATTTAGGCAGGTTATCTTAGAGTTCTTGGGCACGGGGACTATGGTGGTCTGCTTGAAACATGTTGGTATTACAGACTCAGTCAGGGACATGTTGAAAATGTCAGTGAAGACACTTGCCAGTTGGTCAGCACATGCTCGGAGTACACGTCCTGGTAATCCGTCTGGCCCTGCGGCCTTGTGAATGTTGACCTGCTTAAAAGTCTTACTCACATCAGCTACGGAGAGCGTGATCACATAGTCATCCGGAACAGCTGGTGCTCTCATGCATGCTTCAGTGTTGCTTGCCTCGAAGCGAGCATAGAAGTGGTTTAGCTCGTCTGGAAGTCTTGTGTCACTGGGCAGCTCGCGGCTGTGCTTCCCTTTGTAGTCTGTAATAGTTTTCAAGCCCTGCCACATCCGACGAGCGTCAGAGCCGGTGTAGTACGATTCAATCTTAGTCCTGTATTGACTCTTTGCCTGTTTGATGGTTCGTTGGAGGGCATAGCGGGATTTCTTATAAGCGTCCGGGTTAGAGTCCCGCTCCTTGAAAGCAGCAGCTCTACCCTTTAGCTCAGTGCGGATGTTTCCTGTAATCCATGGCTTCTGGTTGGGGTATGTACGTACGGTCACTGTGGGGATGACATCATCGATGCACTTATTGATGAAGCCAGTGACTGATGTGGTGTACTCCTCAATGCTATCTGAAGAATCACCTATTCTGCGTCTCACAAAGAAGCGGCAGTTGGAACCAAAAATCTCCAATTTGGACTCTAGACCAAAGGACAAATTTCCACCGGTCTAATGTCCATTGCTCTTGTTTCTTGGCCCAAGCAGGTCTCTTGTTCTTATTAGTGTCCTTTAGTAGTGGTTTCTTTGCAGCAATTCGACCATGAAGGCCTGATTCACACAGTCCCCTCTGAACAGTTGATGTTGAGATGTGTCTGTGACTAGAACTCTGTGAAGCATTTATTTGGGCTGCAATTTCTGAGGCTGGTAACTCTAATGAACTGCAGCAGAGGTAACTCTGGATCTTCCATTCCTGTGGCGGTCCTCATGAGAGCCAGTTTCATCATAGTGCTTCATGGTTTCTGTGACTGCACTTGAAGAAACTGTCAAAGTTCTTGAAATTGTCCAGATTGACTGACCTTCATGTCTTAAAGTAATGATGGACTGTCATTTCTCTTTGCTTATTTGAGCTGTTCTTGACATAATATGGACTTGGTCTTTTACCAAATAGGGCTATCTTCTGTATACCCTCCTACCTTGTCACAACACATCTGATTGGCTCAAACGCATTAAGAAGGAATGAAATTCCACAAATTAACTTTTAAGAAGGCACACCTGTTAATTGAAAGGCATTCCAGGTGACTACCTCATGAAGCTGGTTGAGAGAATGCCAAGAGTGTGCAAAGCTGTCATCAAGGCAAAGGGTGGCTATTTGAAGAATCTCAAATATAAAATATATTTTGATTTGTTTAACACTTTTTTGGTTACTACATGATTCCATATGTGTTATTTCATAGTTTTGATGTCTTCACTATTATTCTATTTTGTAAAAAATAGTAAAAATAAAGAAAAACCCTTAAATGAGTAGGTGTGTCCAAACTTTTGACTGGTAGTGTATGTTTCTATCTGTCTAGGCAACCTATGTGCCTGTCTATGTCTGTTTCTTGCCAATATATCCTGTCTGTCTTCCTGTCTGTCAGTAAGCTCCTCCCACTGTGTTTTCCACCTATCCATCAGTTAGCTGATATTTTTCTCTCTGTGACTCCCGCCCCCTTCTGGGAGGGTAACCCTGCCTGTTTTTTTAGACAACCATCTCTCTTTGTACTGGGCTGTCAGATCCTTGCTTGTATGTAGTGCCAGAGGCAATACCCCCGTGTTGAAATCTGTTTAACTACATCTGTGTTTACTGTCATTATCTGTCTGTCTCTGTCTAGCTCTCCCAAGCTTTCTCTTTCAAACGGTTAACCTTTAACAGTTAGCGTGTATGTGCGTGAATGCATGCGTGCCCATGTGTGTTTTTCTGATGCGTGCCTGTCAGGTTGAAATATGTAAGTGTTGTAAGACCCACAAACCAACGATAATCTATGCAATTATCCTGAGATAATCACACCTGTTGGATTTATGATTTACGAGGGAGCACTCTGTCTGTCTGTCTGTTTCTGATGGGTGTGAGAGAGAGATGTTCCACCTGTCATTTCAAATGATTTCACAATCTCTGGTGCTGTACCATACCTTAATGCCCTCTCTTCTCTCTCCCTCCTCTCCAGGAGCTGCCAGGTTGGTAGGTGGGTCCTCCCCTCAGAGCGGGCGTCTGGAAGTATACCTCAATGGCCAGTGGGGGGCGGTATGTGACACACACTGGACCGACCACGATGCCAGTGTGATCTGCAAACAGCTTGGACTGGGGTGAGAGCTACTGAGATACTTTTATAGCTGCTTCTTGTGTGTGTGGGTGTGTATGTCAAATCATCCATTCCACTCCTGATTGTCCATCTATCTTTCTCTCTCCGTCCATCCTGTCTTTCTGTCTGCAGTGAGATCGGCACGGCCCTCCAGCACTCCTACTTCGGGCCCGGCTCTGGACTCTTCCACTATGAACGCCTTGGCTGCCGTGGCAACGAAAACTCTCTGCTGGACTGCAGGAGTCGGAAGTTTGTCACCAGCGACTGTAACCATGGCAACGAAGCAGGGGTGGTGTGTGCTGCACCTGAAGGTGAGGGTGTTGGAGATTTCAAAACAGCCCTGGGTATACAGCACAGATTTCTCACAAGTGCTACACATATAAATGTAGTGCATACGGTACTGCTAGCCATATTACACATGTAGAGGTATCTAAAGCAGCGAAGAGCCACTTCCCCTTTAGTTGAGTGAGACATGGACAGAGAGAGACTGTTCCCTCTCTCTTAGAGCTCCAGTGTTCTTCTCCCACCTCAGTCAGAGCTGCGTGGGCCAGAGGGTGAGATTCATGGCTAAGATTCTCTGGCCCAATACTCATCTCCAAAACACAAACTGCAAAGCTAGAAGAAGAGCAGTCTCTTCTGAGCAGCACAGCCAAGAGGCCTGCCTCGTCATTCACATAGCTTTTACAGCTCTCTGAGCCTGCCAGGACGCTCTCGCGGCTCATACAGCACTTGTGTCAGAGAGTCCCAAAGGGGCAGAGGGAACAACAACAGTGGTGTGTGTGTGTTAGAATGAGGGTATAGAAGGGAGTGCCCAGAGGAGTAGAGCGTATATACATTGAGTGTAAAAACATTAAGAACACCTTCCTAATATTGAGTTGCACCCCCTTTTTTTTTTTTTTTTTTTTTTTCACCTTTATTTAACCAGGTAAGCCAGTTGAGAACAAGTTCTCATTTACAACTGCGACCTGGCCAAGATAAAGCAAAGCAGTGCGATAAAAACAACAACACATAGTTACATATGGGGTAAACAAAACATAAAGTCAAAAATACAAACAGAAAATATATATACAGTGTGTGCGAATGTAGTAAGTTATGGAGGTAAGGCAATAAATAGGCCATAGTGCAAAATAGTTACAATTTCGTATTAACACTGGAATGATAGATGTTTGCCCTCAGAACAGCCTCAATATGTCAGGGCATGGACTCTACAAGGTGTCGAAAGCGTCCACATGGATGCTGGCCCATGTTGACTCCAGTGCTTCCCACAGTTGTGTCAAGTATGCTGGATGTCCTTTGGGTGGTGGACCATTCTTGATACACACAGGAAACTGTTGAGTGTGAAAAACCCAGCAGCATTGCAGTTCTTGACACAAATCAGTGCGCCTGGCACCTACTACCATACCCCGTTCAAAGGCACTTAAATATTTTGTCTTGCCCATTCACCCTTTGAATGGCACACATACATAATCCATGTCTCAATTGTCTCAAGGCTTGAAAATCCTTCTTTAACTTGTCTCCTCCCCTTCATCTACACTGATTGAAGTGGATTTAACAAGTGACATCAATAAGGGATTCTAGCTTTCACCTGGTAAGTCGGTCATGGAAAGAGCAGGTGTTCCTAATGTTTTGTACACTCAGTGTATTTAGTGCGGTGCAGTGAATTATTCAGTCTGGAACTTTAGGAGGAGAAAGTTATCTGAGCGTCCTGAGGCCCTACCAGGGAGGTGGGAGGGGTCCCACAGGGCTAACATACACCCCCCTACCCCAAACAACCCCCACCTTCTCAACTTCTCTGCCAGGGCAGCTCACATACTCAGATTGCATAACTGATCCACCCCTCTTTCCTCCCTGCATCCCTCACATACTTATACTTGCTGTAGTTTCTAATGACTTGCCGGAGCTTTGAACCAAACTCTAGGGTTAGGGGTCACTGCACTCCAACAGTCCTGTGGTTTGGATTGCTTTATTTATCATGGCACTGGGCAAGAGGATATTTACATTTGCATTCATCAAAGAGACCAAGAGATCCAAAAGTAGATAACTGAGAAGAACAGTTGTTTCTATTGTAACATGATGCCAACATGTCCTGCCTAGTAACTGCGTGAGCCACCACATTTAACTACGGTAAGGTGACTGAGAACATGGACGAGTACAAACAGACCAGCTATGACCTCCATACAGTACCTTCAGAAAGTATTCACACCCCTAGACTTTCTCCACATTTTGTTGTGTTACAGCCTGAATTTAAAATGGATTAAATTGAGATTTTGTGTCACTGGCCTGCACACAATACCCCATCATGTCAAAGTGGAAATATGTTTTTAGAAATGTTTACAAAATAATAAAAAAGAAAAGCTGAAATGTCTTGAGTCAATAAGTATTCAGCCCCTTTGTTATGGCAAGCCTAAATACGTTCAGGAGTAAAAATGTGCTTAACAAGTCACATAATAAGTTGCATGGACTCACTCTGTGTGCAATAATAGTGTTTAACATGATTTTTGAATGACTACCTCATCTCTGTACCCCACACATACAATTATCTGTAAGTTCCCTCAGTCGAGCAGTGAATTTCAAACACAGATTCAACCACAAAGACCAGGGAGGTTTTCCAATGCCTCGCAAAGAAGGGCACCTATTGGTAGATGGGTAAAAACAAAAAAAAGCAAATATTGGATATCTCTTTGAACATGGTGAAGTTATTAATAACACTTTGGATGGTGTATCAATACACCCAGTCACTACAAAGATACAGGCGTCCTTCCTAACTCAGTTGCCGGAGATGAAGGAAACCGCTCAGGGATTTTACCATGAGGCCAATGGTGACTTTAAAACAGTTACAGAGTTTAATGGCTGTGATAGGAGAAAACTGAGGATGGGATCAACAACATTGTAGTTACTCCACAATACTAGCCTAAATGACAGAGTGAAAAGAAGGAAGCCTGTACAGAATAATAATATTCCAAAACATGCATCCTGTTTGCATTTAGGCACTAAAAGTAAAACTGTACAAAATGTGGTACATAAATTAACTTTATGTCCTGAATACAAAGCGTTATGTTTGGGGCAAATCCAACTCAACACATCACTGAGTACCACTCCATATTTTCAAGCATGGTGGTGGCTGCAGCCTGTTATGGGTATGCTTGTCATCGGCAATGATAAATGGAATCCTAGAGGAAAACCTGGTTCAGTTTGCTTTCCAACAGATACTGGGAGACAAATTCACCTTTCAGCAGGACAATAACCTAAAACACAAGGCCAAATATACACTGGAGTTGCTTACCAAGTCGACATTGAATGTTTCTGAGTGGCCTAGATACAGTTTTGACTTAAATTGGCTTGGAAATCTATGGCAAGACTTGAAAATGGCTGTCTAGCAAGGATCAACAACTAACTTGACAGAGCTTGAAGACTTTTTTTAATACTTATGTAAAAATATTGTACAATTCAGGTGTGCAAAGCTCTTAGAGACTTACCCAGAAAGACACAGCTGTAATCGGTGCCAAAGGTGATTCTAACATGTATTGAGTCAGGGGGATGGATACTTACAGTATGTAGTCAATATATATTCGTGTTTTATTTTTCCTACATGTTTTACAAATGTTAGAATTTCTCTTCCACTTTGATATTACAGAGTATTTTGTGTAGATCATTGACAAAAAAAAAGACAATTAAATCCATTTTAATCCCACAAAATGTGGAAAATGTCAAGGGGTGTGAATACTTTCTAAAGGCACTGTAAGTCAATCAAAGAGGGAAAAATACATTCCAGCGACAAAGTGGAGTCGCAATTCAATGGCTCAGATACGAGACGCATATGGCAGGGACTTCAGCCAATCACTGATTATAATGAGAAAACCAGCCATGTCACTGACACCGACACCTCACTCCCAGACAAACTTAACACGTTCTTTGCCCGCTTCGAGGAAAACAAAACAGAGCCGCCGTCATGGGCCCCCGATGCTCACGAGGACTGCGAGCTCCTGATCTCTGTAGTCGACGTGAGTAGGACTTTCAAGCGTGTTGATCCTCGCAAGGCTGCCGGCCCGGATGGCATATCAAGCCGCGTTCTCAGTGCATGCGCAGACCAGCTGGCTGGGGTGTTTACGGACATACTCCGTAAACACAGCCCCCTCCTGTACTCCCTGTTCACCCATGACTGCGTGGCTAGGCACGACTCCAACTCAATCATTACGTTTGCTGACGACACGAGAGTGGTAGGCCTAATTACCAACCACGATGAGACAGCCTACAGGGAGGAGGTTAGAGCCCTGGCGGAGTGGTGCCAGGAAAATAACCTCTCCCTCAATGTAAAGAAACAAACAAATGAGCTGATCGTGGACTACAGGAGACAGAAGAGGGAAAATACCCCCCATCTACATCGACAGGACCTCAGTGGAGAGGGTCAAAAGCTTCAAGTTGCTTGTTTGCCTGAGGATGATGCCACGCAGGTGTTGGTATGCGTGTACACATGCATATACACACACTCGCATTCAAACACACGAACACACACACACACATACACACATGTAAATAGTGCCATACATGGACTCAAACATATTCAGTTGGCCTTGTTGTTATGATTTTTTGTTGTCGTTGATGTCTTGTTTTTGCAATGTTGTTTTCCTTAGTTGTTCTCTTTTTTCTCTTTTGTAAATTTTTTGATTGTTGGTGCATTGTGGGACGGTGGCTTGGGGGTAGGGGTCGCAGCTCTCGGGGAACTGTGGGGGGGATCTTGGAGGGCTGGTGGCCTGGCGGTTGGGAACTGGGGCCGGTGGCTGAAAGGTCGCTGGTTCGGGTCCCTGTTTTGACCTTGTGGGAGATCTATCGACGTGCCCTTGGGCAGGGCGTTGACCCTGGTTGCTTCTGTGGGTGGCTCTGGATGGGAGTCTGTTAGATGACTGAATGTGATGTAAATGTGGTGAAGAAGGCAAAACAGCTCCTCTACATCCTCAGGCAGCTACAGGAATTCGGTATGGCCCCTAAGACCCTCACAAACTTCTACAGATGCACCAACGCATCACCTGGGGCACACTGCCTGCCCTCCAGGATATTTACAGCACTCGGTGTCAAAGGAAGGCCAAGAAGATCATCATCAAGGACCTCAGCCATCTGAGTCACAGTCTGTTCACTCTGCTACCATCTAGCAGACAGAGGCAGTACAGGTGCATCAAAGCCGGGACCGAAAGACTGAAAAACAGTTTCTATCTCCAGGCCATCAGACTGATGAAAAGCCAACAATAGCCAGTTACCTGCCCGGTACACTGCCCTGCACCTTCACCATGTATATAGAGTAATTGAACGCTGGTCACCTCATATTCTGTTTATATACTGTTGTCTACTAACTGTGCATGTAGATACTGTATTCTTGACATAGCTCATCCTAATATACCTACTACTGTACATACCATTTCCTTTCCAAATTATATATTGTCTATACACACCATGTATTCATATTCTGGATTCTGTCCCATGCTCACTCTAATATATCTACTCTGGATTGATAATTGGACTCATTCTGTCATTTCTTGATTTCTTGTTTAGATTTTTTGATTCTTTGTGTATTTGTATTGTATTTGCAAGACGTTCTACTGCACTGTTGAAGCTAGTAACCCAAGCATTTCGCTGCACCTGCTATAACACCTGCAAATCTGTGTACACGAGTAACGCAACCAGTAAACTTGGATTTGATTTGATTTCTGCTGTCTTTTTCAGGCAATGGCGCCCCCTTGAGGTTGGTAGGTGGCCTGGAGGACTTTGAAGGTCGTGTGGAGGTGTACCATGATGGGAGGTGGGGCACCATCTGTGATGACCAGTGGGATGACATCGATGCTGAGATTGTCTGTCGGCAGTTGGGCCTTGGGTGAGCAGCACTGGGGTTCCGATGGCTAGTTGCTTGGAGGATGGTGCTTGACATGCAGCATATGGGTTATGAATGTGATTCCCTCCACTAAATGTCATCTAGGACATATGTAGGTAAAAACTAGAGGTGAAACCCTATCAGTGGTAGCAAACAGCAATGGTTCCCAGGCTTGAAGTTTCCCACCAACCAAAGCTCTCTGCTCTCCACAAAGCTGGATGCACTCCTGCTAGGATAGCCTTATTTACACTGCTACAGTGAGGGAAAAAAGTATTTGATCCCCTGCTGATTCTGTACGTTTGCCCACTGACAAAGAAATGATCAGTCTATAATTTTAATGGTAGGTTTATTTGAACAGTGAGAGACAGAATAACAACAACAAAATCCAGAAAAACGCATGTCAAAAATGTTATAAATTGATTTACATTTTAATGAGGGAAATAAGTATTTGACCCCTCTGCAAAACATGACTTAGTACTTGTTGGCAAAACCCTTGTTGGCAATCACAGAGGTCAGACGTTTCCTGTAGTTGGCCACCAGGTTTGCACACATCTCAGGAGGGATTTTGTCCCACTCCTCTTTGCAGATCTTCTCCAAGTCATTAAGGTTTCGAGGCTGACGTTTGGGACTCGAACCTTCAGCTCCCTCCACATATTTTATATGGGATTAAGGTCTGGAGACTGGCTAGGCCACTCCAGGACCTTAATGTGCTTCTTGTTGAGCCTCTCCTTTGTTGCCTTGGCTGTGTGTTTTGGGTCATTGTCATGCTGGAATACCCATCCATGACCCATTTTCAATGCCCTGGCTGAGGGAAGGAGGTTCTCACCCAAGATTTGAGGGTACATGGCCCCGTCCATCGTCCCTTTGATGCGGTGAAGTTGTCCTGTCCCCTTAGCAGAAAAACACCCCCAAAGCATAATGTTTCCACCTCCATGTTTGAAGGTGGGGATGGTGTTCTTGGGCTCGATTTTGGTCTCATCTGACCACAACACTTTCACCCAGTTCTCCTCTGAATCATTCAGATGTTCATTGGCAAACTTCAGACGGGCCTGTATATGTGCTTTCTTGAGCAGGGGGACCTTGCGGGCGCTGCAGGATTTCAGTCCTTCACGGCGTAGTGTGTTACCAATTGTTTTCTTGGTGACTATGGTCCCAGCTGCCTTGAGATCATTGACAAGATCCTCCCATGTAGTTCTGGGCTGATTCCTCACCGTTCTCATGATCATTGCAACTCCACGAGGTGAGATCTTGCATGGAGCCCCAGGCCGAGGGAGATTGACAGTTATTTTGTGTTTCTTCCATTTGCGAATAATCGCACCAACTGTTGTCACCTTCTCACCAAGCTGCTTGGCGATGGTCTTGTAGCCCATTCCAGCCTTGTGTAGGTCTACAATCTTGTCCCTGACATCCTTGGAGAGCTCTTTGGTCTTGGCCATGGTGGAGAGTTTGGAATCTGATTGATTGATTGCTTCTGTGGACAGGTGTCTTTTATACAGGTAACAAGCTGAGATTAGGAGCACTCCCTTTAAGAGTATGCTCCTAATCTCAGCTCGTTACCTGTATAAAAGACACCTGGGAGCCAGAAATCTTTCTGATTGAGAGGGGGTGAAATACTTATTTCCCTCATTAAAATGCAAATCAATTTATAACATTTTTGACATGCGTTTTTCTGGATTTTATTGTTGTTATTCTGTCTCTCACTGTTCAAATAAACCTACCATTACAATTATAGACTGATAATTTCTTTGTCAGTGGGCAAACGTACAAAATCAGCATGGGATCAAATACTTTTTTCCCTCACTGTACATTCCCACTGAGTGAACTATATCAATATAGATGAACGGAAGGCATGCATTTTTAATGGCCTACAGTGTTCTGGGTTGTTGCTCTGCTGGAGGAGAGGAGCCAGCTGATCCAGATTATTCAGACGTCATCGCCACTCTTATCAGGTCACCTAGCTTCTGACGAATAAGGGCCTGCAAGGCAAGGCTGGGGAATTCTCTCTGCTCAGACACAAATGTATACACACGCACACACACACACACACACACACACACACACACACACACACACACACACACACACACACAAATGATTGTCTTACAGTACAATGAGTGGATAAACAAAGAACCAGTACAATGAGTGGATAAACAAAGAAAGTGGATCGGTCCCAGGACTCATTTCAGATCATGAATCATATATCTCTCCATAACTATATTTGGTGTGTGTGAGTGTTCAAACTAGGGAGTAAAGTTTTTGTGTCGTGTACATGTGTTTCTCTGCTGTGTAAGTGCATGTGTGTGTGCTCTGTACAGTATGTGTAAGGCCTGTTTACTTGGTGGGAATGCATTTTATATGTGTACTTCAGGATGACCCTTGAATGGTTGACATACATTGTTGACATGTTCTCCGTATATGGTCATTGTGTATGCCTGTGTGTGTGTCAACTCAGGGGGGTACCGAAAGCGTGGACGTGGGCCCACTTTGGCCAGGGCTCTGGGCCCATCTTCCTGGACAGGGTGCAGTGTACAGGAAATGAGCTTTCCCTGGAGGAGTGTCCCCACAACAACTGGCAACAACACAACTGTGACCACATGGAGGATGCTGGCGTGTCCTGTAACCCATATACAGGTCAGGAGTCAAGACAGGGCAGGAACGCTTTGTGAATATACACATATTTGTATGCAAAACACATACACGCTGTCTCATACACACACCGTGTTGCAGATGGTGTAGTGCGGCTGGTGGGGTCTGACAGTCCCTGGGAAGGTCGTCTGGAGGTGTACCACTCTGGGGACTGGGGTACGGTGTGTGACGACAACTGGACTGAGCACCACGCACAGGTGGTCTGTAGACAGCTGGGCTTCAGGTGGGTCTACAGGAGTCCTTATATGTACAAATACAATGTACTGGTAAAGTGAATTAGGTTTAACTGTAGTAATATTGTAGTGATACTGCAGTAAGGGCGTGTTTGGTCCAGCAGAGGGCGTGCAGAGGTAGCGTCAGACGGGCTGTACGGGGAGGGCACAGGGCTAATCCTGCTGGATGAGGTGCAGTGTAAGGGCTCAGAGGGCACCCTGCTGGCCTGCAGGCACGCCGAGTGGGGACGCCACGACTGCTCCCACAGCGAGGACATAGGGGTACGCTGTGAGAGGGGGGGAGAGACCAATGAGGTGCCAGGGCTGCCACGCATCACAGGTAGGCCTCACTGTACTCACTGTACCCACTGAGACCTCATAAGACCTCAAATCAGAATTGCTATCTACATATCTCGGGTAGATGTCTATCTTATCTGGTGAATATGGCAAACAAAGTCAAATTCAATATTGTTATTATGGTAATATATTGTGGTTTATTGATGGTTCTCTGTTCTGGCCCCAGGCCCTCTGGTGCGACTGGTTGCTGGAGAGAGCCGGAAGGAGGGACGTGTGGAGGTGTTTCTGAATGGCCAATGGGGGACCGTGTGTGATGATGGCTGGAATGACATCAACGCTGCAGTGGTCTGCAGGCAGCTGGGATTTGTGTAAATATGGATTCTCTCATGTTTGTCACTGTATCATATATCCTTTCCCTCATTTGCGGTATACTTCATATCTCACAGCCAAGTATGTGGTTACTGGTTAGAACCCTGTGGTTTCCCATATTCAGATTCACATTCCCTGTGTCTCTTCTTCAGTGGGGTGTCCAAGGCTCGCTCCATGGCCTATTTTGGAGAGGGACAGGGCCTCATCCACCTGGACAATGTTAGGTGCACAGGGGCTGAGGCGTCCCTGGGGGAGTGTCCGGCTGAGGGAGAAGACGCCCATGACTGCCGGCACAGTGAGGACGCAGGGGTGATCTGTGACTACGTCCCTGAGCCGGTGGGGGACGGCGCCATAATAACGCTGACCTGTGGCATGAGGCCAAACACACAACGACGCAGGAGGAGGATTATTGGTGGGGACAAGTCAATCAGGTACACTGGTGGAATAAGTACCCAATGGTCATACTTGAGTAAAAGTGAAGAAACCTTAATAACTCAAGTAAAAGTGAAAGTCACCCAGTAAAATACTACTTGAGTTAAAGTAAAAAACGTATTTGGTTTTAAATTTACTTAAGTATCAAAAGTAAATGTAATTGCTAAAATATACTTAAGTATCAAAAGTAAAAGTATAAATCATTTCAAATTCCTTATATTAACCAAACCAGACTGCCCCATTTTCATGTTTTTAGCCAGGGCCACACAGAGACAGTAGGGATGATCAGGGATGTTCTCTTGATAAGTGCATGAATTGGACCATGTTCCTATCCTGCTAAGCATTCAAAATGTAACGAGTACTTTTGGGTGTCAGGGAAAATGTATGGAGTAAAAACTACATTATTTTCTTTATTAATGTATTGAAGTAAAAGTAGTAAAAAATATAAATAGTAAAGTAACGAACAGATACCCAAAAAACCTACTTAGGTAGTACTTTAAAGTGTTTTTACTTAAGTACTTTACACCACTGACACTGTATTTACACACGCACGCACACACATATATATACACACACACACACACACACACACACACAAACAGATTCTGAGAGGTTCTATTACTGTATGACTGCATAGATATATGCAAACACATACACAAGTCAAATCATAACATCCTCAAATCAACCATGATCTATTTCTAATAATGTTCTCTCTCCTCCCCTTGGTGTGGTAGGGGGGACTGGCCTTGGCAGGTGTCTCTGTGGCTCAAGTCCCGGTCCAAAGGGAACCATCCACTGTGTGGAGCCACGCTCATCAGCTCCTGCTGGGTCCTGACTGCTGCACACTGCTTCAAGAGGTGGGCCACAGAGACATCTAGTGCCCAATGATGGAATTGCAGTGACTACATTATAAAAAATTAAGAGTGTAGCATACAGTAATGATCTATATGTACATTTGATCAAATACTTTAACTATTTCAATAATTTTATCAAATCTTCTTAATAAGAGATTGATGTCATGTCACTTATAAGTGATACTTGTATTGTATCTTTTCAGCTCAAATGTGTTTTTCTTGGCAGGAGATAATCAAGTCTTCTTTTCAGCTTGGCTTCAACTTCCTCAAACCTTAATTCCCTCTCTCACCTCTTCTCTTTTTCCTCGCTCTGTTCTCTCCCTCTCTCCTAGGTTTGGCAGGGACCCATCTCACTACGTGCTGCGACTGGGTGACTACCACACGGAGGAGAGGGATGACTTTGAGCGCAGCCTGTCCCCGGAGCACATTGTCATCCACAGGAAGTACCACAACCAGGGCTGGGAGTATGATATCGCCCTACTCAGACTGAAGGGCACCGAGGGCAACTGTGTGGCCTTCAACCCTCATACCAACTCAGCCTGCCTCCCTGCGCCTGGCAACAAGTGGGGCAAGAGGCCGGCCGCCTGTGTCATCACAGGGTGGGGCATCACAGGTACTGACCATGAGCCTCTCTGTTACGGAGAGTTCCTTGTGTGTTTACATTGGAATCAGCCATTTGATCTGTTCTTTGCTTAATATTTATATGACAGAACATTTCCATATATTTTCTCTCTGTCATCCCTCACTTTCTCATTCTCTCTCTCGCTTTCTCAGACTCGGAGTACTCCCGTACTCTGCTGCAGGCCTGGGTTCCCCTGCTGCCCTCCTCGAAGTGTAAGAAGCGATATGGAGAGCGCTACACCAGCCGCATGCTGTGTGCGGGCAGCCTGTCAGACCGTCGGCGCGTGGACAGTTGCCAGGGTGACAGTGGTGGTCCCCTAGTATGTCAGGGGGAGGGGGGGCGCTGGGTGCTGACGGGCGTCATCTCCTGGGGTCATGGCTGTGGTGACCCCTCTTTCCCCGGGGTGTACACGCGGGTCAGCAGGTTCCTGCGCTGGATTGACCATGTCACCAACAACCCTCCGAAGATCTGATGCTGCCACCATGCCAGTGGATAGCCAGTGTTATCATATGACTTTGGGGTCGAGGGGGGGGTGGGGGATTAAAGGAGCAGTGACCGGTTAGAGAGGGTTACCACACCCTGGTATCTGCTCCTGGTCTCACCCACATCCAGCAGAGTGCTTTTAAGTCCCTTTTTTTCCCCCTATACTCGGAGAAGCCTGTAAATGGCATTGTGTATTCTTAATTGTGTGGAATTACCACTTTGACAAGAGCATTTAATGCACCAGAAAGCCAGACTGCATAGGTGAATGACATTGTACTAGAATGCATGCCATACTATCCCACTGCAACACCTGTGAATGGGCAATTAATGGTGCCAATGGGAGTAAGTCTATTCAGGAGCGTTAGGTGGAGTATCTTTAAGGTACAAGATTGTATATGTACAGTACATACAGACATGTGGCTTTTAAAGGAATATGGTTTCATGAACATTCCAGTTGTTCATGCATCATAACTTATATCTATACTAATGTGCTCCACTCTTGATTGAAACAATTGGTCAAATTGGTCAGCGTACAGATCGCTGGTTTAGACCATAGGAGAGGCATGAGTGGGCCTTTATGAGGCTCTGTACATGTTGCAATGATGACATGGCTCACAATGGCTTAAATGATGTCCCACCTGTTTGCCTGCCTACCCACAGTATCTATCTGTCTACCACTTTCTCTTAGAAGCTGCACTTGTGCATCCCTACTATCAGTGTTATGTGAAGCCAGAGGGGTGGGTGTGTGTGCGTGTGCGTGCGTGCGTGTGTGTGTGTGTGTGTGTGTGTGTGTGTGTGTGTGTGTGCGTGCGTGTGTGTGAGAGAGAGATTGTGTGTGAGTGTGTGTGTGTGTGTGCATGTGTGCACTGTCAATACATTTTTCATACAGCATCTCAATTCAGGCCTTAGACCATATCTTTGTGTTTTTGTCTCAAGTTGCAGTGCAATTGCCAAATGTTCAATGCAATCTTCTCATCATTCTTATAATTTATTGACACACATTAACACATCTTACAGACTTACAAAGCCTACACAGTGCTTATCGTAACATTTGTTCCATGTTTTACCTGGTTTCACCTGGTCACATTCCACTCTGAACTACTCCTTAATACCCCCTGTACAGGTGATAAAATGTTATTCTACAAGTTACACTGAACATTCAAACGTTATTTTGTTATATGGGGCTTTCAGTCACATGACTGCATGTTTTTGATTATCACTGAACAGTACAACTAGTTATTTTGTGATATAATTTTATAAACCTGTCATTTGTTTTTGCACACAGTGTTTTGACACAAAATAAAGTTGCTTTCTATACTTCCTTTAGAATTCTGAAATGCTAATCTGTAAGTGATGAAAATGAGTTACATAAATTTGGATGCCAAGTTCAATTTTCTTAGTTTAAAATGATTAAATATACAGTGAGTATACCAAACATTAGGAACCCCTACCCCATTATTGTATATTCAGTGTATACGCAATATTTTATTTCAAATGGACTGCTAGAAAAGTTATTATTGGTGAGTGGAGTGGAAAATTCCCTTTTCTAATGTGCCATAATTAAAAATAAATATTAGACAGTATGCCAAAGTAAAAGCAGCAAATAATCTTCAGACTCGATCCTGCCACCTTTGCTCCAGAATGCTATAGGTCTACTGTAATTGCATATCTTCATGCATATCCTGTAAGTACTCTGTATATAATACCTTGAATGTTAATGTGAATATACTGTATAATGTGTTTTTGAGAGGTGTCATTAAATATCTGCATCACACTTGTGTTTCATAACTATTATGTGGCAGGGGACTCCAAGGAATATCACTCATCCTGCTCAGTATTAGAGATCTAATGACAATTTTCCATGTCTTATTCATCATGACTGTCACGTTCGTTTAAGGACAGGTCAGACCAAGGCGCAGCGTGATATGCATACATCTTTATTTACCGATAAACACACGACAAAACGAAACGTGAAGTCCTAAGGCTAACACAATACAAGCCTCCAACACAAAACAAGATCCCACAACCCATGAATGCCAATAGGCTGCCTAAGTATGCTCCCCAATCAGAGACAACGAGAGACAGCTGCCTCTGATTGGGAAACACACCCGGCCAAACATAGAACTACAACCTAGATCACCAACATAGAAAATACAACATAGAACATTCACACCCTGACTCAACATATAAGAGTCCCCTGAGTCAGGGCGTGACAATGACATTGTCCTATAGCCTACTTTTCCTTGAAGACACCTTGGGTATAGGCAGATGGCAGAGGTTTCAGCACATGGAAAATTATGTTATTATTTCAGTAGGATTATGCTGGGAGATTGATTTGCAACTTGAAACCCTCTCCTGTACTTTACTCTGAGAGTGTTTCAAGATAACAGTCAGAAAATAGTGCTGCATGAATACTTTCTTGTTTTACAGTATGTCAGTGGTGTGTTTGCAGTGTTTATAGAACAAACTATAATGAATTGGAATGTGACCAAGATTGGTATTGTAGGTGCTTAACTGCTACACATTCACATTTGTTGCACACTGTTGCAATACTACCTGCACAAGAGTAACCGTTGTTGTTGACAGAAGTAAACTTTCCTAAACTAAACTGGCACTCTGGCAGGGGAG
Organism: Coregonus clupeaformis; assembly: GCF_020615455.1. NCBI lineage: Eukaryota > Metazoa > Chordata > Actinopteri > Salmoniformes > Salmonidae > Coregonus > Coregonus clupeaformis. The sequence continues at coordinate 28,400,963 of NC_059228.1, read as the reverse complement.
CAGGCCCATTGAGCATCTGAAGTTACTTGCTATGTGCCTGAAGTGTGTCAGAAACAAAGACAGACTACAGAAAGGGAATCCAGGCTGGTTCTTCCTAAACTGCTACTAGGCTTGCTCTGTGAACGTTAGAGACGCTCCTTTTGAAACTATTCTCTCATTCCTGTGTGTATATTCAGACTGCTGGCAACTTCTTAGGCCTTGGATTAGCTTTCTGTTTTGCATTAGGCAGCTTTTTATTACCATGGCAGATGCTATAAGGAGCAAAACCACTGATAGGCTACATTGAGAGGGGGGAAAAACGGACATCAAAACACCTATATTTAATACTGAGTTGCTTGACACACATCAAAACTGGCCAATTTATCAAATAGAGGTCATGGTCATTATCACCACTCTGACATCATAAAGTACTGTCAACCATGTTTACCACTTCACACACTTCTCAACCGACTATTAGATTATTAATTGAATGGTGCAATAATTGTTGAATTATTTTGGGTGGCTAGTGAACACATGGTCCATCGATGATATGCATGAAACAATAGCCTGAGTAAGCAAAGGAACAACATGGACATTCTCTATTGCATAACATGTTTAGAGCGTAAAAGGTTGTCAAAACCAATTAGGCTATGAATGCAGACAATCATAATTAATGTTGAAAAAAAATGTTTTGTTCAAAGGGCAATTGTTGACTACTCTGAAAGCTGAGTGGATAGAGTTGTGAAAAGGGTCAACTTTGGTGGTTCGGTGCCTATACCCCTATCTGTATGGCCAAATGAGAGCTTGACTCCAGCGAATACGAGGCAGAGGTTAAAATCATCTGTTAGAGGCGACAGAAACTGATACACTGATTGTAAAGATGGTGGATTTTGTGGCGTTTATTGCGTGATAGAAACTGGACATAATTGAATGTGCGGAAGATTTCTGGGTCTGGAATTAATAGCAGAAGCATTGCAGGGAATACTGACTGAATATATTCCCTCCCAGGCCACTGAGACTGTGAAGGAATGTGATTTGGACTGTGACTGAAGGAGTACAATGTTTTTTTTATGGTTTTATTTTTGTAGTTTGTGTGATGTCGTTTTTTCCCCACACCCTTTCCTGCAATGGACCTTTTTTCCCCAGTTTACTACTCATACAGTAGGTGGTGGCATGCACCTCTAATGTTTGCGGACCGCCATAATACCATAGAAGAAGAAGAAGAAGAAGAAGAAGAAGACTGCCTTGCTGAAGCCTAAAAGAGCAGAAAAGCCATCTGAGGAGCCAGTTGGTGCAACGTTGGGAGAGATGGCGGAAGTGGATGCAGAGTTCAAATCAAGTAGCATGTCGAGCAAAGTTGGTGGAGATGAATGTCCTGAATGTATTTGGCCAAGGCAGCAGCTACTCTTCCTGGGGTCCGGCAAAATTAAGGCAGTTATACAATCTTTAAAAACATTACAATACATTCAGAACAGATTTCACAACACACTAAGTGTGTGCCCTCAGGCCCCTACTCCACTACCACATATCTACAACACAAAATCCATGTGTACGTGTGTGTATAGTGTGTATGTTATCATGTGTGTGTATGCATGTGTCTGCGCCTATGTTTGTGTTGCTTCACAGTCCCCGCTGTTCCATAAGGTATTGTCACGACTTCGGCCGAGGCTGCCTCTCCTCCTTGTTCGGGCAGACTTCGGCGTTCGTTGTCACCGGAGTACTAACCACTGCCGCCCCAATCATCATCACAATTGTCTTGTCTCGTTATCACACACACCTGGTTCTAATCCCCTAATTAGTCAGTGTAATAGTGTTCCCTCTGCCCCCTTGTCCTTGTGGGTGATTGTTTATTGTGAGGTTAGTGAAGCTCGGTGGAGCTCGTGTATTTTGTTCGAAGGGAGTATTTTCCTGTGTGCCTTGTATTTTCCAGTGCACCTGTTTTGTGCCCTGGAGTGTGTTTGACGCAGTTCTGCGTAAACCTGTATTTTGCGGATTAAAGCCTGTTATTCTGTGATTTACCCTCCTGCCCCTGACTCCTTCAACACCACCTCATCACAGAATCACCCACCCAAATATGGAGTCAGCGGGAGAAGAGCGCATGCCTGGAGTCGTGGCATGGGTCCAGGAGCATTCCACGATGCTGGCCAGCTTAGGGGAAGTGATGGATCGGGTTCTTCAGGTCATCCAACGCCTGGAGAGGAGAGAACCCGATCTGTCGAGACCAGCTGGCCAACCTGATCCAGCCACCTACACCCCAGCACCCGGAGGGATCCAGATATCCCGACCACGGGCATTTGATGGGACGACGGCGCAGTGCCAGGGATTCCTCCTCCAACTGGAGCTTTACTTCGCCAGCATCAGGCTGGAACCATCGGAGCGGGAGAAGGTGTCCATCCTCGTTTCCTGCCTCTGTGGGAAAGCCCTGGTGTAAACCAACGCGGTGTGGAACAAAGGAGGAGCCGCATTGGAGGACTACAGGGAGTTCGTTCACCTCGTTGGCGGGTGGGCGACTGGTCCATCTGAGGCAGGAGACGAGGACCGCGCAGGACTTCGCGTTGGAGTTTCAGACGCTGGCAGCGGGGTCCGGGTGGAACGAGCGGGCCCTGATCGACCATTTCCGGTGCCATCTGCGGGAGGACGTCCGACGGGAGCTAGCCTGCCGAGACACCATGTTATCATTCAACAAACTGGTGGACATGGCCATTCGTTTGGACAACCTGCTGACAGCCAGAGGACGTCCTGGTAGGGGTCTGCCCGTTTCCACCCCGGACAACTCGGATCCCAAGCCAATGGAGCTGGGTGTAGCCGCCGGCTGAGAGAGCGGAGGAGGACAGCGACAGTGCCACTCTGGTGGCACGAAGGGACAATACACTACATGTCGTAGTCAACGTTCTTTTGGGCCGGGAGGCGGCAGGCAGGGAACTCACGCATCACCCCAGGTATCGAACACCCACACTTGTTCAGAGCCCTCTGCTGCGCACTGTACCCTACCTATCCACTTTCCCGATCTCATGGTAGTTCCACAGTGTAAGGCGCTAGTTGATTCAGGCGCAGCTGGGAACCTTATGGACAGGGCATTCGCACGCCGTCAAGGCATAACATTGGTTCCCCTATCCATTCCACTCCCCATCAGAGCACTCGATAGTCGACCAATAGGGTCCGGGATGTTACGGAAGTCACGATACCAGTCACCATGATCACCCAGGAGACTCATTTTAAGCAGGTTATTTTTTCGATTATTGAATCTCCTGCTTTCCCTGTGGTATTAGGTATCCCTTGGCTAGCACTCCACAACCCCACCTTCTCATGGCTGCAGAGGGCTCTCACGGGGTGGTCGCGAGAGTGTCAGGGTAGGTGTCTAGATGTTTCCGTTGGTGCAACCACGGTGGAAAGTCCAGACAGTACCTCCACCGTGCGCATTCCCCCTGAATACCTCGATCTGGCGCAAGCGTTCTCTAAAACGCAAGCAACTAAATGACCACCTCATCGGGTGGGGGATTGCGCGATAAACCTCCGGGTAGACGCTGTACCTCCCAGGAGTCATATATACCCCCTGTCACAGGATGAAACGGTGGCTATGGAAACCTATGTCACCAAGTCCCTGCGCCAGAGGTATATACGTCCCTCCACTTCACCCGCCTCCTCGAGTTTCTTCTTTGTGAAGGTCTGTGCCCGTGCATTGATTATCGACCACTGAACAGGGAGACGATAAGATTTAGTTATCCTCTCCCCCTCATTCCTTCGGTGATTGAATCAATGCATGGAGCGCGCTTCTTCACCAAATTAGATCTCAGGAGTGCGTACAACCCTGGAGTGTGTTTGACGCAGTTCTGCGTAAACCTGTTATTCTATGATTTACCCTCCTGCGCCTGACTCCTTCAACACCACCTCATCACAGGTGTATTTGTATCTGTTTTTAAATTTGATTCTACTGCTTGCGTCAGTTACCTGATGAGGAATAGAGTTCCATGTAGTCATGGCTCTATTTAGTACTGTGCGCCTCCCATAGTCTGTTCTGGACTTGGGGACTGTGAAGAGACCTCTGGTGGCATGTCTTGTGGGGTATGCATGGGGACTGTGAAGAGACCTCTGGTGGCATGTATTGTGGGGTATGCATGGGTATGAAAATGTATGCACTCACTAACTGTAAGTCGCTCTGGATAAGAGTGTCTGCTAAATGACTAAAATTGTCATGAACGTTAAGAGACGGGTCAGACCAAGGTGCAGCGTGGTATGCGAACATGTTTATTTTATACTGGATAAACTCTGACAAAACAACAAACGGCAACGAAACGTGACGTCGGAAGGCTATACACAAAATAAGCCAAACACACCGAAACACAAACAAGATCCCACAACCCAGGCAGGAAAACTGGCTGCCTAAGTATGATCCCCAATCAGAGAAAACGAGCGACAGCTACCTCTGATTGGGAATTACACCCGGCCAAACATAGAAATACAAATATAGAATGTTCACATAGAAATACACACACATGATATTCACACCCTGACCAAACTACCTCGAGAATAACAGTCTCTCCAGGTCGTGACAAAAATGTATAATGTAAATGTGTCTGAGCTGTGTGCTAGTGGTCATTTAGTTGCTTGCGTTTTAGAGAACGCTTGCGCCAGATCGAGGTATTCAGGGGGAATGCGCACGGTGGAGGTACTGTCTGGACTGTGTGTGCTAGTCGTTTAAACAGACAGCTCGGTGCATTCAACATGTCAATACCTCTCACAAATACAAGTAGTGATAAAGTTAGTCTCTTTTCCACTTTGAGCCAGAAGAGATGCCTTTAAGAGTGTGCTCCTAATCTCAGCTCGTTACCTGTATAAAAGACACCTGGGAGCCAGAAATCTTTCTGATTGAGAGGGGATCAAATACTTATTTCCCTCATTAAAATGCAAATCAATTTATAACATTTTTGACATGCGTTTTTCTGGATTTTGTTGTTGTTTTTCTGTCTCTCACTGTTCAAATAAACCTACCATTAAAATTATAGACTGATAATTTTTTTGTCAGTGGGCAAACGTACAAAATCAGCAGGGGATCAAATACTTTTTCCCCACACTGCATGTCTTTCCTACGCACGCCTTTCCTATGCACTTCTCAGTAGTTGGTATTTAGACTTACCTTATGCAGGTGTGTAACGGCCTTTGCCGGCGTGGTTCCCTTGCGCGCGCTGAATAAATGTAATTCAACCGCTGGAAACCCTCCCACTAGCTGGCCAACAGATTTGCTTTTGGAGTTTTATTCAACAGGGTTCATCTAAAGCCATCCCTTTAAATGTGGTGTACCTTTAATTAGAATTTTCTCAACAGACTAACTAAACCATATGGAGAGAACAATTCAGAAAATTAGGGATCAATGAAAGAAAGCCATGTAAATACACGCATATTCAAATCAAATCAAATCAAAATGTATTTGTCACATGCGCCGAATACAACAGGTGTAGACCTTACCGTGAAATGCTTAGTTACAAGCCCTTAACCAACAATGCAGTTTTAAGAAAAATAAGTGTTAAGTAAAAAATAGATAAGTAAAACAATAAAAAATGTAATAAAATGACAAATAATTAAAGAGCAGCAATAAAATAACAGTAGCGAGGCTATATACAGGGGGTACCGGTACAGAGTCAATGTGCAGGGGCACAGGTTAGTCGAGGTAATTGAGGTAATATGTACAGTACCAGTCAAAAGTTTGGACACACCTACTCATTCAAGGGTTTAACTTAATTTTTACTATTTTCTACATTGTAGAATAATAGTGAAGAAATCAAAACTATGAAATAACATATGGAATCATGTAGTAACCCAAAAAGTGTTAAACAAATCAAAATATATTTTAGATTTTAGATTCTTCAAAGTAACCACCCTTTTCCTTGATGACAGCTTTGCACACTCTTGGCATTCTCTCAACCAGCTTCACCTGGAATGCTTTTCCAACAGTCTTGAAGGAGTTCCCACATATGCTGAGCACTTGTTGGCTGCTTTTCTTCACTATGCAGTCCAACTAATTTACAGGTCCTAGTTATGTAAATAACTGTAAATAAACCATCTGAATTGGGTTGAGTTATAAAATAAAAAATTGGGGTTTGATTCATCTTGAAAGTTGCCATATTCAATTGTTCAATCCATGAAATAGTGTACAATGGGTTGAACAGTAGTCCTATAAATCTACCCTAATAATCCTCACTAATCAATGAACTGTGATGATTGATGACTGTCCAGTTGTCGTGAACCGTGCTCCAGGCTCCAGGTTTAAACTGCTATGTCTGCATTACATAATGATTCACGACTTGTAATATGTAAGCCTTATATGATCCACTATTGCTAGCGATCCTCAGGAACATCCACACGAACATGGCAGAGGAAAGAAAGGTAAACTAATGATGTAATGGAATGATGCAAAATGTAAGGAAACTAACACTAAAGTAAATGACGGTTATAAATGTATGTGGGTATAACTGACGGTGGCTACAGATAGTGGCTAGTATTTAACAAGATACAAATTGTCAAAAATACAGAGTCCAGGCATATAATTAAACATTCTATAAATCATAAATGAACTTGGTAGGTTTGGCACTATACTGTCATTTGCGCATGGCTACAGAAGCCTATAGCTTGGGTCTCCAAATTACATCCCTGCAAGTTACAAGCATTTCATAAACTTCACTGTGGAAAAGGTGATACAGTATGTTGATATGCTTCCGTTTGCTGCCATATGACTGGTTTCACATTTGTCTCCAGTGATCATAAGGTAAAATAGATCTAAAACAATTTTCATTTAGCAGACGCTCTTATCCAGAGCGACTTATAGTTAGTGAGTGCATACATTATTTATTTTTATTTTTTCATACTGGCCCCCCGTGGGAATCAAACCCACAAACCTGGCGTTGCAAACGCCATGCTCTACCAACTGAGCTACAAACCCCTTATCCAAACGGCTTACTCATTTACCTAGCTCTTATCAATAGCTCTTATTGTAAATTACAGTGCATGGAGAATGGTGTTTTTTCTTTCAGGAAAAAAAATAGTAGATGCTTTTCCACTTGGAACCGTTAGGTTGCTCGACCTTATTCATTGTGTGTAAAGGTGGTGGAATTATGAGGAATTTAAGTCAAGATCAGAATACGGGGTATCTGTAGCACAGCTCTGCCACACCTTCATTTCTTTGATCTCCACTCCCAACGAATAGCGGTGAATAGCATGCTGTTCTCATGCTTGTTCACGGTCAACATGCCTAGAGAGAAAAGTGCATATAAAAGGAATTCCATTCCATTTACGTGCGCTTCACTCAGGTCGGAAATCCCCCCTAAGAGTTTTTGTCCCCAAACCACTGCAGTGTAAAAATGTTAAAGGATTTGGACATGTTTCAAGTGTGTGCTGACGGACGTAGTATACTTAAGAACAGTGTGTAGAAGGAGGACGATGATGTTGCAATTGTAATGGGGATCATGATCCTGAGTTCCTGGAGTGCCCTGTAAGGGTGAAGGAGATTGAGGTGGCAAAAGTTAAAGCGGCCAATCGAATCTCCTATGCCGAGGCGATTAAAAGAGTTGAGAAAACAAGTGACACTAGTGAAGATATGGTAGTGGATGAACCACAGCCAACAGTAAATGTTTAATACCAGTCCTGTGTGTTAAAAAGGTAGCTTTCTTTGCCAGTTATAAACTGTACGGCTCAAGTGTCAAAGAAATCAAAGAAACTGGACATTATTGTGGCTGCGGCAGAAACGTTTTTGGGACTTCTTCTTCTTCTATGGTATTATAGCGGTCCGCAAACATATGTTAGAGGTGCATGTTGCCACCTATTGTGTGGGCTGTGTGTCAGCCTACTGTTCTGGAGTGTGAATTCATTACATTTTGTGACACAAAAAGGAAAAGGAAAAAAGGAAGGGGACATGCAAGGCGCACTGCGCCGGAAGATGGCCCGCCCTCACAGGCTCCCCTTGAGCCTGTGTAGGGTTCAGATCTGTTTTATTTTGAACAGAAAAGTATATATACAAAAGTATGTGGACAACCCTTCAAATTAGTGGATTTGGCTATTTCAGCCACATCTGTTGCTGACAGGTGTATAAAATTGAGCACACAGCCATGCAATCTCCATAGACAAACATTGGCAGTAGAATACCCTTACGAAGAGCTCAGAGACTTTCAACGTGGCACCGTCATAGGATGCAACCTTTCCAACAAGTCAGTTCGTCAAATTTCTGCCCTGCTAGATCTGCCCCGGTCAACTGTAAGTGCTGTTATTGTGAAGTGGAAACATCTAGGAGCAACAACGGCTCAGCCGCAAAGTGGTAGGCCACACAAGCTCACAGAACAGAACCACTGAGTGCTGTAGCGTGTAAAAATTGTCTGTCCTCGGTTGCAACACTCACTACCGAGTTCCAAACTGCCTCTAGAAGCAACATCAGCACAAGAACTGTTAGTCGGGAGCTTCATGAAATGGGTTTCCATGGCGGAGGAGTTGCACACAAGCCTAAGATCACCATGCGCAACGCCAAGCATCGGCTGGAGTTGTGTAAAGCTAGCCGCCATTGGACTCTGGAGCAGTGGAAACGCTTTCTCTGGAGTGATGAATCACGCTTCACCATCTGGCAGTCCAACAGACGTATCTGGGTTCGGCGGATGCCAGGAGAACGCTACCTGTCCGAATGCATAGTTCCAACTGTAAAGATTGGTAGAGGAGGAATAATGGTCTGGAGCTGTTTTTCATGGTTCGGGCTAGGCCCCTTAGTTCCAGTGAAGGGAAATCTTAACGCTACAGTCTACAATGACATTCTAGACAATTCTGTGCTTCCAACTTTGTGGCAGCAGTTTTATTTATTTATTTTTTATTTCACCTTTATTTAACCAGGTAAGCCAGTTGAGAACAAGTTCTCATTTACAACTGCGACCTGGCCAAGATAAAGCAAAGCAGTGCGATAAAAACAACAACACAGAGTTACATATGGGGTAAAAAAAACATAAAGTCAAAAAATACAACAGAAAATATATATACAGTGTGTGCAAATGTAGCAAGTTATGGAGGTAAGGCAATAAATAGGCTATAGTGCAAAATAATTACAATTGGTATTAACACTGGAATGCTAGATGTGCAAGAGATTATGTGCAAATAGAGATACTGGGGTGCAAAAGAGCAAAATAAATAACAATATAGGGATGAGGTAGTTGGGTGGGCTAATTTCAGATGGGCTGTGTACAGGTGCAGTGATCGGTAAGGTGCTCTGACAACTGATGCTTAAAGTTAGTGAGGGAGATAAGAGTCTCCAGCTTCAGAGATTTTTGCAATTCGTTCCAGTCATTGGCAGCAGAGAACTGGAAGGAATGGCGGCCAAAGGAGGTGTTGGCTTTGGGGATGACCAGTGAGATATACCTGCTGGAGCGCATACTACGGGTGGGTGCTGCTATGGTGACCAATGAGCTAAGATAAGGCGGGGATTTGCCTAGCAGTGATTTATAGATGGCCTGGAGCCAGTGGGTTTGACGACGAACATGTAGTGAGGACCAGCCAACAAGAGCGTACAGGTCACAGTGGTGGGTAGTGTATGGGGCTTTGGAGACAAAACAGATGGCACTGTGATAGACTACATCAAATTTGCTGAGTAGAGTGTTGGAGGCTATTTTGTAAATGACATCGCCGAAGTCAAGGATCGGTAGGATAGTCAGTTTTACGAGGGCATGTTTGGCAGCATGAGTGAATGAGGCTTTGTTGCGAAATAGGAAGCCGATTCTAGATTTAACTTTGGATTTGAGATTCTTAATGTGAGTCTGGAAGGAGAGTTTACAGTCTAACCAGACACCTAGGTACTAGGTCTTTGTAGTTGTCCACATACTCTAGGTCAGACCCGTCGAGAGTAGTGATTCTAGTCGGGTGGGCGGGTGCCAGCAGCGTTCGATTGAAGAGCATGCATTTAGTTTTACTAGTGTTTAAGAGCAGTTGGAGGCTACTGAAGGAGTGTTGTATGGCATTGAAGCTCGTTTGGAGGTTTGTTAACACAGTGTCCAATGAAGGGCCAGATGTATACAAAATGGTGTCGTCTGCGTAGAGGTGGATCTGAGAGTCACCAGCAGCAAGAGCGACATCATTGATATACACGGAGAAAAGAGTCGGCCCAAGAATTGAACCCTGTGGCACCCCCATAGAGACTGCCATAGGTCCAGACAACATGCCCTCCGATTTGACACATTGAACTCTATCTGAGAAGTAGTTGGTGAACCAGGCGAGGCAGTCATTTGAGAAACCAAGGCTATTTAGTCTGCCAATAAGAATGCGGTGGTTGACAGAGTCGAAAGCCTTGGCCAGGTCGATGAAGACGGCTGCACAGTACTGTCTATTATCGATTGCGGTTATAATATCATTTAGGACCTTGAGCGTGGCTGAAGTGCACCCATGACCAGCTCGGAAACCGGATTGCATAGCGGAGAAGGTACGGTGGGATTCGAAATGGTCGGTGATCTGTTTGTTAACTTGGCTTTCAAATACTTTCGAAAAGCAGGGCAGGATGGATATAGGTCTGTAACAGTTTCGATCAAGAGTGTCACCCCCTTTGAAGAGGGGGATGACCGCGGCAGCTTTCCAATCTCTGGGGATCTCAGACGTTACGAAAGAGAGGTTGAACAGGCTAGTAATAGGGGTTGCGACAATTTCTGCGGCTAGTTTTAGAAAGACAAGGGTCCAGATTGTCTAGCCCAGCTGATTTGTAGGGGTCCAGATTTTGCAGCTCTTTCAGAACATCAGCTGTCTGAATTTGTGTGAAGGGGGAGGAGGGGGGGGGCATGGGCAAGTTGCAGCGGAGGGTGCAGAGTTGGTGGCCGGGGTAGTGGTAGCCAGGTGGAAAGCATGGCCAGCCGTAGCAAAATGCTTGTTGAAATTCTCGATTATTGTAGAGGAAGTGCTCTTATTCTCCATGGACTTTACAGTGTCCCAAATTTTTTTGGAGTTAGTGCTACAGGATGCACATTTCTTTTTGAAAAAGTTAGCCTTACTTTCCTGACTGCTTGTGTATATTGGTTCCTAACTTCCCTGAAAAGTTGCATATCTCGGGGGCTATTTGATGCTAATGCAGTATGCAACAGGATGTTTTTGTGCTGGTCAAGGGCAGTCAAGTCTGAGGAGAACCAGGGGCTATATCTGTTCTTAGTTCTGTATTTTTTGAATGGGGCATGTTTATTTAAGATTGAGAGGAAATTACTTTTAAAGAACAACCAGGCATCCTCTACTGACGGAATGAGATCTATATCCATCCAGGATACCTGGGCCAGGTCAATTAGGAAGGCCTGCTCGCTAAATTGTTTTAGGGAGCGTTTGACAGTGATGAGGGGTGGTCGTTTGACCGCGGACCCGTTACGGACGCAGGCAATAAGGCAGTGATCGCTGAGATCCTGGTTGAAGACAGCGGAGGTGTATTTAGAGGGTAAGTTAGTCAGGATGATATCTATGAGGGTACCCATGTTTACGGATTAAGGGTTGTACCTGGTAGGTTCGTTGATCATTTGTTATAGCAGCAACGGGGGGACCAACTCCATATTAATGCCCATGATTTTGGAATGAGATGTTCGACGAGCAGGTGTCAACATACTTTTGGTAATGTAGTGTAGTTTGATTTGGTTTAGTTTATTTATTTTTAGGTATTTTGTATGAGTATATCCCCCACATCGGTTCCGTTTTTTGGGGAATCCTGTTTCCATCCCGCACAGTAGGTGGCGGCATGCAGTGTAAATTGTGCGAACGCCAATATATCAAAGTAGTAGAAGAAGAAGAAGAAGAAGAAGAGCCATCTTCCCGACCGGAGAGAGTGGAAGAGATGGGGGATTGTTGAGACAATTTTGGGGGACCCCGGTGTCGTTAGAAGCCTCAAAGACAACTTGGGGACGGTAGGACTACTGGTGTCGGTCGGGAAAAATGAAAGGGGCTTTTCTACAGTTTCCGGACTAGGGGTCATTGGGAACCAGTGCAGTGGCGGGCACGAGCGAGGGTGCTTTTTTCAAAATACAAAGCAAAGGGAAAAGAGATTCGAGTCAAGGTATTAGCTAATAGCGTAAGTTTGCAATCAAATACATATAAAACTGACTGTACACCATGACCGGAGACAGTTGATCGAAAACCGTATGTAGTCAGTCAAGTTTGACGGAAGTGTAGTTCTTCAAAGGTGTCAATGTAAACAAACACCAAAGCCCTTCTTGTTGAAGCGGGTGCTGTGGACTGACTGTAGTAGTGGGGCTTTGAGCCTCGGATTATGACCAAGGGTATCCTGCCAGAGTTAAAATGTGTTCGTAAAACGATTATTCTTTCAAGGTTTCCCTTAAGTGATACATCTTACAACGTTTGCGAATGATGACAATCGAGTCTTTTTTTTTTTTTTTAAGCTAGCTAGCTATTTTAGCAAGCTACTGAGTCTGGTTGACCAGGCAGTGTTAGCTTACTAGCTAGCTGTCTAGTTAGCTAGCATTAGCCAGTTAAGCTAGTAGCTAGCAGATCTTCAAGCTTGAGTAGTGAATCTGTCAAAGAAAGAATGAGAGACGGTAGCTAGATTATACTTATTAACGTTGTTTTATTCCCAAGGGAAATTAAAAAGGCCTGCTTGCAAGCTTTTGGAACATTTCGTACGGCTGTCTCGAGACGGTTAGTGTCCGTAGCACAGCTGATTCGTCGAGAAGGGGAGGTAGGAAATGGAGGAAAACAAGTTAAGTTTATGTATATTTAATTTTAAGTGCAGTAGCTGACCGTCAATATTTCTGTATACGAGTAGGGTTAATCTTAGGTAATGTAGAAAGTGTTTCATTAAAAGTAGTTAGATAGCTAGAACCCTATAAAAATGTGCCTGTGTGGGTGACTTGTAAGTAAGTGGGGGTCGTCTCCCTCGAAGCACTGCTCAATTTAGACAGTCAAGCAGAAACAGTCCAACTCGAAACTGGGTGGTGGGAGGGGGCAGAAACTAAATTGTTACCGGACTGGAATCAACTTTCTCAAACGACATGGATATAAAGTGTCTCAGATAAATTATCACCCTAAATGGCATGGCCCTTGGTAAGAAAGAAAAGTCATTGTGTTCCCTAGTTTTGCCTCTATTTTCCAAATGCTGAATACTAATTTGGTAACATTTGTGAAGAAAGTATTTTTTCCCTACCATTGATAATGGATATGATTGTTTTACTGTGTAGTTCGCCTGCAAGACTACAGTGAGCTCTCAGCAGTGTTTTGGTTGTTGCTCTCACCCCTCCCCCAACTTTTACTGGAGACTTGTGGAAGTGTTCTTTGCTTCTGCTCCCTTTCAGTGGTGGGCAGCTCTCACCCGTTTTTTTTCCCTCCCTTTGACGGAAGGCCTTGGCTATTGTACAGTCCACTTGAATCCTGAGTTGTATAGCCTACGGTGGATGTAATGGAACTAATGTTCGCTGAGTGGGAAGACGGAGAGAGGTTCTCCTTCGAAGATTCTGACCGGTTCGAGGAGGACTCTCTCTGCTCCTTCATATCAGAGGCTGAGAGTCTGTGTCAGAACTGGAGGGGATGGAGAAAACAGTCTGCTGGACCAAATTCTCCTACAGTGAAGATTAAAGGTAAACACACACTTCACCTTCCATTGTATTATTTGTACTCGCATCCTCTTATTACACTTTTTGTCCTCATATTCATATTGACCTTTGACCACTTAAAACAACTTGATGCTGGTTGCCAAATAACATTGTGTAGTGGCCAGCATGGGTTCTCACTTATCTCATTACCTAAAGTGCCTGTGATGATGGATCCAAACCATCTGAAGGCCTGTCTTAAACCTGAATTTGTTTGTCAATGAAGTCAGTGTTTTTCTGTGAACATTTTACAATACACTCATACATTAGCCTGCTTTCAGAAAATTGCTAGGCCTGCACATTATCTTCACTAATTGTACATTTGAGTAACGCTGTAGGCCTGTAAACAGCTTTGATCAGTGTAGCCTAGTTTGAAATAATTAATTCTGTCCTAATTTCCAGTTGATTGTCCTGTCCACATCATTTGCCCATTTGATAATTTAGGCTATCAACTGGGTAAATGTTAGATTTTACCCAGCATTTAGTCCTATCAAGCTTGTTCTATCAGAATTAAGCCTATTTGTTGACACTGCACAACAGTCCATATTGCTCAGCTTCTCATTCTCTGGAGAGTCCTCAAAGGGCTCTGAACTCATCTCTATGGGACATTATGCAAATAGGAGAGTAGGTGCTGGCTGACAATGTCATTGATTCCTCATTTAATTTATTGGCTGTGATGTCATTAATGTGATAACCCCTTATTTTTGGCCAGAATAGTTTCCATAATACTTGCATCATGTCACTTGTTTCTACATTTTTAACGTAATGATAACACTATCACTCATATTTCATCTGTCACAGTGTTTCGCTAGTTTGGGGGCAACAGGGCTATGTAGCTGAATATCTTGTTTAGTTCGTTATCTTATTTTCATGAACTGAAGTTTGATTTCAATAGGAGAACAACAAGTTGCTTCCTAATAGTCACATGGATTTCTAAATCATTGCAGAGAATATTGAGAATGACTGCAATTTCTGGTCATTGTTTTCAGGCTGGTTGCATTGGTGCTAGCTACCCCAGAAGTTGCTAATAACATCTGTATCAAAGATATTTGTGAGTGACTTTGTCATACTGCAAACCGAAGTCAACATAGTTGGGAGACAGCCTACCTCCAGTCTCCAAACTGTCATAGAGGTTGACAAAATGCTTGATTATTATTCTGTATTTTGACAAGGATGAATCAGGTGCAACTGCTTGGCTGTGGCTGGCTGGCAGTAGCAGCAGGCCCACCATCATTTCTCCCCTGCCTCTGGGATGGTTGCATGACGGGGAAAATGTTGGACAACCTAGCTAACATTTTAGATCCTGCTCTTATTTCAAATGCTTACACAGCCGTTTTCCCATTTGGCCGAACAAATGATGGCTTATTACCAACGCGGTATTGTAAACACATCAATACTGGCCTCAAAAAGTTCTGCAGCTGCACCATCGAGAGCATCCTGACTGGTTGCATCACCGCTTGGTATGGCAACTGCTCGGCATCCGACCGCAAGACACTACAGAGGGTAGTGCTTACGCCCCAGTACATCACTGGGGCTAAGCTTCCTGCCATCCAGGACCTCTATACCAGGCGGTGTCAGAGGAAGCCCCTAAAAATGGTCAGACTCCAGTCATAGACTGTTCTCTCTGCTACCACACGGCAAGCGGTACCGGAGTACCCAGTCTATGTCCAAAAGGCTCCTTAACAGCTTCTACCCCCAAGCCATAAGACTGCTAAACAGTTAATCAAATGTCTACCCGGACTATTTGCATTGACTTGCATTTTTTTACGCTGCTGTTAATTGCTGTTTATTATCTATGCATAGTCACTTTACCCCTACTTACATGTACATATTACCTCAATTACCTTGACTAACCTGTACCCTAGCACATTGACTCGGTACCAGTTCCCCCTTTATATAGCCTTGTAATTGTTATTTTATTGTGTTACAATTTACTTTTTAGCAAATATGTGCTTACTTACAAAAAAAAGAACTACATTGTTGGTTAACCTGTTGTATTCAGGGCATGTGACAAATTTGATTTGTGTGTGCTTGTTTATGTTTTATTTCTTTACAGCTTTGACAGTGCTAATGACTGCATTGGTGGCGCTTGGCTTGCGCATGAAAATCAAATGTTGTTATTTGACGTGTTAATTTTGTAATGTAAAGACCTGAACAGCCTTCCATATTGAATGGACCTAATCTGTCATTGATTTCTGAACTGCCTGGCTGAACAACACTTTATCATCTGAAGCTGTGGAAGACCATTGCCCAAGACCTGCCAGATCTCTACATTTTGTTTTGTTTTTACAGCGTCTTTGAGATTTTCTTTCTAATGAAAAGCACTATATAAAATAAATATATTATTATTTGTAAGCCTGGCTGTTCTTGTAGAGTTGTACACTGGGGGTCCATGTGTGTGGGGGGGCGCGGAGCTGGAGTATCTCACTCAGCTGAGTGCTCTGAGTCAGCCTATTGGAGGGCAGCTGGGAAGGGACAAACAGAGCGCCGACCCGTGTGGGTTGTACAAGCAAGTGAGGAACCGGTGTGGGAGAACCTATTTATTAGAAGCCTCAGCTAGGGGAGTTTGGGGGAGGGTGTGTGTGCGGTCAGGCATGTTTGTTTGGGTTTAAGGAGTGGTGGGGGAAGGCCTGAGTGGAGTCAGCTGTGTGCTGTATAGAGGGCTTTGTCTTGTGCAGGTCATTTACTTCAGAGCTGGGGATTGTGGTTTAGCAATACAAACCCACATTTTATGAATCTACATATTGCTGCTGATCTTGCACGAAAGAGCTGCCAAACCTCAAAATCCTCCCATCATCAGTGAGATCAGTAAAAGAGATTTTACTGAAAGTTTCCCCCCTTGAAGGCCACCCTATATCTCTCCATTGCTCATAATGTAGGGCATGTTAAAGGTTAGGGTTTTGGTTAGGCCCTATGCATCTGTTGGCTCTGTTGATCTTTCTTCCCTGACCACAGACTGGAGAGAGAGCCAGTAAGCAGTCACACAGCCTACTGGGCATGTGCGTGAGCAGCAGTCCTTCACCTTTACACTGCTCTATGATGGAACAGCTGTTTGAACGTGCCCCCCCCCCGCGCTCACTCCCGATTGGTCCGTCAGGAGTTAGTCATCGTGTAACTGGCAGTGTCTGAACCCTCTTACTACCCCCTCACTGCTGTTACTGCCATCCCCCTTCTCTTTCTCTCTATCCATCTCTCCCTCTCTCCCGTTCCCTCTATCCTTCCTATTTGTAGCCTCCATGGTGCAGGTGGGGACTGGGGAGCAAGTGTTTATAGAGATGTAAATCACCTGGGTCTGCTCCCTCCATGGGGTTCTCCCTGTTTGTCGAGCATGAAAAGCTCAAGCCTAGCATCTAATGCCATAGAATTCACACAACTGCCTTGTGCTCAAGCCAATAGAAACAGACCTTTATTTTCCCACTATTTGTGTAGCTCAGTTGGTAGAGCATGGCGCTTGCAACGCCAGGGTTGTGTGTTTGTTTCCCACGGGGGGCCAGTATGAAAAATGTATGCACTCACTAACTGTAAGTCGCTCTGGATAAGAGCGTCTGCTAAATGACTAAAAATGTAAATGTGAAATATTTGTAACACAATAACACCAGTAACTGAATTCAACTAGCCTGGATAAATATTTATTGTTCAGCAATATGATTTCTGTTTAGTTTTTCTGTTATAGTTTCCTAGAACTCAAATTAATACAGTTGTTAACACTGCTCTTGTGGTGGGTGATTTCATGAGGTGTGAAGATGGCAGTATAGGTGGAATAGCTGTGGTGGTGATACAATACCTACCAGACCTGGGTTCAAATACATGTGTATTTGTTATTTAAATACAGTACTTATTTTCTGTGTATTTTAGTATTTTTCAAATAATGTGACCCGAATCAACTACTTCTGTTGGAAGTAACCTATTTTAAAGTGTTTTCAAAATAATTTCCGATAGATAGCTTACTATTTGAAAGTATTTGCGATTTTATTTCGATTTGATGTTCGAAACATATTGCTCACTATGTCTGCTGCAGAGACGAGAGAGCATGAGAAAACAAGTTTTTATCAGTCAGAGAAATAAAAGTGCTGAAAACATGTTGGCTCACTATTAAAAATGAAGATAGAGAACAAGCTATAGGATGAAAAATACCGTAGTTTTGGTGCAGGTACAGCCGACTAGCGCTGGCTACAGTAGCAAATCGTTTTTGATTGTTTTTACAAATCGACACTTGGAGTCAAATATCACTATGAAATGCCCTAAATAGTAATATAAACCAGGCAGTTTGGGTCCTGGATGCTGATTAGCTGAAACCACATTCCAGCCGTGTGTTCAGTGCCTTCAGAAAGTATTCACACCCCTTGAATTCTTCCACATTTTGTTGTGTTACAGCCTGCATTTTAAAATTGATTAAATTGTGATTTTTTTTTTTTGTCACTGGCCTACGCACAATACCCCATAACGTCAAAGTGGAATTGTGATTAAATAAATAAATACAAATGAATAAAAAATGTAACGCTGAGTCAATAAGTATACAACTCCTTTGTTATGGCAAGCCTAAATACGTTCTGGAGTAAAAATGTGCTTAACAAGTCACATAATAAGTTGCATGGACTCACTCTGTGTGCAATAATAGTGTTACAATTATTTTTGAATCACTACCTCATCTCTGTACCCCGCACATACACTTACAGACTGAGGAACCTTACAGATAATTGTATTTCAAACACAGATTCAACCATGAAGACCAGGAAGGTTTTCCAATGCCTCACAAAGAAGGGCACCTATTGGTAGATGAGTAAAACAATTTAAAAAAAGCAGACATTTAATATCCCTTTTGAGCATGGTAAGTTATTAATGAAACTTTGGATGGTGTATCAATACACCCAGTCACTACAAAGATACAGGCGTCCTTCCTAACTCAGTTGCCGGAGAGGAAAGAAACCACTCAGGGATTTCACCATGAGGTCAATGTGACTTTATAACAGTTACAGAGTTTAATGGCTGGAATAGGAGAAAACTGAAGGTGGATCAACAACATTGTAATTACTCCACAATACTAACCTAAATGACAGTGTGAAAAGAAGGAAGCCTGTACAGAATACACATATTTGAAAACATGCATCCTGTTTGCAACAAGGCACTAAATAATGCAGGCAAAGCAATTATCTTTTTGTCCTGAATACAAAGTGTTCTCTTTGGGGCAAATCCAATAAAGCAGATTACTGAGTGCCACGCTCCATATTTTCAAGCATAGTGTTGGCGGCATCATGTTATATGTATGCTTATAATCGTTAACGACTGGGGAGTTTTTTTAGGATAAAAAAAGAACCAGAGTGGCGCTAAGCACAGGCAAAATCCTAGAGGAAAACCTGGTTCAGTCTGCTTTCCACCAGACACTGAAAGGTGAATTCAACTTTCAGCAGGACAATAACCAAAAACACAAGGCCAAAACTACACTGGAGTTGCTTACTAAGAAGTCAGTGAATGTTTCTGAGTGGCCAAGTTCCAGTTTTGACTTGACTTAAATCTGCTTGAAAATCTATGGCAAGACTTGAAAATGGTTGTCTAGCAATGATCAACAACCAATTTGACAGAGCTTGAAGAATTTTGAAAGAATAATAGGCAAATATTGTACAATTTAGGTGTGCAAAGCTCTTAGACTTACCTAGAAAGACTCACAGCTGTAATCGCTGCCAAAGGTTATTCTAACATGTATTTACTCAAGGGTGTGAATACCTGTGTAAATGAGATTTTTCTGTGTTTAATTTTAAATACATTTGCAAAAAATTCTAAAAACATGTTTGCACTTTGTCATTATGGGGTATTGTGTGTAGATGGGTGAGGAACAAAATATAGTTAATCCATTTTGAATTCAGGCTGTAACACAACAAAATGTGGAATAAGTCAAGGGGTATGAATACTTTCTGAAGGCACTGTATATCAGACAATATACCACGGTATGACTCAACTACTTGTTTACTGTTCTATTTATGTTGGTAACCGGTTTATAATAGCAATAAGGTATCTCAGGGGTTTGTGGTATATGGCCAAAATACCACTGCTAAGGGCTGTATCCAGGCAGTACCCAGGTCTGATACATACTATTGAGCCCTTTGGTCCTACATGCCCATCTCCATGAAAACCAAGGGGTAGCCCCCATATCCTGCTATGTTAGGAGAGGAAACGAGGACAGAGTGTCAGCTGAGGGTCAGGGCTTTGTCTTGGGTGTGTAGTGGTGGTGTGCTGGGCCTTAGCTTATTTTCTTATCTGAAGAGAGGGTCAACACTAATGTTTTCTTCAATTGTTTGAGGAACAATAACAAATGTTCTGCATCGTCCTGACAAAGAGGAGTCATATCCTGACCAAACTTGTTTTGTTATATTGTGTACAGTGCACACCTAGCCTCACAAGTTACGTTCTTTCAAAAACAAAAATCAGAAATGTATTTGTCAGATGTAACAATACATTTTTATTCTTGGACTACGCCTACACTATTATTATTATTATTATTATTATTATTATTATTATTATTATTCTAGCAACGGTCATCGAAATTGTTAAGGTTTTAACAATTCTAATAATGCAACAGTTGGACAATGGATGAAGATACTCCAAACTTTATTTTATTTTAAATTTCAACAGAAATTAACTGTATTATAGCACATAAAACAATTTACTGGCACGGACAAATAATCAATGCAGTTCAGGTATTGTGGTGGGAATTCATATATACATTTTCTTATTGTATCAGGTAGGCTTGGGCGATATACCATATTCCGGGGTATTTCGAAATACCGACGGTATGTTTTTCAATACCGTAACAATAAAGATTATTTTATTTTTAGTTGGGGGCACCCCCGCCTCGCATGGGCTGCAGGGGTGTGTGCTACGCCACTGCGTATAACTAAGTTAAGTATAACTATAAGAGATCTAAGATGTATCAAATAAATGATATCCAGCTCAGGGCTCCAGCTATGGATTTGGTTTGCTAACTTGCTAGCTAAGTGGCTAGATGTCAAGATCAAGCTTCTTGGTCACATCAGAGACATTCAATCAACTCCTGGATCAAGAGTCCTGTTGCCTTTTTTGTGGAAATAGCGCCCCTTGTGTGCACTTCCAGTAATACTGTATACGCCGGTGTGGTACGGAAATGGTATGATGATATGAATATCTGGACACCGCCCAACCCTAGTATCGTGTATTTTTGTAGTATTTTGTGTTCAAATAAAGACAATTTATGGGTTAATTCGCATAAACACACTGGGTGTATTTGCATATATTTAAAAATTAACATAAAGGGGTGGAATAGGGCTGCAACCACCAAACATTTGCTCTGTCTAACCTACCTGCACTCACCTGCGCTCTCTATACTGCCTCATTAATGACTGTTGTCACATTCTCTTGCATAATTCAACAAGTGTGCCAATAGCAGGATACCCTTGGATTAAAAATCAACACGCTTGGCTCTTACACCTATCTAAACATACTTTACGAGATCAGATATATCACTTTCACAAGTCTTCATTTTTAGAAGTTACTTTCATTTCAGCGCATCTAATTTGTAAACATTTCAACTGTATTAAATTATATATTTTTTTGTGAAATTTAAAAAAGTAATCACCCATCAAAATAGTTATTTTTCTTGTGATGTAAGTGTTGAGACAATTAAATCGCATATGACGCTTTAGTGTTCTTATACATTCAACGGGAAGCCAATGTATTCCATTATAGCCCATTTCAGCCATTACCTGGGTGTGTTTGACAGGGCATTACAAACATTTATGTGGTCGTAATGTTAACGGGTAAAAACGAGAGGCACAAGCAAGAGTATGAAAGCAATCAATCCAGCGAGATTTAAGTGACAAGTGGATTTTTGCATCCCTCAAACACATGAAATAGATGGCTGAAAAATACATTGTCAGGTGGGTGAGGCATGCGCGTCGCTAATTATTCTGTGACTAAACTACCTGTTAGGCCATTGTGTTTGCACGTCTCTGATGTCGGCGCCTGAAATACAAGAGGTAGGTTTATTTAAGGTTGTTGGATGGATTGCAGTGCTGTTGCCTCATGCGTTTTCATTAGAATACGTCTCCCTGATGAATTAGATTGCAAGGCTGCAATGGTAATTCGATTATTACTGATTTAATATTTAGATTAGCCATTTTTATGGAAGGTGGCTGGGCTTATGGTTTCTTAATTGTCAACTCTGCAGTCCAAGCCAGCTGGAAATGGTACTGTTTCTGGGTAGGCCTATATGTTTCTAGTGAGTTTTATTTTTAGTGTCTCGATGTAGTTGTTGGCTGTTGAAGCATGCTGTATCTGGAGAAGGGGTGGTGTGGGTTCAGGACCCCTCAGGAAACCTAGACCCTTCCTTGGCTAGTCATGATGAAGTCCAGGCCAGGGTCATTAGTTGAAAGTGTGGAGACTTGCACCAAGGCAATGTTTTTGTCAACCGGTCAAAATAGTTGACTACACCCCTCCCCATCCTTGATAGGTTTACCATGGCTTCTGACCATCTGAACCACAGCCATCAGTTGTTGGCATTATTCAGACTGCTTGCTTTCCTCCTTATATGGTTGATGGCAGGAAAAGTGAGCTTGGAAAAACAGGTCTGTGTTTGTAAAGTTAGAGACCCATATTTTTTGTGGCAGCCCTCATTGTCCTCAATACGAGCAGTGGATAGCTAACTCTACACTTTACAAAGCATGCACACTCCCCAGTTTCTCTCTAGTGTCTCTCTCTTTCTGTCATATACACACACACATACACTTACGGCAGAGATCCATAAAGCACGTTAGGGCGACGAAACAATGGAGCCCCATTCATTTTCAATGGATGGATGCAAAGTGGGCGGTTGGGCGATGCGAGCATGGTGGGGGAGCATGAACAGGGCAGGACCTAAGTTGTGGAAAGCGGAAGTTTATGCAAATACACTGCGATATCGCGGCGCGCTAGACCAATCGAAGCTCACTAGCTTCCAGACGCTACTGGATTGGCTGTTGATACCTCCACATGAGGGTGAAGCTAGTGTGGCGATCCGAATTTCACGTTAATAGTGGATCCGTACTGTTAGACACACACACACACCTGCACTCTTTCGCTTATTCACCTTCTCACACCCTTCCACCCGTGTGGTGTGTGTTTGTGTGTTGCCTTTGGAGCAGAGCAGAAAAGGAATTACCATTGTAACATAGGGACACAAAGTACAATTCTATTGTTTTATTCTGTCTTACATGCATTTTTACACCCATTCCCTCTGGCACACTTTCATTCAGTCTCACTCAATGTTTGGTTCGCTCACTCTCTCTGTGTGTCTGTTAGATGGTCAGGTCATCCCTCTGGTGGAGCTATCAGCCAAGCAGGTGGCGTTCCACATCCCGTTTGAGGTGGTGGAGAAGGTCTATCCTCCTGTCCCCGAGCAGCTGCAGCTCCGCATCGCCTACTGGAGCTTCCCAGAGAATGAGGAGGACATCCGGTGAGGCTGGAGATACACACACACACACACACATCACACACGTTTGTTTTACTATCCTTGTGGGGACCAAAACATTCCCATTCAAAATCCGATTTTCCCTAACCCCAAATTCCTAAACCTAACCCCAATTGTAACCTTAAAGTCTAAAATAGCCTTTTTCCTTGTGGAAAACCGGCGAAATGTCCCCACTTGTCCGAATTTTACTTGTTTTATTATCCTTGTGAGGACTTCTGATACCCACAAGGATAGTAAAACCAAACTGTACACGCGCTCTGAAGTCTATCTGAGATCGTCTTGGATTTTCATAATATGTTAGAGATATCTGAAGACACACACTGATCTTTGTGGGAATGTTATTAAAGGTCCAATGCAACTGTTTTTATCACAATATCAAATTATTTCTGGGTAACAATTAAGTACCTTACTGTGATTGTTTTCAATTGAAATTGTCAACAAGAAAAAGCTTTTTAGCACAGGGCAATTTCTCAAGTAAAAATTTTGCTAGGACTTTCTGGGAGTACTCTTTCTTATTGGTCTAGTAACCAATTTACTGCATGGTGACGTCACCATGGAAGGCCAAAACTCCATCCCACCAAAACAGGCTGAAATTTCAGGCAGTCTTTTCAGACGGCTCTTACACTAAAAGGGCATTATCTTATTTTTCACAGTATTATTCCAACCTCAGCGTGGAAATATGTATAAAACATAAAATCACATTTTTGACTGCACTGGGCCTTTAAAGGATGACAAGGAAATGATATGGCATGAGGCTTATTGTACATCGTACTCACTCTGTTTTGGAATCACATTCCATTTCAGCTTATCACACATCCACTCATTTACATTTACTGAATGACTCAGAACATTCACTCACGCCAAATACTCGGGACAACTCACAAATGCAATTTATACATAGCTAGCACAACTTCAGAGGGGACATAGTATTTGGAGAAGTTAATGTATCTTAATTTTTCTCTGATCTCATCCCCCTCTCTCTGTGGTTCTCCCTCTGCAGGCTGTACTCGTGTCTGGCCAACGGCAGCCCTGATGAGTTCCAGCGAGGGGAGCAGCTATACAGGATGAGGGCTGTTAAAGACCCTCTGCAGATAGGTGAGCACTGAGCAGTGGCCTTCACCTAATACCACCACAGCACTAAGACAACAGCAGCACGGAAGGCTGAATTCTCCAAACCTCCATAAAGTTGTCTTGGTCACATATTGGCTAGGCTTGTTCCACAGCCCCAGGCTCACTCTGTGCTTTGGGCTTCAAAAACTAGTTGTGCATTTATCTAGTTGAGCATTTATCCCATGCTGTTTTCACCTCAGTGGCGTGGGATCCTGGTGGAGCCTCTGCATTTCTCTGCTCATCCCAGATGACTGGATTAGAGCAGCCGGCCAGGGAGGCAGGCAGGATGTGAGGGGATTACATTACTCTCACCGCTCATCACTAGGGCCCAGAGTTTTCCTGACCCTGTGACAGGAAAATCTCTGAGCACTACTCTGGTGGTGATAGGCCACGACTAGGGCCCAGAGGTTTTTCCCGGTCAGGGTATGTGGCCATATTTATCACTAATCATTAGCCATTGAGTTTGCCAACCCCCAGTTCGTTAGTAGAAAGAGAACTTGATGTAGCTTAATAGTGTAGGAATGCTGCTGTTGTACTGAGCCATTTAAGACATTTCCTAGGTCAATGAATGAAGCCACAGGTGTGAAATATAGTGCATAGACCTGCTATTACATGGACCACTTCAATGGGCACGGCACCTAGGATTAACTACAGGCCAAGCAGCCTGCTCCAATCCACTGAGCATTCTACATAATGATTGGGTTATTAATTCAGTACACTCAACATCCCTGCTAGGATGCCAGCTAGGATCAGAAAGTATTGCAGTGAAATGCCCTTTTTTGCACCGCTCAACAGTGGCTCGTGATTAATGCTTATAAGTTATGTTAAAGAAAATTCAGGTGAGCTGAAAGCAGATATCTAGAGATTTAACCTTTCTCACTGTATTAAACCTTGGAGGGGCATATATTAGCTTTTTCAAATACTTTCATAATGTCCCAAGGGTTCTGATTAAAATGTTTACAACCATTTTGAAAGCAAGCGCTTTCTCTTTATCTGCAGAGTGTGCCTCATTGTTTTCCTGCGAGCCCAGGGTATGTCAGTGCTGTATTAGGTTAAACACATTAGAGTTCATTGTGAGGTAATGGAAACCCAGTCTCCCAGTGGAAGTAACAGGGGAAAGGAAGCAGGTTAGAGGTGAAGGAGGAGTTACACTGCCAGGTAGGAGCAGAGAAACTGGAGCAGGAACAGAGCTCGGCTATCTGAAGGGGTCCTGTTATGTTGAATCTGGAACAGTTACTCTGAGTCGTGTTCCTCTACTCCCCCACCTCTCCTACCCTCCCCTCCTGCTCTGTGCCGGCTCGGGCTCACCAGGAGAATGCTGGCTGCTGTCCAGTGGGTAAAAGCTTTTGGGCAACCTCCCCCTCCCCCTCTTTTCCCTCCTATCTCCTAGTCTCTCCATGTGCATGGAAATAAAACTGCCTTTCATTTCCTGTCTGGCAGCCCAGGCTCAGGTCACATTACAGCACTGCTGCTGCACAGTGTCGGCCGGCCCTCTGTTAAGATTTCCTGCCCCACTTTATCATAATGACATTGTATTTCTCATTCCATTGCTCCAGTCTCATTGTCCCACACAGACAAATAGATGGACATTACAGAGCAGATATTATCCCCTCTCTATTTCTCTCTCTCTCAAAGGTTTCCACCTCAGTGCCACCGTGGTGTCGCCCCAGGCTGGCCAATCAAAAGGGGCGTACAATGTGGCTGTCATGTTCGACCGCTGCCGCATCACTTCCTGCAGTTGCACCTGTGGAGCCGGGGCCAAGTGGTGCGCCCACGTGGTGGCCCTCTGCCTCTTCAGGATCCACAACGTGAGTTTGGAGTACAGATACGAGGCATTACCGCATGAATACACCTTTGTGCTGCAATTATAGTATAGTATAGTGCTGTATACATGTGAGGGAGTTAGTGTAGCACTGTGATAACGGTCAATTCCATTTCAATTTAGGAACTTTTACCCCAACCCTGGCACAGACACAAGCCATAGCCTAAAGACTGGTTGACATCGTCACAACAATAATTTGGGTGCAACTCTGAGTTCAAAGGCTGTCTGTTGTTGTCATAGATTGCTAGCAACAATGACTAGAAGCTGCTGTTTGGTGAATTGTAGATGACTTGTTTCAGCTGGTTGTATTTGTTCTTAATACCATGTCTTGCTTTGATGTGTTTTGACGCTTGTCATGTCTATGCTAATATGGCTAGGGTTAGCTAGCCAGCTAACCAACAACTGTAACAATTTATTTGTACGACAAACAAGTGCTTATTGGGCAAATGTATTTGTTTTCAAAAACGAATTATAGCTTACTTACATGTTGTCAATAATCCTTTGATTGTAAGCCCACCCCGTCTGTTTTTATGTTGTGGTTGCTCACATGTCGGTTTTGTTGGTAGACACCCCTTCCGTCTATATAACACATTACATTTACATTTACGTTACTGTTTGAATACATTGTATGTATTCAAATAGCCTACAGAATTGCTGTATGTATGTATGTATGTATGTATGTATGTATGTATGTATGGATGGATGGAATTGTCTGTATCTATGTGACTCATAGGGTGTAAGAGGGTGCTGAGGCACTATGAGTGTGTGTGTGTGGGAGGCTCTGATGATGTCTTTGGGTGGAGGACTGTCTGTTCTCTCCTGATATCACAGTGTAGGTGGGTCTTGCAGGGTATGATAGTGTGTGTGTCTTGGCATGAACGAGTGTGTGGGCTCAGTTCAGCCTTTTGAAGTTATGTTCAGATGTTCTGAGATCATATGATCCCATGGCACTTAAAGCGGATTATGCCATATGATCAGAATCAGAAAATCACAATGATCTTAAACTCCACTGGGGAACAACCCGATCTCTCTCTTTCTGTCTCTTTCTCTCTCTTGCTCTGTAATGATCAGTCCAGGAGAGAGTCTCCCATAGCCATATCCCCACTCCCCGCTGTGTAGGTCTTCTCCCACTTCAGACTGTCAGCTGTTCTGTGGCTATGGCGCACACACCTCCATAGCTTTCTTGTGACCTTTTATCAGGCGCACATGGACCCTTATTAGCAATTATTGTATTGAATGGGTGGATTAGCTGTAAAGTAATTAACATCTCTCAGGCCCAGATGGGAGGCTGGTCTTTTCACCCTCTCTGTGAAAGTGGATATTGAAAACCTGTCGCCCTAGGTGACGCCATGGTGGCTATGTTATGCTTAGACCTTTCCATTCATTCAGTCCACTTACTCTGTAGCCTTAAGAGGTGACATTTTGCCATGATAAAAGATCGATGCTGTAGTCAAAACAGATTTCATCACTCCAAATACTCAGCGGGGAATGCGACAGATGTCATTTTGTGACTCATGAATTGCCACGTCCCGCTCATGAATTGGACATAAAATAATGAGAGGTCTTGAAATGAATGCTGCTACAGGTATTGTGAGAAATACAGACCCACTAGTGCAGTTTTTTGTGTGTGTTAAAATGGGAACCATGGGGTGTAGGTAGCCTTGAAATAATACATTATTAATAGCCAGTTTTATTTGCAGAAATTCAGTGTCTTGAGTCTGTGTCTCCTGAGAGCATGTTGACACGGTGTGTCAGAATATAGGCCGAGTTGTGTTCTTTAAAAGGCACTGTGGTTTCAACAGGAAGTTGTCTAAATGTGTATCTTCACAGACATACAGTCACAGCCACAGACTGAACCCATGGGTCTGAGTCTTCCCTGGTTTTCTCACTAGGGTGCATGTGCACACCACACACACTCACACACACACTCACACACATAGGCATGCACACAGTTCAACTTGAGTGCGCTCAATTTGTTGCACATTATGAAACCACTCCAGAAGAACAATGCGATAAATACCAAACACGCACACACACTGCAGCACAGAACTCTTGACTGTTCAGTGTGTAAAGCAACGTACATTAACACCCCTAAAGAACTGATACAGCTGTAATAACTTCTGATGATCTCAAAGCATTATAATATTAAATGTTCTGGTCAGAGAACGTTTCAATAGAACCAACAGAAGATCCTCACCGAAAAGTAGAATAACTGCTTCTAAAAGGTTGGTGGTTAGGGGAAGTGTGTGGGCAATGTTGTTGTGTTGCCGGCTTTCAGTGCAAACTCTCCCCTTGAGCAGTGTAGACTGTATCACGGTGACATCCAAATGGTTACTACTAATATTACAAGTTATTTCTCCTGTAGGCTGCTATCCTACTCTAAATAAAATCAAGTGGGATGGAACAAATTGGAGATGGTGATCAATACTACAAGTTATTTCTCCCTCGCCCATCAAAATATACATCACTTTCTTTTAGAAGTTTTAACTAGCGCCATGCTGCTGCTGTTGTCAGCTAGCCAGCATAAACGAAGGGCATATCAGGACGACATACTGAACCGAATCCATTCGACTCACAGCTGTGCGACACACTTCATCCATTTAGGCACCAGGCATGTCCGTATCGCCTCTCCCCATGAAATGTTCTTTGGCAGGCTATTAGAGCACAAGCATGCCGCTGTCACTCCCTATCTCGCTGTTCCTGCTATTTACCCTGGCTATTAAACCATATCATTATATCATCCCCTCTGTTCCTTTCTCTGGTCTCCATCCTGGGCCAGGAATCCCAAGTGTTTCCGCTCCCATTCACCACACAGTAGTAGCAGGCTACCTCTCTCTCTTATTTTAATGTGAGATATATTCTAATCACTTTCTGTGGTAGTGGTGTCTCGTACTGTACGACCCCCGAACTTGTAGTTTGTTGCACACCTACATTCCAGTTTATATTTTAATTCTCTGCATTTAAACTCACTGTGTGAACAGGAAACAGAGCAAGGTGAGATGGTGAGATCCTAAATGTACACTAATGCCTATCACGCCTTTGTTTGTCTGCCAGGCGTCTGCAGTGTGCCTGCGAGCCCCCGTGTCAGAGTCCCTGTCCCGGCTGCAGAGGGACCAGCTACAGAAGTTTGCCCAGTACCTCATCAGTGAGCTTCCCCAACAGGTAAGACAGTCAAACCACACTAGCTGGTTAGATTGTCTGCTAGCTTCACTTAAGGAATAAGGGTTGGCTGGGTATCTCAATGTGGAGGGAGACAAGTCATCATAACTAGGAGGCAAGTTCCAACTACTGAAACCACCAACAAGTTACATTCAAATGTTAATATTGTTGTATTATCAAATAAAATAAAATAAAATTGTATTTGCAACATGTGCCGAATACAACAGGTGTAGACATTACAGTGAAATGCTTACTTACAAGCCCTTAACCAACAATGCAGTTTTTTAAAAGAAAAAAGTAAAATAACAGCATATTTACATTTACATTTTAGTCATTTAGCAGACGCTCTTATCCAGAGCGACTTACAGTTAGTGAATGCATAATTTATTTTTATTTTTTCCTACCCCCTGTGGGAAACGAACCCACAACCCTGGCGTTACAAACGCCATGCTCTATCAACTGAGCTACATCCCTGCCGCATATATTGTGCATAGAATCCTAGACACATTTCTCAATCCCTTTAGGTGCTTCAAAAACTATTAGATAGTTGTTTATCTACTTAAGATCAACAACAGTCGCAAAAATACATTAAGTTGAATGTGTGTGTTCAACCTCCCAGTGGCTGGGTTTGTAGCGGTAGCTATGCTCAGCCTGTAAAAGGCCCGGTCTCAATACTCCCTTTGTCTGCCTCCTGTGCTACTGAGATAAAGAACACACAGTAGTTGCATTGTCCCCTTATGTATTACAGTCAATAGTGCAGTGTTGGTCAGTGTAATGTTACTCAGCTCTAAGGCCAACTGTATTTCTTAGCTGTAATTAGAGCCTTGTGTTCAAAAGGTAGGATTTAACAAGTAGCCATGAGAACCTATGCCCCAAACCCCCCCGAAACAGTGGTGAAACCGATTGTCATAACTTAACATTAACTGATCTGAAACAGATTCTATCATACTCATTAAAACTGATCTGTTATTTTTCTCCTTCAGATTTTGCCCACAGCCCAGAGGCTCCTGGATGAGCTCCTGTCTTCCCAGTCCACAGCCATCAACACAGTGTGTGGGGCTCCCGGTACGCCCTGCCTGTACTTCTGTTTGCCTCCTGCATAGGGCATAATGTTTCCCAATTATCAGTTTAAATCAGCGTCTTGACATTTCCTGTATGTTTGTTGTATCGCATTTCTTGGGCTTTGTGTTTACTCCCTGCCTCCTGTGTACAGACCCCACTGCTGGCCCCTCAGCCTCTGATCAGAGCACCTGGTATCTAGATGAGTCTACGCTCAGTGACAACATCAAGAAGACTCTGCACAAGTTCTGTGGCCCCTCTCCTGTTGTCTTCAGGTAAGACGGAGACTGGCATAGTCAAAGTTAACAGGACGCAGACAATATGTGTGGAAGTATACTTGCGAATCTGTTGTGTGGTCCCTCTCTCCCGGTGCAGTGATGTCAACTCCATGTACCTGTCATCTACGGAGCCCCCGGCGGCGGCAGAGTGGGCGTGTCTGCTGAGGCCGCTGAGGGGGCGAGAGCCCGAGGGGATCTGGAACCTCCTGTCCATCGTCAGGGAGATGTTCAAGAGGAGAGACAGCAACGCTGCACCCCTACTAGAGATCCTCACTGAGCAGTGTCTCACTTATGAACAGGTAACACACACATGTTACATACAGTGGGGAGAACAAGTATTTGATACACTGCCGATTTTGCAGGTTTTCCTACTTACAAAGCATGTAGAGGTCTGTAATTTTTATCATAGGTACACTTCAACTGTGAGAGACTGAATCTAAAATCCAGAAAATCACATTGTATGATTTTTAAGTAATTAAATAGCATTTTATTGCATGACATAAGTATTTGATACATCAGAAAAGCATCACTTAATATTTGGTACAGAAACCTTTGTTTGCAATTACAGAGATCATACGTTTCCTGTAGGTCTTGACCAGGTTTGCACACACTGCAGCAGGGATTTTGGCCCACTCCTCCATACAGACCTTCTCCAGATCCTTCAGGTTTCTGGGCTGTCGCTGGGCAATACGGACTTTCAGCTCCCTCCAAAGATTTTCTATTGGGTTCAGGTCTGGAGACTGGCTAGGCCACTCCAGGACCTTGAGATGCTTCTTACGGAGCCACTCCTTAGTTGCCCTGGCTGTGTTTTCGGGTCGTTGTCATGCTGGAAGACCCAGCCACGACCCATCTTCAATGCTCTTACTGAGGGAAGGAGGTTGTTGGCCAAGATCTCGCGATACATGGCCCAATCCATCCTCCCCTCAATACGGTGCAGTCGTCCTGTCCCCTTTGCAGAAAAGCATCCCCAAAGAATGATGTTTCCACCTCCATGCTTCATGGTTGGGATGGTGTTCTTGGGGTTGTACTCATCCTTCTTCTTCCTCCAAACACGGCGAGTGGAGTTTAGACCAAAAAGCTCTAGTTTTTTCTCATCAGACCACATGACCTTCTCCCATTCCTCCTCTGGATCATCCAGATGGTCATTGGCAAACTTCAGACGGGCCTGGACATGCGCTGGCTTGAGCAGGGGGACCTTGCGTGTGCTGCAGGATTTTAATCCTTGACGGCGTAGTGTGTTACTAATGGTTTTCTTTGAGACTGTGGTCCCAGCTCTCTTCAGGTCATTGACCAGGTCCTGCCGTGTAGTTCTGGGCTGATCCCTCACCTTCTCATGATCATTGATGCCCCACGAGGTGAGATCTTGCATGGAGCCCCAGACCGAGGGTGATTGACCGTCATCTTGAACTTCTTCCATTTTCTAATAATTGCGCCAACAGTTGTTGCCTTCTCACCAAGCTGCTTGCCTATTGTCCTGTAGCCCATCCCAGCCTTGTGCAGGTCTACAATTTTATCCCTGATGTCCTTACACAACTCTCTGGACTTGGCCATTGTGGAGAGGTTGGGGTCTGTTTGATTGAGTGTGTGGACAGATGTCTTTTATACAGGTAACGAGTTCAAACAGGTGCAGTTAATACAGGTAATGAGTGGAGAACAGGAGGGCTTCTTAAAGAAAAACTAACAGGTCTGTGAGAGCCGGAATTCTTACTGGTTGGTAGGTGATCAAATACTTATGTCATGCAATAAAATGGAAATTAATTACTTAAAAATCATACAATGTGATTTTCTGGATTTTTGTTTTAGATTCCGTCTCTCACAGTTGAAGTGTACCTATGATAAAAATTACAGACCTCTACATGCTTTGTAAGTAGGAAATCCTGCAAAATCGGCAGTGTATCAAATACTTGTTCTCCCCACTGTACATACTTATACACACATGATAGGACAGAGGTGACTCTCCTCTCTCCTCAGATCATTGGCTGGTGGTACAGCGTGCGTACGTCGGCGTCCCACAGCAGTGCCAGCGGGCACACGGGGCGCAGTAACGGGCAGTCGGAGGTGGCAGCCCACGCCTGCGCCAGCATGTGTGATGAGATGGTGGTTCTGTGGAGGCTGGCTGTGCTAGACCCCACCATGAGCCCTCAGAGGTGAGGTCACTTCCCTTCCTGCCTGTCTAACACTCACTTAGCCTTGGTTTCCTACATCAACTAGAATAGTGTCGAATGCTGACAGCGCAGCACTCCTCCGGTCTCTTACCTTCATTTCACTTCTCACTTTCACAACCCATCCCAGGTCTGAATCTGTCTGCATTGGGTTGATATAGACTCTCTGTTAAGTTAATCTGGTTAGAGCAGTACGTGTTTGGGACATTGAGTGTATTAGACCAGGGCATCCTCCTGATTCACTGTGACCTGATTGCTGCTTGGCTTTTAGATTGCTATGTGGTCTCAATCGACACTGGGTTAAATTAGCTCTTTGAGACGCAATGACAGAAAGCAAAATGAGAAATGACAGTGTCAGAGTTCCTTGCAGAAAACTCTGTGTGTGCGTGTCTTTCAGTTACAGCGGCAATTATCTGAATAATGGTGTGTGTGTGCCTTTGTGTGCTTGTTTGTTACTATCGTCTCTGCTCTGTGGCCCTTGTTTCCTGGACTGACTATAACAATGTGTGTCTACGTTTCTCTTTGCACCATCCTATAGGCGTTTGGAGCTGGCTGCCCAGCTCAAGCAGTGGCATCTGAAAGTGATTGAGATCGTGAAGCGAGGGCAACACCGCAAGTCCCTGGACAAACTGTTCCAGGGCTTCAAACCGGCCGTGGAGTCCTGCTACTTCAACTGGGAGGTGGCCTACCCACTGCCAGGCATCACCTACTGCAGTGCAGACAAGAAGAGCGCTTCCTTCTGCTGGGCCAGGGCAGTGCAACAGCAGAGAGGGGCCAAGGCTGGCCTGGCTGGAGACCCCCCTGAACCTGGAGGAGGGATATCTGGCAGCTCTGAGGGAGGTGGGGGAGACTACAAGGGCAGAAGTCCCCAACAAGAAGTGGCTGTCAGGCCCAAAGAGACCATTGTGAGCAAGAGGAAGGGGTTGTCGGCCGGGGGCGGAGGAGGGGTCCTAGTGCGGCTAGGGGGTAGTGTGTCTCTCTCTCTAGAGGAGGTCAGTAGTAAGGGGATGTACAAAGCGCAGGTTCCTCCTCGTCCACTGGGGGCAAGGCTAAGATAACCCAGGGGGGCAAGTCGTCCTCCGGGGGATCAGGAGCGGTAGGGGGAAAACACCAAGCAGCCAAGCGGCGCACCAGCAGTGAGGACAGCTCCCTGGAGCCTGACATGGCCGAGCTGAGCCTGGATGACGGCTCCAGTCTGGCGCTAGGCGCTGAGGCCAGCAACACCTTTGACTTCACGCCCCCGCCGCCTGAGATGCTGCCCTCACCAAGCCCGCTACTCAGAGAGCCACACAAATACAGTGGGGGAGGGAAAGGGGCTGGAAACACGCCCAAGGAGCGCGCCTTCGAGGGCAAACGGGTCACCCTCGCTGCCACCCTGCCTGCCGCTGAGCCCCAGCCCGCCTTCCCCACCAAAGAGAACACTGCTGTCGTCGTGGAAGCGGCCGTTGCCATGGAGAAGGAGGTGAACGTGGAGGCGGAGATAGAGGTGAATGGAAATGAGGAGGCGGCCATCGCTGGAGACGCTCGACCCTCCACCTCGGTTGTTACTGTGACTGCAGCTGCCGCCAAGCCACCGCGTGGTGGGCGCAGAGAAACTGGCGCTGGAGCCGTAGCCCTGCCCAATCAGGCCCCAGAGGCAGGGGCCGGGGGAGACCCTGTAGGAGAGGATGACTACCAGGCCTACTTCCTGAATGCAGCCACTGAGGAGGGGGCAGAGAGAGTGTTGGAGAACAACAATGAGGAGGAACCAGACATCTTTGCTGGGATCAAGCCACTGGAGCAGGAGGGCCAGATGGAGGTGCTGTTTGCGTGTGCAGAGGCCCTCCACGCCCACGGCTACAGCAACGATGCCTGCAGACTGGCGGTGGAGCTAGCTGGAGACCTGCTGGCCAACCCTCCAGACCTGAAGGTGGAGCAGCCCCAGACCAAGGGTAAGAAGAGCAAGGTGTCCACCAGCAGGCAGACCCAGGTGGCCACCAACACCCTGGTCAAGACCTCCTTCCTGCTGACGGTGCTGAGCGAGAGGCTGGAGCTCCACAACCTGGCCTTCAGCACGGGTATGTTCTCTCTGGAGCTGCAGAGGCCCCCAGCCTCCACCAAGGCCCTGGAGGTTAAGCTTGCCTACCAGGAGTCAGAGGTGGTGGCTCTGCTGAAGAAAATCCCTCTGGGCCTGGTGGAGATGACGTCCATACGGGACAGGGCCGAGCAGCTCCGAGACGGGAACTTCTGTGACTACAGGCCCGTCCTGCCCCTCATGCTGGCCAGCTTCATATTTGATGTGCTGTGTACCCCAGGTGAATCTCGCTACACATTTTATTTTTATTTTCCTTCCACATTGAGATTCTGTTTGAGCTCACACAATACATACACCAAACAGTACATATGCACACAGATATATAACATTTACTTGTGACGTGACTTTCATTATTGTGATGACTATTATTTATTGAATAATTACCTACTATGTTTAATTGTTACTAGATTAAATTAATCATGTAACAATTAACTCATTAGGAATTTGGGGCACCACGGGAAAAGTTACCGTTTCCCGAATTAACTCTAAAGATATCTAGATATCTCTTGTCATTTATTAATCATTTACCTCATATCAGTCTCATTGTGAAAGTCGTAGGCTCTTTAAGTCTGCACGAACCCAGGTCTTACTGATCATTCCGTAACACACAAATTGATTTAATTATTTATTTACTAACTAATAAAAAATAACACAAGATACAAACACGTACACAGTATAGGTAGGGATTAGAAACGTAATACAATGAAAATGGGTCCCTAGTGGACTAACACAATATGACACTTCTTACAAAAGATGGCGAGTTAAAGAGAGAGAGAGAGAGATAACACTTGGATACACATGACCTATGCTCACAGTAATCCTAATACTTTGCCTGGAACTGCCGCCCATTTGGGAAGACAAGCAATGCATGTATTTACGTGTTGGAGGTCTTCGTCGTGTATCTCTGTTGGACCCAGGCCTTCGTGGGAAGGGGTCGATTGGGCCTTCTCTTTCGGATGGCCTTTTAGATGTAAGGCTCAGATTGTCCACAAGAGGTCACAATGTCCTTCTTAGTTGTCTGTTTACTTTCACTCGTTCTGGAAGTGGTCTTCTGAGGATGGCTAATCAGCCGTGTCGATGATCCCCTGTGGGGTGATGAGAGCAGTGTAGTAGACGATGGCTTGAAGAGAGTAACAGGATGGTCCCACTTCACCTTCTTAGATACAGTACTTAGAACAGCTACTCAGCCGTAACATTGATTGTTACTGGAGGCAACTTTGTCGTCTTCACCTCGTGTTGATTTTCAGGTTCGGGACCACTATGGACAAAAGCTGCAGCTTGAGGTCCGTCTAGTCTGATCTGATAATTCTTATATCAATCTTTTATGCACTCTGGTAAGGAGGGGCGTTTCCGTCATACTGACACGCTCTCTGAGCTCCCTCGGGCGTGGCTAGTTACAAGGCAAAAGTATTATCATCACTATGATTTTGTTAGAAAGCTAAAATCACATTCCTATCTTCAGGAAAACATTGTCTTCCTCCTTGATATTTTCTACACAATGTAAAGGATGCAAACCTGATATCCACAGTGTAAAAACTCTTCAAGTCACAATGTTTTCATTATAACGCCTTTATACCATTTTTAATCACATCACAAAATAGACATTAATTTTCCATATTCCATTTCATCATTCCCAACGTTTGGATGTTGAAATATATTGTCCCAATGTTCATTGTTTGATGTTGATGGCAAAAAGTATCTGAAACAAAGGCATTCCTTTCACCATACTAGAATGCCAGAGATAGATTCTCCTCCTCTCTAATTTATGGCAGTATTAACGTGTCAAGACCGGCACAGCCCCCCTGTGGGTAGGAGGGTCTGGTTGTTGTCGGCCATTTGCCAAGCTGATGTGAGGCCTTTGATCCTCACCCAGGGAGAGTCATGACACTTGATAATTGATCAGAATTACACGTCATGCAGTCATCACACAAGTGAGACTTCCAGTAATTTATATTTCACCTCGTCCCCCTCTCTATTTTGTTTGTACAGTTGTCTCCCCCACAGGTTCCCGTCCGCCTAGCCGTAACCGGAACAACGAGATGCCTGGAGACGAGGAGCTGGGCTTTGAGGCGGCTGTAGCAGCACTGGGTAAGATCAACCACAAGGTTTTTACATTTACAATAGTGTAGGCACCATTTAATGGTTCAGTGTTGAGGTTAGTGATACTTAAATAGGAAAACGTCCAGGTACCTGTTTGTCTTAGAAACTGCTTAACTCTTTTGCTTCTGTCTTTTCATCTTTCTAACCCCTGGTGTAGGTATGAAGACCACAGTGAGCGAGGCAGAGCACCCTCTGCTGTGTGAGGGGACCAGGAGAGAGAAAGGAGACTTGGCTCTGGCCCTCATGATCACATACAAGGATGACCAGAGCAAGCTGAAAAAGGTAGGCCTTCCGCACTGTGGCCAGTAGAATAACTAGTTATCAACAAACATATGAATGCAGTTTTTTTAATGCATTGTAAGGCTTGTGGATGACACTCCCTCTCCCTCTGACCTCCCAGATCCTGGACAAGCTGCTGGACAGAGAGAGCCAGACCCACAAGCCCCAGACCCTGAGCTCCTTCTACTCCAGCAAGCCAGCTGCCAGCAGCCAGAGGAGCCCGTCCAAGCACGCTGCCCACACTGCTCACGGACACGGAGGTGCCACCGGAGGGGTGTCCAAACACGCCCCCAACACCACGGCTGTAGCCGGGTCCTCCTCTGTGCAAGCGGTGGCTGCTGGAGGGGCAGCAGTACAGCAGGCGGGTCTGGCGGGCAGTGGGGTGCAGAACAACGCCACAGCCGGAGAGTGCGTCAGTGAGGCCAAAGAGCAAGGTGAGACACAGACAGGGTGATAATGTCATATTGTACCTGTGTTGCACTGAACATGAGGTGTTACCCTACCTATGCAAAACAGATTTGTTGAAAATGGAAGGAATTTTTTAAATCCAACACTCACTGTTGCTACTGTATAGGTGTAAAACGTATTCAATACTTAACTTATTGTCTTAGCAGATGGCGCCCAGCCTGCGTCATGTGACCAGCCGAGCGAGGCTGCCCCATTCAAGCCAGAGGGCACGGTGCCCAGCCGCTTGGCGCTGGGAGGACGGGGGGCATACAGCGGGCGCTGCTGGGGCTCTCCTGTCCGCCAGAAGAAGAAACACACAGGTAACCATGACCCCCCCCACCTCAACCTCAGATTAAGACACTGGCTGTGTCTCAAATAACAGCCTATACTGTATAGTGTGCACTGCATTCGAACAGGGCATATCGTATGACTTGAATGGCCATCTAGAGGTAGCATTGACACGTGGCTGACTAGATAGAAGTTTGAGTTTTACGTTTTTTAAATCTTGTCCCAGGCATGGCTAGTATCGACAGCAGTGCTCCTGAGACCACCTCAGACAGCTCCCCCACCCTTAGTCGACGCCCACTCAGAGGGGGTTGGGCCGCAGCCTCCTGGGGGAGGGGCCAGGACAGTGACAGCATCAGCAGCTCCTCTTCTGATTCGCTGGGCTCCTCCTCATCCAGCGGCTCTCGCAGGGCCGGAGGCGGGGCTAGGGCAAAGAGCACAGACACCAGCAGGTGAGTGACTCCTCCTACATATTCTATACACGTGTTGATGCCATCTGATTATTGGAGAACTCAGCTAAGGTATACATGAAATTATGCTAATATAATAGTCCTCTTCTCGCCCCCCTCTTAGGTATAAAGGGCGTCGTCCTGAGTGCCATGCACCACATGTGCCCAACCAGCCGTCGGAGGCAGCGGC
This sequence comes from Coregonus clupeaformis, assembly GCF_020615455.1. Taxonomy (NCBI): domain Eukaryota; kingdom Metazoa; phylum Chordata; class Actinopteri; order Salmoniformes; family Salmonidae; genus Coregonus; species Coregonus clupeaformis. The sequence continues at coordinate 28,362,518 of NC_059228.1, read as the reverse complement.
CCACTTCTACTTCGAGCTGGCCAAGACCGTGCTGATCAAGGCCGGGGGCAACAGCTCCACCTCCATCTTCACCCAGCCCTCAGCCAGTGGAGGCCACCAGGGGCCCCACCGCAACTTGCACCTCTGTGCCTTCGAGATCGGCCTGTACGCCCTGGGCCTGCACAACTTTGTCTCGCCCAACTGGCTCTCCAGGACCTACTCCTCCCACGTCTCCTGGATCACAGGTGAGGGGCTTTGTTTTTCTCTGTCCTTTCTCATTGGGATAGGTCACCCCAAAAGCTAAGTTTCTTCTTTCATAGTCCATGAGACAGTAGTAGCTATAATCTTGGTATGCTCCACCACCACACCATACATGAATGTCTCTCCCTCTTCCCCTCCAGGCCAGGCCATGGAGATCGGTAGTGCTGCCCTCAACATCCTGGTGGAGTGCTGGGACGGGCACCTCACCCCTCCCGAGGTGGCATCACTGGCAGACAGGGCATCACGGGCGCGGGACCCCAACATGGTTCGCGCTGCGGCTGAGCTGGCCCTGAGCTGCCTGCCCCATGCACATGCCCTCAACCCCAATGAGATCCAGAGGGCCCTGGTGCAGTGCAAGGAACAGGTACATGTCCGGTACTCTTCAGTTCTGCAGAAGACACATCGGACTACTCATGTAGGCTGGGCATCCTTTTATTCTTTTACCTTTTTATCAATTTTCTCCCTAAAATGCAATTTTTTCCCTGAATCTCCTCATCCTTTCTTCTCTCTCTATTTTTTTCACCTCCTCCCCTCCTCTCTCCCTGCAGGACAACATGATGCTAGAGAAAGCATGTATGGCTGTAGAGGAGGCAGCCAAGGGGGGTGGTGTGTACCCTGAGGTTCTGTTTGAGGTGGCCCACCAGTGGTACTGGCTCTATGAGCAGACAGTAGGAGGGGGCTCAGGGGCCCAGCGTGAGGGCCCGGGACGCTGTGGGGCCAACGGTGGAGCTGGGAGGAGGCCCCCAGAGACGGGTCATAGTGTAATGGACAACATTGGCAACATGGACTCCTCTGGCGTTGCCACGGTGACCGCCTCAGTGACAGCAGCGGCTGTGGTGCCCGTCATCTCTGTGGGCTCCACCATCTACCAATCGCACGCCCTTCCTGGCTCAGCCATGGCCCACCCCCACACCCAGGGCCTGCACCCCTACACCACCATCCAGGCCCACCTGCCCACAGTCTGCACTCCCCAGTACCTGGGGCACCCACTGCAGCATGTCCCCCGGCCCACTGTATTCCCAGTGTCAGGGGGTGCCTACCCACAGGTAAGAGGACTGTCTGGAGGCATCATGGGAGGGAGGGAGGGAGACTGATGGAGACCGGGAGAGACTGATAAGATGGGCTGGGAGGGAGATGGGGGGGCATGGAGAAGGCGACATGGAGAAGGCGACAAATGGAGACATGGAGAAGGCGATAAGAGTCAAATTGAATTGTTACTGGTACTTACGATCACAAATAAACTCATAAATAGGCTGGCTGAGAATCATTACTATGGCTTCCAGTGAAATACTGGGCTGATAGCTCTTACTTTAAGTAGCTTCCATCTACTTAGAAGACGTAACGTATCCCTATACACCCCCACCCCTATTATTGTTGTTATTATTTTTATTATAACTTTGATTTCATACACTGTTTCTGTATATTGTATTTTTAATGAACTTTTTAGTTTCATTAAAAGTTTGTTGTGACAGTTTTGTACAGTACAAAATTGAGATGGAGGGGGGACAGAAAGATGGACAGACAACATTGAAACTGAGTTTGAAGGCGACTCAACTAGACAACTGGACCACTGCCAAGTGATCAGTATGCACCGGTGTACCCATAGTGTTTGACTTCAAAAATCCAATTTTGAAAAACTCTACATTCTATCTTGTGTATGTCAGGAAGTCGAAGAGGAAATGGTGGGAGAATGTATTGACTGACAACCACTCAATAATTATAGGCTGAATAAAGTAAATGGAGACGCTAGCACACTAGGCCTTGTAACCCCTCCTAAGGGAAATCTCTGACATTCTTTGTTTTACTATACCAATCTTTTTTTGTACTGAAGGTCCAATGCAGCTGTTTTTATCACAATATCAAATCATTTCTGGGTAACAATTAAGTACCTTACTGTAATTGTTTGAAATGGTCAACAAAAAAGAAATCTATTTCTCAAGGGAATTAGCACAAATTTCATAGTATTATTCCAACTTCATAATGTGGAAATGTGTATATATAACACAGGAAAATCACATTTTTTACATCACTAGGCCTTTAAGACAACGACCATTGTCTTTTGACACTCCAACGTGTTGCTCGTCCCTCAGTGCAGACCAATGTCGCACCATCTGGCGTAAGACAGTGGCCCAGGACTGCAACAGAGAATAGCATCTAACTAATTTTAAGTGTGTCTGTGTGCCCTCCCAGGGAATGCACCCGGCCTTTATCGGTGCCCAGTACCCGTTCTCAGTGGCCACTGGCCCCCATCCGCCCATGGCAGCGACAGCGGTCACCTTCCCTGGTGTTCCCGTGCCGTCCATGACCCAGATCGCCGTCCACCCCTATCACACCGATACCGGCCTGCCTCTGAGCACCACTGTAGCAGGTGAGCAGAGACCACTGCTGTGTGTGTGTGCACGCCTTTGTACCTTGTATGATCTGTAAGCAGTCTGTCTATAGATGTAAAATAATCATCTATTTAGCCCATGTTAGCGGATGTAGTTGATGGTTCACATTCGATAGTAGAGGTTGTAAAAAACATTTTTGAACTTGGATGTTTTATAATGGACTCTCCATGGCACTCTCAGGAGCCGCATCTTTTTCCCCTTTCTATCCAGTAGGTGGCGTCCATTCAGGCGCCACAATCCAGGCCATTCAGGGGTCTTCTCTTCCTGGTATGTCTTCTCAGCCCGCCTCATTGGTCAGCGCGCCCTTCCCGTCTGAAGACGAGCAGCATAGCCAGCCAATCAGCCAGCAGGGCCTTCACTACCTGCACTCAGCCTACAGAGTTGGTGAGGAACAACCATTATTTTAAGAACCATGATAAGCTTCTCTAGATGTAATACTAGATGGTATATGTACTGTGAATATCAGTTCAATCATTTGCTATGGTTAAGCTTTTGATTCAAACTAATTGATGGTGTTGATAACTGTGATATTTGACCCTGACTCTTTGATAGGCATGCTAGCTTTGGAGATGCTGGGCAGGAGGGCTCACAACGACCACCCCAATAACTTCTCCCGCAGCCCACCTTACACAGAGGACGTCAAGTGGCTCTTGGGCCTGGCTGCACGGCTAGGTGAGCAAGGGGCAGACGCAGGGGTGAAGAGGGCATTCTGCGGGCATCTTTGATTCTAGTGGTTGTTTGATCTATTACGGTGTTTTGGGAAATATAGATTTGAGGTATTGATGCACCATCAAACATAACAGCATCTGGTGGTTTAAGAAGGTGAAGACTACAGTTGAATGCTAAGTAAGACACATAAACAAAAATATTGAAATCGGAGCACTGCATTTTCTGTGAATGTTGAGAGGATTCTACTGAAATGACAGGGCACTCTGCCAGAATTCAAAGTAGAACATATCTGTTAGCTATAGACTTTTGCTAACTGTCAGTAAATACTAAATACCATTCTCCCATCCTCTCCAGGGGTGAACTACGTGTACCAGTTCTGTGTGGGCGCAGCTAAGGGCGTGCTCAGCCCCTTCGTCCTTCAGGAGATCATCATGGAGGCTCTCCAGAGACTGAACCCCGCCCACATCCATGCCCACCTCCGCACGCCTGCCTTCCACCAACTGGTGCAGCGCTGCCAGCAGGCCTACCTACAGGTAACACCAGGGTCCAGGCTGCAAACAACCCCTAGATCCTTCCCTTAGCCCCTTCAACAGGCCTATCGACAGGTAACACCAGGGCCCAGGCCGCAAACAACCCCTAGACCCTTACCGTAGGTTAGAAACTGATCAGAGTGGGTGTATTCTGTGTATTGGCAGGGCAGAGGGAGTATTATCTTAGGGAGGAGAAGGAGAGTGAGTGTTTCTCACAGCTTACATAAATAGTTGATGAAGTCCGAGTGCTACAAACCGTGGAGAAGGGAGACTCATGAGTGCATCCACTGGATAGCCTGCTCTGATGGGGAAGCGGCTAACTGGCTGTGACAGTTGCAAAGCTGAAAGGCATGTTGGCCCCTGGAGATTCTGTACTTGCTCACATGCACATGCAGGTGCACACTGAATTCCTTGCTTCCTTGCTGTGGTTTGAGTCACTGTCTTTCTGTTTTAAACAAGGCTAGATAAAACTGCTGTGTGGGCTTTAAAGGTGAACGTTCCAAATTCTTACTGTGTACAGTGTAACACACACACACCTCTTCCTATTTGCCCCAGTGTCAGCTGACTTCCTCTATCTGCATGATGTGTTATTTCTACACACACTTGTACACACACTCATAAGTGTGTGTGTGTGTGTGTGTGTGCCGGCACATTTGTTGATGTCCGCTGACAGTATCAGCGTGACACAGGCTCCCCTCCACTCTTTCTCATCAGGCGGTTAATGAGATGAGGTATCTGGGGGTTGTACTCAAAAGGAAATGTACCATGACTGACAATGAATCATTTCCTCAGTCACTGAAGGGGAATGAATTCCAGATGCTGGAATTGGTTCCTCTTTCCCCCTTAGAACACATCCTGCTCATATTAAACTCCAGTAAATGAGGTCAAATGAGTAACTTTTGAGTCATACTCCATTAAACAGCACCATTGTGAGAAAATTGAAACGCTCTCTGTTTCCCGTTAAAATGTTTGCAATTTAACCTCATTATGATACAGAATCTGTCCTGAGAGGTAAAAAATTAAGCACCTACGCAAGGCTAGGAGTGAAAAGACACTGAAATCTCATCACTTCATCAATGCCCTAACAAAGAGCTAACCCTCAGATGGAGGAATGTGATTAAATTAACCCATTTAAACTCTGCCTGCTAGCACGTCTCAATATGAAATACATTGTCCAGAACCATATCATTTAAATCACCTAGTTAAAGGTGGCTGTATCAAGGTATAATATTAAGATAGTGGACCACATAAGGATATCTGTATTCCCACCAAACGCTATTGTCCAATCCAAATCTACCCCTTGCCCCCCCTAGCCCCTATATACTTGTGTAGATCTGAATGGATTGGTATTCACAATGTGGCAAAGATTCCCCAGAGTCTCTCAGAGGACAAAGTGGAGCTATTACCACACTTGTATCAGACCAATTCTCTCAGTTCATTGGGGTTAGGGGTTGGTTTAAGATTTGAGTAAAGAGCGGATCCCTTGGTGCCCCTTTGACCCCTGGGTGCCCTATCTCTGTGCCTAACATTGACATAAGTAGTAAAGTAGATGACCTTTTGGTGCCCTGTTTGACTCACAGTTCATCTGATCCTCTGTCCCTCTCTCCATTCCCACTGCAGTACATCCACCACCGGCTGATCCACCTGACCCCGGCCGACTACGATGACTTTGTCAACATCATCCGCAGCGCCCGCGGGGCCTTCTGCCTGACCCCTGTTGGCATGATGCAGTTCAACGACGTGCTGCAGAACCTGAAGAGGGGCAAGCAGACCAAGGAGCTGTGGCAGCGCATCTCTCTGGAGATGGCCACCTTCTCCCCATGACTATGAGGGCAGTGGAGTGGGAGAGGAACGACGCTCCCACGCCACAAACCCGCAGCCCTGTCGAGCTCTGTCTCTCTCCATCGACCCTTAGCCCTGCATCGAACGCTCTCTCCATTCGCCTCCCTGGCCTCTCCCTCACCTGACGTACCCCTCTCCTTGTGTACCATGACGTACACACCCTACAAAACACACAGGCAGCACAATCAACCCCCATTTCCCACCCTGTTAGAGTTCCTTTTAGATCTTATAGGTGTGTGTGAGACAGAGCTTTGAGGTAAGCTGAATGGAGATCAGCTTAAATAGTTTTCTATGTCTGTTTGTGACTGAATTGCCGCTCCCATTTATCATGGTTCATGTCTCTGTGTAACTTCCTGTAACGTATATTCCCACCTCATGTTCATCCTCCCAACTTTCCTACCAGAAGCTGTCACGAAGGATGCTTTATGGTTGCTTGGGGTGTATAAGTTGTCATTTATTTTGTTGATGTTGTTGGTTGGTTTTTATTTTATTGAAGCCACTGAGTAAATCAGATTCATACTGCAACATTCCTCTGTCCTGGGGGAGTGAGCCTCCACCAGTCACTACGGATCTGAATTTTAGGTATTCTGACAGTGTTTAAAGAAGAAAGAAAAAAACAAGACAAAAAACAGTTTGTTGAAATAATTAAAAAAAGAAATGTAATATGAAAATTAGAAAATTATCTGAGTACGGGTGAGGATTCTTTAGTGTTTTGTTTAATCTTTTGCTTTTGATATTTTGTATAGAATGATGTGTATGCAGAGAGGAATTTGAGAATGAGCGAGTGTAAACATGAGTTTTGTGTGGGTTACCTTTTCCAATTTAGCGGTTTGAGGTTTTGGGTCTGGGAACACAGGAGTCTGGCTGGACCAAACTCATCATTGGCCTTTTTGAGTGGGTCAATAGTGAAAGTGTACGGCCCCTGCGAATCTCAAGTACAATCATCCAATCAAATATCACGATCACATAAAGGATGAGTGGACATGACATTTACATATGCCCTGCACATGTAGAATCATAAAAGTGCTATGCTCATAAAGGCTTATATGCAGACTGGGTTTCCAGGTTACATCCATCAGCTGTTACTCTGGAATTCATGTCCACTGTCCATTGATGTTCTATAGGGGGCGTTGCCAGATCCGTGTGTTCCAAATCCACACCTCCAACCCTGCTCTGGAGCTCACGGGGTGAAGAGTGACTTAGTAGAAAATGTACTGTGATATTTTTATATTCCTCTAAGTGTAGCTTGGTTGAAAAAAGAATTAAAAATTCTGCTGATTGCAAGAGGTTGTAATTTAGAATACAATTTAAAAAAGAACGGATAAAGCAATACTGAAATGTAGAGTTTACTTAATAAAGGTAATTCAAAACACTAATCTGCTGTAATTTTATTTTATGTGGGTGGAAAGTGCAAGTGAGTTCAAAAAGGACACTTGAACCACATATTACTGTAAATCAGAAATAGTCTACTTATTTCTCTTAAATCCTCTGACCACTGAAACTCCAATGTATTTGACTGGCAAAATGAAAAGGTATGAAGTAAAAGGTATGACGTAAAATGCATTCTTCGGTCTGTCACAGTATGTCCAGGAGAGGGAGCCATAGGGTAATTTATGATCGAGTTCCAGGAGCCTGGCTAATCTGAGTTTATTTAAACGCTATTACAGATAATCTTCAATTCCCAAAATGTAGTTCAAAGTGGCTTTCATGGAATGGTTCCCAAGTTATGGTGGTTCATCAGAGAATGCGGTTTACATAGGAAGACACATTTGCAATGTTTTACAGTTGCTACACTTGCTACCTGCTCACACACAAAAATTTGCATTTTATCAAGATTTTGGTCCTCTGGTGACCCAAGTAAAAGGAGTAGCATAGCTCAATAATCTCTGGGTTGGAGAAAAATGTATGTTATGGCCTTGTATTAATTACAGAACTATATAATGTGCAGCTTATCATATACTGAACAAAAATATAAACACAACATGCAACAATTTCAAAGATTTTACTGAGTTACAGTTCATAGAAGGAAATCAATCAATTGAAATAAATAAATTAGGCCCCAATCTATGAATTTCACATGACTGGGCAGTGGTGCAGCCATGAGTGGGTCTGGGAGGGCAAAGGCCCACCCACTTGGGAGCTAGGCCCAGCCAATCAGAATGAGTTTTTCCCAACAAAAGGGTTTTTATTAGACAGAAATACTCCTCAGTTTGATCAGCTGTCCAGGAGACTGGTGTGGTTACAAGTAGTCTGTGGTTGTAAGGCCGGTTGGACGAACTGCCAAATTCTCTAAAATGACGTTGGAGGCGGCTTATGGTAGAGAAATTAGCAAAACATTCTCTGGCAATAGCTCTGGTGGACATTCCTGCAGTCAGCATGCCAATTGCACACAAACATGAGACATCTGTGGCATTGTGTTATGTGACAAAACTGCACATTTTAGAGTGGCCTTTTATTGTCCCCAGCAGAAGGTGCACCTGTGTAATGAGTTTAATCTGCTTCTTGATATGCCACACCTGTCAGGTGGATGGATTATCATGGCAAAGGGAAAAATGCTCACTAACAGGGATGTAAACAAATGTGTGCACACAATTTGAAAGAGGTAAGCTTTTTGTGCATATGGAAAATTACTAGTATCTTTTATTTCAGCTCATGAAACATAGGACCAACACTTTACATGTTGCGTTTATATTTTTGTTCAGTATTTATAGCCCCTTGTGCACCTGTGAAATTGAAAGGGGCTAAGGGGTGTTCTCTGTTGGGACAAGGGTATCATCAAACCTATCAGTGTTGTGGGGGTTAAAAACCAAGCATTAATAATCTTATTGTCCGTTTTCTGCTTTTACCTTTAAAATACCAAAACAATTATGTTTCAAATTGGGTCATTTCAATGATTTTCCTGCGATCAGAGTCACTTTCCCAGAAAATTAACGTTTGGATGTCCACTGTTAAGAAATTTCCCTCCTCCTCGCTATGTATGGTTCATTCCGGAGTTTCAGCAGAATGCATCGATTGCTGAATGAAGATGGCGGATTCATGAGCGATGCTGTCAACTAGACTTGAAACTTAAACATTTGCATATTTTCTGTCATTGTGCGTTTCGTGTGGATAGCTGTCTTTCAAAGACGTACCTTGGTAAGTTTAACACCATCTTTACTTTGAATATTTTGCCTGTCCTCTAACTTGAAGCCCATTGAATGTGTGCAACACTGAGTTAGCCGGTAGGCTAACCTCGCAAGCTAGCTATATTTCACTGCCAGTTGGGACTGAGGATTTTCCTGTTGATTTGTTTATTTGAATTTTAAGTGAACGACGTGGACATGTGTATTCACGTCAGTAGTAACGTTTTAACTATGAAGAAAACATACCATTTGTTCAATTCCAGCAGCATGTGTTTATTGTTGGTACTAGTCGGTCTAAAGAGATGCTGAAATTCTTTGCTTAGCTTCTATTAACCTCTTAAGCGGCTAGCTAGTTAGTGGTGAATCATATGGCGGACTGTGTTGCATGAAAAAGTTTTTCCATAACCAGTAACGTTATCTAGCTAACGTTAGTAGCGATCATCGTTATTATAGAATGTAACAGTAGTTAACTATAGTTTGACGAATGAATGACAGTATTGTTTTTGTATCCAATATATATCCAATATACATTTGAAAGGTTTTTTATTTTACATTCACGCGTTTTGGGGTTTAGATGGCGCGAGATGATCTGGCTCATTGTTCTGTAACGCGTTAGCAAACGTTAACTTGCACTGACCTTTGCACTGTTAACTATGCATTATCAAATGTTTTTATAGTGTTAACTAATGCGTACAGTATATGTCTCCTGGCCTGGTGTTTCAGGCACTGGCCGAAGGCAATGGATTTCTTGTTTAGTGTTCCCACGTCAGCTTGTTGTTTTGGTTCATCTGATTTGTCAGTTCAGTGTTGGATACCTTCTGCGGTTAACATTTTACATTAATAAACCAGAATAAAATGTAAAATGGCTCCTTAGGTATCAGATAATATGTAAAGGTTTGGTTAGCCATACTTAAACCATCATGTTAACACTCAACTAGCATAATCATGCAGAGTATTCCAGACATTTTGACTCTGTAGCATTGTGGAGGTGGTGGTAGAGGGTTTGCCAGGACAGGGGCAACTCCTAAATAATTAATTGTACAAGGAACCACATGATCTTTGGTTAGTAGGTTGAAGTGGCCGCCATTGATTGGTTTAGATGGCAGAAAGAGCCACATCAACCCTGGTGTTCAGTGATGTTTGCTCTGATAAGCAGTGTTAACTTGATAGGCTCGAAACCATTGTTTTGAATATGTCCTGATAAGTAATGTAATACGAGTAGGGATGAAAATTTCGATCAATTTTGCAGCGGAGTAACTGACCCTCATTAAGCGGTCAACAAACAGTTAAATTTTTTCGAATCAGAGATCTGTATATAATGAAGAGACGCGTATGTTTCCGCCCTAACAATGGGAGTCGACCAAGGCGGGAAGGCAGGCGACAAGCGTAGGCCGAAAGTAAGTCCATAGAAACTCTTTGGACTTATTTTGGCGAGAGTAAAACGTCTCGCTTCGCCTCATCCTCTCTGATACCTTGCATGCATAAAAGAACCTGCCGTTTTTAATTAACAGCTTAATAGAAAAATTCAACAATAGCAAACCTATCGTCTTACAGTCAAAAGTCTATAGCCTATTATTGAACAAGCAACTCCTGTACTGAAGCAGCTAATAAAACGTCATTTTCAAACATTTGCCCAAATGCAATTCGTTGAAAGCACAGTTCTAAACTGCGCACCTAATGCGAGCAGTTCCATATGTGAGAGATATGAACATCTCCGTTAGAAATGTAGAAAGAGGAAATCTAATAGCAACTACTTTGATGGGTTGCTAATATGACAAATATTGTCCTTTTGGCTTCTAGACAACGAAAGAAAGTTGATATGAAAACCAATAGAATGCTGGTTAATGGCATGAGGAAGTCTTTATTAAAATAATGGCCTCCACGTTTCTGTGGGTGGATTTTCGCAAGGCTACTTTGAAGCAAGGTAAGACATGCCTCCATTATTTGAAGTAAAGTAAAATGTTCAGGTTTCAAGCAATTATACTGCCTCAAGCTCACATTGCAAAGTGGTGGGTGACGCGCTGATAGTTAACGGTAGGCAGGCTATAGTCTATGCATGCGAATGGGAGGCGCGCTTTACTAGTTGAGATTGGGAAATAAAAATAGCTCCTCTTTTAATTTGTATTTATTTCACCTTTATTTAACCAGGTAAGCCAGTTAAGAACAATTTATCATTTACAACTGCGACCTGGCCAAGATAAAGCAAAACAGTGCGATAAAAACAACAACAGAGTTACATATAGGGTAAAACAAAACATAAAGTCAAAAATACAACAGAAAATATATATACAGTGTGTGCAAATGTAGCAAAATAATTACAATTAGTATTAACACTGGAATGATATATGTGCAAGAGATGATGAGCAAATAGAGATACTGGGGTGCAAAAGAAATAACAATATAGGGATGAGGTAGTTGGGTGGGCTAATTTCAGATGGGCTGTGTACAGGTGCAGTGATCGGTAAGGTGCTCTGACAACTGATGCTTAAAGTTAGTGAGGGATATAAGAGTTAGTGCAGTTCGTTCCAGTCATTGGCAGCAGAGAACTGGAAGGAATGGCGGCCAAAGGAGGTGTTGGCTTTGGGGACGACCAGTGAGAGATACCTGCTGGAGCGCATCCTACGGGTGGGTGTTGCTATGGTGACCAACGAGCTAAGATAAGGAGGGGATTTGCCTAGCAGTGATTTATAGATGGCCTGGAGCCAGTGGGTTTGGCGACGAATATGTAGTGAGGACCAGCCAACAAGAGCGTACAGGTCACAGTGGTGGGTAGTATATGGGGCTTTGGTGACAAAACGGATGGCACTGTGATAGACTACATCCAATTTGCTGATTTAATCGTGGAAACCAACATTTTTAACACGATTGCATTTAGAATTGTTACTTGTTGTGCAATGACTGGGCTTACAAAAGCAGGTTTCATTCCAGTAGGTAGGCTTTTCCGCTCCTCAAACTAAGCTCTGTGCGCGTGTGATAAATAAAATGCATGACGACTAACGAAAATACACACGCGCCTATTTCATTGCACAACATTATGCAAATTGCCCTATAGACCGATAAGCATTACGGTCAAATATATACTGAACAAAAATATAAATGCAACATGCAACAATTTTACAGAGTTAGAGTTCATAAGGAAATAAATAAATTAGGGCCAAATCTATGGATTTCACATGACTCGGCAGGGACGCAGCCATGGATGAGCCTGGGAGGGCATAGGCCCACCCACTGGAGAGTCAGGCCCAGCCAATCAGAATACGTTTTTTCCCCACAAAAGGACTGTATTACATACAGAAATACTCCTCAGTTTCATCAGCTGTCCGGGTGTCTGGTCTCAGACGATCCCGCTGGTGAAGAAGCCGGATGTGGAGGTCCTGGTCTGGCGTGGTTACACGTGAGGCCGGTTGAATAAACTTCCAAATTCTCTAAAACGACGTTGGAGGTGGCTTATGGTAGAGAAATGAACATTAAATTCTCTGGCAACAGCTCTGGTGGACATTCCTGCAGTCAGCATGTCAATTACACGCTCCCTCAAAACTTGAGACATCTGTGGCATTGTGTTGTGACAACTGCGCATTCTAGTGGCCTTTTGTCCCCAGCACAAGGTGTACCTGTGTAATGATAATGCAGTTTAATCAGCTTCTTGATATGCCACACCTGTCAGGTGCATGGATTTATTTGGCAAAGGAGAAATCCTCACTAACAGGGATGTAAACAAATGTGTGCACAAAATGAGAGAGAAGCTCTTTGTGCATATGGAAAATTGAACATGGGACCAACCTTTTACATATTGCGCTTCTTTTTGTTCAGTATATTTTCAGCTGCTAACCGATTAACGGTTAACCATTAACATCCCTAAATGCTAGTGAGTGAATGTATCTGTTCCCAAAGTGCACTTACACAATGCATGTAAAAAGTAGCCTACATTCACTATCACGCTCATCTTCATTTTGCACCTCAAATGAACACTCTCTTTTTAAAAGCTGTATTTTGAAAGACTGGTACAATAAGCTGAGTCCTTGTTTCATGAGCCTCTTCAACAACTTGTTTCATTTTATTCTTGAGTGGAATTCCCAATTAGTGTTGAGCTGTGGGCTCAAGCCGACTTCTGTCCTCTGAGCGTATTACTGATGTCTGAGAACCAGGGCTGGGCCGATGTATGATTTAATCATACACATAATATTTTACATTGATCTAGCATGATGTGCAAGATTATACTCTATTTGAACTTTACAAATCAGAACGGTGCAATTTTATCAGTTAGCCTGTATCAATATGTTTAAAATGAAGTCTAAATAAATTAAGACTTATTTCTTTGCTATACTAAGAGTATTTAACGTCGCAAAACGATTATATTGGATATCGTGATATTTGGAGTAGCATATCGTAATATTTGGAGTAGAAGAGGTCTCCCCAAATATTGCCCAACCCTACTGAGAACCACTTTATAATTAAGAGTGAGACCTGGGGGTGGCTCTCACACGGAGAGTTTCTGCATGAAGGGTATTAAACTAGGCCTTTGAAAGTGGAACAGGGCTAGCTTTCCCTTTTTAATGTTATTATTATTATTTAATGTGGCACTGGACAAACCCCATCTCCCACAGCACAAGTTTAAAATGGACTTTGCAAAACTAGTTTTGTTTTTGTCATCTGTTTTGCGCATATTTGACCCATGTTATAGAATATTATGGGTACTTTGCTGGAAGATTTTTATTTTCTTGCCATTAATGTACATCAGCAAGCATTTGGATCAGGGATGGGCAACTTTGATGGGGGTGGGGACCACCTGAAAATAATCTGAACTCATGAGGGGCCATTTGATTTAGTTAATTTCGTGCAATTATACACATTTTGCCGTGGGGTGTAGAGAGAATTTTGCAGTTTTATAGCATGTTTTCTGCAATTCTACAGATTTTCCCTTGGGGTGGAGAGAAGATTTTGCAATTTTATAACAAATTTCATGCAATTCTACAGATTTTGCCGTAGGGTGAAGAGAAATGTTTGCAGGTTTCAATATGATATCTGATGGAGCCAGACTAACAAATTCAATGGGGGCCCCCCCGGCCGGTAATTCAACCATGATAACGAGTTTAGATAGTTTAGCGGCCAGCTAATTTAGTAATCTAAAACATTGTAGCTGACACGGGCTAATTGACTGACTATCAGTGACTGACATAACAAGAGGAAAAACTGATGCGCAACCACATTTTGAAATTGCACCTTGTGTATTCTAACTCAACAGTAAGTTGAGACCCCGACTGAGTTCCTTTTTTGTGGTGGGGGGGGGGGGTGCTGATCCGAGGACCTTCAAAAGGGTGGCCGCGGGCCGTCAGTTGCCCTTCCCTGATTTAGATTGTATTCTCCCATTCTATTTGCTGCATCATTTAAATAGTTTCATATAAGTAAGTTTGAGAGCAGACATTTCTTCCTCTGCCGGAGTTTTAGTCCAACAAGTGAAGTGCACCTGATGTTTATGCTTAGATTTTATATTTATACTTTGGCAATTGGTGCCTAGAGTAAAGGCATAAAGCCACAAGAAATGTGGAGCTGGTATTTAATTGCCTCATTCAACCCTGACTTCATGATTTGTGGTGGTTACGATGGAATTGAAGTACATTAATAACATTTATACCCGCCTACTTGGAAGTTGGGCCTTGCGATTGATGCAGGGTTGCATTGACATTTAGGAACTGAAGGGTTCAGTTTCTGAGACAGGATTTTGTGCAGATCTCAGGACATTGAATCAAACCTTGTTCCTTCCCTGGAAAATGGGAGAATGATGTTGGCAGGGGTTGAATTCCTAAACACTATCGCAGCAACGCAGAGGGAGGAAATGCTAATGGTTTGTCTGCTTGAGGCTGCTCTCAATGTCCGGCTTAGAGATTTGGGCAGACATTTCTTTTCACAAGTCTTATCTCTTGAAACAACAGGAATTAGTCACCAGGGTTGGCGTCAATTCCATTCCAATTGCTTTTAAATTATGAACATTGGAATTGGTATTGGAATTTCATTTTGGTTCCTAAATTGACTGTCCTTACTTGGTCATTTTCAGATTTCAGACTTGGTTGTTCAATGGGTCAATACTATATATCTATTCTGATCAAACATCCTGTGTATGACTTTGGAATTCAGAATCAGGCAGTGCAATGAAGGGTATCCCCATTGTGTGTGTTTGGAAACTCAATAAATGTTTGTTTTCTAGATCATAGGATATTTAAATTTTTTTAGCTAGAGCTTTGTTGCATGAATGACCTTGAAGACGTCAGCCAAAGATGCATGTCCAGTTTAGATGACTCTGATTTAAGGGTGGTGAAGTGAGTAGCTGCACGCCTTGATTTCGCTGACAGCTGAGGAAGTGCAATGACAGTGGTGTGTGTGTGTCAGGGAAAACCAGAGTCCTTTTCCAGACATCCTCCTGTCAGCCCTGTGACATTTATCAGGTCAGGGAACAAACACTTTTCAAACATGAGAAACCCGGGTGGGCAGGGAGGTGGAGCCGTGTGAAGTCACCCCATTAGAAAGCAAGATTGAACAGTCCCTGACCCCTCTATCTTAATCACAGCCAGGATCAATATGTGCTTACCTTAACAGCTTCTGTTATTATTAATATACACTGTGTGAGATGCATACGCCGCAGGGATCACACAGCAGCCAGGGTCAATAGGTTGAATTAATGATGCTGCAGTGGTTTAATATCAGGGCTGCCAAGAGGGCTTTGGGCTGCAGTCAGAGCACGGCGGGGGGAGGATCTCTCCACTGTAGGCCTGTAGGGCCTTAATTAGCTACATCTGATATACACTGGCTGGAGTTTCTTTAACATATCATTTTTATTTCCTTGCAAATTATGAACTGTGGTTGAAAGTGAGACTTTCTAGAGTCTGTTAGTTCCAAATAGGTCATGTTATAATGTGCAAGGCCTATATCCCACATTCCTGTCTCCCAGTCATTGGAGTGTGGTTGAGAAGGAGGGACCAGGAGATTTTAAATGATGATCCTTTAGGGTGTAGTTGAGGTGTGTGTTAAAACACGAGTAGTAGGTTGTTTTATTTACAAGTTACCTCGGAAGTGCCTCAGAGTGTTGGGGACCTTTGTATTCCTCCAGTAGTAAAATAGGTCTCCTGCTCGGAAAGATCCATGGAGGCATTGACAGTGTTCTTGCATGACTTACCATCAGTTCAATTGCAACTCCCTCTCATACACTTTCAGAAACTCGTTAATAGCTTGACTGCCCATTAGTGCGTCTTGAATCCCTTCTGTTTTGTCCTTGGTGAGTGTTTTAAGAATGGCGGCCCAGGTGTTTTCTCAGCTTTGGCTTCCTCTGAGAAGCATGTAGGATAAGAGTGGGTGTGACTAAAAATGCTGAAATGCTGAAATGACTGAAATGCTTAACTTGCAGACCTGACCCAACTTCCCTATGCTATCTATGGAATAAACCTCAGAATTTCCTCATTGCTGACACAGAAGGGATGGAGAGCAGCAGAATGCTCAATTTTAATAAACATAATCATCTCAATGCCTTCCTGAAATGTAATGTACCATTGTTAGGGATGTAATGATTCACTGATATACATGTAACAATTCACTGAAATACATTTAGATATACAGGGTAAAGTTGATAATTTCATAATGAGGACCGCATTCACTTTGCGAGGTGTACTGCATGGCCAAAGCGGAAGGAGAAAAGAAGCTCACTAAACTTCCAAACGGTCAAAACCATTTGATTTTGGGGGGGGCTGGGCTGTGTGAATCCAAAGTTGTGCTATATATTCATTGGCTATGTCATAGCTAATTTGTGAACGATGAATATTGATACATTACTAGCTCAAACACTTAATCTGCAAAAATTACAAGTTAATTAGTGGGTGACAGTGATTTCAGAAACAAAGTGGGGGGACAAAAAAACAGGCTACATTTCCCCCCCCAATCTGATAGTAGTGGGGTGGTAGATGCCTAGTCTCCCTTACGGCTCAGATCAGGTGCCTACATACAGTTGGGAGAACAAGTATTTGATACACTGCTGATTTTGCAGGTTTTCCTACTTACAAAGCATGTAGAGGTCTGTAATTTTTATCATAGGTACACTTCAACTGTGAGAGACGGAATCTAAAACAAAAATCCAGAAAATCACATTGTATGATTTTTAAGTAATTAATTTGCATTTTATTGCATGACATAAGTATTTGATCACCTACCAACCAGTAAGAATTCCGGCTCTCACAGACGTGTTCGTTTTTTTTAAGAAGCCCTCCTGTTCTCCACTCATTACCTGCATTAACTGCACCTGTTTGAACTCGTTACCTGTATAAAAGACACCTGTCCACACACTCAATCAAACAGACTCCAACCTCTCCACATGGCCAAGACCAGAGAGCTGTGTAAGGACATCAGGGATAAAATTGTAGATCTGCACAAGGCTGGGATGGGCTACAGGACAATAGGCAAGCAGCTTGGTGAAAAGGCAACAACTGTTGGCGCAATTATTAGAAAATGGAAGAAGTTCAAGATGACGGTCAATCACCCTCGGTCTGGGGCTCCATGCAAGATCTCACCTCATGGGCCATCAATGATCATGAGGAAGATGAGGGATCAGCCCAGAGCTACACGGCAGGACCTGGTCAATGACCTGAAGAGAGCTGGGACCACAGTCTCAAAGAAAACCATTAGTAACACACTACGGCGTCATGGATTAAAATCCTGCAGCGCACGCAAGGTCCCCCTGCCCAAGCCAGCGCATGTCCAGGCCCGTCTGAAGTTTGCCAATGACCATCTGGATGATCCAGAGGAGGAATGGGAGAAGGTCATGTGGTCTGATGAGACAAAAATAGAGCTTTTTGGTCTAAACTCCACTCGCCGTGTTTGGAGGAAGAAGAAGGATGAGTACAACCCCAAGAACACCATCCCAACCATGAAGCATGGAGGTGGAAACATCATTCTTTGGGGATGCTTTTCTGCAAAGGGGACAGGACGACTGCACCGTATTGAGGGGAGGATGGATGGGGCCATGTATCGCGAGATCTTGGCCAACAACCTCCTTCCCTCAGTAAGAGCATTGAAGATGGGTCGTGGCTGGGTCTTCCAGCATGACAACGACCTGAAACACACAGCCAGGGCAACTAAGGAGTGGCTCCGTAAGAAGCATCTCATGGTCCTGGAGTGGCCTAGCCAGTCTCCAGACCTGAACCCAATAGAAAATCTTTGGAGGGAGCTGAAAGTCCGTATTGCCCAGCGACAGCCCCGAAACCTGAAGGATCTGGATTGAGGAGTGGGCCAAAATCCCTGCTGCAGTGTGTGCAAACCTGGTCAAGACCTACAGGAAACGTATGATCTCTGCAATTGCAAACAAGGTTTATGTACCAAATATTAAGTTCTGCTTTTCTGATGTATCAAATACTTATGTCATGCAATAAAATGCAAATTAATTACTTAAAAATCATACAATGTGATTTTCTGGAATTTTGTTTTAGATTCCATCTCTCACAGTTGAAGTATACTTATGATAAAAACTACAGACCTCTACATGCTTTGTAAGTAGGAAAACCTGCAAAATCGGCAGTGTATCAAATACTTGTTCTACCCACTGTATACTGAAAGAAATATAAGTGTTGGTCCCATGTTTTATGAGCTTAAATGAAAGATACAAAGTTTATTTCTCTCAACGTTTGTGCACAAATTTGTTTACACCCCTGTTAGTGAGCATTTCTCATTTGCATATCAAGAAGCTGATTAAACAGCACTCATTACACTGGTGCACCTTGTGCTGGGGACAATAAAAGCCCACTCTAAAATGTGCAGTTTTGTCACACAACACAATGCTACAGATGTCCCAAGTTTTGAGGGCCTGGCTCCCCAGTGGGTGGGCCTATGCCCAGGTCTACACATGGCTGCGCCCTTGCCCAGTCATGTGAAATCCATAGATTAGGGCAGAATTCATTTATTTCAATTGACTGATTTCCTTATATGAACTGTAAGTAAAATTGTTGCATTTATTTTTGTGCAGTATAGTACATAAATAATTTTACACACACAGCTCTGACAGCTCCAGCACAGAGAGGCTCAGCTCATGAACTCCATCAGCAGCAGATTTGAATTTAGAATGGAAAATGAATGTGTTTATGCAAGAAATGTTAGGCTAGTGCGTCGTATTGCACTGAATCGCATCGATTCATTCTCTAATCAAACCGAACTGCACCAAATCGTTTAAAACTAAAACGTATCGGAGCCCATGTATCGAATCTAGAGCCCGACTGATATATTGGTTCACTGATATTATCGGCAGATACTGGCCTTTTACCGCTGTATTGGCCGATCAATTCAACCGATGTTCAATAAATAGGATGGAAAAAAGGGAATCTCATACTTATCTGAACATTTGCAGCCATTCTCATGATGTGCCATTTTATTGTCACAATGCATGAAATCATTTGAAGCAAAGTTATTGGACAATTACTCTTGGATGGCAATTAATGAGAATTCAGTGTGGGAAAATTACTTTCATTTCCCCGCTGTAAAACAGTATACTGTATCTGCAGATATCGGTATCAGTAAGTTTTGTCCCCCAAAAAATTGGAATCAGTATCGGACCCAAAGAACCATATCGGACGGGCTCTAATCGAATCATGTTGAAAGGGATAGATATACATCCCTAACCGCTGTGCACATCTAACAGTAAATGGCTCAGTGTGCAGTAATACACCCCGGTCCTAGAGCCATGATACCTGTTTTTCTGCTCCAGCACTACTAGGCTATATGCACTGACTGTTATATTGTCAGTGCCTTTACAGCATGTTAATAATGTTATTTATATGATTTCCTAATAAAACTAAAATTTTTAAGTATGCATGGACAGCCTTGTGGCATTTAGAGATGGAGATCAGATGGTATTCATGAGCCGGTCAGGTTATGAATTGAGAAGAGAAGACTGAGCTACACGATCACGACTGAAACCTTAAAGGTCTCATCTGTCCTCTGTAGCTCAGTTGGTAGAGCATGGCGCTTGCAATGCCAGGGTTGTGGGTTCGTTTCCCACGGGGGGGGCCAGTGAAAATGTATGCACTCACTAACTAAGTCGCTCTGGATAAGAGCGTCTGCTAAATGACTAAAATGTCAAATGTAAATCTGCTCAAAGGTACCTACGTACCTCGGAGCAGGGGGTTGTATAACGGTGTGCTTGGCCTTAGCTCATCACAATGGTTTCGCACAGTCAAGGCAGGGGAAGAATGTATGAGTAGGGCTGTCAAATTCCATGTAACCGTTCAGTCACGGTAATGACGCTTCTCCAAAACTGCGCTCTGATGCCGCTGATGGTCATTAGTAGCCTGCTAAACTTACTAACGGCCGTCGCTAATGGCCTGGTACTCAGCGCTCTATTGTCCCCCTAATCACTCTGACATCAATGCAAATGCAATCGCAAATCAAACACTTCATGAGAGCCCTGGCATTGAGTTTGAGTAGAATAGTATCACCTGTTGCGCAGCAAGAGCCAGCTCCTCAAAGCTGGTTGATGTATGGAATGAAATAAGTGTTCCTATAAGCTTTCCTAATATTAAGCACATTGCTTCACTTTACAATCGGAGAAGCCTACCTGGCTGGCATGAAAATGAACTGCGGGGAAAGGGTCCTCCATTCGCTATTGAAGTGCATACGGATTGTCTTTTTCTCTCCCTGTTCTGACAGGTGCGTGATAATGGCCCATTCTAAATCAAAACTAATTTCACACTTATTTAGGAAATGTAAAGCCTAGATTAAATTAAGAATAGTCTGATGGGTGAGAATATTATCACCTGTAAATGATGCCCAGCGTGTCCAATCGGGTAAGAAATGGCGTATGCATTTTTTGGTGACTTTTTCAAATCATAGTCGTGCATGCATCATGTAGCCTGTTTTGATATGGTTTGTATCACAACTAAAGTGGCCAAATAACTCGTAAGCGTAACTTATAGGCCTAGGACCCCTGGAACAGGGTTGGAGAGCTCATAGCCTACAGAGCCTAGTGAAACGTTCTTATAAGCCCAGTCAGTGCGCAATCTCGTATGGAAACAGACGCTATTCGAGTGTAGCCTACCTATGATTTGTTTTTTGGGGGGCAATTCTAAATAAATAAAATAATTCCACATATTTTAGTAGGCTATATGTAAAGACCAGATTAAATTGAGAATAGTCTGATGGGTGAGAGAATTATGAAGTGCTTGTCAAATTGTGAA
Source organism: Coregonus clupeaformis (assembly GCF_020615455.1). Taxonomy (NCBI): domain Eukaryota; kingdom Metazoa; phylum Chordata; class Actinopteri; order Salmoniformes; family Salmonidae; genus Coregonus; species Coregonus clupeaformis. The sequence goes on along the minus strand of NC_059228.1, from coordinate 28,341,525 downwards.
TGAGAGACTGAAGTGTGTGCAGCCTGTGCAAGAAACGGAGCAGAGCGCATGCCTTTCATGCAACTTTTTTTTCAAATCCTCATTATTCGCATCATGCAGCCTTAGGCTATATGTTTTGATTTGTAATACATTCTAAGGTTTGTATCACAACTAACGTTGCATAAATAACTCTAAATTAAGCATATAGGAGGACCTGTTTCAAATGATCACTTTGTTAACCGCTCAACACATAATAGCCACATGTTCACCCTCCCTCTGAAATTGTTTGAGTAAAAATATATTTTCTATTATATTCAGATATGTTCAATTGTATTCTTATAATATAATGCCACAGGAATGATAAGCAAGTCTTGTCTGCTAAATTAACTAGTGTAGCCCACAGCCTTATGGCATATGCTATTCTGTTCTTCTGAAATGGGCTACATTTTCTTCATATAATGTTTCTTTAGACCTGCGTAAAATAAATAATGGCTTTATTGTGATGGTGTAGGCTATATTAAATGGATTTATTAGACTTTTTCAAATGTATACTGAACAAAAATATAAACGCAACATGCAACAATTTCAAAGATTTTACTGAGTTACAGTTCATATAAGGAAATCAATTGAAATAAATTCAATAGGCCCTAATCTATGGATTTCCCAATACTGGGCAGGGGCGCAGCCATGGTGGGCATGGGAGGGCATAGGCCCTACCACTGGGGAGACAGGCCCAGCCAATAAGAATTAGTTTTTCCCCACAAAAGGGCTTTATTTACATTTACATTTTTAGTCATTTAGCAGACGCTTTTATCCAGAGTGACTTACAGTTAGTGAGTGCATACATAATTTGTATGTATGCACTCACTAACTGTAAGTCACTCTGGCCATGCTCTACCAACTGAGCTACATCCCTGCCGGCCATTCCCTCCCCTACCCTGGACGACGCTGGGCCAATTGTGCGCCGCCCCATGGGTCTCCCGGTCGCGGCAGGCTACGACAGAGCCTGGATTCGAACCAGGATCTCTAGTGGCACAGCTTAGACCACTGCGCCACTCGGGAGACATTTTATTACAGACAGAAATATTCCTCAGTTTCATTAGCTGTCCGGGTGGCTCGTCTCCAACGATCCCGCAGGTGAAGCCGGATGTGCAGGTCCAATCACATTTTACCAGTCACATACACGTTTCAGCAGATGTTATTGCGGGTGTAGCGAAATGCTTGTTTCTAGCTCCAACAGTGCAGTAATATCTAACAATTCACAACAATACACACGTCTAAAAGTGAAATAATGCAATATATAAATATTAGGACGAGCAATGTCGGAGTGGCATAGACAAAAATACAGTTGAATAGAATATAGTATATACATATGAGATGAGTAAAGCAAAAATATGTAAACATTAAAGTGACTAGTGTTCCATTATTAAAGTGCCCAGTGATTTCAAGTCTATGTATATGGGGCAGCAGCCTCTAAGGTGCAGGGTTACGTAACCGGGTGGAAGCCGCCTAGTGATGGCTATTTAACAGTCTGATGGCCTTGAGATAGAAGCTGTTTTTCAGTCTCTTGGTCCCAGCTTTGATGCACCTGTACTGACCTCGCCTTCTGGATGATAGCGGGGTGAACAGGCAGTGACATTGGGTGCTGTAGGTGTCCTGGAGGGTAGGTAGTTTGCCCCCGGTGATGTGTTGGGCAGACCGCACCACCCTCTGGAGAGCCTTGCGGTTGTGGGCGGTGCAGTTGCCGTACTAGGCGGTGATACAGCCCGACAGGATGCTCTCAATTGTGCATCTGTAAAAGTTTTAGGTGCTAAGCCAAATTTCTTCAGCCTCCTGAGGTTGAAGAGGCGCTGTTGCGCCTTCTTCACCACACTGTCTGTGTGGGTGGATCATTTCAGATCGCCAGTGACGTGTACGCAGAGGAACTTGAAGCTTTCCACCTTCTCTACTGCGGTCCCGTCGACGTGAATAGGGGTGTACTGGCGTGGTTACACGTGGTCTGCGGTTGTGAGGCCGGTTGGAGAAATGAACATTCAGTTCTCTGTCAACGGCTCTGGTGGACATTCCTGCAGTCAGCATGCCAATTGCACGCTCCCTCAATTTGAGACATCTGTGGCATTGTTGTGTGACAAAACTGCACATTTTAGTGGCCTTTTATTGTCCCCATCACAAGGTGCACCTGTGTAATGATCATGCTGTGTAGTCAGCTTCTTGAGATCAACAACGTGGGCAGACAGACACATACTCTGTAGGCTAAATTAAAGAGAACTGCCTCTCTTGATACTGCAGTCTGACGCATACTGTAGTGAATGAATTTCTTATAAAAAATTAATTTCCATTAAGATGGAGATCAGTAGGTCTTACTGCTGCTTTTAACCTGGAAAACCTGTTGATAGGCAGCAATGGCGGCTAGATTCAGGATGAGAAACTGCGGTCTCACGCTCCGATTGTGACAACCCTGGATGGCAACCCTCCATAGGTAAGTGCTTGTAGAGCTCTCAAATGTTTGAGTGCCTTGCCACCAAGCAGTTAGACTCTGTACAGTCTGTGCACTGGAGCCAGGGGGAGGGAGTTGCACTCCAGTCTTTTGTGCCTGTGCCAAGAGGAGGGGACGTGCCTCTGAAATGGCTGAGCGGTTTCATAATTTGCCTAAGATAATAGTATGGAATGAGCAGTATTCCCACTTGACGGCTCAACTGCCCAAAACTGTTTCGAGAACATTGTTGGTGATAATTTCACCCCGCCCACACATCCCCTCTGATGAACTACTACTGATGAGTAAATAGTTATTACAAGCTTCACGCTCCTCAGCTCTTTGTAAGCTGTGTCACGCAGCCGAGCTGAACAGGCATGTTTTAATGAAAGCAAGGCACTCTGCAGACCAGAGTTAATCAGTGTACCAGCGTTGGCGAGGGCTTGAGGGGAGCAGGGCAATAGGATGCTGTTGCCTTTAGGTTGAAGAACTGGAAGGTTGATTCAATTAGCTGTAAATGAGAGATCAAAGGGAGTTAAAAAACTGTTTTTGAAGCAGCAGTGTTAGATTAGAGAAGCTAATAATCTCCTCAGTGGGCTCTGTCTGCCTTCAAGAGATCTTATACTGCGGAAGGGTGCATCTCAGGTTCACAGCATGAGCATCAGAACCTTACACTCATGCTTCGCTCAAAAGAAACCTAGGCCTATGTTCCCCAGTGAAAGCCTAACATAACTGAAATGTTTAGTTTACATTTCTGCATCAGGCAATCCCCAAATATACCTGGCTGAGGGTCGTGGACTTCAGGAAACAGCAGAGGGTGCACCCCCCTCCACTGCGGTCCCGTCGATGTGGAAAGCTTCAAGTTCCTTGGCGTACCGACAAACTGAAATGGTCCACCCACGCAGACAGTGTCGTGAAGAAGGCACAACAGAGCTTCTTCAACCTCAGGAGGCTGAAGAAATGTGGCTTAGCACCTAAAACCCTCACAAACTTTTACAGATGCACAATTGAGAGCATCCTGTCGGGCTGTATCACCACCTGGTACGGCAACTGCACCTCCCACAACCGCAGGGCTCTCCAGAGGGTGGTGCGGTCTGCCGAACGCATTACCGGCGGCAAACTACCCGCCCTCCAAGACACATACAGCACCCGATGTCACAGGAAGGCCAAAAAGATCATCAAGGACATCAACCACCCGAGCCACTGCCTCTTCACCCCGCTATCATCCAGAAGGCGAGGTCAGTACAGGTGCATCAAAGCTGGGACCGAGAGACTGAAAAACAGCTTCTATCTCAAGGCCATCACACTGTTAAATAGCCATCCCTAGCACATTAGAGGCTGCTGCTGCCTATTGAAATCACTGGCCACTTGAAGAAATGGAACACTAGTCACTTGAATAATGTTTACATATCTTGCACTACTCATCTCATGTATATACTGCATTCTATTCTATAATATTCTTCTGTATCTTAGTCCATGCCGCTCTGTCATTGCTTGTCCATATGTATATATTCATAAATCCCATTCCTTACTTTTTTTTGTGTGTATTGGGGTATATGTTGTGTAATTGTTAGATATTACTGCACTGTCGGAGCTAGAAGCACAAGCATTTCGCTACACCCGCTATAACATCTGCTAAACACGTGTATGTGACAAATAAAATGTTATTTGATTTAAGGAACTGGATCCAGATACAACACCTCAATGCTGCTCTTCCAAATGTGCAATAGGACTGCTCTCATGTCTCTGCATTCATCTTTTACAGACTCTCGTCAGTGCAGTGCAATACTGACAAAAGCATCTGTCTTTTGTAGCATTGTCTTTCATTGCTGATTTCTCTCTCCGCCTCCCTGGAAAGGTAAAAGAAAAGATGCTAAAGGGTATTTATTCCTATGTGAAGGCTAAATGAATATCATTACCACTGGGCCTATTCTGTTACAATAACTACCCCTTCTGATTGGGACATTGTCCTTTGCGATTCTCATGATTCTATATGTATTTCGATGCGATTTCATGTTCCAAATATATTGCACATTATGTCTGCTGCAGAGAGACGAGAGGGTATGCGAAAACGAGTTTTGATCAGTCAGGGATTTCCAAGCTATAGGAGGAAAATACCGGCGTTTTGGTGCAGGTACAGCATATTGGAGTATTGGTCTTCACAAAGTTTGCTGCTTCAGTGTTTTTAGATATTTTAGTCAGATGTTACTTATGTATACTGAAGTATAATTACAAGCATTCCATAAGTGTCAAAGGCTTTTATTGACAATTACATAAAGTTTATGCAAAGAGTCAATATTTGCAGTGTTGACCCTTCTTTTTCAAGACCTCTGCAATCCGCCCTGGCATGCTGTCAATTAACTTCTGGGTCACATCCTGACTGACATCCTGACTTTTTTTTTTTAGTGGGTAGATCAGCTTTAATATTTCAGATAGATTGTAACTTCCATCAATGTAATTGTCTGCATCACTTCCAATCCCCCATATGTTTTTTCTCTTGCAAATATATATATACATACATACATACATACATACACACACACACACACACACACACACAGTGGGGAGAACAAGTATTTGATACACTGCCGATTTTGCATGTTTTCCTACTTACAAAGCATGTAGAGTTCTGTAATTTTTATCATAGGTACACTTCAACTGTGAGAGATTGTATGATTTTTAAGTAATTAATTTGCATTTTATTGCATGACATAAGTATTTGATCACCTACCAACCAGTAAGAATTCCGGCTCTCACAGACCTGTTAGTTTTTCTTTTAAGAAGCCCCCCTGTTCTCCACTCATTACCTGTATTAACTGCCCCTGTTTGAACTCGTTACCTGTATAAAAGACACCTGTCCATACACAATCAAACAGACTCCAACCTCTCCACAAGGGCCAAGACCAGAGAGCTGTGTAAGGACATCAGGGATAAAATTGTAGACCTGCACAAGGCTGGGATGGGCTACAGGACAATAGGCAAGCAGCTTGGTGAGAAGGCAACAACTGTTGGCGCAATTACTAGAAAATGGAAGAAGTTCAAGATGACGGTCAATCACCCTCGGTCTGGGGCTCCATGCAAGATCTCACCTCGTGGGGCATCAATGATCATGTTTGCTTCTATATGCCATATCTTTCTAACTGTGCTCTTTCACAAAAGCTCTCAACCTATAACCTATATACTTATTATGGACACAGAATGCTTTACATTAGTTATCTTGTTATTAGTTGTTGTTATTAGTCCCATCCTTCAGCTCCATTCAACACCTCCCATCTATCTTGTAACACCATCCATATTGGATTTCTATTTGCCATATTTTTCAACTGTACTGTGATGTTTTACAAAAGTTCTGAACCTTTCTATTCTCATTGTTTCTACCGATCGTAAATTGAATATAAACATTTTTGCTAAAAGTATTATTATATTATTGATCGATTGACTATGACTTTTCAGATCACCCAGTAGTGCTATCTGCAGGGTTAGCTCCAGGTAAATATTGCAATCCTTTAGCCATTCCTGGACCTGTGTCCAAAAACAAGCTACAAATGGACAGTACCAAAACAAATGATCTAATGATTCTGTCTCTTCGCAGCAAAATCTGCAGAGCTGGGAAGATTGTATCCCCCATATAAATAACATTCTATTGGTACCAAGAATGTTATATACAGTGGGGAGAACAAGTATTTGATACACTGCTGATTTTGCATGTTTTCCTACTTACAAAGCATGTAGAGGTCTGTAATTTTTATCATAGGTACACTTCAACTGTGAGAGACGGAATCTAAAACAAAAATCCAGAAAATCACATTATGATTTTTAAGTAATTAATTTGCATTTTATTGCATGACATAAGTATTTGATCCCCTACCAACCAGTAAGAATTCTGGCTCTCACAGACCTGTTAGTTTTTCTTTTAAGAAGCCCTCCTGTTCTCCACTCATTACCTGTATTAACTGCACCTGTTTGAACTCGTTACCTGTATAAAAGACACCTGTCCACACACTCAATCAAACAGACTCCAACCTCTCCACAATGGCCAAGACCAGAGAGCTGTGTAAGGACATCAGGGATAAAATTGTAGACCTGCACAAGGCTGGGATGGGCTACAGGACAATAGGCAAGCAGCTTGGTGAGAAGGCAACAACTGTTGGCGCAATTACTAGAAAATGGAAGAAGTTCAAGATGACGGTCAATCAACCTCGGTCTGGGGCTCCATGCAAGATCTCACCTTGTGGGGCATCAATGATCATGAGGAAGGTGAGGGATCAGCCCAGAACTACACGGCAGGACCTGGTCAATGACCTGAAGAGAGCTGGGACCACAGTCTCAAAGAAAACCATTAGTAACACACTACGGCGTCATGGATTAAAATCCTGCAGCGCACGCAAGGTCCCCCTGCTCAAGCCAGCGCATGTCCAGGCCCGTCTGAAGTTTGCCAATGACCATCTGGATGATCCAGAGGAGGAATGGGAGAAAGTCATGTGGTCTGATGAGACAAAAATAGAGCTTTTTGGTCTAAACTCCACTCGCCGTGTTTGGAGGAAGAAGAAGGATGAGTACAACCCCAAGAACACCATCCCAACCATGAAGCATGGAGGTGGAAACATCATTATTTGGGGATGCTTTTCTGCAAAGGGGACAGGACGACTGCACCGTATTGAGGGGAGGATGGATGGGGCCATGTATCGCGAGATCTAGGCCAACAACCTCCTTCCCTCAGTAAGAACATTGAAGATGGGTCGTGGCTGGGTCTTCCAACATGACAACGACCTGAAACACACAGCCAGGGCAACTAAGGAGTGGCTCCGTAAGAAGCATCTCATGGTCCTGGAGTGTCCTAGCCAGTCTCCAGACCTGAACCCAATAGAACATCTTTGGAGGGAGCTGAAAGTCCGTATTGCCCAGCGACAGCCCCGAAACCTGAAGGATCTGGACAAGGTCTGTATGGAGGAGTGGGCCAAAATCCCTGCTGCAGTGTGTGCAAACCTGGTCAAGACCTACAGGAAACGTATGATCTCTGTAATTGCAAACAAAGGTTTCTGTACCAAATATTAAGTTCTGCTTTTCTGATGTATCAAATACTTATGTCATGCAATACAATGCAAATTAATTACTTAAAAATCATACAATGTGATTTTCTGGATCTTTGTTTTAGATTCCGTCTCTCACAGTTGAAGTGTACCTATGATAACAATTACAGACCTCTACATGCTTTGTGGTCCTCTGTAGCTCAGCTGGTAGAGCACGGCGCTTGTAACGCCAAGGTAGTGGGTTCGATCCCAGGGACCACCCATACACAAAAAAAAAATAATGTATGCACGCATGACTGTAAGTCGCTTTGGATAAAAGCGTCTGCTAAATGGCATATTAAATTAATATTATTAAAAAGTAGGAAAACCTGCAAAATCGGCAGTGTATCAAATACTTGTTCTCCCCACTGTAATTTTAAATTGAAAAAGTATACGTTTTGAATCCGGCGTCATTTTGCGTATCAATTAATAAACACTATGCCATGGAATCGGTACGTCAAATCTCTTCCCAACTATTTTGGAATCTATATGGGACGGCTGTCAATCCTTTGGTCTTTAAATGAAACTGGTATACTTTTTTATTTATCACAATTTTCTTTAACCAATTATATTATTTAATGCAAGGCTGACAGACAAGTTCCTTACTTTTTCCCCCTTCCACTTTCCTTTTCCATTTTTGCGGTAATGCTGCTATTATTTGGTTGTAATTTTGGGTAGAGCATACATTTCCATATGTTTTTGTTAGCTGCATGTACGACAACTCCACCAGTCCTACCGATAATATAATTTATACCTTTTTTAAACATTGTCAAAAAATATGTTTTACTTAATCAATTAGTATATTTGAGTTTAACCACAATATTTGTTGCATTATTTCTTCTGTCGTTTCTGGAGGATTAAATTGAAATTGTAACCAACTTTCTATGGCTTGTTTTAGAAATAGTGATATTTGGGAGATTATTTCCTTTTCAAATAACGTAAAGTGAGAGGTTGTAATCTGAACAGGGAAAAATGCCATTCTTGAACATTGGGTGAGACAATCTTACTAATTTGCTAGAGAACCAGTTCGGATTTAAGTATAACTTTTGTATGACTGAAGCTTTTAGTGATAGGTCTAATGCTTTAATATTTAATCATTTCTGTCCTCCGAATTCATATTCAATATATAAATAGGCCCGTTTTTAATTTTGTCTGGCTTGCCGTTCCAAATAAAATTGAATATTTATTTCTCGTATAATTTAAAAAACTGTTCGCTAGTCGTAGGCAAGACCATAAGCAAATAGGTAAACTGGGATAATACTAAAGAGTTAATCAGGGTGATTTTTCCACAAATTGACAGGTATTTACCTTTCCATGGTAGCAAGATCTTATCTGTTTTTGCTAACTTTCTATTAATTTATTGGAGTGAGATCATTTATTTCATTTGGGATATGTATTCCGAGTATAGCCACATCACCGTCAGACCATTTTATTGGTAAACTACATGGTAATGTAAATTTTTTATTTTTTAGTGATCCAATACGTAATATAATTTGGTTGTAATCCAGAGAGGTTAGAAAATGTATCTAGATCCTCTGAGGCTGTGGAGGGATTCAAGTTGTGGATTTAAAAGATAACATTAATCATCAACGTACAATGACACCTTTGTTTTTAACCCCTGGATTTCTAATCCCTTGATATTATTGTTGGATCTGATTTTAATAGCTAACATCTCGATGGCAATAATAAATAGATATGCCGATAGTGGACAACCTTGTTTCACTCCTCTTGACAGTTTAAAACTTTCTGAGAAATAGCCATTATTTACTATTTTACACCTAGGGTTACTATACATGATTTTAACCCAATTCATAAGAGATTGTCCAAAATTGAAATGCTCCAGGCATTTATATATAAACCCCAGTCGTACTTTATCAAATGCCTTTTCGATGTCTGTTATGAATAGTAGGCCTGGTTTCCCAGATTTTTCATAGTGTTCTATTGTTTCCAGTGCTTGTCTTTATATTATCTCCAATGTATCACCCATGTAAAAAACCTGTCTGATTTTAGAATGAATGTCAGACAATACCTTTTTTAATTCTATGCGCTATACATTTTGCTAGAATTTTTGCATCACAACACTGAAGTGTAAGGGGCCTCCAATTTTTTTAATGGACTGGATCTTTATATTTTCCTCTTGTATCCTGTTTGGCAGCCCATTCTTGCATAATCAATGCTTGGAATTTTTCAGAATTTGTGGGGTTTTTGTTTGTCCACCCACCTCCTTGAGGATTGACCACACGTTCTCAATGGGATTAAGGTCTGGGGAGTTTCCTGGCCATGGAACTATAATGTCGATGTTTTGTTCCCCGAGCCACTTAGTTATCACTTTTGCCTTATGGCAAGGTGCTCCATCATGCTGGAAAAGGCATTGGTCGTCACCAAACTGTTCTTGGATGGTTGGGAGAAGTTGCTCTCGGAGGATGTGTTGGTACCATTCTTTATTCATGGATGTGTTCTTAGGCAAAAATGTGAGTGAGCCCACTCCCTTGGCTGAGAAGCAACCCCACACATGAATGGTCTCAGGATGCTTTACTGTTGGCGTGACACAGGACTGATGGTAGCGCACACCTTGTCTTCTCCGGACAAGCTTTTTTCCGGATGCCCCCTTACAATCGGAAAGGGGATTCATCAGAGAAAATGACTTTACCCCAGTCCTCAGCAGTCCAATCCCTGTATCTTTTGCAGAATATCAGTCTGTCCCTGATGTTTTTCCTGGAGAGAAGTGGCTTCCTCGCTGCCCTTCTTGACACCAGGCCATCCTCCAAAAGTCTTCGCCTCACTGTGCGTGCAGATGCACTCACACCTGCCTGCTGCCATTCCTGAGCAAGCTCTGCACTGGTGGTGCCCCGATCCCGCAGCTGAATCAACTTTAGGAGACGGTCCTGGTGCTTGCTGGACTTTCTTGGGCACCCTGACGCCTTCTTCACAAGAATTGAACCTCTCTCCTTGAAGTTCTTGATGATCTGATAAATGGTTGATTTAGGTGCAATCTTACTAGCAGCAATATCCTTGTCTTTGAAGCCCTTTTTGTGCAAAGCAATGATGACTGCACGTGTTTCCTTGTAGGTAACCATGGTTAACAGAGGAAGAACAATGATTTCAAGCACCACCCTCCTTTTTAAAGCTTCCAGTCTGTTATTCTAACTCAATCAGTATGACAGAGTGATCTCCAGCCTTGTCCTCGTCAACACTCTCACCTGTGTTTAACGAGAGAATAACTTACATGATGTCTGCTGGTCCTTTTGTGGCAGGGCTGAAATGCAGTGGAAATGTTTTTTGGGGATAATGTTCATTTTCATGGCAAAGAGGGACTTTGCAATTAATTGCAATTCATCTGATCACTCTTCATAACATTCTGGAGTATATGCAAATTGCCATCATAAAAACTGAGGCAGCAGACTTTGTGAAAATGAATGTGTCATTCTCAAAACTTTTGACCACAAATGTATATGTATGTATACGCCACATTGACATTCCACCCCTGGTTAGCCGCTATTGGTTTAAAAAGCCAAAAGTAACACTATCTGCCAATTTAATTGCAATATTGCCCTTGTCTGTCTTTGGCTTACTTGACAAATGTATCATGATTATTTGTATCAATTGGGTGGCCATTGTTTTGCAAACTCCATGGCATGTGCTGCAGCAGTAGGCCTAACAGAAACATTGCAAGACCTATACATTCCTCTCTTCTTAAAGGGGAATTACACAAAAAAGTCTGTTTTTTTCCAGACCTCAAAATTGGTCCTCTGCTATTTTAAGCATTGACTTGGACTTAGAACATCCATTTTCGTTGTTTCTCTATTGAGAGTAAAAAACTGGTTTAAAACAAACAGGGAAAAGAAAACCCAACTGAATTCAGGAAAATACTAAAGATAATTTTATGGGTCCTCCTTAGTTGTTTATTAACCATTATTTTGCCAGGTATATTGACAGAAAACCCAGCTCTTGTACACCAAGGATCCTATATGAAAGCTTAAAAATTTTAGCGACCATGTTACATTTAAAAAAAAGTAGCTCATGCTTGAAAAGGTTGGAGACCTTACGATCCGTGAACCGTACAAGATATTGGTGTCATTATACTCCTTATAGCAGGGATCATCAACTAGATTCAGCCGCAGGCTGATGGTCAGGGGCCCGGAACATAATTAGTAGACTGCAAATTGGAAAGATGGCGCTGACGGAGAAGGGCGACATCTTATGAGTTCCAACCCAACTTTGCTATATAGTGACTTTTATTGTGAGCATCTTTACTTTTTTTTGGTACAGAAAGGTTGTGCTATTATCACATATGACCGCCAAGTACTTCTGGACATCAGATCGACAGTTACTAACCTTGATTTCGACTTCAAATACAACTCAGCTGTTCCCCTGTTCTTACAGGACCTTATCCTTTTGTTCCATGTGCTACCAAAACTCCACAGGCGTAAACGAGGGAGACGAGGTGGAATCCTAGTGAAATTGAGGCGAAGAGAAAACCGAACGGTGCTCCCCTCCGTTCTATTGGCAAATGTCCAGTCACTCGAGAATAAGATGGATGAGCTTAATTTGAGTCTCCTATCATAGACATGAAAAGCTGCAATATTACTGAAACGTGGCTGGATGATGACTCAATTCATGTAGTACTCAGTGGATTCTCCATGCAGTGGCAGGATCGGATGGCGGCTTCGGGGAAAACAATAGGATGCAGTGTGTTTTTCCCCCATAAATAACAACTGGTGTGCTGCTTCAAGTGTGAAGGAAATCTCGAGCTTTTGCTCACCTGATATACAATACCTCATGGTAAGCTGGAGACCCTTTTATCTACCAAGAGCGTTCTCATCTGTAATTATCACAGCAGTCTACATCCTTCCACAAGCCAACACCACTCTGGCACTCAACGAACTGTATGGGGCCATAAACAAACAAGAAACCGCTCACTCAGAGGCAGTGTTTCTGGTGGATGGAGACTTTAACGCAGGGAGTCTTAGTGTTTAGTCCCCTCCTGTACTCCCTGTTCACCCACGACTGCGTGGGTGAACAGGGTCTCCAACACCATCAAGTTTGCTGACGACACGACAGTGGTAGACCTAATCACCAACGGTGATGAGTCAGCCTACAGGGAGGAGGTCAGAGACTTAGATGTGTGGTGCCAGGACAATAACCTCTCCCTCAACATCAGTAAGACCAAGGAGCTGAATGTGCACAATTGGAGAAAGAGGGGACAGTACGTCCACATCGACAGGGCTGTTGTGGAGCGGGTCGAGAGATTTTAAAGGAAAAATCCACGCAAATCCACTCATTCCAATTTACTGTGAGAACAATATTTTTGTGAACCAATGTTTCATTTTGTCGTTATAAGGTTGGTAGCAACGTGAAAATCGTTGTGGAAATCTGTTGCAGCTCAAGTCGACTACAAAACTCACAATGCAATGCTCTCTCTGGGCTGGATGGCTAGCTAGCAAGCAAACGTAGCTACACAATACCAAAGTCAATATCAAAGCATGTGCATTAGCTAGTTAGTGCAGTTTGCTTAGGCAATTTTACAGCAATCAATTTATGAATTTACAATCTCACCATGTTCAACCTGCAGATCAATGTGCCGCACAGAGTGGAGTCTGACATTCGCAACGGCGGCATGCAATGCACCCTGGACTGAAGAGGCAGACAAATAGGAGAAATGTGTTAGACCCTCTGTTAAATTACACATTTCTCAAGGTAGGAATATCGCAAAAAATGTGTATGATAGAGGTTTTCCCGATTATAAAAGTCTTATTCCTATTAACTTCCAGTGTAGTGAGAGCAGCTGTCTCAATGATGTGTCATACCGGCCAAATTTCTGCCTGCTTGAACAGCAATATCTCAGATACACATGATAACAACATGAATTGACCCAGGGAATTGATAGAATATCGCTCAGAAATGCACAAAAACAATATAACATTCAATATGGGTGGATCTTTACTTTAAGTTCCTTGGCATCCACATCACTAAGGACATATCATGGTCCACACCCACCCGCACAGTCGTGAAGCGGGCACGGCAGTGCCTGTTTCCCCTTAGGAGGCTGAAAAGATTTGGCATGGGCCCTCAGGTCTTCAAAAAGTTCTACAGCTGCACCATCACTGCTTGGTATGGCAATTGCACCGCCCTTAACCGCAAAGCTCAACAAAGGGTGATGTGAACAGAACAGTAAGTACATTACTGGGGCTGAGCTCCCTGCCATCCAGGACCTCTATATCAGGCGGTGTCAGAGGAAGGCCTGAAAAATTGCCAAAGACTCCAGCCACCCAAGCCATAGACTGTTCACTCTGCTACCGTCTGGCAAACGGTACCGGAGCATCGGCTCTCAGACCAACAGGCTCCGAGACAGCTTCTACCCCCAGGCCATAAGACTGCTAAATAGTCAATTAATGGTACCCAAACTATCTGCAATGACTTTATCTTGCACTGATCCTACGCACACTCACTAGACTTTATATACACACCATATACACTATCACTCCCACACAAATCCCTCACACATTCAAACAATACATACGCACACGCATAACACATGCATACAACACAAACAAACATACATGCACACTCCTACACACACTTTTACATTCTTCATTTGCTACTGCTACTTTTCTTTATTTTACTCTTATGATCTAGCCGAATGCCTAGTCACTTTACCCTGCTTTCATGTACATATCTACTTCAAGTACCTCTCTGCACATTGATCTGGTACTGGTATGCCCTGTATATAGATCCATTTTTGTATTTTATTCCTCTTGTGTTTAGTAACTTTTTTTAATTTCTTATAATTCTTTTTAAACTCCATCATCGTGAAAGGTTCGTAAGCAAGCATTTCACGGTTAAGTCTACACCAGTTGTATTTGGAGCATGTGTTAAATAAAATGTTATTTGAATTGACCGAAAGAAGCCCAAATGGAAATCATATCTGACTAAAACATAATCATTTCAAACCATGCTTACATTTAGTATATGATCACATATATGCGTGGGAATACTATGGAACAGATTTTCAAAATTAGTCACTTGGAGCTGATTTGCTCCCCCCCCCCCCTCAAACAAATAAGTCAATAATTGAATATATTTTTTGCTCAGAAAACTTGGAGCCAAATAAAATCAACCAGTTGGCGAGCTCTAACATATGGAGTATGTCTAGATGGGTTCTCTGCTAATTCTGAAGTTCTGATACATTTTATGAGCACCACCAAGACGGTGAACGTTAAATGGATTCAAAGGGAACTCCCTCTGCTGGTGAATATGCAAATATGTTAATTTCTATATGTGTAATGGGTCATATCATTAAAATGACCAGAGAGCCCACTCTGGAAATTTGTTTGAAAAGTATAAAAATAAGCAAAATCAAAAAGGGTAGTTATGTTGAATAAATGTGAAAATGTTTATTTCAGAATTTAGACATACTCCATATGCTAGACGTTTCCCAACCCTTATCCTCGAGTACCCCCAACAGTACACATTTTTATTGTAACCCTGGGCAAGCACACCCGATTCAACTTGTCAACTAATCATCAAGCTCTGAATGAAGTGTGTTTGTCCAGGACTACAACAAAAATGTGTACTATTGGGGGTACTCGAGTACCAGGGTTGGGAAACACTGTGCTAGAGCACACTATAAGGAGTATAATGTTGGGCTGAGAATATTTTATATTCCAAAAATGTTTTACTCACATTTTCTCCTCCGCTCTTCACTGAATGTGCTGCCATAGAAATAGAATGAAGAGAACTGGCATCCCCATTCAAGTCAATGAAGGCATAATGGGTAGACTGGCGGCCATTATTCATTTAAGTTATTTTATTTTCATGAAGGTCTTCTTCCATAACTGTCAGTTATACGTTAATTGTGCCAGCCCTAGTATAATGACACCAAAATGTTGTCGTGTATAGCTCTAAAAAGGGCCTAAAATCGTCACTTTCAATATGATTCTCACATTTTTGTGATTTAAAAAGCATGTGAAACATCCTTCCTCTCAATTAAGTTTCTATGTGAGAGTTGCCAGAACAATCTGAGATACCAAAAATATGTTCCACTGGCTTGGAATCGCCCTGTTTTTACTTCCGCCAGCTACTTGGCTCTCACTTCAGTTTGCACGGTTGCCAACTGTGGCTGGCTGTCCGGTCTTGACTTTTCCAACGCTGGACTGCTGTACATGCATACGGATTAATGAAAACAATGCCCTCCCTGCCCTTCCCTCCTGACAGGGAAACCCAAACAGAGGGAATGAGATTCCCTCCGCCCTGAGCTGCTGCTTAAAAGAGCTGACGACATGGCTTTCAAGTGATGATTTCCACATTGGGCTCCTTTTTGATTCTACACTGAACAAAAATATAAACGCAACATGCAACAATTTCAAAGATTTTACTGAGTTCACAGTTCATATAAGGAAATCAGTCAATAGTTAATATAAATTAATTAATTAGGGCTCCCGAGTGGCGCAGCGGTCTAAGGCACTGCATCTCAGTGCTAGAGGCGTCACTACAGACCCTGGTTCGACTCTGGTGATTGGGAGTCCCATTGGGCGGCGCACAATTGGCCCAGTGTCGTCCGGGTTTGGCCGGGGTAGGCCGTAATTGTAAATAAGAATTTGTTCTTAACTGACTTGCTTAGTTAAATAAAAATAATCTATGGATACCACATGACTGGGAGTACAGATATGCATCTGTTGGTCACAGATGCATAAAAAAAAAAAGTAGGGGCGTGGATCAGAACCTCGCTCAATGGGTAACATGTCTGGTGAGTATGCAGGCCATGGAAGAACTGGGATATTTTCAGCTTCCAGGAATTGTGTACAGATCCTTGCGACATGTGGCTGTACATTATCATGCTGTGATTGCGGTGGATGAATTGCACGATAATGGGCCTCAGGATCTCGTCACAGTATCTCTGTGCATTCAAATTGCAATTGATAAAATGCAATTGTGTTCATTGTCTGTAGTTTATGCCTGCACATACCATGACCCCACCGCCACCATGGGGCACTCTGTTCACATCGTTGACATCAGCAAACCGCTCGCCCACACACGTGGTCTGCGATTGTGAGGCCGGTTGGACGTATTGCCAAATTCTCTAAAACGTTGGAGGTGGCTTATGGTAGGGAAATTATTATTCAATTCTCTGGCAACAGCTCTGGTGGTCATTCTTGCAGTCAGCATGCAAATTGCATGCTCCCGCAACATGAGACATCTGTGGCATTGTGTTATGACAAAACTGCACATTTTAGAGTGGGCTTTTATTGTCCCCATCACAAGTGCACCTGCGTAATGATCATGCTGTTTAATCAGCTTCTTGATATGCCACACCTGTCAGGTGGATGGATTATTTTGGCAAAGGAGAAATGCTCACTAACAGGGATGTAAACAAATTTGAGAAGCTTTTTGTGCCTATAGTACATTTCTGGGATCTTTTATTTCAGCTAATGAAACATGGGAACAACACTACATTGTGTTTATTTTTGTTCAGTGTAGATAAAGTTCAAGTGTCCAGTCAATAGTTTCCTATTTCTCTCCTGTCTGTCTGAATGTAGTTACTTAGTCTTGTCCTCTTAACATCGACTCTGCCATTTGTATTCCTGCACTCGTCTTTCACCCAATGCTAAGCCCAGGGTTCATTACTTCGACCAAAACGCAGTAATGCAACACTTTTTTATTTTTTTTATTGGTCGCAAGGGTGCCAGTGAAAATAATGTACCTGGTCATGTTAGTTTTTGGTTCACGATTTCCTTTTTATTTAAATGTTTATTCATGATTTATTCAAACAGTAATGTGCAATTAACCAAAAATATTCCAACTTTCTGAAGAGGCAATAATGGCACAGGAATGCCCCTGTCTGTGTGTGTCAGGGCTCGAGATACAGGGGAGGTTTTGGAAACCCTCCGCCCCCGTCAGTGGTCCGCTTGGGCCAGTGAAATAATTTATTGTAATGCTATTTTTAATCTAGGCTATATAATTGATAACAGATGGATTCCCAAAGCTGTTATGTTAATTACTTATCATGCGCGCTGCACAGATAATCTGTCGGGCAGAGACAGCGCGAAACTCTCAAACAGCTGGTTGTTGCGTGGAGCGAACACCAACCACGGTAGGGGTATGAAAGATGTTCCAAGTGATATCTACCAGTAAATGCGAAGGCAAGAATGGGTATGCAAACCAGGTGTTTAAAAAGTTCAAAATCTTGATTGAATATTTGCGATGTTCAGTCATCATGGAATAACCTACCTTAGAAATCGGACATTTCCTCTAGGCTGGTCCTTGAAGTTATGGTAGCCGACGTTTACTGCTCCAATATAGTTATTCCGTGATTTCATTTCTGATCCGTTTTTGGAGATGTAGGCGCTTCCGTTTGTTTCCCGCCGTTTCAACTGAAGGGTGTTGCGGTAAAACCGTGTGTGGTTATTATAAGCAAGACAACATCGAATGTTTGCTTCAACTTGGTTTTCCATACAAAGCGTTACATTACAAAGGGAACCAGGTTTTTGGTCTCTTTCTCGTTTTAAAACATTTTACAGTAACCCCTCAATAACTCTTACACGTCTCAAATGGTGAGAATGACTAGCTTCCACATGGACAGACTTCATTAGAATGTCAATGAATAATGCTATTGGGTAGGCCTATTACAATTCATTTCGTAGTGGTAATTAGGCTTGGGCGGTATACCGTATACCAGGGTATTTGGAAAAAGCCACGCGTTGGTTTTTCCAATACCGTCAATATTTATTTGAAGTTTTTTTTAAATATACATTTGAATATTTCTAGCTACTTTTTAAGTAAATACCTGCAGTCAACATTTCACCTGTCACATTATTATGTAGCTTACGGTAGTCCCCAGTCACGTGGTGTTTGTTTACAAGCACACAACGACAAGAGACCAGAGCCTTGTGAGTCCCTCACTGTCATGCAGCATGCGCCAGGTGATCTAATTACAGCATGCAATTCACAAGCTAGATATCTTATAACTATGAAGTTAACGGTCTAAAATGTGCTAAATGGTCTGCAGTTGTGCATTTGGTTTGCCAATTTAGTAGCTAGTTGGCTAAGTGGTTAGCTTCTTACAAAATCAAGCATTCGCTTGGTAACAGCAGAGAATCCCTTCCTGTAAGTCGCTCTGGATAAGAGCGTCTGCTAAATGACTTTACATGTAAATGGATCAAGAGCCTTGCTGGCAAAAATTAGTTTATTTGTTTTGTGCGTGCAGCAAACTGTGAGTAGCATTTTTGAGTTACTTGTATAGTTTAGGTCAGAAACTGTTCAAAATGCTCGCGATGCTCTCATTAGCATTTAGTTAGCATTCTCTATGAGGATTCCTTAGTGCTTGTTAGCATTGTGTTAGCATTCTGGTTGGTGACGTTTTTTGGGCTTTGAATATTAGTACTTTATAAATACATGCAGTCAACTTGTGCACTAGGTAATAGATAAAGCAGATCGTGTTCATTTCGCCCTTTAGATAATGTATCATTATGAAGCTTTTTTATTATGAAGCTTACCGGTACTAGTTTCCCAAAACAGCAGTTTGAAACAGTCACGTGTGTTTGTTTACAAAGAAGAACGAGCAAAATGGGAGCTTCGTGAGGTGAGTCTCTCCTGCAGCGCAACTTAAGTGAGGTGATCACTTTACACTTGTATAAAATTCACAGCTAATTTTTTCCAGCTATATATCTTATAACTATTGTTATCTAAGATGTGCCATATAAATTCTCTCCAGCTGGGTTTTGCTAACGTTAGCTTGCAAGATCAAGCTTCTTGGTAACAGCAGCAGAGACAATTCCCTGCTGCGTAATATTTGTCCTGTGCGTGCTGCAAACTGCGTTTAGAGATACTTGCATAACTTTATGAGCTGGGTTGTCTGTCCTAGTAGTAAATGTTTGCATGCACTCGTTAGCATTGACCTAGCATCCGATATGTGAATTCCTTAGTAATTGTTAACATTCTGGTAAGTGATGTGTTTTGGGGCTTTTTTTTACAAACAAATAAATATAAATAGCGCCCCTTGTGTATCCCGGGATGGTATGGAATTCTGGATACCGCCCAACCCTAGTGATAATGCATATTTTTTTGCATACATTTTTTTTTTTTCTTTCTTTCTTCTATATGCTATTACAACAATTAAATATAAAATGTAAGTGCTTGAATAAGTCCTTGAATTTGACTTTCCAATGTATGTATGAACCCTGTATAGGCTAATTGCTCAGCCCACAAATGAAAGATAAAATCACCTCCTATTGAAATTATGCACGCATCATCTGTGTTCCTGTCAGATCTTGACCCGGGCCAGTATTATATATTTTTCGTTTGGCCCAGTAACTTTCAGTTGGCACTGGCCCAGTGTGCCATTGGCAAATTTACCTGAATGTCGAGCCCTGCTGTGTGCGGTGCGCCTAGGGCTTAACAAGCCCGAATCCTAGGTGATGAAACGTGTCACAGCAGCTGCCTGCAAATTGCATGTCCAGAAAAATACAAAAAAACATAATTCACACGAGTGCCTTTCTAATGAAATGATCATTGACGTGTTGTAGTGAATCGTGCTTGCAGTTCTGTGTCCGATGAGGAAGTAAATAGCCTGTTGTGTTCCTCTGCATGGGTGCTCTGTTGATCGAGGGTCAGCTGAAAACAAAGGCTTCATTTTGTTTTAGAGGATGTTTGGTCTACATAGCTCTTAAGTCCCTGTGTCTTGACAAATGCCACTTTTTGTACTCAAGCTCTTCAAAGATGATGCTACTTAAAGGGAGCCATTTTGGTGACCTGTTTCTACTGAGCACACAGAGAAGCTGACTATTTAGTTCTACAGTTTTGTTTACCCAACATTAAGGACATCATCTCTGACTACATTGTCAACACATATTAACTGTCAAGACTCAGAATTTCTTTAAAATGTGCATTTCATTACCACCCATGGCATGAGGTAGGTTATCTTCATCTTTCTTATTTTTCCTTCCTCAATTTGAGCCAAATATAAACGCAGGGTACTCAGATGAGTCATGCTAAGATATACATATTTTTTACTAAAAAAATAAATAAATCCAACCTTAATGGCTTTAATTGCTGGTTTCAGTTTAGCAGTAATAATGGCCATACATTGTTGAGAAGCTCTTCTCAAAAGTCTGCCACATAGAAGTGTAAGTATTGTTTGTTTCGCAGGGCTTTCTTTTCTTAGTAGGTAGGCTAAGTCGTGGTGCAGAAGAGGCGGTGCTAATCGTCGTCACCATAATGAGTTGTTTTTGTAAACGTGTCAAGAACATTGAGTCATGTTCTTGTAAACTTGTTCTTCAGTTGACATGTGTAGGCTATTCAGTCAGTCACTGAATCAGTCTTTTCACTGAAGTTTTGCAATGTGGATTGAGAAACAATTGAGAAACAGCTCTACAAAGATGCTTTGAATGCTGATTTCTTACATTTGAAAACCAAACTTTTTGTTCATTCTATGTAAATAATATTGGTGGAATAAGGGCTGATACGATATGTTGGTAAAAGCTAAAAATAGGCTAAAATTGGCTTGTTCAACATGTACATCATTCTGGTTCTACCATCAACACACTCCTTACCCTCAGTTTTATTTGTCAAGTTATCTTTCACATGACGTTCTTTCACACAACAAGGACAGACAATTCTGGTGGGACTCAATGTGACGATCGATGTGTTTTCTTTCCCATTATCACAGCAACACTTTTCTCTGCTCTTGTCGCGTTGTGTGTTTGCTTTTTATATGCACTGCTCCTAAACCTGTGAGTGCTGCTATTTTACAGTTAGTGGTGTTGAAGGGTTTGCAGCTGTTTGGTCCTCTCGTCCCTGTGGCTTGATTGAAAGGCTCTCTGGATAAGACACTCTCTCTTATACTCCACAGCCCCCTCTTTGCTTCCTTGCTCCAGCCTCAGTTAACCTCCCATAAGAGAGGAGCCCAATTAGCTTCTATCAAAAAGCAGCTGGACTAGAATCCCATCAGTGAAAATGACCACTGCTCTACTGTATAATTAATTAATTTTCTCCCTAAAACGGCTCTACTTTTGATTACGGCTTTGTAGCCTTTTGGGCTCTTTTGTGGAAAAAGTGACTGGTATCGGAATGTAATCATGGATGTGCTCCACCATAATCTCTGGGAAATTGTTTTGTGTGGGGAAATTTGCGTGGCATTCGGACACCCACCGGTCCAGCTCTCTCTTTTCTGTGCATCTCTTTCTCTCACATTTGTGTCCCTCTTTTTCTTTCTTTTTTTTTCTCTCTTTCTCGCTCTCGGTTCCACATGGTGGCTGTGGTCCGTCCTGGCTTTTTCCAGTGAATGGGCCCCGTATGGAGTTCTGCTCTGCCTACCTCTCCCTCTTCCGCCACTGTGCTGCACAGTAATTGCAGAGTAATTTCTACCCTTTAAAAAACACAAGCAGATATAAAAACATTGTATTCCTCTGTCTTGTACATATGGTTTCCCATTCTTTGATGCCTGCAGTGTATCTGTCTTCGCATCTTTCTCTCGTGTCTTCTAGTAGCTCTTTATATATCAGTCAACAATGCACGCATATGCGTATGCACACACAAACACACACCTGCAGGCACATCAAATTAACACAGCCAGGTGTTTTATAGGCTGACCTCAGCAGCTGCTTGGGCTGGCCAGGCTGAGGAGGGGAGACTGTGAGAGGTGCCAGAGAAACAAGCAGGGCCTTTATTACCCTACATGAGCACAAACCCTAATGACTAATTGATTGGGTTGTAATGGCCTGCTGCATTACTGCGGAGCCCAAGCCCTGTTGCCTTGGCAGTTCAGTCAGTCAGCTCCAGGTCTGTTGTCGTTAATGGGCTGTAGCCTCACCGGTGAGAAATGGACCCCAACCCTTCCAGGGCTCAGCTGAGAATACCCGTGCCTGATCTATAGATGGTTTGTGTGCACAGAGAGACTTGTTTCTTTAAAAGATGGGCTTCTCTGGCTTCCCACAGTTAAATAATGGGAAATCCTGTCTGGTTAAAGGAATACTTTGGGATTTTGACAACATTCATAGATAAAGGGCGTCATTGCCAAAATCCCAAAGTATCTCTTTAATTTGGTCAGCATTGCAGTGCATTTGTCTGTTTGGTTTCTTCAGTTACTGTGGTCTGACATTTTCAGAGGCTTCTTTAACCCATACTAGATTGACTCATCTGGTGTTTCCATAGCATCGAATGAAATCAGCAGTGTAATTACCAAACTGTGCTGGGAAAGGTGAGGTCATAGATTTGAATGTAAGAGTCCCTACTATTAACGGATGAGGGGTGTGTTAATGAATCTTGTCTTGTGCAAACCCTACACACACCTGTGTCATCTCCCTTGTTTAATTCTCTGTCCCCTGACATCTTTCATAGGGACGAGGCCTTTGTTGGCTCCTCTAGCTGTTCCATTAATTAGGGGTTTGTAAACAAATGGGATTTGCTCTCTTCCGGTGCCTATGCAAGAGTACTGCATGTGTTGTGTGTACCTACCGAGCCTCTGTGTATAGATGTAGGCCTAATGTTGTCATTATTAGTCTGGTAAATCGGAGCCTTTTTAGCATGAATAACATTTGTTCACCTGTGAATCTCTATATGTGACTCGTTTCGGGAAACTAGGTGGATGTCGCACGTCACTACTTTACAGGAGAGACATTTGGACGTAAACATAAAAAAAAAACACAAAAAAAAACAGATGCCTTCTGGAACGTGAACTTTCATGTACCTTATTAACAAACTAGTATTCCATCCATAAATTACGAGCCTAGTTGGTTTAGCCATGGAAAAAGACAGTAACCTTCCCACTAGCCATGATTGGCTGAGATAATGGATGGGCTGGACATGCCAGGAGATGAGTTTGGATTGGTTTGCCATGTAGCATGCTTCTGTCTACAACGTGAGCTGTTCAGTATGTGTTGATAGTCCTTTCTACCACGCCGTTTTTGAAAGATATAAAATTAGCCATCGAGAACTACAACGTTTTTTGCTACTTTTCTCAACATTGATGCCCTGAATTTAGCAGGCGCTATCGACAGATCAGTTGAAAAAAGTGATGGGCTACTTTCTGCACACACCACGGTCAGTGTGAACTGGAGTGACTTGACACAACGCTGGCCAAACAAGATGTAGTTAAATGGTTCTAGTCTGCCGTGAAGCGTTCATTCATGTATACGGGTAAGAGTCTAGCTACATTTTGAGATATACGTTTCAAATTTTGTCAGTTGTTTTTATTGCAAGTTAAAGCGTACTGTTAGTTAGCTAACGTTAGCTTGCTGGCTCGCTAGCTAACGTTACGTGTATGATCTGTGTAGTAATATTGTTCTAATCAGAAAACCATTTGCATTGTTAGTTATAGCCTAATGTTAGCTAGCTAACATTGAACCTAGTTTGTTAGCTTTAGCTACCTGCAGATTCATACTACAGCTAAGACAATGTTTGTATTGGTATTAGTATGAGTTGGGATTATGCCGGTTCATTGTTTGGCTAGCTACCTAGTTAGCTACATGTCTTAACAAAAGACTCCACTTCGGCCGGATTATTACATGATCCATCCACTTAGCTAGATGTGGCAGGGGGTGGTTATAGCATTTCCTTCACATGACCCATCAATTTAGACAAGTGTGTCAGGTAAGCGTCGTCTAATAATTATAAAATATTTATAAAATATTTTTATCTGGACACTTTGTTTTTTATAATGCTACGATGCAACTCCCGAGTGGCGCAGTGGTCTAAGGCACTGCATCGCAGTGCTAGCTGTGCCACTAGAAATCCTGGTTTGAATCCAGGCTCTGTCGTAGCTGGCCGCGACCGGGAGACCCATGGGGCGGCGCACAATTGGCCCAGCGTCGTCCAGGGTAGGGGAGGGAATGGCCGGCAGGGGATGTAGCTCAGTTGGTAGAGCATGGCGTTTGCAACGCCAGGGTTGTGGGTTCGATAAAATAATGTATGCGCTAACTGTAAGTCGCTCTGGATAAGAGCGTCTGCTAAATGACTAAAATGTAAATGTAAATGCAAGTAACCATTTCAGTGTACCGTTTACACCTTCTGTATCCTGTGCATGTGACATAAACTTTATTTGATATAGCGTGTGTTTACCACATGGCCTCACCTGAATCCTTCAAGAGATGGGTGGGGCTAAGGCTTAAGAGGGTGTGAACGATGCTGAATGGGTGTAGACAAAGAAGAGCTCTCCAGTAGGTGTACCAAAACATTCAAGGACCATTTTCTCAAAAGTGGGGTTACAAGTTTATCAACATTCAAAGGAGAATTACTTCCCCATTGTTCCTCAACTGTAGTGTATGACATGTTCTAGCTCTGAGTCTGTACTTTTATCCAATGTAAAAAACACTATTTAAAATTTTGCTACATAAGACCCAATTGAGGCGGTCAGTCATTAGATGAGCAGATAATGAAATGTCCTGTTTATGTGTGGACGTTTAATTACTAGCCATGCAAACAAGTATATTTTTTGCATACGTTAGAAACACATTCAGAGATTACTGCTTATTCTATTGTTTGTACACTGTGTAGCCTATATACGCATTGAAGATTTTATTAACGCTGTAATATTGAGAAGTGAGAACCAAGCCTATAAACAATTGCCTTCCAGCATGAAATTCATGCTTGTATTTGTTTTACTTTTTCAGTCTATTGAATGGGTGGTTATGGTGTATTGAAAATTCCACTATTGGCTAAAGACAAAACGGGAGAGAGTAAAATTAGTCTGGCTAGAGATGTCTGGGAAGAGAATGGCCATCAATTTAGATTTTCTCTGCCTCTCTACTAGAGGCTCAGCCAATGGAAAAGTTCTGGAACTCTCACCTATTATCCAGACCGGAGTTGGACTGTTCAGAGAGAGCGAGGCAGCGTGAGTATGGAGCGTTGAGAGCCAGTGGGGTTGTGGAGGTGCGGTTTATGTACCTGGGGTCACTGACTACTTTTGTGGTCTGGAATTTTGCATAGGAAGTCAAATCACTTGGCTAGTGCTAGCCTTTGCCAAGTCCCCAACAACTGGATGTTCCGGTTTTCAGGGAAAATGAAAAGCGAGCCTGTGACACGGCTTCCGCTTTTGGATGTTAACAAGGCGACACTCGATCTTAACTCCTCCTCCAAATTTACTGGATTGGTTGAACAGTGCAGAAGAGAACCTCCCACAACAGTTTTTATTTTCTTCTCGTCAAGACCAGTATGTAGGGGATCTAGTTTCAGGCGGTTGTTTTACTCCTGCTACGTTAGGTTAGGCTAGCGCAGAGGGGTGAATGGAAATAAACGGTGGAAAATCACCAGCTCCTTTGTAGGCCACTGTCACTTGCATGACTCCCTTCACTCTAAGACCAGTGATATATGACCTAGCTTGTTTGCTAAACACAGGTGTAGTTATACATTTAAGTGTTTCATTGACACACTTCCCTAGATTGAATTGTCTATCAACCAAACCCATGTTTTGAATAATTGTTGCTGTTATTCAGATATTAGCTAGTAGTTTCCAAGCGTCGTACACCACCTCACTCCCCTGGTAATTCTGCCTTGCTCTCTGGAATCCTGTTATTGTAGTCTAATCATATTTATTAATGGAATCAGGCCCTCCACCCTGATCCCCTGACTGGCTGGAACCACACGTTCATGTAGTCTGTTTATAAATGGCCAGAAGAAGGAATCCATCTTGCAGGTGAATTCCCATAGTGGCCCTCTACTCAGTATTCCATTATGGTCCCAGCCCAGCTGCTCATTTAAACTGGACTCCTGATAGAGGTGTGTGTGTGTGTGTGTGTGTACTGCTGATTCAAGCTCCCTTGAGTGCCACACATTTCCCACACAGCCCTGGCCCTCCGTCTTGTGTGTGTTTTTTTTATTTTGCTCTCGGGTGTGCACATCTGCTCGCTCACATCTGTACTTCCTCGAGCTGAATTTGTGTGTGTGTCACAAAGAACCTCTAACCCATTTGGCTTATACTCCTGGGTGTCTGTCTCTGTAGTCTGTACACAGGCCTACTGTATTTCAATGTGTCTGCATCTGCGGCTGACTGATTTCACATCCTCTTGTACTCCTGTGGCATCTGGACCTCTCCTCAATTGTGTCTGAGCAGCAGTGGGAGAGTGTCTTTCTGCCTGGAGCCTCACCAGTACAAATAGGACTTTGTTCGGTTCACACACATGCTTAGCCTTGCATTGAAGCAGTGAGCATATTGGGTTCCCCAGCATATTGTGCTCCTGGAGGGCCTGTCGTCTCCCCAGATTAAGCCAGCCTGTTTCTCCCCTTCATACTGGAGAGTGAGTTTTATATTACAGTGGGCGCAGGCCAGGCCAGGCCGGGCTGTCATCACCATTCCTTCCCCACCCAGGGATTAGTCTGCGGTTGGTTGTGTTGTGTGTTGGCAGCATCCTCCTCCATGGCAGGCATGGCAATACTAACCAGACCTCTACGGCCAAAGCCACTGCCTGCTGGACAGGGATTCTATATTGTCCCCCTCAGTGATGATTGGGATCCAAATGGAATTTGTCATCTGTTTTTAGCTTTTCAAAATCAGAATATAGATAATGGTGAACCGTTCAAGTCTTTTGTTCTCCCTCCATCAAAGCAACAGTAATATGCTGTGTTTAATTGTCTCAGCAGGGGAGAAATCGATCTAGAACACATCTATAAAAAGGCTTATATTGCCATAGAGATGGAAGCATGTAGCCTAGGATACTAGTGTTGAGGGATTGAGTCTGTTTGAGGTCTGTTCGATTTATAAAAAAATAATCACGGTTTTCAATGTTTTAAAAATACAAACATTAAATGCATTATGTGGGTTGAATGCTGTAACACAGAATAAAACAATTAATAAAAGTCCCATGGTGGTAGTGACTGCCCATTACTGCTTATCACTTATTAACCATTTATTTACTTCAATACACTCTTTAAGTTGTTGGCTATATTAGCCTACATTTGTTTTCTTTGACTTTTTCATTCCAAGTCATCTCATCTCTATAGAGCTGCTGCCTATGCTGTCTGACAATTACTATTTTAGTAGTTCTTCAAAGTAAATAAGGCATACTTTTATCACTGCTGAATACCAACTATCAATCACTTGGATCATGTATTTTCAGGTAGAGATGACTCGTGAAGCAACTGCTCTCGATCACGAGTCTTCTGTCTCTTCTCTCCCTGTCCGTGTCTGCCCCACACAGACTGGACAAGTAGATGCGCAATTGATTATGGTCATTGTACTTAATTACCACGTTTTCTGCACTAAACTGTGTAGAACATTGGCCTTTTGGAAACTAAAACTCGCTACTATATCGCACAGTTCGGGCTTGATCTGATTTCTCTAGAGAAACTGCACGTTGAGCTCACAGAAGAAGAAAAAACACGAAAGGAAATTCAAATAATTGATCCAACGTGGTCAATTACTTGTTTAAAAAATGAAAAAAAATAACATTTTGCTTAATCACTCAGCACTACTACACAGCCACTGTATAAGGTGTATATCAAGCTTTCTGCTATGTAGGAAGGAGCATTCGGGCTACATCTCTCCGCAACATACAGTGAAGGTCTTTTCCCCCTCTCTTACCTACACTTTATTCATCTGGCTTTTGCCGGCGAGCCTCACATAATTAATTGCTCTGGAAGTCCTTGAACCAGTAGATTGACTTGTGGGTGTGTATACAATTATTATAGAAATGACATTGAGGCAGCAGTGGCCGTAGCCAGATATGATTGAAACTGGGAGGTGGAGGAGTGTTTGCCCGGGTGGGTGTCGCAAACACTCAGTGAAAAACATAATTTGTTTTTAATGATGTCTCATTTGGAAAGGGCGTCTGAGGAGCTGCCTTTTTTTGTTTTGTGTGTGTGTGTTTTAAAATATGTAGACCTACGCTGCGATTCACAATCCGATGGTTCCTTGTGTCTTTTCTCTGGATGAGGTCCACAGTTGGAGGAAATCTCAGGAGAGTGGTTTTGATTCTACTCTGAGTGCTCTCTCCCTAAAAACGAGACACACTGCGACAGCCTTTCACTAGCTCACAGAACTGGTCTTTTGTGTGTGGCTATTGATCTAATGCCTTTGATCTACTTGTGTAAGAGTTGAGAGAAGTGGTAACACACACTCTGTGCAGTCCAGGTGGATTCCATGGAGACCAGACTTTCCTAAGGCCCTCAGTGCTGCAGTGCGCTCTGGCAACCTGTTCCAGTCACACAGAAGCTGGGGTAGTAGCATGGTTATCTGGGTAGTACCATGGTTAAGGACAGTTCAGGCACATCAGGTTTAGGGTTGCAAAACTACCGGTAATTTACCAAAGTTACCAGAACTTTCAGTAATTTTGGTAATTAACAGTTAATCTATGGCAATTTATGATAACTTTGGTAATTTATACTTGAAAGTATTCATATAAAGTATTAATGTTTTATATCAAGGTAGGTCGTCGAAGGAGGAGGTCGTCGGGTAAGCTTGGCGTCGGGTAAGCTTGGCTTTATACATAGCTTGGGCTTTGTCGAGTAAGGCTTAAACTATGTATTTAGATTGTAGTTAGGTATTGTAGGTAGTTATCGTGGGTTGTTGTATGTAATTATTGTAGGTTAGTATTGTATTCGGCTGTGCCGGTGTAGCACGAGCTAGCTAGCTAACCCACCACCTGGACTAGCTGGCGAGTAGCTATTAGCAACGGTATAGTTGTTTCACGCCTGAGAGTGCCTGTAATTACGCCAGCTGGCTGCCTACAATAATTACATACAATAATTGCCTACCATTCAGCTGTTTTCTAACCTCATTGTCTGAACCGTTAACGTTAGGTAGCAAGTGGCTACTGTGCTTGAAATTTAGCTAGCTTGTTGCTACCTGGATAGCTACTAGTAAACAATAGCTGGAACGACCGAGCGAACAGACGCGAACTGGCTGAGTCAATTCAGTGGCTAGCTTTGCACTTGGCTAGCTAACAGTAGCTGCTAGGGGTAAGTCATAACCTACATTAGTGTTTATTTTTTTATTTTTACATATTGATAGCCCGAGTCGTTCAAGGAATTCGGGACATGGGTGACTAGTTAACGTTAGTTTGGCTCTGTGTGTTCGTGCCGTGAAAGGAGGGGTTCTTTGTCTGAAAGCAATGGCTAGCTAGTTTGCTAACTATTCTAGCTAACTAACTGGCTGAATAAGTTGACGACGGACTCGCTCAAGCTGTCGGGACTAACCCACAACGTTAGACACGGACACGAACGATCTGCTTGCGTGTTGATACACTGGTGGTTTGTTGTGGCCGAGTATTGGCGCTAAACCGTGTTGTTGGAGTCCGGCATGCTAGCTGGCTGTGGCGTCTTATGACGAGGTGGCCGGATGATTTTCACGGAATAATACTGCACCTAGTTAGCTAGCTGAATAAACTAAGTTAGTCTATTCCTAGAAAACATTGAACCGCTGTAGTTTACAACAATTATAGTTTCTGAGGTGGAAGTTGGGAGAATTATATTTGGGAGTTGTGGTGAGGGAGGCCCCGCTCTCTCCTTTCCCAGATGTTTAGTTCATTTCATTCCGATCTCCTCTGCATTATTGTAGCCATCTGCTACAGCCTGTCAACTATGCCTCTGCCTATCCCTGTTCTCTCCTCCCCGCACAGGCTACACAAACGCCTCACACCGCGTGGCTGCTGCCTCTCTAACCTGGTGGTCCCTGAACGCACCTCCCACGTGGAGTTCCAGGTCTCAGGCAGCCTCTGGAACTGCCGTTCTGCTGCCAACAAGGCAGAGTTCATCTCAGCCTATGCTACCCTCCAGTCCCTCGACTTCTTGGCGCTGACGGAAACATGGATTACCACTGAAAACACTGCTACTCCTGCTGCTCTCTCCTCGTCTGACCATGTGTTCTCGCATACCCCGAGAGCATCTGGTCAGCGGGGTAGTGGCACAGGAATCCTCATCTCTCCCAAGTGGACATTCTCAATTTTTCCCCTGACCCATCTGTCTATCTCCTCATTTGAATTCCATGCTGTCACAGTCACTAGCCCATTTAAGCTTAATATCCTTGTCATCTATCGCCCTCCAGGTTCCCTTGGAGAGTTCATCAATGAGCTTGACGCCTTGATAAGTTCCTTTCCTGAGGATGGCTCACCCCTCACAGTTCTGGGGGATTTCAAACTCCCTACGTCTACATTTGACTCATTTCTCTCTGCCTCCTTCTTTCCACTCCTCTCCTCTTTTGACCTCACCCTCTCACTGTCCCCCCCTACTCACAAGGCAGGCAATACGCTTGACCTCATCTTTACTAGATGCTGTTGTTCTACTAATCTCACTGCAACTCCCCTCCAAGTCTCCGACCACTACTTTGTATCCTTTTCTCTCTCCCTCTCCTCCAACACTACTCACTCTGCCCCTACACAGATGGTAATGCGCCGTCGCAACCTTCGCTCTCTCTCCCGCTACTCTCTCCTCTTCCATCCTATCATCTCTTCCCTCTGCTCAATCCTTCTCCCTCCAATCTCCTGATTCTGCCTCCTCAACCCTCCTCTCCTCCCTTTCTGCATTCTTTGACTCTCTATGTCCCCTATCCTCCCGGCCGGCTCGGTCCTCCCCTCCAGCTCCGTGGCTTGATGACTCATTGCGAGCTCACAGAACAGAGCTCCGGGCAGCTGAGCGGAAATGGAAGAACTAGACTCCCTGCCGACCTGGCATCTTTTCACTCCCTCCTCTCTACATTTTCTTCATCTGTTTCTGCTGCTAAAGCCACTTTCTACCACTCTAAATTCCAAGCATCTGCCTCTAACCCTAGGAAGCTCTTTGCCACATTCTCCTCCCTGCTGAATCCCCCCTCCCTCTCTGTGGATGACTTCGTCAACCATTTTGAAAAGAAGGTTGACGACATCCGATCCTCGTTTGTTAAGTCAAATGACACTGCTGGTCCTGCTCACACTGCCCTACCCTATGCTTTGACTTCTTTCTCCCCTCTCTCTCCAGATAAAATCTTGCGACTTGTGACGGCAGGCCGCCCAACAACCTGCCCGCTTGACCCTATCCCCTCCTCTCTTCTCCAGACCATCTCCGGTGACCTTCTCCCTTACCTCACCTCGCTGAGCAACTCATCCTTGACCGCTGGCTATGTCCCTTCCGTCTTCAAGAGAGCGAGAGTTGCACCCCTTCTCAAAAAACCAACACTCGATCCCTCTGATGTCAACAACTACAGACCAGTATCCCTTCTTTCTTTTCTCTCCAAAACTATTGAGCGTGCCGTTTTTAGCCAACTCTCTTGCTATCTTTCTCAGAATGACCTTCTTGATCCAAACCAGTCAGGTTTCAAGACTGGTCATTCAACTGAGACTGCTCTTCTCTGTGTCACGGAGGCTCTCCGCACTGCTAAAGCTAACTCTCTCTCCTCTGCTCTTGTCCTTCTAGACCTGTCTGCTGCCTTTGATACTGTGAACCATCAGATCCTCCTCTCCACCCTCTCCGAGCTGGGCATCTCCGGCGCGGCTCACTCTTGGATTGCGTCCTACCTGACCGGTCGCTCCTACCAAGTGGCGTGGCGAGAAGCTGTCTCCGCACCACGTGCTCTCACCACTGGTGTCCCCCAGGGCTCAGTTCTAGGCCCTCTCCTATTCTCGCTATACACCAAGTCACTTGGCTCTGTCATATCCTCACATGGCCTCTCCTATCATTGCTACGCTGACGACTCACAACTAATCTTCTCCTTTCCCCCTTCTGATAACCAGGTGGCGAATCGCATCTCTGCATGTCTGGCAGACATATCAGTATGGATGACGGATCACCACCTCAAGCTGAACCTTGGCAAGACGGAGCTGCTCTTCCTCCCGGGGAAGGACTGCCTGTTACATGATCTCGCCATCACAGTTGACAACTCCGTTGTGTCCTCCTCCCAGAGTGCGAAGAGCCTTGGCGTGACCCTGGACAACACCCTGTCGTTCTCCGCTAACATCAAGGCGGTGACCCGATCCTGTAGGTTCATGCTCTAC
This sequence comes from Coregonus clupeaformis, assembly GCF_020615455.1. Lineage (NCBI taxonomy): Eukaryota > Metazoa > Chordata > Actinopteri > Salmoniformes > Salmonidae > Coregonus > Coregonus clupeaformis. The sequence continues at coordinate 28,309,114 of NC_059228.1, read as the reverse complement.
AACATTTGGAGAGTACGACCCTGCCTTACACAGGAACCGGCACAAGTCCTAATCCAGGCACTTGTCATCTCCCGTCTGGATTACTGCAACTCGCTGTTGGCTGGGCTCCCTGCCTGTGCCATTAAACCCCTACAACTCATCCAGAATGCCGCAGCCCGTCTGGTGTTCAACCTTCCCAAGCTCTCTAACGTCACCCCGCTCCTCCGCACACTCCACTGGCTTCCAGTTGAAGCTCGCATCTGCTACAAGACCATGGTGCTTGCCTACGGAGCTGTGAGGGGAACGGCACCTCCGTACCTTCAGGCTCTGATCAGTCCCTACACCCAAACGAGGGCATTGCGTTCATCCACCTCTGGCCTGCTGGCTCCCCTACCTCTGCGGAAGCATAGTTCCCGCTCAGCCCAGTCAAAACTGTTCGCTGCTCTGGCACCCCAATGGTGGAACAAGCTCCCTCACGACGCCAGGACAGCGGAGTCACTCACCACCTTCCGGAGACATTTGAAACCCCACCTCTTTAAGGAATACCTGGGATAGGATAAAGTAATCCTTCTACCCCCCCCACTGGCTATAAGGTGAATGCACCTATTTGTATGTCGCTCTGGATAAGTGCGTCTGCTAAATGACGTAAATGTAAGAGAACATACACCAATGGAGCCTGTACTGTGTTCCCAGATAATGCAGTGGCTTGACTTCGCGCGATGCTGACTGTTCTTTCTCCTGAGGGGTATACTACAAAGCAGCTAACTTTGATAAACAACCAGAAATAACAGTTGCTTTTCTGGTTCGTCAAGAAAGTTAAACGTAAATACTGTATGTGTGTTTGGTTGTTGAGTCAGTTAGACTATGCCCATTTCAAGCTTGTCTTTCTAAAAACTAAAGTTATTTCAGAATATTCTGGCTAATTCCGTGATCTTACTTTGTAATATACTCCTCTAGTCTGATCCAGAAGCATAAGTCATCTAGCAGGCTGTAGGGAGAGCTCAGCCACACAAACACACGGCTCATAGGGCTGGGCGATATATACAATTAATTTGAATGTATGTTTTAGCGCGATGTTCCAAATGCCTGTATCGCAGGAATCTAGGTTTTTATATTTTTTGTTTTTGTGATCGTAATGTCTTTTTGATCTCCTTTGCTCCTTTTGTGCACAGTGCAACTTCCCATTCGCAGACACACCAAGCCACTCACAACAACGATAAAATATAACTTCTTAATCTCTGACAACAATCAGTTTAAACTCGCTTTTTGCATTTGAGGGTTTAAACTCGCTATTTGAGGTTTGGTCCAACAGAATCGGTCATATGGACACCGAAACGCTTAGAGACATTATTTTACTGCAATAGACGAGAACCTAACCTTTCTAACGATACCCTTTTCATGTCTCAACTCCCAAAATGTAGAACAGAGCAGACTAAAATGAGAGTATCAATGAAAATTATTGCTGAGTTTCTGTCGCACGCGGCATTGCGGTAGGACTAGCAGCTTTTTAGCCACAGACTGTTGTGCTAGCTGTCTAGTTTATAAATGTGCAATGAGCATAAAAATACACATTTATATAAGGAATTGGCCACTCGTTCTCATTCTGAGAAATAAGGATCTTATCCATGTAGGCCTTTTTGATTTCAATATCTGAACAAATTGAACAGGCTATGTTGTTCAAACAGTTGGAGACTGACGAGGGTGTATTCATTACAGTTTTTCTACCTCATTGCAAGCAAATAGATCCAAGTTGGCTAGACTTTAAATATAAAGTTTAGCTGTCTACTCACTAGCACGTGGGCTTGTGCTTGAGAGATTGAGACCTGTGTTAATTTTCTTTATACCATACTTTTATACTTGTTTCTAATTGGCTTGAAGGGCATTCTAGAGCGTGTATTATAATAATAGAGCTGGCTATCATAATTTGAATGCACCAATTTGTAAGTCGCTCTGGATAAGAGCGTCTGCTAAATGATGTAAATGTATTATTTCCCTATAACACACATTATATTTTCACGGTAGAATTCAATGGCTATAGTTCATTCTTAAATGTGAGCTGCTTTTGAAAGCAGACGTCGAATTGAAAACAATATTGGCATTGTTGAATTAGATTTTCATAATGGAAAGCTAGGACTGATGGTTTGGCTAGCTAAACCAGCACGTCTGTTTGTTTGGTTACCACGTCAACTACTGTAGCTATCTAGTAAACTTGCTAGCTACTTCAGTGGATGTTGAACACATTTCTACCGGCAAATTATCACGTGTTTAAATTATAGCCATGGTATAAAAGGGATAATCAACTCGGGGCTCTATGCATTCCCTGGAAAATAATGCAACACGTGGAAGATCAGTTCCACTCCACTAGCGCGTCGTTCATTATTTTCCATAGAACGCATAGCCCCTCATTGATTATCCCTAACATAAAGCCTGCTACAAGAAGTTGGTCATTATTAGTGGATGTGCATCGTTCTAAATTGGAAAAAAACTAAACATGCATTTTCATATTGCAAAAAGGCAGGTTAAACTAGTTAAAGTAATAAAATAATTAGTGGTTCTTTATAATTGTGAAAGGCTTATGTGTACTGACCTTTTAATTGTGAAACAAAGCTTATTTACATAATGTTTTAAAAGAGGTATGTATCGTGAATTGCTTGTAAGTTCTAAAAAAAATAATTGCGACGGTTTTTAGGACATATCGCCCACCCCTAATGACTCAACACAGTTTTTGATGCTCCAGTCTCTTTAGATTTCTAGGGTTGTTCCATGTCATTTCAGCAAGCTAAGCTGAATGTACCGGACACCCATGCATACCCCACAAGACATGCCACCAGAGGTCTCTTCACAGTCCTTGGCAGCAGCTACAGTGAGGGGAAAAAAGTATTTGATCCCCTGCTGATTTTGTACGTTTGCCCACTGACAAAGAAATAATCAGTCTATAATTTTAATGGTAGGTTTATTTGAACAGTGAGAGACAGAATAACAACAAAAAAATCCAGAAAAACGCATGTCAAAAATGTTATAAATTGATTTGCATTTTGATGAGGGAAATAAGTATTTGACCCCCTCTCAATCAGAAAGATTTCTGGCTCCCAGGTGTCTTTTATACAGGTAAAGAGCTGAGATTAGGAGCACACTCTTAAAGGGAGTGCTCCTAATCTCAGTTTGTTACCTGTATAAAAGACACCTGTCCACAGAAGCAATCAATCAATCAGATTCCAAACTCTCCACCATGGCCAAGACCAAAGAGCTCTCCAAGGATGTCAGGGACAAGATTGTAGACCTACACAAGGCTGACCTAGGGTCAGATTGCTTGCTCTTACTTAGATCCATGGTTGTCTTATCATATCAAAGACTGAAACTGGCTTGGGCCTTTTGTTTCTATCTTCAAATGCAGTGAAAAGAGCCGGGGTTGAACAGAGTTTAAACTAAACATGAGTGTTTTTGCAAGATAAGGATTGATTGATTGTAGTACTCTGAACTTAATGAAAGTCGAATTTAGTCGCCCTCGGAGACAAAGGAAGTGGGCGGAGCAATAAAATAGCGGGAAACTGAAGAGGGGACTATATAAGATGGAGGGAGAGAGTAAGAGGGGGTTCCAATCTGCAGATTGACCTGGCTTTGTTAAATTAAAAATAAAGTCATTCTTGATGCAACAAAAACTCTGTAAGACCTTTGATTTTTAATAAGGTATAGTGGTTATTTTCCACAACAAGAACTACACGGGAGGATCTTGTCAATGATCTCAAGGCAGCTGGGACCAAAGTCACCAAGAAAACAATTGGTAACACACTACGCCGTGAAGGACTGAAATCCTGCAGCGCCAGCAAGGTCCCCCTGCTCAAGAAAGCACATATACAGGCCCGTCTGAAGTTTGCCAATGAACATCTGAATGATTCAGAGGAGAACTGGGTGAAAGTGTTGTGGTCAGATGAGACCAAAATTGAGCTCTTTAGCATCAACTCAACTTGCCGTGTTTGGAGGAGGAGGAATGCTGCCTATGACCCCAAGAACACCATCCCCACCGTCAAACATGGAGGTGGAAACATTATGCTTTGGGGGTGTTTTTCTGCTAAGGGGACAGGACAACTTCACCGCATCAAAGGGACGATGGACGGGGCCATGTACCGTCAAATCTTGGGTGAGAACCTCCTTCTCTCAGCCAGGGCATTGAAAATGGGTCGTGGATGGGTATTCCAGTGTGACAATGACCCAAAACACACGGCCAAGACAACAAAGGAGTGGCTCAAGAAGAGGCACACTAAGGTCCTGGAGTGGCCTAGACAGTCTCCAGACCTTAATCCCATAGAACATCTGTGGAGGGAGCTGAAGGTTCGAGTTGCCGAACATCAGCCTCGAAACCTTTAATGACTTGGAGAAGATCTGCAAAGAGGAGTGGAACAAAATCCCTCCTGAGATGTGTGCAAACCTGGTGGCCAACTGCAAGAAACGTCTGACCTTTTTGATTGCCAACAAGGGTTTTGCCACCAAGTACTAAGTCATGTTTTGCAGAGGGGTCAAACACTTATTTCCCTCATTAAAATGCAAATCAATTTATAACATTTTTGACATGCGTTTTTCTGGATTTTTTTGTTGTGATTCTGTCTCTCACTGTTCAAATAAACCTACCATTAAAATTATAGACTGATCATGTCTTTGTCAGTGGGCAAACGTACAAAATCAGCAGAATCAAATACTTTTTACCCTCACTGTATGTACTGTATGTATGGGGGAAAAAAGTATTTAGTCAGCCACCAATTGTGCAAGTTCTCCCACTTAAAAAGATGAGAGAGGCCTGTAATTTTCATCATAGGTACACGTCAACTATGACAGACCAATTGAGATTTTTTTTCTCCAGAAAATCACATTGTATGATTTTTAAGTAATTCATTTGCAATTTATTGCATGACATAAGTATTTGATCACCTACCAACCAGTAAGAATTCTGGCTCTCACAGACCTGTTAGTTTTTCTTTAAGAAGCCCTCCTGTTCTCCACTCATTACCTGTATTAACTGCACCTGTCTGAACTCGTTACCTGTATAAAATACACCTGTCCACACACTCAAACAGACTCCAAACTCTCCACAATGGCCAAGACCAGAGAGCTGTATAAGGACATCAGGGATAAAATTGTAAACCTGTACAAGGCTGGGATGGGCTACAGGACAATAGGCAAGCAGCTTGTTGAGAAGGCAACAACTGTTGGCAAAATTATTAGAAAATGGAAGAAGTTCAAGATGACGGTCAATCACCCTCGGTCTGGGGCTCCATGCAAGATCTCACCTCGTGGGGCATCAATGATCATGAGGAAGGTGAGGGATCAGCCCAGAACTACACAGCAGGACCTGGTCAATGACCTGAAGAGAGCTGGGACCACAGTCTCAAAGAAAACCATTAGTAACACACTACGCCGTCATGGATTAAAATCCTCCAGCGCACCCAAGGGCCCCCAGCTCAAGCCAGCGCATGTCCAGGCCCGTCTGAAGTTTGCCAATGACCATCTGGATGATCCAGAGGAGGATTGGGAGAAGGTCATGTGGTCTGATGAGACAAAAATAGAGCTTTTTGGTCTAAACTCCACTCGCCGTGTTTGGAGGAAGAAGGATGAGTACAACCCCAATAACACCATCCCAACCGTGAAGCATGGAGGTGGAAACATAATTCTTGCTTTTCTGCAAAGGGGACAGGACGACTGCACCGTATTGGATGGATGGGTCCATGTATCGCGAGATCTTGGCCAACAACCTCCTTCCCTCAGTAAGAGCATTGAAGATGGGTCGTGGCTGGGTCTTCCAGCATGACAACGACCCGAAACACACAGCCAGGGCAACTAAGGAGTGGCTCCGTAAGAAGCATCTCAAGGTCCTGGAGTGGCCTAGCCAGTCTCCAGACCTGAACCCAATAGATAATCTTTGGTGGGAGCTGAAAGTCCGTATTGCCCAGCGACAGCCCCGAAACCTGAAGGATCTGGAGAAGGTCTGTATGGAGGAGTGGACCAAAATCCCTGTTGCAGTGTGTGCAAACCTGGTCAAGACCTACAGGAAACGTATGATCTCTGTAATTGCAAACAAAGGTTTCTGTACCAAATATTAAGTTCTGCTTTTCTGATGTATCAAATACTTATGTCATGCAAAAAAATGCAAATTAATTACTTAAAAATCATACAATGTGATTTTCTGGATTTTTGTTTTAGACAAAGTAAAAAAAAATATTCTTAGAATAGCCTAATTGACAAGTAACTGCTATGCTTTCAAGATCTCCCCTGAACACTGAATAATTTAACCTTACAAATAGATAAACATCTTAGTTACCTCGCCCACCTTAGCCATTTGATCCCTGGTTCATTGAATGGGGGAATTAATTTATGAAGAAATAAAATGCATTTGGTGTTAACTGTAATGTTACAGGGTTGCCACCATCCTCCAGGAGAGCTACTGGGTGTGCAGGCTTTTGCTCCAGCCCTGCTCAAAGACACCACATTGTAAAAACTCAGCTGCTCAACAGGACCTTGATAAGCTGACTGGTGTGTTTGAGCAGGGTTTGATCAAAAGCCTGCACACCCAGTATCTCCAGATGGAGGGTTGACGGACCACGTGTTTGTGTGTGTGTGTGTGTGTGTGTGTGTGTGTGTGTTACAGTAGCCTATCAGTGCAGTATTTTACTTTGGGGGTGGGGTTAAGGGCCTTGCTCAAGGCCACAACGGCAGGAGATACTGTATATTATAATACATGGGACCAGAGACCAGCAGCCGTCCATTGTCAATACCAGTGATAATAATTAATGTTATTTTGGGAAGTGGTTCCTTGCATCATACAGCACAATTTTCAGTCACCTTTTTGGCCAATTGTCAGTGGTGGAAAAGGTACCCAATTGTCATACTTGAGTAAAAGTAAAGATTCCTTAATAAAAAATGACTCAAGTAAAAGTCACCCAGTAAAATACTAGTTGAGTGAAAGTCTAAAAGTATTTGGTTTTTTAAGGATCAAAAGTAAATGTAATTGCAAAAATATACTTATGTATCAAAAGTAAAAGTATACATTTCAAATTGCTTGTATTAAGCAAACCAAACGGCACAATGTATTTGTATTTTTAAATAATTTACGGATAGCCAGGGGCACACTACAACACGCAGACAGCATTTACAAATTAAGCATTTTTTGTTCGCCAGATCAGAGGCAGTATTTTTATTTATTAGGGATCCCCATTAGCTGCTGCCAAGGCAGCAGCTACTCTTCCTTGGGTCCAAACACATTAAGGCACTTACATTACATATAAAACTAAAGATAAAACAGTACAGCATATAACATTATTACACCGCTACATATCTACAATACAAAATGAATAATACCACCGTACAACAATATTACAATGTACGTATGTGTAGAGTGCGTGTGCTAACGCTGGTGTGCGTATGCCTGTCTGTAACTTTGTCTCTCTCTATTCACAGTCCCTGCTGTGGTGTATTTTTACCTGTTTCAAAAAAAATAAAATATTCCACTGCTTGCATCAGTTACCTGATGTGGAATAGAGTTCCATGTAGTCATGGCTCTATGTAATACTGTGTGCCTCCCATAATCTGTTCTGGATTTAGGGATTGTGAAGAGACCTCTGGTGACATGTCTTGTGGGGTATGTATGGGTGTCTGAGCTGTGTGCTAGTAGTTTAAACAGACAGCTTGGTACATTCAGCTTGTCAACACTTCTTACAAAAACAAGTAATGATGAAGTCAATCTCTCCTCCACTTTGAGCCAGGAGAGATTGACATTAATATTATTCATGTTACCGCTCCGTGTACATCCAAGGGCCAGCCGTGTTGCCCTGTTCTGAACCAATTGTAATATTCCTAAATCACTCTTTGTGGCACCTGACCAGACTACTCAACAGTAGTCCAGGTGCGACAAAACTAGGGCCTGTAGGATCTGCCTTGTTGATAGTGTTGTTAAGAAGGCAGAGCAGCGCTTTATTATGGACAGACTGTTCCCCATCTTAGCTACTGTTGTATCAATATGTTTTGACCGTGACAGTTTACAATCCAGGGTTACTCCAAGCAGTTTAGTCACCTCAACTTGCTCAATTTTCCACAGTAGGGACGCCCAGGGAAGTTCTCTTGAGAAGTGTGTGAATTGGGCCATTTTCCTTTCCTGCTAAGCATTCAAAATGTAACAAGTACTTTTGGGTATCAGGGAAAATGTATGGAGTAAAAAGTACATTCTTTTCTTTAGGAATGTAGTAAAGTAAAAGTTATCAAAAATACACTGCTCAAAAAAATATAGGGAACACTAAAATAACACATCCTAGATCTGAATGAATGAAATAATCTTATGAAATACTTTTTTCTTTACATAGTTGAATGTGCTGACAACAAAATCACACAAAAATTATCAATGGAAATCAAATGTATCAACCCATGGAGGTCTGGATTTGGAGTCACCCTCAAAATTAAAGTGGAAAACCACACTACAGGCTGATCCAACTTTGATGTAATGTCCTTAAAACAAGTCAAAATGAGGCTCAGTAGTGTGTGTGGCCTCCACGTGCCTGTATGACCTCCCTACAACGCCTTGGCATGCTCCTGATGAGGTGGCGGATGGTCTCCTGAGGGATCTCCTCCCAGACCTGGACTAAAGCATCCGCCAACTCCTGGACAGTCTGTGGTGCAACGTGGCGTTGGTGGATGGAGCGAGACATGATGTCCCAGATGTGCTCAATTGGATTCAGGTCTGGAGAACGGGCGGTCCATAGCATCAATGCCTTCCTCTTGCAAGAACTGCTGACACACTCCAGCCACATGAGGTCTAGCATTGTCTTGCATTAGGAGGAACCCAGGGCCAACCGCACCAGCATATGGTCTCACAAGGGGTCTGAGGATCTCATCTCGGTACCTAATGGCAGTCAGGCTACCTCTGGCGAGCACATGGAGGGCTGTGCGGCCCCCCAAAGAAATGCCACCGGTCATGCTGGAGGATGTTGCAGGCAGCAGAACGTTCTCCACGGCGTCTCCAGACTCTGTCACGTCTGTCACATGTGCTCAGTGTGAACCTGCTTTCATCTGTGAAGAGCACAGGGCGCCAGTGGCGAATTTGCCAATCTTGGTGTTCTCTGGCAAATGCCAAACGTCCTGCACGGTGTTGGGCTGTAAGCACAACCCCCACCTGTGGACGTCGGGCCCTCATACCACCATCATGGAGTCTTTTTCTGACCGTTTGAGCAGACATGCACATTTGTGGCCTGCTGGAGGTCATTTTGCAGGGCTCTGGCAGTGCTCCTCCTGCTCCTCCTTGCACAAAGGCGGAGGTAGCAGTCCTGCTGCTGGGTTGTTGCCCTCCTACGGCCTCCTCCACGTCTCCTGATGTACTGGCCTGTCTCCTGGTAGCGCCTCCATGCTCTGGACACTACGCTGACAGACACAGCAAACCTTCTTGCCACAGCTCGCATTGATGTGCCATCCTGGATGAGCTGCACTACCTGAGCCACTTGTGTGGGTTGTAGACTCCGTCTCATGCTACCACTAGAGTGAAAGCACCGCCAGCATTCAAAAGTGACCAAAACATCAGCCAGGAAGAATAGGAACTGAGAAGTGGTCTGTGGTCACCACCTGCAAAACCAGTCCTTTATTGGGGGTGTCTTGCTAATTGCCTATAATTTCCACCTGTTGTCTATTCCATTTGCACAACAGCATGTGACATTTATTGTCAATCAGTGTTGCTTCCTAAGTGGACAGTTTGATTTCACAGAAGTGTGATTGACTTGGAGTTACATTGTGTTGTTTAAGTGTTCCCTTAATTTTTTGGAGCAGTGTATAAATAGTACAGATACCCAAAAAAACGACTTAAGTAGTACCACTGCCGATGGTGTTATATACTACTTTTTTTTTTGGGGGGGGGGGGGAATTGACTTGAGCTTTCGGACAAGTAAAACATATGTCCTACTTGTCCAAAGGACAAGTGGCTAAAAAAGTTAATGTCAAGCCCTGGAGTTTATTTTTCAATTCCCAATGATGGAGACCACTGTGTTCTTGGAAACTTTCAACACTCAACAATTTTTTTTATACCCTTCCCCAGATATATGCCTCATAACAATTCTATCTCGGAGTTCCTTGGAATTCATGGTATAGTTTCTGCTCTGACATTCACTGTCAACTGTGGGACCTTATATAGACCAGTGTGTTTCTTTCTAAATCATGTCCAAACAATTGAATTGGCCACAGGTGGACTCCAATCCTCTTTCTTGAGGTGGAACGACCCTCTTTTATGTGTTGTCAGTCTGTGATGAGGCTTGGTGTAGATTCATGACCTGACTTCGACAGGAATGGACCGTTCAGACAGTACGGGGGAAGCAGGCAGCGGACAACCAGACGACTGGTGTCTAAACATAGTGGAACCCCTGGGAACGGAGGAGAAGCACTCTCATTATATAGTCACGTAGCTGTGGCTCACTACTACAGCGACTTACTACAACCAAGGTGTTTTTTCTTCAAATCAACCCAGTTCTGGTTTCCTACCGTAGGAGGTAACCAGGAAGGAAGTTGTGATCTAGACAGGAAGGAAGTTGTGATCCAGTTAGCTAACTGGCGGGGGTGTGGTGTCTTTTAATCTGCCGACCCGGTGCTGACCCCATCGTCTCCATGGTGACAGGTAGAGCAGAGGCGGCTGGCTTGCTGCATTCCACTGCCGGCATGTCTGCGCACGCTGCCACCGTTTCATAACCAGCACGGGGGGGGCAGTTGGTTGCCTGGAGACTGCCGCCAGAGAGCTCTCGCAGTGAAGAATCTCTCACACCATGCAAAGCCTGGTCACGGTGAAGTCTGACTAAGTTGTTCGTCCATTGTGTCCTTGTTAGGAACGTAAATTGTTGCTGACCTATTTTTAAAAAGTGTTTTTCTCCCCACCACATCAATTAAAGCGTTTTACTACGAACCGTCTGCAATCACATTTTCTGTTTGTGGTCAGAAGCCAGTTGGGATCCGTGACACGCTGTGCTCTCTTTCCTCTGCCTGGCCCTGCTCCACGGTGCAGCTAATTTCTGCTCCTCGGTAGTGGAGGTTCCATCCGGAGGTTGGAGGAGAAACTGCTGGCTCCCAGCCCTGCCAGCTGTTGGGCTGCTTGGCATGGGGAGTGAGGCTTCTGAACACCTCTGCTCTGTGTGGAAATAACAGATGGTGTGGACTCGTCCTGAGAACCCTAAAGAGCCTTTCCTGCTCCAGCCCAGAGGCACTCCCCCTGGCCAACACTGACACACCACAGTCAGGTCAAGGGCATGAAGAACCTAGGTTATATTTCATATATGGTTATGCATCAAATATATCAATGCTGGACCCTACTTTGTCACCAATCACCATGACTACAGATATGCGGCTCCATCACCTCTTTCACAGTGACTACTTCCTCATGCTCATGTTCTCATGCATCATCACACTGAATGAGTGCATTCTAGGTTTTCAATGGAGAACTCTCCCTCGTATTGTCAGTCTGTTTCTCTTTATATTCATGTGACCTCTACTTCAATGTTCAAGATCAAAGAACATAAACAAAATAAGCAAAAGGGGCAGAACAAGAGTTTCACAGTATTCTGCTTGCCATCGTTGAGTGTATGTTCCCAACTCTTTGATTTTATTTCCTGCTCTATTGTGGGCCCTCCCTTGGCCCTCAGCTATCCATCATGCATTGTTTGGTGCTCTTGCTAGCTTTGACCCCCCCCCCCATCCTGCTTCCACTCTGTGTGAAGGGGGTCTATGGGAAAGGCTCTCAAATCTACCTCTGTCTTGCTAATGTATTTAGACTCTGTTCACTGAGTGAGGGGATAGTCACAGATCAACCAAGAAATGTCTCCTCGCTGCACCAACCTCCTCCACCCCTCCCAGCACCTCCACTTTCACTCCCTTTCTCCTCCTCCTTCCAATTCTATGTGTTCTCTGCCTTTTATTTTGAGCTTCTTTACCCTCTTTCTTGTTAAAAAAAAAAAAATCCCGCTCCTTTCCTCCCTAATCTATCCACCCACTCTCATCCCTGTCAGTCTTGCTCTCCCTCTCCTCCCTCCCTCCCTCTCCTCCCTCTCCTCCCTCCCTCCCTCTCCTCCCTCTCCTCCCTCCCTCCCTCTCCTCCCTCTCTCTCTATGCACTGTGCTTTGGTGGGGATTTGGCGTGGCAGTAGCAGCTGTCTGACACGCTTCGCTCCTCGCTGGTGCAGTCGAATGCTCTCCAATCCTGAGGAGCCTCCTCCAAACCGCCCGTCTCTGGAGGGCTCTAGCCTGGCCACACTGCTCTGGCCCTGATCACTGACTGCGGGGAGGGAGGATGGGAGGGATGGAGAGAAATCAGTGGAGAACAAGACTGAAATGGAGGGATGTGTGCAGTAGAGTGGGTAGGGAAGTAGTCCGAGGACGAGAGGGGGAGAAAGATGGAGGCAAGAGGAGGAAAAGGAAGAGTAGGAGGAATCGATGAGGGGAATAAACAGGCGAGAGCGAGTTTGGCATCGTGTCCTCCTGGCTGAGAGTTATTCTGGCCCCGGCAGGTAAAGGTATAGATTGATGCCTCAGACAGCTGTCGTAAACGCATCTCGCTGTGATTTACTCCAGCCCACCCCCTGATATTAGGCTACGTTAATAATTCATGATTCATACTCGTCTAATCAGTTAATTATTAAATTAGAACCACCTGTAATGCCCTGCAATCAAAGCCCACTCGCTTCTCAATCGCCGCCTCAGAGAGGCTTGGAATTAAAGGAGAGTCACGACATGCACACAAACCTACTTGGCACTCCTTTCCTGAAAGCCATTTGGCTGCATCTCTATGCAGCATGTCACACAAACTCCATTCTCCTCCATGCGAGACCAGAGAGGGACTGTCCTTAGCTGTCAGTGGCTTCCATGTCATGTGTGTGGGCACAAGTTGTTTACCTGCTCTGGTTTATTGTTCTGATTTATTTCCCCCATCCTGCTGCTGAGATGCCTGGTGGCTCCGAGGCCAAATGGAAAAAGCAGGGCTGATGAGGTGCACTTCCTGTGTGAGCATGTCGCGAGCCAAAGCCCTGATTATCGCTCAATGGACCCCAGCAGCTGGCCTGTCCAGATAAAGATGTGGAAGAATGTGGATAAATATTTGGGTTTCTCTATGTGAGTGTGTGTGTGGTAGTCTTAAGGGCTTTACACAGTCTATGCAAACGGAGCCGGTGGATGTCGGCTTGTGTCGTGTTCCAAAAATCCAGCCGCACAAATGTACTTAGAACTACGTAGAGAGGTACATGAGGCTCAGTTGGGCTCCTCTGGTCTTCTATATCAGTTCCTAGGTAGCCTGGGAGTGTGTCACTTGTTTGTGCCTGGCGCTTCTGATGCCTGTCTCCATCTCTCCCAGCTCTCCCTCTCAGCTGTGATAATCACAGAATTTGGAGTACTTGGCAGAAGCTCAGCTGTGTGGGTTTTCTCTTCTGCATTTCTCCTCCCTGGGGACTTTATCATTCTACTTACTCTGCACAGCTGGAAAAATCCATTGTCAGTTTTTGTTGACTGCTTATTAAAGAGAATACCCCCCAAACAAATAAAAATTCAGATCTCATGGAGTGGATTTCACGGTGATGCCTCCGTCTTTGTGTGGTTTTGAAAAGCTCTCGCTCTCTCTCCCAGCGGTCAAACTCTCACGCCTGGGTGTGTGTGTGTGTGTGTATGAATGAAAATGGAATTCAAATAGTCTAGATATATGTAGACTGTCTCTCCTCTCCAATTTGAAAGGATTAATTTCAAAGGCAGAAACATACAATGCATTTCTCCAGGCCCTCACTGCATCATATGTCGTAGTTATGTGTTTTGTTGTCTGAGAGTTAAATCATAATGTCAGAGTGCGCCTCTCAGCCTTCTGTGATCATCTGCTCGAGCTAATAAGCCGATTAACCACACTGGAGAACAAGGGCCCACAGTCGCATGATTGTCTGCTTGGTTCATCTTGTGTATTAGGAATCCGTATTTGTGATGGTGTTTGAATTCCTTCAAGCTGTAGATAGACACACTGGGGTAGCGATGGGAGTGTGATTCATTTCAGCCCTCCCTTTCTGTGTGTTGTGAGCTCCTCTTCCTGCCCATAGCCAATCATATTGGAAGATTCTCTGACATTTTCTCCAGATAGGAACGGGGAGTGAACTGATCAGCTTTTGATGTGTCGGGGCATGTCAATGGAAAAGTGCTGGAGCCTTTTAGGTTGCTGTGCACCCCTTCTCCTCTACTTTTAACCCCATATTTGTCAGTTCAACTCTCTCCTCTGTTCACCCTGGAAAGCTCTGCATCTCTCCTCCTCCTCCCTCTGGTTTTCTCCCCATCTCTCTCTCCCCTCTCTCAGTCCAGCTGTTGTGTTAATAGATTCCCTGCTGCCCGGGAAGCAAAGTAATGAGATGCCAGTTGGAACCAAGACCCTTCGGCTTGTGGGAAATGTATTTCTCTAATTTCTCAACAACAACAAAAAAATCTCCATCAGACCGCAACCTCTTCCTCTCCAATTGGTACCCTCTCCTCTTGCTTCCTGTAGTCATTTTCACCTCCCTCGAAATTTGGACAACTCAAACTTTTGTATTCTTTCCCAAAATGAAAGTTATTTGCTCCCACATTTCTCACCCTCTTTTCTCTCCCCTCTCTCTCAGGCCCTCGGATGAAAGTTTAGAGTTTAATTGCTGGAGCGTTATCTTAATGAGGACTTGAAAGCAGGGAGCGGGGCTAGCGATAGGGGCCCATTGTGTGGCGGGGCTGGAGTCTGCAGCGCTGCTTGCCGTTATCTCCCTCTGCTTGGCTAGGCTTTGTTTGCCAAGGTACAGTATAAGGCAATACCAGACTGCCTCCTGCACTCTCACAGGCAGCCCAGGGTATTTGAGAAGCCCCAACCAATTTAGTTTTCTAGTTCTACACTTCAGAACTCTTCAAATACATTTTCCTTTGAAAATACACAATTGCTTAATTCTCCCCTGATTGTCTCTATGATGTTCAGGCCCTGCACTGTCATTCTCCCATTCCTTCAAATGTTTCAGGTGTGTGTATCAGCAGGTGGAAATGAACTGTTTGTGTGATTTAGGTCAAGACTGGCTGTGTGTACTATGTGCATGCATGTGTTTCCATGTGTTTCCATGTGTTTGTGTGCGTGAGAAATTGTCATGCCGTACTTACCCCTCTCAAGCGTGAAGCACAGTAGGGGCCTGCTTTCTGCGAGGCCCAAACATGGAACTTTAATTTCCGGTGGCAGATAGGACTGGAACAATGGGGGGGATGAGGCTTGGGGAGGCTGGGTACACTGGGGGTGAACGATAACGGAGAGAGACAGGCTTGTGTGTTGGCAGATAGTCTGAGAAAAAATGTATATGTAAAGGAAAAGAAAGGACTGAATTACGTCTGATTCTTTTTACGCAAAAAAAAAAAAAATCCCTCTGCTGGCTGTTTCATCATGAACCCCTCTATCTCCCCCCCTTTCCTCCCTCTCTGCCATCTTCCCCTTCTCTTTCCATTCTCTCTTTCTTCTTACCAGGACAAGCGAGGAACAGTTCATATTTTTCCCTGACATGGGAGAGAGGAAGAACAGAGACTCATTAGCATTGGCTCGTTGGTATTTATCGCATTGTTCGTCTGGAGCAGTTTCATAATGTGCAACTAATTGAGCACTGTTTATGCCTGTATGTGTTTGATGGTTTGCGAGCCCAGTCTTGTTGAACCCCCCTGCTGTTAATAGAGGCATAAATCAGTCCTGAATCCGTTGGGTTCTGTGGATATCCCTGTGGAAGGGCTGCTGGATCCCCGGTCCTGGCTACATCAAGGCCCCACAGCCCAATGCCTCCTTGTTGTTTAGTCCTTTGTTTGTTTATTCTTTCAGCCATTCATCTATTTCTAGATGTATCCATGTTATTATACAAGTGAGTCAATAGCTTGTCACTGAGTGTCTGGGGGGGAAACTGATTATGCATTGTAACATTATGATGTTCAAGTGGTAGAGTTTTCAATAAACTAGCCATACGTTTGATTCACACAGCCCTGTATTGAAAGCTATGTTTGCGTATAAAGCTCCATCAAATGGCCTAGTTCTGCTTTGATTTGGTCCATAGTCGGACCCTGTCCATTGTCAGTAGACTGCCCTCTGTCCTTCCACTACCTCTCATGTGTTTGGTCTATTATCCTTTCAAACCAAAATGTTCTTGCTGTAGAAAGTAAAGTCATTTTTCTATGACCTCAAACTGATTTCTTCATGTCTCTCACGATCATTCTCTATTTCAGCCTTACAGCAATGAATCCAAATGTAGTCATCCATTTGAAAAGCCTGTGTGTGTGTGAGAGAGAGGTGCTAGACTTACTCCCACCTTTTGGTTTGCTCTAAAGAAACTCCTGCAACTTGCTATAGAAATGTATAATTACTGGGTGTGGAGCTTTTCTACCCAGGGTCTGTAGATGCCTTACCTCACCTCACTGGGGACCTTAGCAGCCCTTGGAACAGCACATTGAAATGTTTTATGTGTTTGTTTGTGACGCTACAGTCTGTAGAATAAAGTGTGGGCAGAAGTAGAATCAGAATGCCAATAACTATGAGCACTGACTTAATTTTTTCTATCTTTTTTAACTGAATGTCATCTCTCCTTACCTGTGGATCTCTGCAGAGTAGATCTCCGCAGTCCTTGTGGGTTGTTGGGTAGTAGTAGTCTGCCCAGCAGAACTGTGGGAGTTGCAGTTTACACAGAGCTTGTACTCAATTCACCACAACAGAACCCAGCCCAGCAGTCCCCTCCCATACAGCACTATTGCGATGGCCCCTGTGTCCCCAGCAGCCCCTGGGAGATGGCCTACATTTATTAATCCTTGTTGCCTCTAATAGAATTGTCAGCCCTTTATCTCGCACAAATCATAAATCTTACACTGTTTGCCGGTCCCATCCCTGACAGAAAACGCTGGGCTTTGCACTTTACCATGTTATAATTTCCGGCTGACACTTTGTATTTATTCTTCTGGTCCTGTTGTTCGGCGTGAATGTGCTTTGCTCTGAGAGAGTTTGTGTGTGTGTTTAGCTGCAGTTTCCATGACAACTGCTGGCTGTCTCCATGCTGGTGTCTGCTGTGTCCCTTTTGAGGGTGGTTGACATTTTGGAAGCGGACAGAGTCGGCAGAGAGACTGGAGTTAGGCTATACGACATAGAGAGAGTCTGCTGAGGGTCGTTCCATTTAATTTCAGCAAGCCATGACACCCACCATCTCAGAATGTTCTCAAATCTTTTCTGAAGTTAGAAACTGATAAGATTAGCATTAATGCAACATTACTTTGTTAAAATATAATTTCATCTCTGAGAAATTAAGGTAATTGATTGCACCCAAATTGCCCAATTGAATTTATAGCATTCATATAATATATCACTTGGATTGGAACCTTTTGCTTTGGTCAGATGACGTGAAAATAGAGCTCTTTGGCCACGCACAAAGGTGGTGAGTCTGGCGTCAAAATGAGAATGTATGAGCAGAAAATATCCTCATACCTACTGTAAAATATGATGGTGGATCTTTGATGTTATGGGGCAATTTTGCTTCCACTGGTCCTGTGGTCAATGTTAAGGTCAACGGCATCATGAACTTTACCCAGAACCAGGATATTTTTGCTGAAAACCTGGTTGCCTCTGCCAGGAGGCTGAATCTTCCTGCAAGACAATAACCGCAAACACACATCATAATCCACAAAGAATTTAATTGGCCACAAAATCAACATTTTGCAATGGTCATCTCAGTCTCCGGATTTAACTTTTGACCCCTACTTTCTCTGTTATAAAACAATTATTATTAAACAAAATCTCTTTCTCTGAGCAATTGTATTAGTAAAAAATTATATAATTTCCCAAAAAGAAATTAACATATAGGATAGCTCAGTATTTGAAATATTTATTTTATACAGTAATATTTGCTCATCTTTATCAAGGGTGTCAATTTCGGACCCCACATTTTCGCGCTTTGTCTCTCAGCTCCGGTTTTTCCTTCCCTCTCTGTGACGTCATCGTCTGAATATAACAAGTTGCTGCATTAACGGCAAAACTCAATGCAGACGTCTCAAGTTTCTCTTAATTTAGCAGATGATCAAATAATACAGTATTAGGAGCAGAAAAACCAGATCTTGTCTGACATTTTTCCTAGATGTTGTTGTAATTAAAGTGGAGGCAATTAACTGAAGAAGCCCAGAAAAGGCATCATGTTTTAGTGTTGACGTCACCAAAACAATCTAGTAATTTTTCTTGCGCTGCTGGTTTTTGAGGCTGCTATTGCACTGTTATTACTGCAAAAGCTGCAAACCACTTTGGGTCTCTCTTATCGCATATGCGGCTTCAAATTATTAAATCCATCTTATGTGATGAATGTGCCTTTTCAGAGCTGAACCAACTTGCACACTGTGTGTGACAACTGTTTCTGTGAAAATGAGCTGATTGTGGCAGCAAATGGGAAGCTGCTTTTCATGGCAAGGTTGTTTTTCTCATTTTTTTTTATTTCACCTTTATTTATCCAGGTAAGCCAGTTGAGAACAAGTTCTCATTTACAACTGCGACCTGGCCAAGATAAAGCAAAGCAGTGCAATAAAAACAACAACACAGAGTTACATATGGGGTAAACAAAACATAAAGTCAAAAATACCACAGAAAATATATATACAGTGTGTGCAAATGTAGTAAGTTATGGAGGTAAGGCAATAAATAGGCTATAGTGCAAAATAATTACAATTAGTATTAACACTGGAATGATAGATGTGCAAGAGATTATGTGCATATAGAGATACTGGGGTGCAAAGCTTCCTGCCATCCAGGACCTCTATACCAGGCGGTGTCAGAGGAAGGCCCTCAAAATTGTCAAAGACTCCAGCCAGCCTAGTCATAGACTGTTCTCTCTGCTACCGCACGGCAAGCGGTACCGGAGTGCCAAGTCTAGGTCCAAAAGACTTCTCAACAGCTTCTACCCCCAAGCCATAAGACTCCTGAACAGCTAATCATGGCTACCCGGACTATTTGCACTGCCCCCCCCACCCCATCCTTTTTACGCTGCTGCTACTCTGTTAAGTATTTATGCATAGTCACTTTAACTCTACCCACATGTACATATTACCTCAACTACCTCAACTAGCCGGTGCCCCCGCACATTGACTCTGCAACGGTACCCCCCTGTATATATAGCCTCCCTACTGTCACTTTATTTTACTTCTGCTCTTTTTTTTCTCAACACTTTTTTTTTGTTGTTTTATTTTTTACTTTTTTGTTTAAAATAAATGCACTGTTGGTTAATGGCTGTAAGTAAGCATTTCACTGTAATGTCTGCACCTGTTGTATTCGGCGCATGTGACCAATAAAATTTGATTTGATTTGATGAGGTAGTTGAATGGGCTAATTTCAGAAGGGCTGTGTACAGGTACAGTGATCGGTAAGGTGCTCTGACAACTGATGCTTAAAGTTAGTGAGGGAGATAAGAGTCTCCAGCTTCAGATATTTTTGCAGTTTGTTCCAGTCATTGGCAGCAGAGAACTGGAAGGAATGGCGGCCAAAGGAGGTGTTGGCTTTGGGGATGACCAGTGAGATATACCTGCTGGAGCGCATACTACGGGTGGGTGTTGCTATGGTGACCAATGAGCTAAGATAAGGCAGAGATTTGCCTAGCAGTGATTTATAGATGGCCTGGAGCCAGTGGGTTTGACGACGAATATGTAGTCAGGGCCAGCCAACGAGAGCGTACAGGTCAGAGTGGTGGGTAGTATATGGGGCTTTGGAGACAAAACGGATGGCACTGTGATAGACTACATCCAATTTGCTGAGTAGAGTGTTGGAGGCTATTTTGTAAATGACATCGCCGAAGTCAAGGATTGGTAGGATAGTCAGTTTTACGAGGGCGTGTTTGGCAGCATGATTGAAGGAGGCTTTGTTGCGAAATAGGAAGCCGATTCTAGATTTCACTTTGGATTGGAGATGCTTAATGTGAGTCTGGAAGGAGAGTTTACAGTCTAACCAGACACCTAGGTATTTGTAGTTGTCCACATACTCTAGGTCAGACCTGTCGAGAGTAGTGATTCTAGTCGGGTGGGGGGGTGCCAGCAGCGTTCGATTGAAGAGCATGCATTTAGTTTTACTAGTGTTTAAGAGCAGTTGGAGGCTACGGAAGGAGTGTTGTATGGCATTGAAGCTCGTTTGGAGGTTTGTTAACACAGTGTCCAATGAAGGGCCAGATGTATACAAAATGGTGTCGTCTGCGTAGAGGTGGATCTGAGAGTCACCAGCAGCAAGAGCGACATCATTGATATACACGGAGAAAAGAGTCGGCCCAAGAATTGAACCCTGTGGCACCCCCATAGAGACTGCCATAGGTCCAGAAAACAGGCCCTCCAATTTAATTATGCTTTTTTGCCAACGTTTACTGACACCGGACCGGCCATATTCAATGGGTGTTGAGCGTTCAGACGAGAGTGCTCTGAAATCGGAGTAGATGGCCAGAGCGAATTTACCAGCTACGTCTATCAACAGTTGTTGCATTGACATCATGGACATTCTATTGAAATGGTTACTTGCATAGTGGAGTCTTTTGTTAAGACATGTAGCTAGCTAGCTAGCTAGCTAAACAATGAACCATAATCCCAACTCATGACGTTACTGCCCTGCATGAATCTGCAGGTAGCTAACCAACCAGGTTCAATGTTAGCTAGCTAACATTAGGCTATAACTAGCAAAGTAAATGCTCTGAGATACGAATAATATTACTACACAGATCATACACGTAATGTTAGCTTGCGAGCCAGCCAGCTAACGTTAGCTAGCTAGCTAACAGTACACTTTAACTTGAAATGAAAACGACTTTCTGACAAAATTAGAAACTTGTAATATCTGAAAATGTAGCTAGCTAGACTATCTTACGCGTATACATGGATGGATGCTTCTCCCTCTCTGTCACGGATGCCACGGTTGCCCTTAGTTTGAAGATGTAATCCGGAGACAGATGTTTTCTTCATCTCCTTAGCTATCATACTCTAATTCCACTGATTTTCAAAACTCGATCTCTCGGCATGTCCCGCCCACTTATTATCTCAGCCAATCATGGCTAGCGGGAAGGTTGCTGTCTTTCTGTGGCTAAACCAACTAGGCTTGCAATTAAAAAATGTTATTCGTATTTATAGATGGCATACAAGTTTGTTATTAAGGCACATGAAAGTTGACATGTTCCAGAAGGTGACGCGCGACATGCCTAGTTTCCTGAAACGAGTCACATATCTAGTGTGTCTGTGTGGGCTGGTTGCTTGCGTCGTTTAGGGCCCTGACTCACACAAAAAAACAGGAGCAAAGGTTTTGATATGGGAAACAAAAATTAGCATTCATATTGGACAAGCTTCGGTAGAAGGCTACTTCCTCTGTTTCAAAACAACTCCTACTTTTTATTTCCCACTGAATGCTGCAACCCTGGTTTATCTGCTACCCCCCATCTCCTTGTGGCCTCCTTTCTGCCTGCCTGCCTGCCTGCCTGCCTGGTGGTGGTGGGAGAGAGTGAGGGATGGGGTAGCGGGTGGAGAACAGGGGCAGATGGAGGTAGGGGGCCAGGACTGCCTGCTGGGTGCCATTCAGCTCACACAGACCCAGTAGTGTAGCCCACAGAACGCCAGCATCCAGCAGTTTAGCCCCCTCCCCTCCACCCCTCGCCTCTCCACACCCCCTGCTCTCAATCCTCTCTCTCTCTCCCTCAGCACCTCCATGTCTACTCTATTCAAGTCTGAAATTAAATTGGCTTACACTCCAGCCATTTATACGGTGTAATCTGTTGTGGTTCAGGTTTGAGAGCAGTTCACTGCCATTGCCTCACGCTGGCTTTCTGTGTCTGTATGAACCAATGATTTATACGTACACTAGATGACTGACAGAGGGTGCTGTTTTGAACCTGCTGCACCTCCATCTAGGCACCATTGTAAAAAAATATTTTTGAAGCTATAGAAAAAAATGTTTTGTCTACATTTGTTCTTGTCACTAATTCTATTACAGATATTTTAAATTATATTATATGAGCTAAATAAAAAATTAAAAAAATGTATAACATCTTCCTTAAAGTATAATTTTTGGAAAGTACTACTGTTAGTGTCCCCACTACAATAAAAAATACTTAATTACATGTAATATTGTCATTCCAATATTTAATTGAAATACTGTAGAATTCCATTGATTCCTATGGAGGACTGCGTCTTCTGAGGAGTGCCAATATGGCCGACCGGTGGCTTCAAAGCCTCTCATTGGCCAATACATAGCATCAGCAATCCAGGGTTTATATAAATCATTGGTATGAACAGATGCTTGAGGCAATGAGCTAGGATGTTAGGAGAGGCTACAGGTGCATGTGAAAACCATGTGGGTTTACACGAGTAGCAAGCTGGGGCATTAGCCTGTCTACTGGAAGGCTTACCAGCCAGTTACGTATGAGTGAGATGGAGAATGTGTAGGGAGGTTGCGGCGAGTGGCTAACTGGGACAGAATGTCTGCTTGGTGAGAGATGGATCAGAGAATAGATGTCCTCAGACTTTAACCGGAGGGGCAGTTGTATCATGTTAAACTGGCTTTGGTGTTGTATCCCTTCTTTCTCTGACATTTGCACTGGCTGCATCTTCACTCTGATCTGTAGTGCCCTTCATCACACTGTTAGACATTGCCATGGAGAAAACGATAGCGATGCACAATATTTATTTACAGCTAACTCATTCTGCTTGCTCTCTCAATATGCATCTGGGGGTGCTGTGTGTGTGTGTGTGTGTTTACGGACTCTGCAAATGGATTTCCCCTCATTGGGCCTGACCTTTTTTCATTGGCTGTTTTCGTTGGAGCTGAGCGTAATGATTTCTGTGCCTGCATTAGCATGAGAGGAAGAGTGCCTGGCTGTCAGCTCAGAGATATCACCTCATGAACCTTCTGTCTGTCCTCCGCCTCTGGTTTCTGAATGAATGCAAAGGGCAGAGAAAAAAATTAAATGTCTCCCTCCCTCTCTGCTGTGACCAGTACATGACTATGCTAATGCTGCTCACTGGCGTCTATAACGGTTAGCCTTACAGTTATTCAAATTACGCTAACATTAACTTCTCACTCTTCCATGTTAGCCATTCGATTCAAGCTAAGAAGTGGAGGGCTGTCAGACCATTAGGGGTGAGCATTAAATCTTAAATCTGCATCCCCCTGGCTTGTGGTGTGGTCTGATTATTAGGCTGCTGTAATTCGACCCGAGGGCCTCAGGTAGAATCCCACTCCTGAGTCAGTACTAATCTCTACTACCTGCTGCCCGTGTCTGTCTCCCTATCCACCTCCCTCTGTTTGGGCCGTATGGCTGCAGAGTGGAGCGAGGGAGAGGAGAAAGGCACAGACAATAGGATTAGCAACACCATCCCCAGCCGGGCTGAATGGGTTTCTGCTGTCGCACCGTTAATTGGCAGATATAATCATTTAATCCATGAATAAGATTTGCAGCAGCTTTAGTGGGTAAACAATAGGACTAGGAATTGCCAGGGAACTCACGATACCACATTATTACGAAATGTATTGCGATTCTCACGATTCTATATGCATTGCCAGTGTTTTCCATTAGCGCCGGCTGTCGGCTAATCAGCTGTTTACACACTCATTTTCAGATGGCTACATTTTCCACTTTATATTAACTAGGCTACTTTTCATTTAAAAGTTTCAATTCGATAGTCCTTCGAGCCCTCTCCCGCTAGAATTAACTATATGCATCTTCTAGTGGTCTATTGATAGTATAGCCGCCTGTCAGCCACAAAGTGAGCGATAACAGGGAAACACAACAGAGAGGAAGAGGCTAAGCGAGAGGTTTCACTCTCAAATCTGTCCAAAATAAGGCCAATGCATTTCTATGGGCTTATTGTGGACCTAAGCTTGTCACCTGCCTTCCCGCCTTTGGGACAACAACTCCCATTGTTAGGGCGTAGACATGAGCATCTCGTCATTATATACAGATCTCTGGTTGCAGTTGAATTTCTTTACACAGAGGAGGGAGAGGTAGCATGATGCTCGTGAATTTACACGTTCCATGTATTGTAAGTGGTAACGATGAGTCAAAATCCAATAGCCTAATTATTGTTTTCCCACACATTCATTTATTTTATTTTGCGTGTTTCACATAGCC
This sequence comes from Coregonus clupeaformis, assembly GCF_020615455.1. Classification (NCBI taxonomy): domain Eukaryota; kingdom Metazoa; phylum Chordata; class Actinopteri; order Salmoniformes; family Salmonidae; genus Coregonus; species Coregonus clupeaformis. The sequence continues at coordinate 28,285,017 of NC_059228.1, read as the reverse complement.
AGCCACACGGAGTCGTGGCACCAAGTAGGCTATTTACTGTGTGTTCATTTAAGGTGTCAAACTGACTGAATAAAGTTGGGATCTCCTATATCACTTTGCCATTCATAAATTGTTATATGTCCATGTTATCACTTCGGGACAAGTAAACCAAAGGTTTTCCTATATTTCCTTTTCTAGAATGTCGACTCTCGTCTCTTGAGTGTAGCCTACCAAATCGCATCGGTGAGATAGCCTTTCATTCATCTCCCTAATTTGCGTAGGCTACTGGTAGGCTTAGGCCTTTTGCTGATTATCTGCAGAAAAATTATGAAAACATTCGATGAAAATGGTGAATCCTAACTGCAGGAAAAATAGGTAGTGGAGAGCCTCATTATTGTCCAAATATGATAATTATGGCCCTCACAGAATCCAGGCATTAAAACGGAATAAAACAAAATATATTTTTATTGACCTTTATTAGGGAATCAACTAAATATATTGAACATGAATTAATTAGCCCAAGTTTATCATCAGTGATTCGTATTTCCTGCAACTTTCTGAAGAGGCAACGAGAATGCCCCTGTCTGTGTGTGTGCAGTGTGCACGTCTACCAGTTTGTCTTCTAGTAGATGGAAAGGCTTTCCCAAAAACCTTCTCAATTAAATACTAACTACAAAGTAGCGTATGCTTACCTGGCAGAATGATATGATTATTTTCATCAATCCAATGGGTGTTTGTTTTGCAAACTCTACCATCACAAAAACAAGGGTAACTACACCAAAAATAACAATTTCTCATAACATAACATCCAATTTTGTGGTTAAAACATCCAGTTTTGTTTTTTCGATAAAAAGTATGATTTTTGAGAGCGAAAACCTGGAAAAATGGAAACCTGGAAAAACAAAACCAACGTCTTTTTCAAGATTAATGTGGACTATTTACTTCATTTATTTTGGTATTTTTATTTTATTTTACCCCCTTTTTCTCCCCAATTTGGATCTTGTCTCATTGCTGCAACTCCCCAACGGGCTCGGGAGACTAAGGTAGTCATGCGTCCACCGAAACATGACCCGCCAAACCGTGCTTCTTAACACCCGCCCTCTTAACCCGGAAGCCAGCCGCACCAATGTGTCGGAGGAAACGCCATTCACCTGATGACCGAGGTCAGCCTGCAGGTGCCCGGCCCGCCACAAGGAGTCGCTAGAGTGCGATGAGCCAAGTAAAGCCCCCCCCCGGCCAAACCCTCCCCTAACCCAGACGACGCTGGGCCAATTGTGCCCTATGGGACTCCCGATCATGGCCGGTTGTGATACAGCCGGGATCAAACCCGGGTCTGTAGTGACACCTCTAGCACTGCGATGCAGTGCCTTAGACTGCTGCGCCACTCGGGAGGCACCTCATTTATCTGTTTTAATAAAATCCATAATTTGAAGAACAAACAACATTGTGGCAATTCATATCTTGCAATAAAACTGTAAATAAGACTTTAATCTCAAGAGAAGACCGGTTTAATGTTCTCTTATTTCGAAAATAGTCCTGATCATATACAGTGCCTTTTTTAGAAACACCCCTTGACTTTTTCCACATTTTGTTGTTACAGCACGTGTAAAACTCATTCCACAGAGGGCCGATTGTCTACGGATTTTCGCTCCTCCCTTGTACTTGACTGATGAATTAAAGCCACTAATTGGTAAAGAACTCCCCTCACCTAGTTGTCTAGATCTTAATTGAAAGGGAAAACCAAAAACCCCTGTGTTACAGCCTGAATTTAAAATGGCCCCGTTAAAAATCAGTCTGTTTAAGATATAGATGTTTTTTTGCATTGGATGAGTCTCAGTCCACGGCATTTGTCGATGTCGCCCTTCCGCATCTGTGGTGAAAGGTGGCAGAGCTACAGCTGTGTTTGTTAGACCATGAGACGTCCTGAAAATCGGTTTTCTCACAAACGGTTTGGCCTACAAAATATTATGACCATAGATAACAGGTACAGCCAACTAGCGCAAAAATAATATCCCAATATCTTACTTTATCGATTTTCCCCCATATCACTTGTAAACAATGGCAACAGTCCATGTTTGAGCCGGTGCTGCTGTGAAATACGTGCAACAGCAGTGAGATGATCCCTCATCCGCTTTATTAAGGTGATGGGTGATGTTAGTGTTTGTTGTATTGCTTTGAAGGGGGTGTGTGTGCGTGCGGTTAAGTAGCAGGCTACAGCACAACCTCTGCCTTCCATACCACTTAGGGCCCCCCATCCTCCACCACCACTACCCTACCTCCAACTGTGAGCTCCCCTCTCCTTCCTTCCCCGAACGGGGTCCCAAGAGCCCCCTAACCCTGACTGTCTCATAAGTATCTCTAAAATGGACACCTTTCCAATATCGTTTTTCTTTATTACCACTAATGGTTGACAGGACTAGATAGGTTGAGGAAATATGAATAAATCCTATCATGTCCTGCCATGGAAGCCAGTTAAAAGGATTGAAACACAGCTTCTGTGGGTCTGGACAGGGATCAGGACAGCCTGCTCCTGGATCAAACTGCCCACTACATAGCAAATAGAAAATCACCAGGGAGAAAGAGCGGGAGATGGTGACTCAGGTTGTAGTCTAGCCAAGCGAAGGTGAGGGCTCCTTATTAAGCCCGCTTGTCTTTCTTTGTCTCTCATCTCGCTTCTTCTCTGGCTCTGTCGTCCCTGACAACCATGGGGCTTGCCTTTTCAAACTAGGCTACTTTGAAACACTTTTTTTCCTCTTTCATTTAAATAGAAGGTGGTGTGGGCAGCTCATATTAATGTAGGTATGAGTAGCAAGGGGTACATTTGTGTGGCTGTGAGTTGGATCCTTCAATGAATCCTGTTTCTCTCTTTCTCTCCTCTCTGCAGGCCCACGTCTCGCGTCAGACTGCTGCACACGCTGAGGTAAGGTGCTCTTCAAAGACCAACTGGGTGTTGTGTTCTGTGTGTGTATGTGTGATTTCATACAGTGTGTATGTTCACATTAGTGAATGTGTAGGTGTCCAAGGATGATTAACTTTAACATAGCCCAAAGAGCTTTACATGTGGCTGGTTCTATGATTGGTGCACTTGTGGACCCGGCCCACAGTAGCTCACATTGACTGAATTAGGGATGGGCATTTGAAATAATTTCACTATTCGAATATGATTATTTATTATTTTATTTTAATTTTTTTACTTTGTTTAAACTTGAGATGCTTGCTGCGCAGCCTGCTTGACTCGGTGCCCTGCCTAACTCTGTGTGTGCTGCAGCAGGGTGGGGGATGGGCAGGGGCCGGTGTCAAGGGAGATCGAGGAAAAAGTAGCCACTGACTCGCGCTAGTTAGACAAACTTGTGAATGCCATAGGTTATCTATCATCCCATCTGGCAGTGCCTGTCTTTACGGCATCAAATCCATGTAAAGAAGCTAGCTAAGGTAGTTTATGCTATTTTGCTGCACTCCCCGTCGTTGTCTACAAGAACTTCATTCATATTAAACCACTACCTGTCGGTTGCTCGCTGTAGCCTACTCCTTCTCATTTAGCTGACTTAATTACGTACTTTTAATTCAATTTTGTGTTAATTCGAGAATTCCCACTTCACGTTGCTACACATGGAGCCTCTGACTGTAGTGTGCACCACTTTTATTGGCCGACAATAACAACAAACGACATGAATGAAACGTGTGTAGGCTTTAAGGTATGGCTTTTTATGGGGCACACCTCATAAAAACTACATTCAAAAGTGTTTTTATTAAATTAAGAATTTAAAATGTCATGGTGTTTTCTTGTGTAGCAATGTCACATAGATAATTTAATTGAGACAAAGCCTTTTCATTATCAAATATATTTAATTTGTCACATGCTTCGTAAACAACAGGTGTAGACTAACAGTGAAATGCTTACAAGCCCTTCCCAACAATGCAGAGAGAAAGAAAATAGAAAAATAATAGAAAAAAAGTAACACAAGGAATAAATACACAATGAGTAACGATAACTTGGTTATATACACTGGGTACCAGTACCAAGTCTATGTGCAGGGGTACAAGGTAATTGAGGTAGATATGTGTGTGTATATACACGAACAGTCAAAAGTTTTAGAACACCTACTCATTCAAGGGTATTTCTTTATTTGTACGATTTTCTACATTGTAGAATAATAGTGAAGATATCAAAACTATGAAAGAACACATTGAATCATGTGGTAACCAAAAAAGTGTTAAACAAATCAAAATATATTTTATATTTGAGATTCTTCAAATAACCACCCTTTACCTTGATGACAGCTTTGCACACTCTTGGCATTATTCTACAATGTAGAAAATAGTACAAATAAAGAAAAACCCTTGAATGAGTAGGTGTTCTAAAACTTTTGACCGGTAGTGTGTGTATATATAGGTAGGGATAAAGTGACTAGGCAACTGGATAGAAAATAAACAGTAACAGCAGCGTATGTGATGGGTCAAGAGTGCAAAAAGGGTAAATGCAGATAGTCCAGGTAGATTTTTGGGTAACTATTTAACTAACTATTTAGCAGTCATATAGCTTAGGGGTAGAAGTTGTTCAGTGTCCTGTTGGTTCCAGACTTGGTGCCATGAAGTAGCAGAGAGAACAGTCTATGACTTGGTTGGCTGGAGTCTTTAACAATTTTTAGGGCCTTCCTCTGACACCGCCTGGTATAGAGGTCCTGGGTGGCAGGGAGCTAAGCCCCAGTGATGTACTGGGCCGTACGCACTACCCTCAGTTAATACAGGTAATGAGTGGAGAACAGGAGGGCTTCTTAAAGAAAAACGAACAGGTCTGTGAGAGCCGGAATTCTTACTGGTTGGTAGGTGATCAAATACTTATGTCATGCAATAAAATGCAAATTAATTACTTAAAAATCATACAATGTGATTTTGTGGATTTTTGTTTTAGATTCCGTCTCTCACAGTTGAAGTGTACCTATGATAAAAATTACAGACCTCTACATGCTTTGTAAGTAGGAAAACCTGCAAAATAGGCAGTGTATCAAATACTTGTTCTCCCCACTGTATATATACATACATACATAGGTTGAAGTCATTCAAACTCGTTTATCAACCACTCCATTAATTTATTGTTAACAAACTATAGTTTTGGTAAGTCGGTTAGGACATCTACTTTGTGCATGACATAAGTAATTTTTCCAACAATTGTTTACAGACAGATTATTTCACTTATAATTCACGGTATCACAATTCCAGTGGGTCAGAAGTTTACATACAGTAAGTTGACTGTGCCTTTAAACAGCTTGGAAATTCCAGAAAATTATGTCATGGCTTTAGAAGCTTCTGATAGGCTAATTGACATCATTTGAGGCAATTGGAGGTGTACCTGTGGATGTATTTCAAGGCCTACCTTCAAACTCAGTGCCTCTTTGCTTGACATCATGGGAAAATCAAAAGAAATCAGCCAAGACCTCAGAAAATAATCTGTAGACCTCCACAAGTCTGGTTCATCCTTGGGAGCAATTTCCAAACGCCTGAAGGTACCACGTTCATCTGTACAAACAATAGTACGCAATTATAAACACCATGGGACCACGCAGCCGTCATACCGCTCAGGTAGGAGACGCGTTCTGTCTCCTAGAGATGAACGTACTTTGGTGCAAAAAGTGCAAATCAATCCCAGAACAACAGCAAAGGACCTTGTGAAGATGCTAGAGGAAACCAGTACAAAAGTATCTATATCCACAGTAAAACGAGTCCTATATCAACATAACCTGAAAGGCTGCTCAGCAAGGAAGAATCCACTGCTCCAAAACCGCCATTGAAAAAGCCAGACTACGGTTTGCAACTGCACATGGGGACAAAGATCATACTTTTTGGAGAAATGTCCTCTGGTCTGATGAAACAAAAATAGAACTGTTTGGCCGTAACGACAATCGTTGTGTTTGGAGGAAAAAGGGGATGCTTGCAAGCCGAAGAACACCATCCCAACCGTGAAGCAAGGGGGTGGCAGCACCCTGCTGTGGGGGTGCTTTGCTGCAGGAGGGACTGATGCACTTCATAAAATGGATGGCATCATGAGGAAGGAAAATTACGTGGATACAGTGAGGGGAAAAAAGTATTTGATCCCCTGCTGATTTTTTACGTTTGCCTACTGACAAAGAAATGATCAGTCTATCATTTTAATGGTATGTTTATTTGAACAGTGAGAGACAGAATAACAACAAAAAAATCCTGAAAAACGCATGTCAAAAATGTTATAAATTGATTTGCATTTTAATGAGGGAAATAAGTATTTGACCCCCTCTCAATCAGAAAGATTTCTGGCTCCCAAGTGTCTTTTATATAGGTAACGAGCTGAGATTAGGAGCACACTCTTAAAGGGAGTGCTCCTAATCTCAGCTTGTTACCTGTATAAAAGACACCTGTCCACAGAATTAATCAATCAATCAGGCCATGGCCAAGACCAAAGAGCTCTCCAAGGATGTCAGGGACAAGATTGTAGACCTACACAAGGCTGGAATGGGCTACAAGACCATCACCAAGCAGCTTGGTGAGAAGGTGACAACAGTTGGTGCGACTATTCGCAAATGGAAGAAACACAAAATAACTGTCAATCTCCCTCGGCCTGGGGCTCCATGCAAGATCTCACCTCGTGGAGTTGCAATGATCATGAGAATGGTGAGGAATCAGCCCAGAACTACACGGGAGGATCTTGTCAATGATCTCAAGGCAGCTGGGACCATAGTCACCAAGAAAACAATTGATAACACACTACGCCGTGAAGGACTGAAATCCTGCAGCGCCCGCAAGGTCCCCCTGCTCAAGAAAGCACATATACAGGCCTGTCTGAAGTTTGCCAATGAACATCTGAATGATTCAGAGGAGAACTGGGTGAAAGTGTTGTGGTCAGATGAGACCAAAATCGAGCTCTTTGGCATCAACTCAACTCGCCGTGTTTGGAGGAGGAGGAATGTTGCCTATGACCCCAAGAACACCATCCCCACCGTCAAACATGGAGGTGGAAACATTATGCTTTGGGGGTGTTTTTCTGCTAAGGGGACAGGACAACTTCACCGCATCAAAGGGACGATGGACGGGGTCATGTACCGTCAAATCTTGGGTGAGAACCTCCTTAACTCAACCAGGGCATTGAAAATGGGTCGTGGATGGGTATTCCAGCATGACAATGACCCAAAACACACGGCCAAGGCAACAAAGGAGTGGCTCAAGAAGAAGCACATTAAGGTCCTGGAGTGGCCTAGCCAGTCTCCAGACCTTAATCCCATAGAAAATCTGTGGAGGGAGCTGAAGGTTCGAGTTGCCAAACGTCAGCCTCGAAACCTTAATGACTTGAAGAAGATCTGCAAAGAGGAGTGGGACAAAATCCCTCCGGAGATATGTGCAAACCTGGTGGCCAACTACAAGAAACGTCTGACCTCTGTGATTGCCAACAAGGGTTTTGCCACCAAGTACGAAGTCATGTTTTGCAGAGGGGTCAAATACTTATTTCCCTCATTAAAATGCAAATCAATTCATAACATTTTTGACATGCGTTTTTCTGGATTTTGTTGTTGTTATTCTGTCTCTCACTGTTCAAATAAACCTACCATTAAAATTATAGACTGATCATGTCTTTGTCAGTGGGCAAACGTACAAAATCAGCAGGGGATCAAATACTTTTTTCCCTCACTGTATTTCCCTCATTAAAATGCAAATCGCCAATTGGATGGAAACCTAGCTAGGAAGGTACTTAATCTTTACCCAGAAATGATTTGATATTGAGATAAAAACAGCTGTATTGGACCTTTTAAGATTCTCCTTGCACACCCTTGCTCTATGTTGTTGTGTAACATTCAAAGGTCACGCATTTCATGTCTCAGTGTTACCTTTGGACATTTCATGTCTCAGTGTTACCTTTGGACATTTCATGTCTGTGTTACCTTTGGACATTTCATGTCTCAGTGTTACCTTTGGACATTTCATGTCTCAGTGTTACCTTTGGACATTTCATGTCTCAGTGTTACCTTTGGACATTTCATGTCTGTGTTACCTTTGGACATTTCATGTCTCAGTGTTACCTTTGGACATTTCATGTCTCAGTGTTACCTTTGGACATTTCATGTCTCAGTGTTACCTTTGGACATTTCATGTCTCAGTGTTACCTTTGGACATTTCATGTCTGTGTTACCTTTGGACATTTCATGTCTCAGTGTTACCTTTGGTTTCTCTCCAGCTGTCTTTTTCTATATTCTCCTTGTATTCCTTCTTCCTTCCTCCCTAACGATGAATGATTCATTTAAATTCTCCAGATAAGGTTCATTTTGCTGCTCCCGCCCTGGGTCACCTCTCCTCCTCCCACCTGTTCAGATCACAGTACCCAGCCTAGAGGCCCCTTACTCTGGCCCTGGCAACCCAGGAGCTCTGCCTCTTCACCCACTCACTCAACCACCCACTTACGACTGACAGTGCTGGCACTCAGTCCCCCTCCCCCCACTTCCCCTCTCTCTCTCTCCCCTTTCTCGCTCGCTCTCTGCCTGCCTGCCTTGTGGCGGGGGTGGTGTACTAATGTGCTTCTATAATTCATTGTTAGTTTGGGCAAGGCATGTTCACCCAGCACCTCCACCCCCGAGCGCCCGCAGTGATGCATCTGTGAGCAATTCTCCAATGAAAAATAAATGAAATCGGAGGGGTGAAGGAAAGGGGGGTAGAGAACAACAGGAAAACTGATTAATTATATTCTGGTGAACTGTGCAGTGAGCAGCAGGCCAACCTGAGTGTTTATGTGTATGCACGTGAGATTGTGTGCTAGCGAGTGCCTATCATAAGTATTCATCCCCCTTGGATTCCTTCACATTTAGTTACAAAGTATGATTGAAATGGATTACATTTTTATTTTTTATCAATGATCTACACAAAATACTCTGTCAAAGTGGAAGACCATTAATAAAATAATACAAATCTAATATACCTTGATTAAATAAGTATTCACCCCCCTGAGTCAATACACCTTTGGCAATGATCTTCAAGCTCTGTCAAGGTTTTGGGGATCGTGGCTAGACAGCAATTTTCAGGTCTTGCCATAGATTTTCAAGCACATTTAAGTAAAAACTGTAACTTGACCACTAAGGAACATTCACAGTCTTCTTAGTAAGCAGCCGCTGTGTAGATTTGGCCTTGTGTTGTAGGTTATTGTCCTGCTGAAAGGTGTATTCCTTTCCCAGTGTCTGGTGGAAAGCAGACTGAAGCAGGTTTTGCTCTAGGACTTTGCCTGTGCTTAGCTCATCCCATTTCTTTATATCCTGAAAAACTCCCCAGTCTTTGCCGATGACAAGCATACCCACACCATGATGCAGCCACCACCATGCTTGAAAATAAGTAGGCAGTTACTCAGTGATGTGTTGGATTAGCCCCAAACTATAAGGCTTTGCATTTAGGCCAAAAAGTGTATACCTTTTGCCATGTTTTGGAATATTCTGATTATGTATGATTCGTCTTCATTACTCTGTAATTTAGGTCATTATTGTGGAGTCACTACGCTGTTGTTGATCCATCCTCAGTTTTCTCCCATCACAGCGATTGAACCATTTTAATATCACCAATGGCCTCCTGGTGACATCCCTTAGCAGTTTCCTTCCTGTCCTGCAGCTCAGTTCAGAGGGATGACTATCTTTGATGTGTCTGGGTGGTTTAATACATCATCCACAGCATAACTATTAACTTGACCATGCTTAAAGAGATATTCAATGTCTGTGTTATTGTTACCCATCTACCAATCACTGCCCTTCTTTGAGGCTTTCCAAAAGCTCCCTGGTCTTTGTAGTTTAATCTGCTTGAAATTCAATACTTGACTGAGAGACCTTACAGATGTTGTATGCATGTAGGAAAGAGGAAGGGGTAGTCATAAAGAAATCATGCCAACCCCTATTGAGTCCATGTAACCTGTTTTTATGTGATTTGTTAAGCCAAATGTTACTCTTGAACAAATTTAGGCTTGCCAAAACAAAGGGGTGAATACTTATGCAACAACTATATTTTAGTTATTGAATTTGTATTAATTTGTAAAAAGTTGTCGAATTTTCTTTTCACTTTGACATGGAGTATTTTGTGTAGGTAAATGACCAAAAAATAACAATTACATCTATTTCATCCCACTTTGTAACGCAACAAAATATGAGGGTGAATACTTATGATACCCACTGCGTCTTCTCAGTCTGGCCCATCACATCCTAGTGGTTATCATCTGCAGAGCTCTGTAAGCATTGTTTGTGTGACACAGAGTGCATGGTGGGGTGAGGATGCGGAGGCTGGATGAAGAAGGTAATGGAGGAGCTGAAATGGATTTCTGTAACACAAGCTGTTACACATTTTAATGTATTTTGATCCCAATGCTCAGTCACAGACTGAAGGGTGACCTCCAGCTCTCCATCTCTCTTTTCCTGCGCCTTCTCCCTCTCTCGCTCAATCTCTTTCTCTCTCTCCTCTCTCTCGCCTTCCCTGTCTACTCTAGCCCTCGGCACTATAAGGGGGGCTTCACACCTGCCACTACCCTCTGCATACTAATGACCGGCGCAATACGAGAGGGAGATGTGTGTACACACTCACTCACAAACATGCTCATACACAATCACTTTCATTCAATACTTGCCTACTCGCCATATTCGCAATTAGAAAGACTGCAAGACTTAGAAAGAGATGTACAGACACACACACTCGCTCATTGTCACACCTGCATATACTGACTCATGCACACATGCAATCTGTGTGCACACAATGGCCGTCTGACACCTACGCTGTCTGGCACAGACACACGCATGAACCCACATAACTCCCTTTATTTCTCTCCTGTCTCCCCCTCTCCATACCCTCCTCTCTTCCTCGCTGTCTCCCTACCCCCCTCTCGTCCTCTCTCCCTACCCCCCTCTCGTCCCCTCTCCCTCTCTCCCCCTACCCTCCTCTCTCCCCCTACCCTCCTCTCTCCCCCTACCCTCCTCTCTCCCTCTACCCTCCCCTCTCCCCCTACCCTCCTCTCCCCCCTACCCTCCTCTCTCCCCATACCCTCCTCTCTCCTTCGGGTGTCCCTACCCTCCTCTCTCCCTCTCTCCCCCTACCCTCCTCTCTCCCTCTCCCTCTACCCTCCTCTCTCCCCATACCCTCCTCTCTCCTTCGGGTGTCCCTACCCTCCTCTCTCCCCCCTACCCTCTCTCCCCCTACCCTCCTCTCTCCCCCATACCCTCCTCTCTCCTTCGGGTGTCCCTACCCTCCTCTCTCCCTCTACCCTCCCCTCTCCCCCTACCCTCTCTCCCCCTACCCTCCTCTCTCCCCCTACCCTCCTCTCTCCCCATACCCTCCTCTCTCCTTCGGGTGTCCCTACCCTCCTCTCTTCCTCGGTTTCCCTCACCCTCTCCTCTACCCCTCTCATCTTCTCCCTGTTGTATCCATATGGCTGGGTGCTAATAACCCTGGTGGTTAAGCTGGTGTCGTCCTCTGGGCGCGTCATGTCCATCTGTCCCAGACTGATAATTAGCAAACGGGATTAGCCGTTCCCTGGACAGCACCCTGATCACAGTACCTCAGGGCCCAGGCCTGGCCTGAGCACCCATCACTCCCATTGATCCCCATTGATCACTCACACCTGGGGAGCACTAAACCTGGCCCAGGCTTCCTCTTGCTACATTATAGCACTCTTCTCAGAATCATTTTACATTTACATTTTAGTCATTTAGCAGACGCTCTTATCCAGAGCGACTTACAGGAGCAATTAGGGTTAAGTGCCTTGCTCAAGGGCACATTAACGTCATTTAGCAGACGCTCTTAGCCAGAGCGACTCACAAATTGGTGCGTTCACCCTATAGCCAGTGGGATAACCACTTTACAATTTGGGGGGTTAGAAGGAATACTTTATCCTATCCCAGGTATTCCTTAAAGAGGTGGGGTTTCAAATGTCTCCGGAAGGTGGTGAGTGACTCCGCTGTCCTGGCGTCGTGAGGGAGCTTGTTCCACCATTGGGGTGCCAGAGCAGCGAACAGTTTTGACTGGGCTGAGCGGGAGCTATGCTTCCGCAGAGGAAGGGAGCCAGCAGGCCAGAGGTGGATGAACGCAGTGCCCTCGTTTGGGTGTAGGGACTGATCAGAGCCTGAAGGTACAGAGGTGCCGTTCCCCTCACTGCTCCATAGGCAAGCACCATGGTCTTGTAACGGATGCGAGCTTCAACTGGAAGCCAGTGGAGTGTGCGGAGGAGGGGGTGACGTGAGAGAACTTGGGAAGGTTGAACACCAGACGGGCTGCGGCATTCTGGATGAGTTGTAGGGGTTTAATGGCACAGGCAGGGAGGCCAGCCAACAGCGAGTTGCAGTAGTCCAGACGGGAGATGACAAGTGCCTGGACCAGGACCTGCGCCGCTTCCTGTGTAAGGCAGGGTCGCACTCTACGAATGTTGTAGAGCATGAACCTGCAGGAGCGGGTCACCGCCTTGATGTTGGCGGAGAACGACAGGGTGTTGTCCAGGGTCACGCCTAGGCTCTTCGCACTCTGGGAGGAGGACACAGCGGAGTTGTCAACCGTGATGGCGAGATCATGGAACGGGCAGTCCTTCCCCGGGAGGAAGAGCAGCTCCGTCTTGCCAGGGTTCAGCTTGAGGTGGTGATCCGTCATCCATACTGATATGTCTGCCAGACATGCAGAGATGCGATTCGCCACCTGGTTATCAGAAGGGGGAAAGGAGAAGATTAGTTGTGTATCGTCAGCGTAGCAATGATAGGAAAGGCCATGTGAGGATATGACAGAGCCAAGTGACTTGGTGTATAGGGAGAAAAGGAGAGGTCCTAGAACCGAGCCCTGGGGGACACCAGTGGTGAGAGCACGTGGTGCGGAGACAGCTTCCCGCCACGCCACTTGGTAGGAGCGACCGGTCAGGTAGGACGCAATCCAGGAGTGAGCCGCGCCGGAGATGCCCAGCTCGGAGAGGGTGGAGAGGAGGATCTGATGGTTCACAGTATCAAAGGCAGCAGACAGGTCTAGAAGGACAAGAGCAGAGGAGAGAGAGTTAGCTTTAGCAGTGCGGAGAGTCTCCGTGACACAGAGAAGAGCAGTCTCAGTTGAATGACCAGTCCTGAAACCTGATTGGTTTGGATCAAGAAGGTCATTCTGAGAGAGATAGCAGGAGAGTTGGCTAAAGACGGCACGCTCAATAGTTTTGGAAAGAAAAGAAAGAAGGGATACTGGTCTGTAGTTGTTGACATCAGTGGGGTCGAGTGTTGGTTTTTTGAGAAGGGGAGCAACTCTCGCTCTCTTGAAGACGGAAGGGACATGGCCAGCGGTCAAGGATGAGTTGATCAGCGAGGTGAGGTAGGGGAGAAGGTCACCGGAGATGGTCTGGAGAAGGGAGGAGGGGATGGGGTCAAGCGGGCAGGTTGTTGGGCGGCCTGCAGTCACAAGTCGCAGGATTTTATCTGGAGAGAGAGGGGAGAAAGAAGTCAAAGCATAGGGTAGGGCAGTGTGAGCAGGACCAGCAGTGTCATTAGACTTAACAAACGAGGATCGGATGTCGTCAACCTTCTTTTCAAAGTGGTTGACGAAGTCATCCACAGAGAGAGAGGGGGGGGAAATGTGGCAAAGAGCTTCCTAGGGTTAGAGGCAGATGCTTGGAATTTAGAGTCCACAGGGTGATGAGGTGGGGGGGGGGCTGGACAGATGGGATACCTGATGATACATCTGTGAGAGGTGGAGGAGGAAGGGTGAAGTGAATGAGAGCGAGAGGGAAAAAGACTGTGTTTGTGTGTGAGAGAGCGAGAACGTGTTTAGTTCTTTAGGACTGAGACGGTGAAGATTGAGTGCGTTTTGTATTTTGGGGGTGTATGTATGTACGGTTTGTAGATGAGGTAAAAGGGGAGGGGAGATGAAGGATGTGTCAGGAGTTTTGTACAGTCTGGTATTTGAGAATTAGCCTAAGTGGTTAGCACTGTGTTATGGCTACAGTTATGTAATATATCATGTTATGATATCATACTAATATAGCTAATGGCAGATGTCATGTCTCACCATCTCTTATGCAACTCACACTGTCTGTTTCCCTGCAGACCCCTACTCTACTGAGGCCTGGCTGTGTCTCGGCTCATTCTAAGTTATTTAAAGCTCTGCCTCTGCTTCCCCCAGTCTCTCAGCTACTCTGGCTGATGAAGTGCGATTTTTAAGGAGGCTTGGTCAGAATCCAAATGAAACTACTTCCCCTCCAGTGTTTTCTCTTCTTCTCCAGTACGAAGTGCTCCCTGCGTCAAAACATTTCTACCCCTGCCCTTCCTGAGCAGATGTTTGCCGAATTAATCTCCCCACATTCCGGAATTAATTGGCCGAATTAAATGGACGGTGTGTTCCGTGTAATGGATTTTCTGTATGCTGTCCAAAGTGCCGGCAAGAGAAACCGAGGGAACGGGAAAGAGGGAGAGAGCCAAACTAGCTGTAAGCGACAGTCCGTCCGTCAGTCTCTCAGGATTGGAGCCGTGCTGCTGCCTGCCCCTAACTGCACAACCTGACATTGCCCCCAGGGGCTTCATTGGGCCTGCTGCTGCAGATGTGATGTCATAGCTGGAGCCCCATTGGATAGGTGGGGAATTTGAGTAGTTTATATGGTGTGTCTGAGATTTGGAAGCAACCCTGAGCCAACTAGTGTTGGACTGACGTGCACACACCCAGTCCTCATAGAGGAGAGCTGGGACTACCATTGAGCTACTTTATATTATGGTTTGTGTTTATGTGTGTATTAGACGTATGTTTGTATTAGGTGTGTGCGTGTGTTTTGAAACGGTGAACAGGTGTGTGAATGGCCATTTGGCTGTGTGCGTGTGTCTGAGAGAGCGTGTTAGTGACTGCCAGGTGGAGGGTAATTAGCCAGAGCGCTGTGTGTGCAGCTAGGAGGACTACTAACGGCCAGCGTGCTAGGCGTGGTCGCTGATGGATGGGGCCTAACGGACAGCCGGGGCCGGAGCTGGCGGTCTGGAGGAGTGACCTCGTCTTCACAGCGCATTTATATCACTTTCACCCCCTCTGCGGGGGCCATGGCCTGCTTCATAAGTAGGCACCACAGGAC